>NC_142012.1:92048591-92651091 GCF_049901735.1 Notechis scutatus | reverse complement strand
CTATTCCCTCCTCTCCCCTTCCATTCCCTTCCCTTTCTCTTCCCCTTCCCTCAAACACAACCACTGACTTCTAGGATATTTTCTGGCACTTTGGACTTTATCCTCTCATGAATCTTAAAGCAAGTTAATTAAATCAATCTACTAGTCATAGGCAAAAGTTCAGCTAGTAATTCTAAATCATTTCCTTACCTTCACAAGTCTTTCCATCCGGCCCCAGGACACGCCCAACTCCACATTCACAGCGATAGGAGTTCTTTAGGTTAATACAGAATTCGCTGCAGCCGCCATTATTCCTTTCGCATTCATTTTCATCTACAAAGAAACATGGCTGAAAGGCTTCCAACTTAGCAGCAACGCTAAAAGCAGCTAAGAGCTGGAGTGTAGGACATGTATGCTAGAGCAGGGGTCGTCAACCTTTTGGACCTCAGGGACCACCAAACTCATAATTTTAAATCCCAGGGATCACTAACCAGTTCTGTGGGGGTGGCCTAATTTGTGGGTGTGGCTTGTTGGTCATGTGACTGGCTGGGCAGGGCTTGTATGTAAATATTATAAATATTTATATAAATATTGATTTTTTTATAAAAAAGGGCAACTTTTTCCCAAAATCAGGCAAAGCAGGCAGGCAGATTGAGTTGCTCACAGAATCATCCATTGATCTATCTATCTGCCATCAGCTACCTGAGTCTGTCACATAAAATTTGCTTGCTGTGAGTCTGTACTGCATAATAAAATCTTCAGTCCTAAGGGAGGCTTGGCTGTGCTTAAAAGCAGGGCCGAAGATCTAAAGACTAGCTAGAAAGCAAGAAATCCAACCATTTCCTGCTTCCTAGCTAATCTAAATCTCCTGGCACAGCAGAACAGGTGATGGTCAGGGGAAAAAAAAAGGAAAAATAGCAACTTAGCAGGCAAGTTTGCCGGGTAAGGAGTGAGTGGGCAGGGAGGGTTCCTGCGGTCCATGTGGGCGGCGCAGTCTTGTGTTACTGTGCAGCCTGGATTACTTGCTTTGGGACTTGCTCTGGGGGTGACATTTCTCTGCGGCCCACCAAAATTTTCTTGCGGCCAACCAAAATTTTCTTGCGACCGCTGTGCTAGAGGCCACATGCAATAATACTGTTTTTAGGTCATCAGTTTGAAAGAACTGTATTTGTGGGGTAGAGTTTTGTCAGCATCCCTGATGGTTCATCCACAAAAGATAGAGGTGCCAGATTTGTGTCTGTGTAACCTTGGTATTTCTGCACTACAAGAGTACAAAAGCCAATGACTCCATTTGCGTTAAGCCCTCCAAGGCTGGTGAATACAGAAAAAAAGACCCACTTGAATTTCTAAGATCTTTCTTGTTAGATCTTTCTTGAAAGCTATCCAGAGTAATTCTCTTGCTCAACCTACAGTATACTGAGAACAATTTAGGTCAGGGGCCATCAAACTTGACAGCTTTAAGACTTGTGGACTTCAACTCCCAGAATTCCTCCTCCAATCATGTTAGCTCGGGGAGTTGAAGTCCACAAGTCTTAAACTTGCCAAGTTTGAAGACCCTTGATTTAGGTGCTCTAAGTCTCTTCTGAGACATTCCTTTGACCCAGACTCAAGAAATGCTTGTATAATGGGTCCAGCCTGTAACTGTCCTGCTCTGCTTCCCCTATGTCCCCAAGGTCTGTTGACATTGCATTACAATTTGCATAATTTGACATGAGAAATCCATTTTTCATTAAGAAGCATCGACGAAGCAGCTACCTGCTTCCTCCAATATAAACAGCTAGCATTTGGATGTGAAAGGAATAGACTCAAACATTCACAAATGAAAAACAGCTTTCTGTGTCCCATGCATTGTCTCTGAATAAAGATAAGGTGTTCAGTTACATCAAGTTCAATACAGATAGTCCTTAACTTACAATCATTTGTTTACTGACGGTTCGAAGTTACAATGGCACTGAAAAATAATGACCTATCTTTCACACTCATGGCTGTAACAGCATCTCCATTATCACGTGATCAAAATTCAGGCACTTGGCAACTGGCCAGTAGTTATGATGATCATGGGATCATCTTTTGCAACCTTCTGACAAGCAAGCAAAGTCAATGGGGATTCACTTAACAACCGTGCTAGGTCAGTTCACTTAACAACTGCAGCAAAAAGGTTGGAAAATGAGGCAAAAAACTCACATAACAACTTTCTTGCTTATCAACAGGATTTCGGGACAAAATTGTGGGTCTAAGTTGAAGACTACCTGTACTCTTATTTCCAGCCGGTAGCTACAGTTCAGTCCTATGTATAATTAGTAATGTGTCGGTCTCTTTGAAATCAGTGGGACCAAATTCTGACAGACTGCAGCTTTAATCAAGAACTCTAAGCAGCTTGATTAAACTAACTGTGAGGCTGGAATCTGTTGAAGAAACAGAGAGGTGAAGAAACTGGTAGGTCAAGAGCTGGTAGAGTGGAATGGTCGGAAAGTGACAGTTGGAAGATAATGGACACCGAGTTGGGCATCCTGGGGTGAGGAGGAGTGCAGGAGGAGTAATATCTCCTTAAAAAAACCTTGGTCCAGCTGGCTCGGCTGGTAGCACCTTGTAAGAGCCCATTTCCAGGGTTACAGGAGAAGAGGGTCAACAGTTTTGAAGGCGGGAAAGGGCTTTATGCCCCAATGGCAGATAAAACGGTAGAACCAGGGGTGGGATTCTACCAGTTCACACCTATTCGCTAGAACCGGTTGTTAACATTCTAAGCAGTTCGCAGAACCGGTTGTTAGAAGAAATTATTGGCCTAATCCTGTAAGGAAGGCAGGAAGGAAACATTCTGGTGTTGCTTACAGAAACTGCCTCTCCGTTAACCCTTAATACATTCTTGGCAGGACTAGACTTCCTGTCTCAGGAACGTCTCTGGAGTTATTTCCCCCCTCCTTTGCTGGTACTTTGCTTGTGTGGAGTGACTATTCAAAGTTACAATGGCACTGAAAAAAGTGACATGACCATTTTTCACACTTATGACTGTTGCAGCATCCCTACAGTCATGAGAGGCCAGGCAAGGAGATGCGTGCCTCAATGTGAATGATATTGAGTTGGCCACACCCAGCCAATAACATGACCACCAAGCCATGTCCACCCAGTCACATGACCACCAAGCAACACCCATCAACTAAGCCACGCCCACAGAACCGGTTGTTAAAAAAATTGAATCCCACCACTGGGTAAACCATCTTCTAGGAGAAGGGAAACACTGTTTTCAAACCTCCACTGCCTTGTGGCTCTCTCTATTATTGGAAAAGGCTTCAGGAGTCAACCTTGAGGCAAAATCCGGAGCCGGGGTCCCGGAAGCAGTTCGTGACTATATACAATCGCCTTCTGGTAACTCCTGTGATGCAGCTGGAACTAATAGTATCAGCTCTGCCGTTGCATTAGACTATTTCAGTGATGTTTAGAGGGGGGATTTGCTGCTTGGGTAACAGTTGATCCTCCATATGAAATTTCCCAGGCCTCGTGCTCTATAGATAACACTCTAGCTTTGCATACAGCATTGAAACAACACGGGAAGTTGCCATTACCGGTTTCATCGCACGATACCATAGTTTCTTGAGACTGAAGGATGCCTATTCAATTCAAGCAGTTCCAAAAAGATGGACAATGAGATAAAATATTTTTTTTTAAAGATGTTGGATCCATCATTTGTTTCCACTAAATTGTTTCATTCAGTCTGCAAAATAAAGGAGGATCACCTGGTACCCTCCTTCCCATCTCTCTTCTGCTATATAAAGCTGGACTTACCCAAAGCCATTCCTTTTGGGACAGTTCGTGTAAATTACTCAGTGTTTATAATATTATGTGTCCTTTTGATATAGATAGATACACATACTGCAACTTTTTGCCGTTGTTTATGCTTTTTTTTGTCTTTCTCTGCTTTTGTCAATTAACAGTTTTTGGAATGTTTGCTAACTTTCAATCAATAAGCCTCAAATTTATTTATTTTTGACAGCTGAACTGAGCGGCATTTACGTTGCTTTTGGCTGGATATAAAGAATGACTGGGATGCTGGGTGCAAACTAAAATGCAAATGACACACTAAAATGTTCCAGCATTAAATAGACCAGCTCTGGTTTGAACATTTGCACATTCAACTTAAGCATAGCTATTTTAAAATGTAAACATGTTTGTGTAAATTCTAACGTTATAAACTTCATTAGATTGGAGGTTGTTGTAGGGCATTCAGAAAGCCACTTTGTGAGGGAATGTTGTTCAGCTTTCCAGGCGGGAGAGAGTACTGTACATTCCAGGGGGAGTAAGAGCAGTTCGGATTGGTTCAGGCAAACCAATCTACCAGTTCGGATTGGTTCAGGCAAACCGCATGTTAAATTTGCATCTGGTTCGCAGAATTGGTATGTGAACTGATCAGCTGGCCCTACTAACCCTTCCCCCTCCCAGGAATCTCCACGTAACCCATTTTCGATGCAGATAAGTGCAGACTCTGGGAGGGGGGAAAACGGCCCTCCCAGAAGTTCCAGTAGGCCAAACCCACCATGGCCATGCTCAGCCAGCAACTGGACAGCGAACCGGTTGCTGGGATTTTTGAATCCCACCCCTGAGTAAGAGGCAACACAGTTTAGAATTAGATTGTGTGAGAGAAAGTGGGGGAAGACAGTTCCTCCCTAACAGTTCCCAGATTATATGTTTTAGGAGGCAAGCAATCTGCTTTAGCTTGGCAAGTTTTCAGTCTATAAGTGAAGAACAACCAAGAAATTGCTGCTTAGAAAAATCATAATATGTCTTTCTAGGTTTTTCTGCTTGATGCAGAAGGAATTCAGAAATGGCAGTTGAAATTTAAGATTCACAACATCTAGCCCAGCAGAATTTTCAAATGTGAATTCTGAATTCTGGGTGGGAAATTCTGGCATTCAAAGTTTGTGTACCTGAAAGTGGCTGAAGTAAAAGTGGCTGAATTTGAAAAACAGCTAACACTTACTAAGTTGCAGTGAAAAGCTAGTCCAACTGATATGACGGATGAAAATGTTTAGGACTGATAACTCCATGTCTAACTATGACTTTATCAATCTAATTTAATTGTGCAGACCCTCAACTAGAAAACAAGGAGTGCTTAAGGACTAGGAAAAGGGGAAGAAAAGTCTGACCATGCTTGAAATAATATTATTCAGAGCTAAGCAAATTAATTAGAAAGATAAATGAGCCACATCATTAGGAGGACTTGGAATGTTCACTTTAGACAGGGACTGTACAAGAACACAAAGTCACCCTCCTTGTCTCTTCTGTCCAGTTGAATAATGTGCAAAGCTCCACTTTCTTTGAGGCTCTACCTTCTGTCCAGTAAGATCCACATATTTTTTTTTAAAAAAGTAAAGAGCGATTCTACTGATGTTGCCACCAATAGGCTATGAACTAATACAACATGCTAAGTCAGCTTACTGAGTTATTCACACTTGCATTTGTATCATTCAACGAACTATAAACTATCTGTCTGGCAATCATATCCTTAAAATTAAATATTGTTCAGCTTTTTTGTTGTTCAGTTTTTGTTCTTTTGTTTTAAACTCTGGACTGTTTTTGCAACAGTAATAATCCAAATTTTCGTGTAATATGATCGTGTAAATTGTCTATTTTCTGCCTCTCGTCCATTGATAGACTCCACCAAGATTTACGTTTAGTTTATTTCCTGATTCCAGCAATCAGTTTCGATCCAGCCCCTTCGAATCTACGATCACTGGCATCTGAACATCCCATGACTCATACGTTTCTATGGTGAAATTGGAAAAACATGTGGTTGTTGATTCTGCATTATCACTAGCATATGTTCTTGAAAATTAAGATTTGTTGGGAAAATGTTGCAGGTGAAAAACAGTATTTCTGATACTGGAAAAAGTAATTTCATGTACATGTGAGCCTCAGAACATTTTTGGCTTGTTTTTCACTGTAAAATTTTGTCCAGGAGGCCAAGAAAGTTAGTGTGTCTTCCTTTCCTCCACCTTAAATTTGTCCTCCTTTCTAATTGTCTGTGCTCTCCTTTGCCTGGTCAGATATCTAGTAACCCTGATAAAGGATGAATTCACATAGCATGTTAAATATTCAAGGTGAACATGAATGTAACTTAGTACTGTATGTTGCATGAATACAGCTTGTAAAATCATTGAGTTGTAGAGTTGAGAGGAACCACAAGGCTCATCTCATTGCAATCTCCAAAATGTGCATGGAAGGCCAATTAGACCACCCATGAATGGTGGTTGTCCAGCCTCTTCTTAAAAACCTTCAGTATTGGAGAACCCAGAGCACCTGTTGGTAGACTTTCCTATTGTTGTAACAATTTTACTATCAGAAAGCTTTGTCTTATCTTTGAACAAAATCTAGACAGCTGAAACTTATATGTCCTATTATTTTGCTTTCTGTTTTCTGTGGCCATTAATAATAGCTGATGGCCTAAATTTTCAGAGAAGTGGCAGAGAAGAGCAACAAAGGCTTATTAGGGGACTGGAGACTAAAACATATGAAGAAGCCTTGCAGGAACTGAGCATGGCTAATCTACTGAAGAGAAGGACCAGGGGAGACATGATAGAGGTCTTCCAATATTTGAGGGGCTTCCACAGAGAGGCAGGGGTCAAGCTATTTTCTAAAGCATCTGAAGGCCAAACAAGGAATAATGGATGGAAACTGAACAAGGAGAGATTCAACCTGGAAATAAGGAGAAACTTTCTGACAGTGAGAACGATCAACCAATGGAACAGTTTGCCTTCAGAAGTTGTGAGACCTTCTTCACCGGAAGCTTTCAAGAAGAGGCTGGACTGCCATCTGTCAGAAATGGTGTAGGCTCTCCTGCTTGGATGGGTGTGTGTGTGTGGACTAGATGATCTACAAGGTCCCTTCCAACTCTGTTAATCTGTTAATATTCTTTTCTTCAGCTTGAACTTCTTAGATTCTTTCAGACTATCCTGACAGGGCACATCCTCAAGTTCTTGCATCATTTTCCTTGCCATTCTCTAATCTGCTAGGTTTTTTCTGACTTAAGATGATGTGTGTGAATGCAGTCATTAAGAGTTCCTTCTTATCTGCACCACAGTACTGAGCAGGAGGTGGGCATGGCTTTGGGGGCACAGCAGGTATGTGTGTGTGTGTGTGTATGTGTGTTGTGTGAGGGATTCAGAATGCATGAAAAGAATCAGACTTTGATGGAGTGAAACAAATCAAATAATCAAAGGAAACTTCTAATGGACTTTCACTTTTTTTGCTTCTGGGTGGGTGGGGGAATATATATAAAAGCAGAATATTTGTTCGTAAAGGTGAAATTCATGCTTTATGAAGCATCTCATCTGAATGCTCTTCACACATTTCATACATAATCTTTCATGAGCCTGATTATTCTGAAACATAATTTAAAGCCTAATAGTGATGCAGCTGCTTTCTGACTTGTGGTAATTGATTAGATCACCAAGCGGTATTGCATTGGAGATTACTGTCCTTTCTCCAACTTCAGCAAATTAAAAGTATTGGCACAGCTGTCAAAACCAAAAATCTAATTAAAACAAAGCTTAGACTGAATTTAACTTTTCCCCCCTTACCTGGAGCTGACTTTTTATTAACTTTCTTTGTATTAATGTCTTGCTTTGGTTAAATACATTGGGATACTGCTTTGAAGAGAATAACAGAATAACACAGTTGGAAGGGACCTTGGAAGTCTTCTGGTCCAGTAATGGACCATCCCCCAACTTCTGAAGGTAAGCCTTTTCACCAGTTAATTGTTTTAACTGCCAAGAAATCTCTTCTTAGTTTTAGGTTGGTTCTCTCTCTTTGCTTAGTTTCCATCCATTGCTTCTTGTCCTGCCTTCAGGTGCTTTGGAAAATAGCTTGATTTTCCTTTTTTTGTGATAGCCCCTCAAATATCGGAAGACTCCTATCATGTCAGCCTTAGTCCTTCTTTTCACTATAGATATACCCAATTCTCTGACTGCTCTTCATGTTTTAGCTTCCAGACCCCTAATCCTCTTTGATGTTCTTCTCAACACTCTTTCTAGAATCTGCAGATTTACTTATTTATTTTTTCATTGTAAAGCCTACAGTTATGACATAGTTTCCCAGAGTAGTCTGGGATCATTGGCTACCATTTTACACCAAGAATACCAGAATACTGCATGCAGTTTTAGTCACCATATTGCTGTATAAAAAAGAAATTGAGTCTCTGGAAAGAGTGCAGAAAAGAGCAACAAAGATGATTGGGGGCTAAAGGTTAAAACTGATGCAGGAATTGGGCATGTCTAGTCTAGTGGTGACATGATAGCAATGTTCCAATATTTGAAGGGCTGCCACAAAGAAGAAGAGGTCAATCTATTTCCTGAAGCACCAGAAGACAGGACAAGAAGCAAATTAACTAAGGAGAGAAGCAGCCTAGAATGGTATAGGGCAGTGGTGGCTAATCTTTTTGGGCTCCTGTGACCAAAATTGTGTGCGTGCTTGTGTGCGCATGCCCGTGTGCCAGTGCCCAGAAGGCAATGCCCCCCCATGCCCCTGCACATGCGCGTGCTATCCTCTCCCCCGCCCCCGTAACTGCACTGCACATGTGCGCGCCTTCCAGTTGATTTTCGGGCCTTTTTCGGCTTCCCAGAGGCTCGTGGGAAGCCTCTGCAGCCTTTGGAGGCTGAAAAATGGAGCTGTTTCATCACTTCCAGTATTTCCGGAAAATGTATTTCTGGAAATACGAGAAGTGACTAAACGGGCCTGTTTTTCAGCCACAAAGGCTGCAGAGGCTTCCCACGAGCCTCTGGGAGGTTGAAAAAGGCCTGAAAATCAGCTGGGAGGCATGCGCATGTGCAGTGTGGTAAGTTTGCCTGGGGCTTGTGTGCCCGCACAAATGGCAAATAGGTTCGCCATCACGGGTATAGGATCTCCTGCTTGTGCAGGGGGTTGGACTTGAAGAACTCAAAGTTTCCTTCCACTTCTGTTATTCCGTTAGAGCAGGGGTGTCAAACTCAAGGCCCGGGGGGCAGATCCAGCCCGCGGGCTGATTAGATCTGGCCCGCAGGGCCACCCTGGAAACGGCGAAAGACTTGCCTGCGGTGCCTCTGCCAGCAAAAACAGAACTCGGGTGGGCTGCACACAGCCCTCTTGAGCTCTGTTTTCATTGGCAGAGGGTTAATTACTGGAGGCCGTTGCAGCCGAAAACGGAGCTCAGGAGCCTGTTTTCTCTGGCAGAGGGCTCGGGCCACCACAGGCACCCCTGACACGAGTGATGTCGAGCTGACCACACCCACTCAGGCCACGCCCACTCTGGCCCTCCAAGGTAAAATACAATCCTGATGCGGCCTTCAATGAAATCGAGTTTGATACCCCTGTTTTAGAGCATGCAGAAGAAATGTGATCAACTACCCAATACCCAATAGAAAAAAAAATCAGGTGAAACTGAAGCTTGTGCACGTCAGCTGGAAGAGCTCCAGATTATTTTCTGAAGATGAGTTCATTCGGGATTAGTATGTAATTAGGTTCCTGTTCTACTTATTTTTTCAGAGATCAGCTTGCATGTGTGGGAATGATGAGAAGATGGCACTTACAACGAAAGTTAGTTCTTTTTCACTGTGATAATGATTACTTATATTCCTCTTTTTTTCCTTGTCACTTAAGAAAAATGGAGCAATCCATAAGCATTTTTTTAAATTTTCCCAACCTCAGATTTCTCCCCTGCCTTGGTATTTTCCTTTCAGTTCTCATATTTCTCTATTTCTTTCTTTCTTCTTTCTTTTGTCAAGCAATTATTAGACAACGGGTATAAGTAGAAACATGAAATGGATACGAATAAGAAAAAAAAACCCAATAGGACAGGGATGGTAGGCATGTTGGTGCGCTTATGCACGCCCCCTAGAGACCTCTTAGGAAAGGGGTGAGGTCAATAGTAGACAGTCTAAGGTTAAAGTTTTTGGGGTTTGGGGAAGAAACCACAGAGTTAGGTAGAGTATTCCAGACGTTGACCACTCTGTTGCTGAAGTCGTATTTCCTGCAATCAAGTTTGGTGCGTGTATCTATTGTGTGCTCTTGTACTGTTGTGGTTGAAGCCGAAGTATTCATTGACAAGTAGGACATTGCAATGTATAATTTTATGTACTATACTTAGATTGAACTGAAAGGCGGCGTAGTTCTAGGTTGTCTAGGTCTAAAATTTCAAGTCTGGTGACATAAAGTATTCTGCTACAAGTAGAGTGGAGAACTTTTCTTGTGAAATATTTCTGAACTTTCTCAATTGTATTAATATCAGATATGTAATGTGGGTTCCAGACTGATGAGCTGTATTCAAGTATTGGTCTAGCAAATGTTTTGTATGCTCTAGTTAGTAGAGTGATATGACCAGAGAAAAAGCTATGCAGGGTTAGGTTTACAACTCTTAATGCCTTTTTGGCTATGTAGTTACAGAGGGCTTTAGCACTTAGATTATTAGAGATGAGTACTCCAAGGTCCTTGACAAAGTTTGGGTCATCAACAAGGTCTTGACTATTCAGCTTGTATTTTATTTTCTGATTTATTTTTTTTTGCCAATATGTAAGACATATTGTGTAGAGGCTTCTTACCGAGACAGGTCTGTCCATCTGGTCCCATAATTGTCCCCAAGGAACAAATGCAATCTCCAGTGTCCAAACAGGAACCTTGACAATCAACCACATCACAGATGTCATAGAAATCTGCAGAACGATAAAGGAAAGTTATTAGAAAAGCAGATAACTGATTGGGTGTACTTAATTAAATTAGTTGGGCTTAAGCCAAGAGTGAGTCACTTTCTCTCAGCCCAACTCAACTCAAAGGGTTGTTACTGTGGGAAAAACAGGAGGAGGAAGGAGTATCCTCCTGGGTCATGTTATTAAAATTTGGGCACGTGAAAACTGATATGTATTTATGACAGTTGCTGCATTCTGTGGTCATATGAGCATCATTTGCAATCTTCCCAGCCAGCTTCCAACAAGCAAATGGGGAAATGACCACACAATCCACTTAACAAC
Organism: Notechis scutatus; assembly: GCF_049901735.1. Classification (NCBI taxonomy): domain Eukaryota; kingdom Metazoa; phylum Chordata; class Lepidosauria; order Squamata; family Elapidae; genus Notechis; species Notechis scutatus. The sequence continues at coordinate 92,640,124 of NC_142012.1, read as the reverse complement.
TGCAATAATTTGGTTAATAGCCATGGCAAAAAATATTGGACTCACTTAACAAGCATCTTGGTAAGCAATAGAAATTCTAGTCTCCAATTCTGGTCATACATTGAGGACTACATATATGCATTAAGTCTTATGTCATGTAGCAATACAGTGATGATTTTGCATTGCTATGCAATTCTAGCTTGGGATGAGTTCTACTGCAAATAATAGCTTTAAAATTCAGACTGTTTTATCTACCAGCGGAGACAATTCATCAAATTCAGAATGATGTACGTTATCAAAAGTAAAAAAAAAAAAAAGCACACAGTAGAAAATAGCAACAAATAGTAAAACTAACAGTAGACAAATCAATGAAAGTATTAGCTCAAAGGCTTAAAAATGTAGATTGTCTTTCTAAATGCCAGCAGAGAAGGAACTGTTCTGATCTCACAGACTAATTCATCAAAAAGGCCTGCTGGGTATTATCTATGAATGCTTAGAACCACTAGTTCTAATCTGAAAAGCTGAAAAGCATCAAAACTATATTTCATGTATTCATAACTATGTTTATACTTATACCTGTTATCTTATAATCACTTGACAAAATAAATAAAATAAAAAATAAAATTGGTCACAATATTTTTGGACTACAATAGAAGCATATTAGGAACTTTGAGATCTTGTAGACGTACTCACAAAATGGATATTAAGAGAGAATTGTATATTTGTAAAATGTTTATCATGGTCAGTCATAAAATATATTTACCAAAAGTGAAGCTAACTATCAGATAGCTCTCTTCCAGTCCATTGGGTTCTTTATGGGAATAAAATAAAATGTCTGAAAACACATATGAAGGTAGAATCTTGTGCTTTGATTTACAACACACCTAGAACACAGAATAAGAGTTGGAAGGGACATCTAAGATCTTCTAGTCCATCCTCCTGGTAGAGCCGCAGACCCTATACCATTTCAGCAAATGGTTGCCCAGTCTTTTCTTAAAAACCAGTGTTGGAGCACCCTCAACTTCTGGAGGCAAATTGTTCTAATTGACAGGGAATTTCTCCTTATTTCTAATTTGCTTCTCTCCTTGGTTAGTTTCAAACTATTATTTCTAGTCTTGTCTTCTGGTGCTTTGGAAAAAAGATTGACCCCCTCATCTTTGTAGGAGCCCCTCAAATATTGGAATAGTACTATCATGTCCCACCTAGTTCTTCTTTTCACTGGACTTGGCATACCCAATTCCTGTAACCGTTGTTCCATATGTTTTAGTCTCCAGACCCCTAATCATTTTTACTGCTTTTCTCTGCACTCTTTCCAGAGTCTTAACATCCTTTTTTGTGTTGTGGTGACCAGCACTGGATGCAGTATTCCAAGTGTGGACTTACTAAGGCTTTTAAAGCAGTACTAGAACTTCATATTTACTTGTAAGAAGTAAACTTCACATTTACTTATTACAAGTAAGAGAATACAAGTAAGAGAATAGAATAGAATAGAATAGAATAGAATAGAATAGAATAGAATAGAATAGAATAGAATTATTTATTGGCCAAGTGTGATTGGACACACAAGGAATTTGTCTTTGGTGCATATGCTCTCAGTGTACATAAGAAAAATAAAATAAAAATAAAAATACATTCATCAAGAATCATAAGATACAACACTTAGTGCTGGACATAGGTTACTAATACTCATAGTTTACTAAAGAAGTAAACTTCACATTTACTTATTTATATTAGAGGTTCTTTGCTAGATTTATAGCTTTCCTTTGATGCAGGAGTTCAATGAGATATACATAGCACTCCATTATTCTTCACAACCATTCTATCCTACTAAGATAGGTTAGGCTGAAAAAAGTGACCAATCCAAATTCCATCTGTGAGCTTCCATGGACTTGAATCAAGATATCTCTGGTCCCTATCAACAACTTATGCACTATACCCATCCCCACTCTCCCTCTCCCTCCCTCCCTCCCTCCCTCCCTCCCTCCCCCCCTCTCTCTCATGAAAATAAACTTTTCAGAAAAGGTGGTGTGGCAGAGAGGAGACCAAGGGGAATATATTAGGGCAGGGGTCTCCAACGTTGGCAACTTTAAGACTTGTGGACTTCAACTCCCAGAGTTCCTCAGCCAGCAAAGTTGAGGAGTTGAAGTCCACAAGTCTTAAAGTTGTCAAGGTTGGGGACCCCTGTATTAGGGCACATTAGCACCATGTCCTCTAGTGTTACTGTAGACCTGTCAAGATCTAAATGCTATAATGTGAAAAGACTGGACATACCTGCAAAACGTTGGTGTTATTGATTTGTAACTGTTTTATAGGTCAATTTGATAAGTCTTTGAACAAGAAGAGGAAAAAAATGAATAGTTTATCCTCCAAGAAAAAGGGAAGGAAAGTATTTTTCAAGGTCAGCTGGATACTCATTTGGATATGTCATAAAGTTAATAGATTTTCTTCCACGCTTTTCTGAAATTGTAGCTCTTTCTGCTAATTCAATGTATATTTGCTTAATTTTCAAAGGCATTTGTTGCTGTCTTAGAACTATTTAATGAATTCACTTAATAATCTCCCCTCATGGTTTATATTTTGTATGTAGGGTAAAATTCCTCCATTAAGATACTCACAAATGTAGTCAGCCATAAATACATGCACAAAGATACAGGTAATCCTTGACTTATGACCACAATTGAGCCCAAAATTTCCATTGCTTAGCTAATGCTAAGCTGCTAAGTGAGTTTTGCCCCATTTTATGACCTTTCTTGCCACAGTTGTTAAGTGAATCATTGCAGTTGTTAAACTAGTAACACAATTTTTCAGTGTTTCTAACTGGCTTTCCCATTGAGGTTGCTTGTCAGAAAGTCGCAAAAGGTGATCACAGGACCCTGGGACACTGCAGTTGTTGTACATACCGTATTTATCGGCGTATAACACGCACTTTTTTCCCCCTGAAAATAGGGGGCAAATGATGTATGCGTGTTATACGCCGATATAATGTTAAGAAGCCTTCGGTGAATGCTGCTGGGATCGGGGATCAAGGACACAAATGAAAGAAGGGGAGGGAGGAAGCAACCGAAGCCTGTCCTTCTCTCTGGGTCAGCTCTGTCAGTCGCTCTCTCGCTCCTCCACCAGCACAGGAAGAAACTGCTTCAAAGAAGCGGGGGGGGGGCTTTTCCTGTCGCCGCAGCTTCCCTGAAGCGCCCGTTTCTCCCCCACCCCCACCCCGCCCGCCCGCAGTGCTCCGTTCTGCCTGCCTGCCTGCCTTCGTTAATGGTTGAATCGGAACAGCTTCGGCTGAGTAAAAGAGGCGAATAGTTATTATTCTCAGCCGAAGCTGCTCCCAAACAACCAGAAACTAAGGCAGGCAGGCAGGCAGGCAGAATGGGACACTGTGGATTGAAGCGCGCGCGGGGGGTGGGAGTGGGGGTGAAACGGGCGCTTTCCTGAAATTTCCCTCTTAAAATGAAGATGCGTGTTATACGCCTGTGCGTGTTATACGCCGATAAATACGGTACATGCCAGTTGCCAAGTGTCTGGATTTTGATCACGTGACTGCAGGGATGCTGTAATGGTTGTAAAGCAGGGGTGGGATGCTACTGGTTCAGCCCGGTTCTATAGAACCTGTAGCTGCGAAGAGTAGCTGACACTGAACTGGTTCGGTGTTTGGCCCACCCACCGGCCTGGGTTCTAGGCTGTCCTTTATTCCCTGCTTTTCCCTCCTCAGCTGCTTTAAGCGGCACAGCTGAGATTGCAAAAAGCAGGAAACAAGAGGACTCTGCGCACCCAAGCGCAGTGCTTGTCAGCTGTCCAGGTGGCACGGCTGATGATTTCTTGCAAACGCTGCACGCACGATTGTCCCCAGTTTGGAGAACCGGCAAATCGCTTCACTGGCTGGCCCTGCCCCTCCCTGTCCACTCACTCCTTACCTGGCATGTGAGCCATCCAACTTGCCTGGTTTGGTAAGTTGCTATTTTTCCTTCCCCCTCCCCCGACCATCAGCTGTTCTGCTCTGCCAGGAGATTTAGATTAGCTAGAAAGCAAGAAATCCTGATTTCTTGCTTTCTAGCTAATCTAAAAACAGAGCCGAACCTTCCTTAGGACTGAAGCTTTTCAGTGCAGACTCAGGTAGCCGATTGCAGATCGATAGATCTCTAAGTTAATCTGTGATTTTATGAGCAACTCAATCTGCCTGCCTGTTTTGCCTGCTTTGGGGTAAAAGTTGCTCTTTTTTTCATAAAAAATCAATATATAGATAAATATTTATAATATTTACATACAAGCCCATGCCCACCCAGTCAGATGACCACCAAGCCACACCCACAAATTAGGCCACACCCACAGAACCGGATGTTGAGAAATTTGAATTCCACCCCTGGTTGTAAGTATGAACAGCAATCATGTCACTATCTGCAGTGCAGTTGTAACTTGGAATGGTCACTAAATGAATGATTGCAAGCCGAGGGCTACTTGTATGCTCACAACAGCTATTTTGTCAGTATGCAGCTTAGACCAGAGGTCCCCAAACTTGGCAACTTTAAGACTTGTGGATTTCAACTCCCAGAATTCTCCAGCCAGCTTTGAATTCTGGGAGTTGAAGTCCACAAGTCTTAAAGTTGCCAAGTTTGGAGACCTCTGACTTAGACAATTTACAAAATGTCCACTTTTAAAACAGTATGGAATATTACTAAAAAAAAATACCAGTGTACTGACAAATTCAGAATAAAAGAATATCAGAGATGGAAGGGACCTTGGGGGTCTTCTAGTCCAACCTCTTGCACAAGCAAGAGACTCTATACGATTTCAGACAAACGGCTGCCCCAATCTCTTCTTAAAAACCTTCAGTGGTGTTACACCCACAAATTCTGAAGTCAAGCTGTTTTGTCAACTAAAAATACTTCTTTGGTCTCTTTAGTTGCCAGCAGAAAGGGAGTGGGGAAAGCAGTGCATGCCTCAACTGCTTCAGATAATTGCTAGGCAACTGAAGCTGTTGGCGCACAAGATTATTACGGGAGAGCATGATTGATGACTCTTGGCTATGGATGTGTCCCCATTGGAGAATATAAATCCAGGGAATGGGGGGAAGACCAGGGTCAAGGGGGAAATGAATGATGTATCTTAGTGTCGGCTGCACCCAGGTAATGCCGACTTGGTCACTCCTAATTAATCTTTTTTTTTTTGTTGCTCTGAGAGATGCGGCTAGAGACTTATGATTTGAATGGGGGTGGATTTGTTGGAGCCCTGACAGCTTTACTGACAGTTCTCACTGTCAGGGAATTTGTCCTTAGTTCTAGGTGGCTTCCCTCCTAGATTAGTTTCCATCCGTTGCTTCTTAGTCTGCCTTCAATTGCCTTACAGAACCTGTCTTCTTTGTAGCCACTCCTTTGATATTGGAACACAGCTATCATGTCACCCCCTAGTCCTCCTACCAGTGTCCCAATATTTGAGGGACTGCCACAAAGAAGAGGGGGGGGTTTCCAAAATTCGACGGTCCAAAGTTTGGACTGTCCAAATTTGACAGTCCAAAACTTTTCCCCAAAGAAAGGGCATGGCTGTCCTCTAAAAATTACAAGGGACTGGTCTAGATTGTGCAAAAAAAATATTCAAAGGAAAGATGCCATCGCAGAAAAGATCAGATATTTCAAACTGATCCCTTTCCAGCTCAGAGAGGAAGCCTTGAGCTCAGTCTCTTCAGCTGACTAGAATGCACCCACCAGATTTCCCAGATGAGATACATTACTAAAATGATTTCTCTGTTATAAGCTGTAAAGGTCAATGAGCAATGCAATGAAAAGCTATCAACAACATTGCCCAAGAGCTATGCAGAGCTAAATTGGAAATTCATAGACTGATTTCTCAGGGAAATTAACCTATCTTTTTTATAAAAAAAATCAGTTGGGGGAGGGGTGTCCACTATATATAAAAAGCAATTGTAATCTGAGGCCAATGAAGACAATTTTTGATAGCAACTTCAATGTATTTTTGTGTGATGTTTATGTCTGTGTGCATGTGGAGAAAGTGTGGGACAACAGAACAGAAGGGCTATTTTGTTGCTATAGATATATAGATATAGAATAACAGAATAACAGAGATGGAAGAGATCTTGGAGGCCATCTAGTCTAAACCTCTGCTCAGGCAGGAAACCCTACACCATTTCAGACAAATGTTTGTCTAATCCCTTCTGAAAAACCTCCAGTGTTGGAGCACCCACAACTCCTGGAGGAAAGTCGTTCCATTGTTGTTGTTTTTGGTCAGGAAATTTCTCATTAGTTCTACGTTGTTTCTCTCCTTGATTAATTTCCATCCATCGCTTCTTGATATAAAGATAGAGATAGAGATGATAGAGATATAGTTAGAGATGATAGAGATAGATGATGGAATAGAGAGAAATGATAGAGATACAGTTAGAGATGATAGAGATAGAAATGATATAGAGATGATATAAAGATGATATAGATAGAAATGATAGAGATAGAAACAGAGGTAGAGATAAATACACTGTCAGTGCAGATTTAAAACTTCCAAAACAGTTAAGAGACAGGCAAAAGCACATATATGTATTATCCATGAAATACAACCAATCGCTTTCTGAGCCCCAGCTTCTATTGTCAAAGCATGATTATTCGTAATTCTCCAACCTGAAATGTATAATCATGGTAGGTTAAAAAAAATTTAATAGCTATTCTGCGATGTGGTTGACTATTCTGCCAGGCTGGAGAGCTGAAGGAGCTCCTGAACAGATCTATGACTGGAATCCAAACAGTTGTGCAACAAAATGCCAAAGAAAATTCAGGATGGTGTCGAAACTGTGTGGCAAACGATCAGAGGGAAAATAAAACAAAGCAATTCATTGATAGAAGCTAGATGCTAACTGATCACCCTTACAACCAATTCTGGTGGCTCTCCCCAATCTGGAATGCAGGGCCTGGCATTCTGTCATGAATGGGGTTCAAGGATGCTAAACTTTGCAATGCCAGACAAGGCATTGTGTCTCAGATTCTGCTTGTTGATATTGTTTGCTATGAGCAGGAATAAGGTCCATTTTTGAGATGATCTTCTTGCCAAGAAATTGGTTGGGAGCTGCTTTTGCAGAAATGTATCATTCCAAACTTTACGGTGTCAAAGGTCTGAATGTTGTACTGCTAAAAAAACATACTTGTCATAATGAATGAACAAATTGCCAAAGAGGTCAAGGTTGACTCAGCCTTCCCTCCTTCCAAGGTGGGTAAAATGAGGATCCAGATTGTTGGGGGCTAATATGCTGACTCTGTAAACTGCTTAGAGAGGGCTGTAAAGCACTATAAAGCGGTACATAAGTCTAAGTGCTATTGCTATTACAAGGGAAAAGAATCATGTCAAGGGGTAAACTAGATTAATTAGATTAATTTAGCAAAGGAGGTTTGCTAAAATCATGAGGTATCATTCATACATGGAAGCATATGTGGCGCAGTGGTTAGAGTGCAGTACTGCAAGCTACTTCTGCAGCCAGCTGCCTGCAATTTGGCAGTTCAAATCCCACCAGGCTCAAGGTTGACTCAGCCTTCCCTCCTTCCGAGGTGGGTAAAATGAGGATCCTGATTGTTGAGGGCAATATGCTGACTCTGTAAACTGCTTAGAGAGGGCTGTAAAGCACTATAAAGCGGTATATAAGTCTAAGTGCTATTGCTATTGCTACATATATGCCCCCAAAGTGAAATTCCTCTTGTTATACCGTGCTCAAATAAGAGTATACATAAGAAAGGACAATTAAGTAAAGAGTCCTTGGAGTTCTCTGAGCCTGGTTACTTTCTTTCAGATGTTTCATTGCCAAACTAGCTAACATCATCATGACTAGTAGGGAGTGGTGTTCAAAACCATTCAAAAGAGAAAATAAAAAAGCTAAAAAGGAAACAAAAGACCAAGACACCTCCTCACCAGCAATCAACACCCAGATGAGCAGAGAGTAACACCAAGATTAACATTAGACCAACAACCAAGAAGCAAACTACACTCCAGTCAAGGAACTACCAAATCAGACAAATAAGTTAACAATAAGCAGCCTATTCTAGAACCTCCAAGACCACTCCTGCCAATACTGACAGGGCAAGCAACTGGGTAGTATATAAAATGAGAGCAAACCCCACTCCCTATTAGCACTGATGATGTTACCTAGTTTGGTAATGAAACATCTGCAAGAAAACAACCAACCTCAGCGAGGACCAGGGACTCCTCAGCTCCAAATATTCTCTTCTATGGGAAAGAACTATTAAGGTTTGGTCACTTACGTCCACAGTAAGCATGGTAGCAGACACTGGGCTTGGCTAAATGGTAGACGTAATAACCTCCAGGACACGCCTTGATTTCAACAGTTGTATTCCAGAGGCAGCAGTTTCCATTAAAAGTTGCACAGGCCTGCCTTTGGACAACGCCCTCTGATTCTTGAGGATGGCTGCCGTTCAGCCAGATTGGGGCATGGGTGCCACAGTGGTTCTCAGGAATGCAGAAGGTAGGCATGGCGTCCCCAGCCATCCCTGTAAAGCGATACCATTCCCCATCCACATGACTGTCACATTCAGGCTGGTCAGTAGAATCGTTGAACTGGAATTCCGTGTTCCTCCAAGGCTCATTCAGACTAATGTAGGCAGAACAAGGATCGAGAGCTGGAAGACAGGAAGAGAAAACCATAGCAGGATGTTAATCATACTGTAACCTGTAGGAAGAGATAAATAAATAAATGTTTGACTGCAGGAATAGAACCAGCCAATTGTTGGATTCTTGGGAGCATTTTACTTTCTACACAATTACATAAGGTTAAATAAATATTTATCCACAGTCCAGCTTCATGGTCAAGTGGGGCCCATCTCACAGTAATTTGCTATATTTTCTTTATAAAATATTGACTAACATAAAACCATATATTTGGTCATGAATGATTAATAACTGATAAATATATAAACATATGTTAGTTTGACAATGTGAGAATTTATATAAACTGTGAGTAATGACTATGAAAGGATAGCACAAAAGAATGGTAACCAACTGATACACTGTATGTATATAAAATGGAAGATGGCTTTATGGTTTTATGTTTTGTTTGTATATGTTTGTTTTAAAAAAATTATATATATATATATTTGGTTATTCGGGTTTTCTCCCGCATAAGATTGGAAGTATCTAGGCAACGTTTCGATGAAGTCTCATTCATCATCTTCAGGCTTGTGTCTTCAGCTCTGTGCTTCTCAGAGTGAAGTCTGAGAAGCTCTGAGAACTCTGAGAAGCACAGAGCTGAAGACACAAGCCTGAAGATGATGAATGAGACTTCATCGAAATGTTGCCTAAATACTTCCAATCTACGCAGGAGAAAACCCAATAACCAAAGATCCACATACAAATACCCACGAAACCTCAGAAAACAAATATATATATATATATAAAAATCAACCCATGTATTTGGGAAGGCCATTGAAGCCAAACTGCTGTCCAGTACATGAATTTGATTATAACCAGTTATGAGAAAACATGCCATTTCTCTAAGCCAGGGTGTCAAACTGGTGGCCCACAGACCAGATGTGCCATGCATAGGCCACACCCACCCCAGCGTCATGAAGGGAAAAAAGTCATGATATGTCACATGATGGCACCATGACATGGCGAGTTTGACACCTGTGCTCTAAGTAGTTGGTTCTGATATTAAATCAATCTTCCTATTTAAATATTTTCAGCTGGATCTGCTTTTCCACAATATTATTTGGCTTTTAACTCTCTGCGTTACAGAATTAACTCATGGCCTTTTTCTATTATTCAAGTATGTGTGTCTTCCGGAGGCTAAATGAACCCTGTTCCCTCAATCTTTCATTTTGGAAGCTATTTCCTGGTCTGATAATCATTTGTTGCCTGAGTGGGAATCTGGATGTATCACTACGTTCAATATCCATAAGATGCAGTTTTAAATTATGGGGCCTGTAGGGTTGATTTTTCTTTTACTTAAGACCAGAGGAACCTTGAGGAATTTCCAACTCTACAATTCACGATTCTATGATATTTTCTTGTAGGTTAATTGAAACTCAGTAGGAGGTTCACAAAAAATTATCTTGACATGGAATCTTGGCTATATTATAAGTTCAACATTCTCAGCAATCTCTCATAAACCAACTCGGTTCATTTCTAGAAAATATGTCCAATACTAAATTGAAGAAATAATTGCAGATTTCAGCTGCTGTAATAAGGAAAAGCCCAGGCCATCTTCTACTGAGATCAAACATGGAAGACTTAATAAAAACAGGGTTTCTTCCTCCTTCTACAACACCTAATATTCAAGTAATACCTGAAACCCCAAATTTAACAAGGTTTCAAGATGCTAAAATATTGCAAACCCGTACAATTGACAGCAGTGTTTCTATTCAGCTAAGCTTTGGTCAGTTTATTCAGAAACTTCTGAGATTTGAAGATACTGATTTTCAAAATCCAGAGTTGTAATTTCATCTGCATAAATCACCCTTCTAATTGAATAACGATGTCCTTTAAAAGGAAGAGATGGAAAATGCATGCATATTGTCAATATATCATTGAACTCAGGCTTTCCCCACCTGTTGCAATACAACTGAAAAGTCCCACCCGTGTGACCAATGGGAAAATGTGAGCATTATAATTGCAACAGCCAACACAGATAGATGGCTTCAGTTTGGGGAAAACTTATTTAATCAATAGTTGAGAGTGAGAATGTCTGTGAGAAGAAGGAAGAGTTCCCTACTTCTGATAAGGAGAGATAAAGCAAAACTTTATCTTGCTTGGCTGTGTGATTAGGGTGTCTTCTCAATTTCCTACAGTGGTAATTGGAGACAGCTCTGTCAGGAAGGGCTGCTTGTAACCAGCAAAGGAAGGACTAATCTGATCGATGCATAAGGCAAGCCAGATGATTTTTCTTTTGCCACCAAAAGAAAGCTGTGTTATATGAGTCCATCGATCTTCTATGAGTAAGCAAAAGGAGATTTTCCTCTGATCAGTAGGTCTGGAGGGAAACAGTGTGTTTGTGTGCATGCCTTCAAGTCAGTGTTGACTCCTAACAAATGCTTGCACCAGTCTGTGCGGTTTTCTTGGCAAGATTTTGGAAGTGGTTTGCCATTGTCTGCTTCCTAGGAAAGCTGAGGGGGAAATGACTGGCTCAAGGTCCCCAAGATGGTTTTGTGCCCAAGTGTTGGAATAAATATCCATCTGGTTCAGTTCCAAGTGGGGAGAAAGACACTGGAAACATGGAGGCTGATTGGAAAGATGGTTTATTGGTGAGCAGGACCACGTGGGTTTGAGGTCCTGGACAGCTGACTACATGGAGTGGAGAGTGAGGATTATTTATACCCTCCCTTGGGCCTTGCCCTTGAGCTTCCTGTTCCTGTGCAAGAAATGTATTCTATTAGTTGTTGTGGGTGTCACTGCTAACTTTGTAGTCTGTCTGAGTCCCAGGCTTGGTTGAAGCTTGCTGGATGATGCAATGAAGGGGCTTGTTGTGCCATATGGTGAGCTAGATGGTAGAGGGCTAATCCTATTATGTCTTGAGGGGTTGTGTCTTAATCCCATCGCCCTGGAGCTGAAGGTTTTTGTCTTGTTGGATAGGCTGGCCCAGTCCTTCTCAATGGGCACCAAATTTCTGCTTGGGGCAGGGAGCTGAGTTTCTGTCTCCCTTAAGATTTCTATTTCTCTTTTAGGGGGAAATATAATATTCTGCCCTTTTAATATTTCCTAAAACATGTCATTCTTCTAAGAGGGGTGGGTGTTAACGTTCTACACAAGGCAGGACTAGAACTCACAGTCTCCTTGTTTTCAGCCTGCAACCTTAATTATTAACTGCCCTGCCTAACCAAACTGGCTCTCTTATATACAGCATGTATATGAGGAATCCCTTTGGGCTTCAGAGAACCTAAATTGACTAGACCCCTGCATTAGAGGACACGCCTTGATCAGAAGGACTAGGAGCTTGTTCACTCTTCCTGATCACCCTGAGACCTAGAAACAGCCATAGATGGACCAGGCCCTATGTCATAAAGTGATAACCAGCATCTTGAAGTGCCAACTGGTAACCAGTGCAGGTCGCAAAACGGTTATGGTCACAGGTGCAAGTCACAGCCAACAACTCTTCATTTTATTGGAAACAAGTGAATCCCAAAAGAAATATAACAGGTTATAGGAAAGCTAGTGTTATCCTGCGAAGAAGATGCTTTCCTTTTCCTTTCCCTTTTTTTTTTTTTTTACAAGACATAACCAAACGGGACTGCAAAAATTGTTGCCTGGTTAAATAGGCTTAAAAAGTGACAAGACAAAAATCATAGCGATTTTAAACGGCTTGCCTTCTGAAGTTGTGGCTGCTCCATCATTGGAGGCCTTTAAGAAGAGACTGGACTTGTTACAATACAGTTTAACAGAGTTGGAAGGGACTTCATAGGTCATCCAGTCTAACCCCCCCCCCAGCTGCACAAGCAGGAGACCCTACACCAGGGATGGGATGCTACCAGTTCGGCCCGCTTCTATAGAACCGGTAGCTCTGAAGAGTAGCAGACACTGAACCGGTTCGGTGCGACAACCTTTCAGTCGTCTGTTTAGCCTGCCTGCCTGCCTGCCTGGGCTCTTGGCTGTCCTTTATTTCCTGCTTTTTCAACCTCAGCTGCTGTGCGTGGCACAGCTGAGGTTGAAAAAGCAGGAAAGAAGAGGATTTTCAAACACTTGCACACCCACTTGCAGCGTTTGTCAGCTGTCCGGGTGGCACAGCTGATGTTTTTCTGCAAATGCTGTACACGCGCGCACAGCTCTCACCAAACCGGTAGTAACACTGGTTGAATCCCACCCCTGCCCTACACCATTTCTGACAGATGGCAGTCCAGTCTCTTCTTGAAAGCTTCCAGTGATGAAGCTCCCACTTGTCTGGAATGTCTTATCTCCTGCCTGAGCATGGGGTTGGACTAGGGCAGGGGTGGGATTCAAATTTTTAACAACCAGTTCTGTGGGCGTGGCTTAGATGGTGGGCGTGGCTTGGCGGTCATGTGATTGGTTGGACATGGCTTGGTGGTCATGTTATTAGCTGGGCGTTGCCAAGTCAATATCACTCACATCAAGGCACGCCTCTCCTAGCCTGGCCTCTCATGACTGTGAGGATGCTGCAACAGTCGTAAGTGTGAAAAATGGTCATAAGTCACTTTTTTCAGTGCCATTGTAACTTTGAATGGTCACTCCACACAAGCAAAGTACCAGCAAAGGAGAGGGAAAAAACTCCAGAGAAGTTCCTGAGACAGGAAGTCTAGTCCTGCCAAGATTGTAATAAGGGTTAATGGAGAGGCAGTTTCTGTAAGCAACACCAGAATGTTTCCTTCCTGCCTTCCTTACAGGATTAGGCCAGTAATTTCTCCTAACAACCGGTTCTCCGAACTGCTTAGAATGTTAACAACCGGTTCTAGCGAATAGGTGAGAACTGGTAGAATCCCACCCCTGAACTAGGGTAACTTCAAGGTCTCTTCCAACTCTGCTATTCAGTTATTCTGACTTATACCTGAGAGCTAGAGACTTCCAGTTTATGCAGATAAAGAATGCAGGATCAACATTCCTAATGAAAGAATCAGCGTTCTGTGTCATTTGGTGATAATGAGCTATCTTCAAAGATTGATCCTTGCCATGCTTTTTTTCCAGCTCTCCCTGTCTTCCTTCAGATCTCCTAGGAGCAGCTGCCTTTGAACAATTCTCAGATCTTGATTAACCAACAACCTGTCACCTGCAATGCAAGCGTTTGGGTGAGCAAAGGACAGCTCTGTCAACCTCTTCCCAGCAAAGAGAATTTCAGAAAACTCCCAAGAGTTAAAGTGAAGGCTGCAAACGAGTATATAATAAAAACATTCATTACACTTTTCATCCGGGATGCATCGCTGCAGCTTCCAAATTTGCCCTTTATATTTGTGCATAACCTAGGGATTTACTACCATATGTGGTGGACTTGCACCAAAGCAAAACAATATTGGGAGAAAATAGAGAGCTGGCTGGAAAAAAATAACCAAACAGAAGATAGACTGGAAACCAGAAGTATACCTGCTGCAGTGGTGGGATTCAATTTTTTTTTATTACCGGTTCTGTGGGTGCGGTTTGGTGGGCGTGGCAGGGGAAGGTCACTGTAAAAATTCCAGTCAGAAGTGGCATTTGCTGGTTCTCCAAACTACTCAAAATTTCTGCTACCGGTTCTCCAGAACTGGTCAGAACCTGCTGAATACCACCTCTGACCTGCTGGGCATAATCCCAGAGGGTTATGATAAAGGAAATGCATACTTTGTTTTACATATATTGACAGCAGCAAGGATTAGCTATGCAAAATTCTGGAAAAATGAGAATACCCCGTCAGATGAAGAGGTAATCAGGAAAATCCTAGAATGTGCCGAGATGGACAGATTAAAAAGAAAAGAAAAAGAAGACTCAGAATATTACTTGATATGGAATAGATTCTATGAGTGGTGAGAGACAAGGGGTAGTAGTTAGAGGAAGAAATGTTGAATGTTTTTATTAAAAACAGAGATGGTATGTAACTAGTCTAGTGAAGAGAAGGACCAGGGGAGACATGAGAGCAATTTTCCAATATTTGAGGGGCTGCCACAAAGAGGAAAGGGTCAAGCTATTTTCCAAGGCACCCGAAGGCCAGACAAGGAATAATGGATGAACAAGGAGAGATTCAACCTGGAAATAAGGAGAAATTTTCTGACTGTGAGAACATCAACCAATGGAACAGCTTGCCCTCAGAAGTTGTGGGAGCTTCATCACTGGAGGCTTTCAAGAAGAGATTGGACTGCCATTTGTCAGAAATGGTGTAGGATCTCCCGCTTGGGCAGGGGGTTGGACTAGATGACCTACAAGATCCCTTCCAACTCTGATTATCTGTTATCTGTTAACTATAATCGATATAAGCACTAAAATATGAATGAGTTAAACATAAAGAAAACATGTGTTTATGTGCTATTATATGATTAGTACTATTATTAGTAAATGGGAAGATATATTTTATAGTACGAGCTATGGTTTTTGTTTCTTGTAAACAGCATACTCGGACAAAATGCTGTATTCAAAAATGTTTATGAAAAAAACTTTTAAAAAATAAATATATATTTGTGCATATACTTAACACTTGATTAAGTACCAGGTAATCCCAGCTGACTGTGGGATTAAAGCAGGATTTATTATTAACCTTCTTTGGATTGAAGCAAATGGATTGTTTTTCCTTCTTCTTTTGCTAAATAAGTCAATTGCTCTAATTTGGTACATCAAAATGAAGCAAAAATATTTTCCCCCTTTTAAAAGTTTCATTGGTCGCTGGGCTGCCTTGAATTCTTACGTGATTCAACCTGTATTTTAGGAACCATGAAATATCGATTTAATTTGAAAAGAAAAATGCCTTGTTACTTAATGAGAAAATACCGTGATGGCTGGTAATTTATTGTTGGTTCATTTGCTTATGAGTATACAGTAGATGGTGGAGTGGGTACAATTCATCACATTATTTTTTTCCAGTATTCAGACAATGTATGCGACTTGGTAGAGTAAAAAGAAAAACCACCACAACTTTTTGCAGATGTATAAATAATCTACAAAAGAAAAGAGCCATAAAGTAAAATGGAATGCACCATCAAAAGCACCCAAAGCTTGGAACGGAATGAAAAATTGGAGAGGGAGTAACAAAATATGAAAAGAACAATTGCTTGATAAACTGAACATTGATATATGTTGTTGTTGGATGTTCAACATGTATCTCTTGTCACTGAATGTTCTGCATTATGTACGTAATTTCTGATTTATTTGGCTTTTTAAAAAAATAGATGGTTATGTGGGTCAGGGTGAGAAATGAACCCAATGCACATGATATGTGAGTGCTGCAGCATTTTGGTTGTGTGTGATGATTTTAACTCTATGAGTGTCTTGCTTTACTTTTCTGTGTTGTAGTTATATGAGCTCAGCAGTTATATAAATCTTGTAACTGACTGACTGTGTATGTTTCTCCATTGCTGTTTTCACAGAACTCTTAATCATGATTTACTTAATTTAAACCAATTTTCTGAGGTTGCAAGCAACATATGAGCTAAGTCTGGGTATCATATTAGTGGAGAAGTAAGTTAAGGTTTTTGGGCTTCAGGGCAAAAACTCAGATGAAACCTCTGTGCTAATTTTAGGAATCAGCTTATGACTTAATGGTCAATTTCAAGGGATCAGATTTGTTAGTGACCAGGAGTTGTGCACACAATGTCTTTGAAGAGGAACTGCAGCAATGCAGTTCAGGACACTCTCTTGGGGATGAATCGGTGCCATTAAGTTGTGTCAGTACTAAGTTATCAGATATAGGTTGTAAGTATCCAGTTGACCTCAAGGTGATAGCAATGAGGAGGTTGTATCTCTTTGCTGCCACCTAGTGGCCAGTCTAGTCAGTATTCACTGAGTGTGGCCACTCTATTCGCTCACAGCCCCTCCCGCATGTCACTCTGTCCAACCCAGGCCACCCTTCTGGGCAGCTTGGCTCCTCTAAGGATGTATTTTGGCCCTACCTGTAAAATATCAGAAACAGGTTGGTTTGGTTTAAAGGCTGAAAGTCTGACCCTGTGTTAGAAAATAATCATCATGTCTGCTAAGGCTATCAGATTTGGATTACAAGAATTCAAGTAGCCATTTGTAAAATTAGAATAGAATAGAATAGAATAGAATAGAATAGAATAGAATAGAATAGAATAGAATAGAATAGAATAGAAGTAGAATTCTTTATTGGCTAAGTGTGATTGGACACACAAGGAATTTGTCTTGGTGCAAATGCTTTCAGTGTACATAAAAGAAAAGATACATTTGTCAAGAGTCAAGAATCATAAGGTTCAAGACTTAATAATAGTCATAGGGCAATCAAATCATACTAGGAAACAGTTAAAGAAAAATTGTAAGGATACAAGTAAACATCCAGATTTTGCAGTCCAGATTGAGTAACTTCATTTGATACTAAAACATGATTGGCTGGTCTATAATTTGGTAGATCTTTTCTACCATTATGTTTCTTAAAAATTAAATTTCTTCTGCATGTATTGGTTGCACAGAATTTAGAATAATTAATTTCACCTAGTTAATATAATAGTATTATGGATTATGTTTCATATAATGCTGGCCATTTCCACAAACCTCTGAATGGACTGATTTTTGAAGACGGATTGTTGCCACTGGAATTTATCAACACTAATCTCCCTTTGAATTACTTTAATTGTAGTTAATTCTGGGAAAGACAGAAGACATGAAGAGGATGACCAGCGGCAATCTGGATGGACTCACAGTGATGAGTGGACCATTGGAAAACCTGAAGGACCAGTCTCAGAATTGTTTATCCTAGTGGAGATCCAACTATGAATGCTGACTTGATGTCACACAACCAATAAATCAATTTCTCTTTTGAAATCACTCCTTGATTTCAAAATAGCAGTGAGTGTGTGTATGTTCCCCTGTTTTGTCACCACCTTTAGAGACATCTTCATTGAATTCTAATTCAATAGAATTGCTCATCAAATAAATATGGAAATATAGCAACACTCAATATTTGCTTGACTATCCCAAGTATAATGAAATATCTGTCATGACCCTTATTGGGGCAGTGGGAAAGCCGTCTTTTGAACTATTGCGTATAACCTATCTGGGGTAAAAATAAAATAAGTAAATTTCTAGGCACACATTAGGCACACATTATTAGCCTCCAAATAAAAGATATCACACAAATACATCAGAAGTATTCAAAAATATGTTAAAATATAGAAGATCCTGCTCAGCTGTTATGTATGGTAGTTCATGATTTGAAAGAAATTTACAACTCACACAGAATCATGTTATAATAACACGCTTTAAATTAGCAGCATCTATTTGCAATAATTCTCTACTTACATTGATTTCATTTTATGCTTCACTCAGATAATCTCATTTAATTTTAATATATCAGCTCAATATTCATCCCTTACATTGTGTGAGTGAGTGAGTGGGGGAGGGAGAGATGGGGGGAGGCGAGGGAGGGAGAGAGAAGAGGAGGATTTCTGGGACAATTGTAGAATCCAGTTTATTCCTTGTATATTTTAGCACTACAATGGCTACTTCTCATTACTTTTTTCTGAAGTTATCTGAAATTCTGCTGCTGAGTCTATAGGGTTCTTTAGCCAGCTATGGCGTAAGCAAGCAGGGAATAATAGATGTGGGGAGAATTCTGAGTCATCTCAGTCCTTTTTTCACATAATATATGAAGGTTTGGTTGCTCTAACTTCTCTGGAGTTACAAGAACAATATATTGGACTAAATGTGACAGAAATTCACATTGCCTGAAAAGCAAAGCAAAACAAAACAAAAAGTGCAAATCTTCTTCCAAATTGTATTTTGTTCACGACATATGAATGGCCTGTAAAGGCTTCAAAAGAAACGGCAACTCTGCACAGGAACATGGACTTTTGGGGCTTCCAGTTAAGGGACATTTGCAAGTACTCACCCACTGTATTCTGCAAGGACTGCGTATTCCCGTGGAGGCCAAAGGACAACATGAACAGCAGGAGCATCTCTTGGTGGCAAAGACACCTGAAGCAAGAAATCCCGGCAGGGCCCATTGAAGAAGACAAGGTGAGTCTACTTCTTCTAATCCCACCAGGTGCCTTCGGGCTCTGGTGTTTTGAAGCAAAGTGTACATATGGAGAGAAAGTCTTGTGGGCACTGGGGCTTTTATCAGAGGAAGAGGCCAAGATGATAATAACTTCCACTGTAGCCTTGACCTGCCCACAGCAGCAATGCTTTTAAGAGACAAAAGGGGAGTATTTTTTTTCTCCCCGGAGTCATTCATTTTGTTTGCAAAGCCATCCTCCAATTGTTTGCTTGCAATGTGCCCTGCAGTGACCCATCTGCTATCTTATCCAGAAGGACAACTAAGGAAGAGACACACAGACATCCTGTGGAGATGAGGGAAGATGGTGGCCCTTATCTATCTTTTCTGCTTCTGTGAATAAGAAAAGCAACTCTGAAAGGGAAGAACAGTGGAGAATGAGACTCCACTCCTGGTTTTGCTAAAGTGGAGGAAAGCAGATTGGAGTGGAGGGAGCCCCACAAAGCCTTCCCCAAATCTAGTGTTCTCCAAATGTGTGAAACTACAGCTGCCAATTCCCTCACCGGCTGGCTATAATCTGACAGATTTGGCTGATAACCAGGTAATACAGGCAAGCAAAATGAATAAACTAAAAGTATTTTCCACTCTTTTAGAAGTAATCTATTTCCGGTGTGTCGGTGTAGAACTTTTGTGCAAGGAATTCAAGGAAGAGCAATCAGCAATTTTAGGCTAGAGCACACACAACTCAGACTTCGAAGGTTGTTTTTTCCTGCCCCTCTTTGTCCTTGCTCCTTTGTTATGATGGATTGACATTATCCGTAGCCGGTGGTTTTGCATGCTGTTGCAAATCCCGTAAACATCAATCGTCAGTCAAACTGAAAAGGATGCTGGTTTCCTTGGGCCTGCTGGACCAAGTAATACTTCTACTGCAAGGAATGTTATTTGGGAATTTCAACCCCTCTTCCTTGCCTATCTAAGAAACATTCACAGCACGTGCAAAAAAAATTATTTCCAAACAACCCAACACTACATTGAATACCAAAATACAGCACTGCAAAGCAAGAAAAAGAGAATACAGACTAAAATACAGAAATATATATTTCATACATTCAGCAGGCCACAATAATAAACGTCTGATGGTATTAGGGAAGGGAACCAAATGAATTGCCTGCTTTAGGCCTCGGAAAACAAGCAAAAAACCCGTATTTTTTAACTTTCCCAACCTGTCACCAAATCTAAGACAGCTAGCCGTGGCCAACTTGCCACGGTCAATCACCACAGGTCAATTTGCAATTCAACATTGCATTAATTGTTTCATTCGTGTAGTTTTATTATTGGTGACCACATTTTCATCAAAATTAACCTTTATTTTTATTATTATTATTATTATTATTAGCCATAGTTCCATTGAAATTAATTTCACTTTTGTATATGTTGAATTGTGCTATGGCAAGTTGTTCCATGGTGAGTTGGTCATGGTGAATTGGCTGCGGATGAGCTGTCCTATTCTGATCACCAAGCCATTTGCCCATTTTGACTGCATTTCTCTTCCAAGCCCACCCACCTTCTCTCCCAAAAGGTGTGATTTCTGCATGCCTTGTTGTGAATTTAGACTCAATTAGCTACCTAGAATTATTTGATCTAACAGGAGGCAAGTATTATAAATCTGTCTGGCAGCCCTACTTGGTTCTACCTAATGCAAGCAACTATAGTTCAGAAAGAAATCTTTTCTTACTCTTATAAGAAATAAGCAATATTTTCTTACTCTTTTAGAAAAGCTCAGAAGCGTCTTACTCAATAATGGGTGAGTTGGGTGTTAGAAAGGAGTCGATGGTGGAGGAGTGAATTAAGAAAAGAGATTAACCATGGGAAACAATCTGTCCCTAAAGATGTTGGGAAATAAGTTTGTCCCCTGCAAATTTGAAAGGATCAAGCCAGATATCCTTCGATCCATCAAGGAAAAAAAGTGACTCTTCTTAGACTATGACAGGTGGGGAAATTGTGGCAAGCTGAAATAACTGAAGAACTATTAGTGGCAATCTGAACCAGGATAGTAATTGGAGACGGAGGTTGGAAATGGTTAACAAACCCTGGAGGCCAGAGGTGGTATTCAGCAGGTTCTGACCAATTCTGGAGAACCGGTAGCGGAAATTTTGAGTAGTTCGGAGAATCGGCAAATATCACCTCTGACTGGCCCCGCCTCCATCTATTCTCTGCCTCCTGAGTCCCATCTGATCGGCTGGCTCTTCTTTTGTTGCCCTGCACAGGAGAACAGAGCTGGAAAGCAGGTTAGTAGGGTGGGGAGGGAATGGATTTTGCAGTATCCTTCCCCTGCCATGCCCACCAAGCCACACTACGCCCACCAAGCCACACCCACAGAACTGGTAGTAAAAAAATATGATTCCCACCATTGCTGCAGAACCCTTACTGAAAAAATGGTAGGTTTCGAACTGTGAAGATAGAACGATACGGGAGAAGCAACTATAGAGCAAATGCTTGGTTGTCACAATGACTTAAAAGCTGTTGTGTTCTTCAGTTTTAAAGTGACAAATGTCAAGTTTGAAATAGCAGCTCCGATTAAGATTCTAGTGCTTGGTTTTCCTTTCCCTGCCCAGCATACATTGATAGCTCATATTATTCATTTTGAAACGAGGTTCAGCTCTCTGGTTTTCAGAGAGAAATGAATATAACTAAAAGATTAGTGGCCTCTAGTTCAGGTTTGTCCTATTTTAAAAACCACAACAGAGAAGTTACCATGTCCCACTCTATCCAAGAAAAATGTTATGTGATTTCTAAGCTTCTGGGAGGTATTGTCTAAGAAGGGCATTGTGTCTGGATAGAAACAATATAGAACATAATAGAAGAGTGATGTTGCTCATAAGATGATCACTTTCAAACGGAGGATTGCTTCAAACTGCCTATTGATATAGAAATCTTTATTTAGAAACAGATTCTCAGCATACAACAAGGCAGATGTCCTGAAGACTAAAATCAACTAAAGGTTCCTTCATCCACATTTTCAAATTCTGATCATTTCTGATGCTAATCCCCTGTTCTATTTTGCATCTCAGGCAGCATACCTTACATATTAATGTGTGTGTGTGTGTGTCAGTGGTGGGATTCAATTTTTTTTTTTACTACCTGTTCTGTGGGCGTGGGTTGCTGGGCATGATGTGGCTTGGCGGGCCTGGCTTGGTGGGCATGGCAGGGGAAGCATACTGTAAAATTTCCATTCCCTCCCCACTCTTGGGGGAAGGTTAATGTAAAACCCTATTTCCACCCACCCCACTAACCTGCTTTCCAGCTCCATTCTCCTGTGCGGGGCACCAAAAGAAGACCCAGCCAATCAGCTGGGACTTGTGAGGTGGAGAATAGATGGGGGCGGGGCCAGTCAGAGGTGGTATTTGCTGGTTCTCCGAACTACTCAAATTTTCTGCTACTGATTCTCCAGAACTGGTCAGAACCTGCTGAATACCACCTCTGGTGTGTGTGTGTTGTGTGTGTGTTACATATATATTAAATAGCCATATTAAGTACAGGTAGTCCTCAACTTATGACAGTTTGTTCAGTGACCACTCAAAGTTACAACAGCACTGACAATTATAACTTGTGATCGGTTTGCATACCGATGACAGTTGTGGCATCTTGTGATCAGGTAATCAAAATTCTGATGCTGGGCATATGATTGTTGCTGTGTCGTGTGATCACCTTTTGCGACCTTTGACAAGCAATGTCAACGGGAAGATCAGATTCAATTAAGAAGCATGCTACTAATGTAACAACTGCAGTGATTCACTTAACAACTATGGCAAGAAAGGTTGTAAAACAGGGCAACTTTCACTTAACAAATGTCTCACTTAACAACAGAAAACTTGGGCTGAATTGTGGTCGTAAGCCAAAGTAATAACTTTCAAGAACAGCGATTGAGAAGCATTGCCGTTTTGTAGCTGTTGTGAAGCCATCAAGAACTGGTTTTCCATGACAATACCCTGGTGTTGTTTACTTCAAGGCTGGAACATTACAGATAAGACATACTTCCAAAATTGATTGCTAAGGGTCAAAGAACTGGAAGAGGGGGGCAGAGGAATCACATTAAAGGGAGAAAAAAAAAGTGAGACTACAACTCTGTGAGCTCACATTCCACCATGACAAAAGTTAAAAACAGCAAGAAAAGCAAGGGGCGGGAAATGTACTTGGCTTTAACGGAAACATTACTGGAACTAAAGACCAAGACAGACAATGGAAACATAATCTAAGACAAAATGCTAAAGCAGCAGTATACAAAAATAAAAAAAATTGAAACAAGCATTTTGTTAAAATAGAGAAATAAATGAGATATGGAAGTAGGAAATGAAATCCATCTCCCTAAATCCCTCCCTTTAGACTTCTATACTTAAAATCTCTAAAACCCACTCTTATACTCTTATGCTCCAACATTATACTTTGCATTGGGGGTAATACTCACATCATATTTTTAATTGCTTGTTGCTAATATTAGTGCAGGAATCCTCAACTGCCCTTTGGTAAATGATAGTAACAGAGAAAAGGAGAGTACCCAGGATGAAATACTATATAAACCGATCATGGGCAAGAATTTTGTAAAAACAGGTGGCTGGAATGGTAATTGTGTTTGCCTGTTAAATTATTTATTTTGTTGAAGTATTTAAAGCCAAATAAGAATCTTTCAGAAAAATACTTGTATAGAAGGGGGGATGTAAGCAGCTTTTAACAACAATGAGCCTGAATAGGATGTAGAAAACAGCCCAAAAGTATTGGACAAAGAGTTGCCAGAAAGAACATAACGTTTCTTTGGCTGTGGGTCTGTGAATGTCATTCCAGAACTGCATTTCAATTATGGGCACAACAGGGAAAAAATAATAATAATTTTGATTGATTTCGCATAGAAATAGTTTCTCCTTCTGCCACATTAAAAGGGGATTTTGGAGTCTTCAAAGCTTATAGAGGCCTCCTGATTCTTTGGATGCTTGCATATCTCCTTTATAACATAGTTCTTCTTATTTCCTATATGATTTTTATTAAGATTGTTAATCAAGAAGATAAAAATGAGTACAATCATATAAAATAAAGAAGAAAAAAAGAAATCAAACAAAAAGCAAAAAGTACAAGAAAAGAAAAGATGAAGAAAAATAGAAAAACAAAATAATAAAGAAGTAATTTCTGTTACTCTTCACAATAGTTATATGTATAAATGTATTTTTTCTCTCTCTAAAGTTATATCACAGTACTTTTCTTTCTATAATCTAATCTATACAAACATCAATCCGTATATTATAAATTCATTTTTACCCCCAAAGCCCATAAGAGGTTTCCAGTCAACAATAAATATAGAAAATATATTTCCTCTATTCACAGATGTCAATTTATCCATTTCAATAAAATCTATCAACTTCACCAACCATTCCTCCAGAGTAGGCAATGTCGAATCTTTCCATCTCTGTGAACATAGTAAGGATTATTTATTTTTTGTAAGACTTCACATAAGCTATATAAGATAAACTTGGGTCCTATTGATATCAACAAGATCAATTAGGCCTTAAATTCTATTTATTTCAATGCAAACTAAATGCACATAGACAAGATCCAAATCTTTCTGCACAGTTTTATGTTAATTGGGGTTGATATCTCAGCTACTTGGGTCCTTGGACCTGAATGCATTTCTATCTGTCTTCTTAGTAAGACCACACCTAGAGTACTGCATCCAGTTTTGGTCACCACACTATAAAAAGATGTGAGACTCTAGAAAAAGTGCAGAGAAGAGCAACCAGGGTGATTAGGGGACTGAAGGCTAAAACATACGATGAATGGTTATAGGAACTGGGGCATGGCTAGTTTAGTGAAGAGAAGGACCAGGGAAGACATGATAGCAGTCTTCCAATATTTGAGGGGCTGCCACAGAGAGGAAGGGGTCAAGCTATTTTCCAAGGCACCTGAAGGCCAGACAAGGAATAATAGGTGGAAACAGATCAGGGAGAAATTCAACTTGGAAATAAAGAGAAACTTTCTGACAGTGAGAACAATCAACCCATGGAACAGAAGTTGCCTTCAGAAGTTGTGGGAGTTTCATCACTGGAGGCTTTCAAGAAGAGACTGGACTGCCATTTCTCAGTAATGGTGTAGGGTCTCCT
The DNA here is from genome assembly GCF_049901735.1 of Notechis scutatus. Taxonomy (NCBI): domain Eukaryota; kingdom Metazoa; phylum Chordata; class Lepidosauria; order Squamata; family Elapidae; genus Notechis; species Notechis scutatus. The sequence continues at coordinate 92,615,428 of NC_142012.1, read as the reverse complement.
GTTTGGGTGGGGGTGTGGATTGAGCTAGATGATCTACAAAGTCCCTTCCAACTTAATCTATTATCTTATCACCATTTAATCCACATAATGGAAAACACGATCAGTTTAAGTTGCACATAGTGGTTTGTGAAGTTCCAGGAAAAATCAAGCATTCAACCCACTGATACTTATTTTTTTATTTTCAATGCACTATGCATCGAATGGGAATTTTTGCATTCAATGCTCTCTTTAAATTCCACTCATGTCATCCCTGTGAGGATTTCACTGGAAAGTGGCACCAGTTTTAAAGACTTTGACCACATTGGGATTGGAGAGTGTAGCAAAAGAACACTTTTAAGTCTTTGTGAGAAAACAGAATACCTCCAGAGTTTTGCTAGAGGCAAATTGAAGTCAACTGAAGGTCAACATCTTTCTTGCTTTAATAGAATCTACATTCTACATTCTCACTTCCTCTCCCTTAAGTTTCAAGGATTTAACTTTGCTTCCTGAAAAAGGACAGAAACCACAGAGAAGAGAGAAACTTTAAAAAATAAGTAATTTATGTAGGTGCTTACATTAGCAATGGAGTCCTTAATAATAGGCCTTCCAGAGATTAATGAAAGCTTCTTTGCCAAATAGCCTTTGAGAATTTTTTCTTTTTGCCCAGGTGATTGTCCTTATTTATATTGTAATATTGTTATTTATAATATGTGATATTGTTATTAAAATTCTGTTGTTCTTATATATGTACAGGTAGTCTTCAGTTTACTTACTGACCGTTCAAAGTTACAACAGCACAGAAAAAAGTAATCTATGACCATTTTTCACACTTACGACTGTTGCAACAACGTGATCAAAATTCAGAGTGGTGGGATTCAAATTTTTTTTACTACCAGTTCTGTGGGCATGGCTTGGTGGGCATGGTGTGGCTTGGTGGGCGTGGTTTGGTGGGCATCACAGGGGAGGGATACTGCAAAATCCCATTCCCTCCCCATCCCACTAACCTGCTTTCCAGCTCCGTTCTCCTGTGCAGGGCAATAAAAGAAGACCCAGCCAATCATCTGGGACTCGGGAAGCAGAGAATAGATGGGGGCAGGGGCAGTCAGAGATGGTATTTGCCAGTTCTCCGAACTACTCAAAATTTCTGCTTCTCCAGAACTGGTCAGAACCTGTTGAATACCACCTCTGATTCAGACGTTTGAAACTGACTCATATTTATGACGGTTGCAGTCTTCCGGGGTCATGTGACCACCTTTTGAGACTTCCTGACAAACAGAGTCAATGGGGAAGCCAGGTTCATTTAACAATTGTGTTACTAACTTTACAACTGCAGCGATTCACTTAATAACTGTGGCAAGGAAGGTCATAAAATGGGGCAAAACTCACTTCACATCTGTCTCACTTAGCAATATAAATTTTGGGCTCACTTGTGTAGTTGTAAGGCAAGCACTACCTGAATGTAGATGTTCGTTCTGTATGATTGTTTGAAAGCTCTCATGAATCTGGTGGAAGTTGATATGTCAATTTGAGAAAGAAAGAAAACCTGTTGGATTTTTGTGCATATGGGTCTGTATATCCTGTGCTGTTGATGTATTTGGTTGTTGACAAATCCAGTATTGTACGATAGATGACATACCACCGTAGAACATTGAACTCTGGATTTCAAGCGTTTGCTCTAAACACAGAACCAATAATCAAATATGGCACCATATCCCATAGGAACCTAGAGAGCAGAACAAATTAAAAATCCAGACAGTAGACATCTTCACAGAATTGCTATGAGTGACAATACAAGCTTAAAATGACAATGCCAGTTAAAAGTAACTATCAGGAGTTTGAATCAGAGAGTGAAAGCAGAAACACTTAAATGAAGAAGTGTTTTAATGGGTGCTTCACAGAGGTGGTATTCAGCAGGTTCTAACCAGTTCTGGAGAACCGGTAGTGGAAATTTTGAGTAGTTCAGAGAACTGGCAAATACCACCTTTGACTGGAGATTTTCAGTATCCTTCCCCTGCCACGCCGACCAAGCCACGCCCACAGAACCAGTAGTAAAAAAAAATTGGAATCCCACCACTGGTGCTTCATTCAGGTTGACTTGTGGCTTGAACAAATGCACAGGGTAATTGTATCCTAGAACTGACTGCAGAATTAACCCTAAATGACAGCTTGGATCTACTGTGAATTTTGAGACTATTTGAACCAGTAGGAAGAGTGACTAACATAGTAACAAATTAAATGGAAGTATAATGCTAAAGATTTTGTGAAGGACTAGCTTTCTTGAGTAATCAATGGATGGATTCAAGTACATCTTAACCCCCATTTTAATTGACTCAAAGGTGCTTTTTCAAGAGGCAACTGGACTCTCTGAAGAGAGATTCCCACCAACCAGAAAGTCCAGTTGCCTCTTTAAAAAGTACCTTTGGGACAACAGTGACCTGGGTGACTGAGAATCTCTATATGGTCTCCCTTTTAATTATTTAAATTTTAATTATCTTATTTTGGACCGATTATGTGAAGATCTAGCTCAGAGCAATGTGGTGGCCTAGAGGTGGAGCTTTCGCTTCCCAATCAGGAGGCTGTGAGTTCAATTCCAGGTAGAAGCAGATATTTCTCTCTCCGGACACAATGAGTAATTGTCTGTTGTGCACTCTGCATAGATGTCAGGAAGGGCATCCGGTTAGTAAACGCTCAGCTCCATTCAGTTACCCTGACTCCACCCCAATGCAAGGGATTACAGGGTCATTAAAAGAAAAAAAAATGTAAAGATCTAGCTCCTTGAGAAGTCCACAATATTGGGAAAAGCAGAATGATAGAGAACAGGGCACAGCAGGGTGGACAGACTCAGTTAAAGCAACAATGGGTGCAATATTGAAAGACTTGAAGGATCAAGTTGGAGACAGATCAACCTGATGGAAGTTCTTCTGTATGGTGCTAAGAGTTTATACCAACCTGTTGGACATAATTATCATTAGTTATCAATTAATGAAAAATTACAAGGAACAATCAAGGAAGAAAAAAAATCACATGAATTTCAATAAGGAATTTTAATACAGTTCAGCATTGTGAAGTTCTTGGTGTTCTCTGAGCTTAGTTGTTTCCTGCAGACATGTCAATACAAACCAGTGGCACTTACTCCTATCATCATGAAGTGCTTTGAGAAATTGGTCTGCCAGCACATCATTTCTGGTCTTCCGCATACATTTGATAAACACCAGTTTGCATACAGAAAAAAATAGATCAGAGGACGCTATAGCCATCACTCTTCACACTGCTCTGACTCATCTAAAAACAGTGGGAGGGCTATGTGAGGATGCTTTTTGTGGATTTTAGTTCTGCATTTAACACAATTCTTCCACATAGACTAGTGTCTAAACTTCTGGACCTCTGGCTTTCTAATTCAATCTGCCTTTGGATTATGGATTTCCTGTCTGACCACTCACAGAGGGTCAGATTAGGTAATCATACCTCTTCAGCCCTTATTCTTAACACTGGTACACCACAGGGTTGCGTGTTGAGTCCCTTACTCTATACACTTTATGTGCATGACTGTATTCCCACTCACGCTAGTAATACTATTGCTAAATTTGAAGATGATACAACAGTGGTGGGACTCATCTCTGGTGGGGATGAGTCTGCCTATCGAGATGAAATGGACCGGTTGCTTTCGTGGTGTGGAGACAATAACTTGGTCCTCAACACCAATAAGACCAAGGATCTTATAGTGGACTATAGAAGGAACAGATCAGACATCCAGCCATTGCTTATCAATGGAGACCGAGTGGAGCAAGTGGCCAGTTTTAAGTTTCTGGGTGACCTGGGGTGTTCACATTGCAGCCCTGGTCAAAAGGGCCCAGCAGAGATTATACTACCTGAGACTTCTCAGAAAACAACAACTGAATGAAAAACTGCTGGTGACCTTCTACCACTGCACCATAGAGAGTATTTTAACTTACTGCACCTCTGTATGGTTTGCCAATTGCACATTGGCAGATAGGAAAGCACTCCAGAGGGTTAACATCAGAGGTGGTATTCAGTAGGTTCTGACCAGTTCTGGAGAACCGGTAATGGAAATTTTGAGTAGTTCAGAGAACCAGCAAATACCACCTCTGACTGGAGATTTTACAGAATCCTTCCCCTGCCACACCCACCAAGCCACGGCCACAGAACTGGTAGTAAAAAAATTTGAATCCCACCACTGGCTTAACGTCATTGCCCAGAAGATCAGATAGCACCACCACTAGATGGACTTGCAACTGGCTGACAAACTGTACTCAACGAGTAGTCCTTAATGGGTCTAAGTCTACATGGAGGGAAGTAAGCAGTGGGCTGCCACAAGGTTCAGTCTTAGGCCCAGTACTCTTCAATATCTTCATTTAATGACTTAGATGAGGGAATAGAAGGGGAATTTACCCAATTTGCAGATGATATAAACTGGCAGGAATAGGTAACACCCTTGAAGATAGGCTCAAGATCCGGTTGGATCTTGGCCAGACTAGAACAGTGAAAATGAAATTCAATGTAGAGAAAAGTAAAGTCCTACACTTAGGCAAGAAAAACCAAAAGTACACATATAGACTGGGTGAAACAAGGCTCAATAGCAGTAAGTGTGAGAGGGATCTTGGAGTCTTAGTGGACAACCAACTAAATATGAGCCAGCAGTGTGCAGCAGCAGCCAAAAAAGCCAAGACAATCCTAAATTGCATTAACAGAGGGATACAATCAAGATCAAGTGAAGCCCTCGGAAGTTGTGGGAGCGCCATCACTTGAGACCTTCAAGAAGAGATTGGACTGCAATTTGTCAGAAATGGGGTAGGGTCTCCCACTTGGGTGGGAGTTGGACTAGATGATCTATAAGGTCTCTTCCAACTATGATCATCTGTTATCTGTTATCATTGGTTGCCCTCTTCCCTCTTTGGAAGAGCTTTATAGCTCCCCTTGCCTTAAGAAAGTTCAAAACATTATCAAAGATCCATCTCATCCTGGGCACTCTTTTTTTGAACTATTACCATCTGGCAGATGGTACAGAATAATAAAAACAAGGACAAATAGGTTGAAAAACAGCTTCTATCCCAGGGCAGTAGCTCTTTTAAATTCTGCTGTACAGTGCAGTATTGGTGCAGTGTTGGGGGTTTTCAGTTCAATGTGTGGAGGGTGAAGGATGTGTGTTTGTGTTTATTTTCATGGTCATGATGTGCACTGAAGATGATGTCTGATTTCATTGTATGAGGTGCAATGACAATAAAGTTAACTAAACTAAACTAAACTAAATACTTAACTAGGTGACATCATCAGTGCAATTGGGTGTGGGTTTACTCCCTATTTATATCCAGTAGCTTGATGAGCCAAGTATTGGTGGGAGTGTGGTTTTCTCCTTTGCAGTCCCTTGGTTAAAGAATTGTTTTCTGCTTGTTTGTCTGATGTTAATCCCTGGGTGTTGGCTGCTGGCCATTTTGTTACATTAGCTTTTTTATTGTCTCTTCTGAATGATCTGTAAATGTGGTTTATCTCTATGTGATGCTGATTTGTCTGAATGCCAAGCTTCCAGGAATTCCCTGATTTTTTTTGGGATTTGGTTTGGTCTAGAATGTCGACTGTTTCCCAGTTGAAACTAAAATGATTGAGTCTGTCCGTGAGTTGTGGAATTAACAAGTTTTCATCATGTCTTAACTGCTACTTGGCTCTCATCGATGTGTTCTGTTAGCCTTCTGCTTGTTTGTCCTACATAATGCCTGTTACAATGCTTACATTGTATGTTGTAAGTGACTCCTGTTTGTTTCTCTTGGGTCTTTTGGTTTACTTAACATGTTTTGGAGAACTTTAATTGGTTTCTGTGCTAAACTTCCCTCCTTTCCCACCCCCCACCAAAGAAAAACACACCAACATTGGCAGGGCAAACAACTGTAAACAAAGAGCAAACCCCATACTCTTTAACATTGATGTCAGTCAGGTAATGAATTGTCTGCAAGTAAATGATTCAGAGAGCATCAAGGACTCCATAGTTCAACCTTGAGCTACCTATATTCTCTTTTATAAGAACTTCAGTATTCTAATATTACACTCTGTTCTGGAGGAATGTAAAGGAGTACCCCACGCTGATGAAAGAAATTACAAGTAAATTGTTTTTCTGGATCAACTCGCTTAAGTCATTACTAAAAGTACAAAGATGAAGGGTATAAAGAAAAACAAGGCAACATCTGGAAGTCCTACCTCACAAATCTTAAGAATTCTACAGAAAGTCATTAGGCATGTGGATAGAAATTCAGCACTGTATTTATTCTTAAGACTTTCAAAAAACTTTTCACAGTCCATTAGCAAACTTAGCAAATGTGATAAGAAGAGAGGTTGTCTTGCGAATTTGTAAATTATTAAAAAGCAACATCCAGGTTCTATTGTTGAGTCTCAAATGGTAGAAGGCAAAAGAGTTCCAGAAAATATTGTGCCAATGTATGCATTCTGTAAAAGATGCAATACCACATAATTAGGTACCTAAAACAAATTGTCAACTCACATTGTATTTATCTAATTTTATAGTGCACCCATACTTTTAAAATAGTTCTGCTTACAAACCTCAAAATGTTTATAAACCTCAAAATGTTTACACAGAGCTGAAAAAAAGCAGAAAGATTAACAGCTGGTAAAAAGAAATTCATATACTCTCCTTGTCCCAAATGTGCTTTTTCAAGAGTCAATTTTTCTTGGACATTTTGCTTCTCATCCAAGAAGCTTCTTCAATTCTGACTCAGTCAACAGTTCTGACTCAGTCAGAACTGAAGAAGCTTCTTAGATGAAAAGTGAAATATCTTCAAAGAAAAACAAGAAAGTCCAGTTACCTCTTGAAAAAAACACCTTTGGGACAACTATGACCTGGATGACTGAGAATCTCACATAGACACGCTTTCTTTGTGTTTGAGGATTTTAGCTGTTGTTATGAAAACAGCAATGAAGACTATACTAATTTGAGCATATAAAACCGAGTCCTATTTTGCATAGCATTCATCAAACTTACAACCGCAAGATTGTTCCAGCTGCATAATTAGTTGTGACTGCACCCATAGCAACTTTAAAAAACCCCAAAAGTCACTTTCAGCATCTGATGTAATTTACTTCTCATGATTAGTTGCTGTGTCCATGCTTTGAAAATAATTTTACAGTAAGCCCAGTTAAATAGCAACACTGAGGCAAGCTTCCTTGATCCTAAAAAGCTAGGAAGAATTGCTGGCTAGATTGAAAAACTGGAAAATATACGGGAAGAAGACAGATATATGGAAGCTGTCCATGATCAGAGCCCATGGGTACCAATTTGATAAATTAATAGAATTCCTGCCAAGATAATCTGAAAGCTATGAATAATTCTGAAATAGATCTTTCTCTGATTGTGGGCTTTCCATATGCATCTGGATAATGGAGATTCAATGTTAGACTAGGAAAGCCTTTGATCTGACTGCATTGAATAAGAGTTGGAAGGGACCTCAGAATTCTTCTAGTGATCTAGTCCAACTCCCTGATCAAGCAGATCCTATAACATTTCAGACAAATGGTTGCTCAATCTCTCTTTAAAAACCTCCAGTGTTGAAGCACCTACAATTTCTGGAGGCAACTCATTCCACGGATTAATTGTTCTGTCAGGAAATTTCTCCTTAGTTTTAGATTGCTTCTCTCCTTGATAAGTTTTCATCCTTTGCTTCTTCTTGTTATGGCTTCAGGTGCTCTGGAGACCAGGTTGACCATTTCTTTTTTGTGGCAGTCCCTTAAGATATTGGAACACTGCTATTATTTTGCCCTTGTCCTTCTTTTCATTAGACTAAGACAGGGGTGGGATTCAAATTTTTTAACAACCGGGTCTGTGGGCGTGGCTTGGTGGTCATGTGACTGGCTGGGTACGGCCAATTCAATATCACTCACATCGAGGCGCGCATCTCCTCGCCTGGCCTCTTATGACTGTGGGGATGCTGCAACAGTCGTAAGTGTGAAAAAGGGTCATAAATCACTTTTTTCAGTGCCATTTTAACTTTGAATGGTCACTCCACACAAGCAAAGGAGGGGCAAAAAACTCCAGAGACGTTCCAGAGACAGGAAGTCTAGTCCTGCCAAGAATGTAATAAGGGTTAATGGAGAGGCAGTTTCTGTAAGCAACACCAGAATGTTTCCTTCCTGCCTTCCTTACAGGATTAGGCCAGTAATTTATTCTAACAACCGGTTCTCCAAACTGCTTAGAATGTTTAAGTTCTAGCGAATAGGTGTGAACTGGTAGAATCCCGCCCCTGGACTAAGACATACCGAATTCCTGCAACCGTTCTTCGTACGTTTCAGCCCTTAGTCCCCTAATCATCTTTGTTGCTCTTCTCTGCATTCTTTCTAGAATCTCAACATCTTTTTTATATCGTGGTGACCAAAACTGGATGCAGTATTCATCTCATGCTCTCACTTTTGCCCCAGTGCCTGCAGATGCTATACGATCACACGTTGTATATGAAAGTGGTATCAACTTTTAAAAAAAGGTATTTAAAAATTGCTCATACAGAGTGTGCTATTATAGATAACTCTAGGGTAACGTTCTTCTTCCTTGGTATATCATTCTAGCAATTCATTTTGCAATAATGTAATTGAGAAAGTATTGGAATATCATTTGTTGATGTCTCCATCCCATAAATTTGCCTGCCTGCTTCTTTATGTCACTGGCACCATGTCCAAGACTTTGATTTTTCCCTTCGATTGACAATTGGCTAGATAATAAAACTGTGTGCCAAGGGTGTGGCATCCCTAATGACAAGTGTTTAATTTAGAGAACTTCAAAGAGATATCATGTATATATGAATGACTTCTAAAGATACTTAAATAACCAGGAGGCAGGGGGATGGAGAGAGAAAGATGAAGCAAATCCATTATGGAACTACCTACAATGTTGATAAAACACATAATAAAAGTCTGTAAATAAAATGATATGCCGTGATTTATGGGATTAATTTTCTATATTGAAGTATTTTTGTGCTGCATTTTTGTAACACATGAAGAGGCATGGAGACACATCAAGAGCTTAAGAAATGTTGTTTATAGACAGAATGAATGGAGGTTTGCTACACCCAAGTTCACACATTCCTTGACCCTCCGTTGAATTGGGCACGACACAATTTCAAGACAGCAGTTCAAAAACAGAATAATTATTTATTGTTCCAGAAGTACATTTCTCTTTTATACATATTTAATAAATGATACAGGATTGTACACATGTTCATTATTTTATTTTATTGTTCTTTTTAAGGTCTTTTCTCCATGCCCCCTCCCTCACCCCAAACACACTCAAGAGAATTCTGCTACAGGACTGTTTGCGTTCTTCCTTTTTAAAACGCTGCATACAAAGAGGATGAACAGATAATTTAACGTGTTTTTTTTATTTTTCTAAAATTTAAAAAAAAAAATTGCCACAATTATAATTGAAAGGAGAAAGACGGGAAAGAAGTAGGAAGAGGGAAACACCTTGGAACATGCATCCATTCAGCTCAACATGCCATTGAGGGCGGAGGGAGCAGAGACCATCCCGTCTTGCAAGGCACCTGGCGACTGGTTTATATTTATTTTACACTTTAAAACACGGTTCCTCCGAAAGTGGGAGCCTCTTGCCTTGACACAGTGAAAAGGAGTGAGCTGAAGGGAAATCCCAAGCTTTGTGAGAACGAGCGTTTAGAGACCTTCTTCCATCTCTTATCCTGCCTTCCCAGGATCTATCAAACAGGACGACGAAGGCGGCCATGGATTCCGTTTAGCACAAGTTGTACGTTCTCCTCAGACAAGATTATTGGGCTTCTAGCAGGTGGTGGAGGTCAATGCCTTTCTCCCACGAGGGACTACATCTGCTACTGTGCAGAAACCCTGACCCTTCAGCACCGGCCCGTACTTTTAAAGCTACTTAAAGAAGAGGGGGGAGGGATTGTGGATCAAAGTGCAACTGTAGTCTTTTGCTTATCAAGACATATTTTATTCTGCTAGGCAAACGTAATATTTAATCAACCCTCTTTCAAAGGGACTTCATAAAGCGTCATGATCTCAAGCCAAATTACCTCATACATATATGCATTACCATAGGCCCAAACTCTTTTGATTTGCTTTAATTCGGATGACTACCCTATTTGGAGGGAGAAAGAGTAGGGGGAAAAAAACATTCCCCCCTTAAGACTGTATATGAACAGTTTTTTCTCATGCAACATCACCATTTATGTGTAAAAGTTGATCAGGGCAGTGAAGCTGAAGAAGATATGTGGGGATGCTTCCATGTTCAAATGTTCACAACGAGCATTATTCAGTCTGTGATCCGGATAAAACTGATAACATCAATAATCTTTCTGTATAAGGAGACTGTTTGACAGTAAGGAAGGAAAATGTTTTAGGTGGGTTTTTGTTTTGTTTTGTTTTTTTGTGAAGTAAAAAGAAATTCTGCATTGCTCTTACAAAAAAAAAAAAAAAAAAGAACCAAAAAAAAAAAAAAGAGACACACTAGGGTCCAATCTTGGGTAGCATATTAATGGAGATACTTCAAATCTGGATCACCAGTCCTGGTGTCTTAAAATGGCTCGATTGTTTCCTTCTTTTGTTTAGTGCACTATTATTGTGCAATAGTTTGAAAGATTTAAAAAAAAATGCTGAGCAGGCTGCTGTTGCTTATTCAAGAGGCAGACACTGCAAAGCTGGAAAAATATGTCCCCAATACGATTTCTTCATGAAATGCCCACCTTTATAATATATATATTTTCATCCAAAAGAAAAAACGTTTGAATGAGACAATCTTTAAGCCCTTTGAAAAGACTTAGCATTCCACAGTGCCTGATTATTATTATTATTATTTTTTGACATTACCCCCTCCCCAAGCCAAGGTCTCTGTTTTAATGATTTAAAAACCCTTCACCCCAAGAAGACCTTCCAGCTTCCACCTGAAGTGCTTTCTAATGAAAGAGGCAAGAGCTTGAAAAGATCTGCCACTTCTGTCAAGATACAGAGGTTCCTCTGACGATCAGTCTTTATCGTTGATTTGTTGGACAGGTAGATGTACCTGTAAGGGATCGCGAAGTCTCTTAAGGTCCAATTCTGCCTAAAAATCAATAAAATGCAGGTATAAGTAACACATTTCTCTCCATCATACTCTAGTGCAAGGGTCTTCAAACTTGGCAAGTTTAAGACTTGTGGGCCTCAACTCCCAGAATTCCTAGGCTAACATGACTGGAAGAGGAATTCTGGGAGTTGAAGTCCACAAGTCTTAAAGCTGACAAGTTTGAAGACCCCTGCTCTAGTATGGCATTACAGCAGGGGTCCCCCAACTCCTGGACTGTGGACCAAGCAGCGGTTCGCAGTCTGCCACGAAGCAGGCCACGCAAGCGACAGAAGCCTCATCCACACACATGTGGGATGCTGGCAGCACATGAAACCAACGTTCTCCCTATCCGAGAAAAAATTCTCTCCTCATAACCGGTTCCTGAAGTTGAAAAAGTTGGGGGTAGCTGCATTACAGGTAATCTCATTCCAAGTCGACATAGCCACATTCACAAATGGTCATGTTAGACTGTATGTGCACTGGAAAAAAGGTGATTTATGACTGTTTTCTACAGTAAATTGCAGCATCCCCAGAGTCACGTGATCAAAATTCTGACGTTTGGCAACGGCCCTGTATTTATGACAATAGCAGTGTCCCGGGGTCATGTGATAGGTTTTTGTGACTTTCTGACAAGCAACATCAATGGGGAAGCCAGATTCACTTAACAACTCTGTTACTGACTTAATAGCTTCAGTGATCCACTGAACAACTGTGGCAAGGGAGGTCATAAAATGGTGCAAAACTCAACTGTCTTGGCTTAACAATGGAAATTTTGGGCTCAGTGAAGGTTGTGAGCTTGTACTGCCTGTAGATCGCATTCCAATGAATGCTTAACTTTTCATATCAACGAAGTCTGTAACGTTCTCCAGAAGCTGAGATAATGCCAGAGGTAGTAAGATTAGCATTTCCAACAGGAAGGAATGGCCATTACCAGTTTCAAATAAACTAGTGAATTACGTAAGGAAATATTCAGTAGAGACAAACCATGGTGGATCTGATGAAACTGAACCCATATTGGCTCAATTTTGAAATTTAATACGGACCAATCATGTAATGCATTGTAATACAGATAAATCATGGAATGCAGCTATTTTAGTCATTGGATTGGTAAAATAATGGCTAGTTGGTAATTATGAAAATCAGCTTCCATCCATTGAAAACAACTTTGAGCAATTATTTCTAAGAGATGGGGAGGCTTTAAGGACAGACTTTTTTCTCTTGCAAATTTTTCATCTACTCCTTTTCCTTCTTTCTTCATATAACACACACATAAACACGTATATATCTATATATCTCTATCCATATATCTAATATCTATCTATCTATCTATCTATCTATCTATCTATCTATCTATCTATCTATCTATCTATCTCTATCTATCTATCTATCTATCTATCTATCTATCTATCTATCTATCTATCTATCTATCTATCTATTGCTGTTCTATATATTTGATCTCCATATTCTATTGCCTTAGAAACACTGACTCATATGGTAGACAAAATATATGGAATTTAGTTGCTATTATTAGACATAATCAATTGCCTGAAGAAACAGACCTCAGATACACAGGCAAAAACATACATTTCGGAATGCATGTTTGCTTATTTTACATTGGAAAACACACTAGAGATAGTGCTTGTTTTATGAGCATTCCTTTAACAACCATTCAAAGTTATGACAACGCTGAAAAGGTGACTTATAACCAATGCAGCATCCTGGGAGTCATGTGATAAAATAAATAAATGAATCACAATTATGAAGTCACATGATCTCCATTTACAACCCTTTTGGAGGGGGGTGGTATCCAACAAGCAAAATCAGTAGGGGAATCCAGATTTGCTTAACATCCATGTGATTTGCTTAATGACCGTAATAAAAGTTGTCAAATTGGACGTAACTTACTTAATAACTGCATCATTTAATGATGGAAGTTCCAGTCCCAATTGTGGTCATAAGTCAAGAACTACCTGTAGTGCTTTATCTTTCCAATGTGCTGCAGGTTTAATCAGCTATTTCAACTTTCTTCTGGGTTGAAATCTATATTGTTATAAAATCAGCTGTAAATAACAGTGTCTTTTGGAATACAAATGAGAGAAACATGAGGAAAGCAGATCAAAGAATTACTGAATTTTCAAGAACTAATAATGGGACAATTTCCTATTTTCCCCCAATTTCCTCCAAGGATTTATTTTTATTACCTGAGCAATAGCGTCCTTGAGTTGATTGTATTTTTCTAGATCAAAACGTGTCTTTTTGGCTCCTTTATGGAAAAATAGTAAGTACTGCCTGTCTCTAGCATCTGGATATACATATTCCTATTGAATGAAAGAATAAATTAAAACCTTAAGACGCAAACACTGATATATCAATAACCAATTTGAAAGGACAAGAAACTCAACTCTGGGCTAATTTGTATCTGCATTCATTTAACATGGAATACAAACAAACTACAGTATATGCCACATGATGCTCAGTAGATCTGATTATCAACTGAATAGCAATAATATATTAAGGTTTTTTGATATATCTTACTTACAGGAATTGAGCAATGTAACAGACACTGTGTCATTTCAAATATGCCACCGAAAACAATTCTTGACAGCTTAGTCAATTTAATTTTAGTTTTGCTCCACAGTGGTTGAGTAATTTAAGCCACCTAGAGTTTGAGTGATATATTACAAATTACTATAATAAATAAACAAATGATTAACTAGCTTGTTGGAGAACAGCAGGCAGTATATGAAACTCTGCTTGGGTGCAATAATGCAGAGTAAGTTATTGTGGACAAGGGATAGGAACTAGAACAATATGGTTATTTGATATTTAGTATATTACCACCACTTGCTACTCCATTAATGGCCAATGATTTTGGTCTTAAATGCCAAACAGGTTACTGGACCTGTAGATGCACATAGGCTCCATATGCCATTTTGCATATCTTCATATTCAGCAATCCTGAATTGTGCCAAAATGGGGAAGAAAGAAGCAAGCTTTCCATTAGCTTTCAAAGTCATTCTGTCTCTGGCACTCAGATCTTGATGGAAGGGGTATCTAGAAGAATGGCATATAGAAGCCCAACTACCCATAAGCTCTAAGAGAAGAGAGTTTACGGCATTACAGAGTCATTATGCTGCATGTGTCCCAAAAGTGCTTTTTCAGAAGGCAACGTTGTTTTTTTGAAGATGTTTCGCTTCTCATCCAAGAAGCTTCTTCAGCTCTGATAGGATAGTGGGGAATGGAAGGATTTATACTCCTTGCAGGTCATTTGCATCCTTTTAGAGGGTCATTGAAGCACTTGGAGGTTTATCTGTGTCCTCAGGGTCACCTGAATAATGCTCCTGGTTCCTGTAGTCTGCAATTTTTCCTCTGGAAATCCATTCCTCCTCCCACACCATTCAAAGGCTGTTCATCCCAAATTGTAAAGCTAAAAGTCTGTAGAGATTCTCAGTCATCCAGGTCATGGTTGTCCCAAAGGTGCTTTTTCAGGAAACAACTGGACTTCCTTGTTTTTTTTTTTCTTTTGAAGATGTTTCCCTTCTCATCCAAGAAGCTTCTTCAGCTCTGATCAGTGGACTGTATACAGATAGTGCTCGAACCATTTATTTAGTGACCGAAGTTAAAAATGGCACTAAAAAATGAATTTATGACTATTTTTTTTCACACTTAAAAACTGTTGTGGCATCCCCATTGTCATGGGGTCCAAATCCAGATACTTGGCAACTGGCTTATATTGATGGCGGTTGCAGGGTCTCAAGGTCATGTGATTTCCTTTTGTGACCTTCTGACAAGGAGAGTCAATGGGGAAGCCAGGTTCACTTTAAAACCCATTTAACAACTGCACTGATTCACATAATAATTGTGGCAAGAAAGGTTGTAAAATGGAGCAAAACTAACTTAACAACTGCCTTGTCTTAGCAATGGAAATTTTGGTCGTAAGTCGAGGATTACCAGTATACCATTCTGATAGTGGTGCCGCAGTGGTTAGAATGCAGTACTGCAGGCTAATTCTGCTGACAGCCAGGAGTTCAATTCTTAGTGGCTCAAGGTTGACTCAACCTTCCATCCTACTGAGGTTGGTAAAACGAGGATCCAGACTGTTGTGGGGTAATAGGCTGGCTCCATAAACCGCTTAGAGAGGGCTGGAAAGCACTGTGAAGCAGTATGTAAGTCTAAGTCAAGGCTCTTCAAACTTGGCAAGTTTAAGACTTGTGGACTTCAACTCCTAGAATTCCTGAACTAACATGACTGGAGGAGGAATTCTGAGAGTTGAAGTCCACAAGTCTTTAAGTTGTCAAGTATGAAGACCCCTGGTCTAAGTGCTATTGCTATTTTATAGGACTTTCTGATTCACTTAGCAGCAGGAAACCAATGATCAGTGGGACACTCCTAGTAGTAGCAGGGTAAGAGGGGAACCAGAAGGCAGGCACCCTTTCCATTAATGTGCATTCTACTGTGATTAAGATACAAAATGCAAATATAAATATATCCCTGTAATGTCTCAGAGAACATGGTTCCTGCCCTACATTTTTAAAAGATAACATAAACAAACCTACAAATTTAGACAAAAGTCTGAAAGTGGCATGTAATAAGCTGAGGACTCCCCATACATTCATCCT
The DNA here is from genome assembly GCF_049901735.1 of Notechis scutatus. Classification (NCBI taxonomy): domain Eukaryota; kingdom Metazoa; phylum Chordata; class Lepidosauria; order Squamata; family Elapidae; genus Notechis; species Notechis scutatus. The sequence continues at coordinate 92,599,750 of NC_142012.1, read as the reverse complement.
TTAGCTTCAGTGTATTCTTTACCTATTAAAGGAGTTTTTGAACTTCTGTGCAATAATATGAAAACCATACAGAAGTCTCAAAGGGAATACAGGTGACTGCCAGAGAAAATTAGCTAAAATCCAAAATTAGAAGCTTAAAAACCAATTCACACATGTGTACATATTAGAATTGTGCAATGCTTTGAGCGATTCTTTTCTCTCACAAAGATTAGAAGGGTGCACCCTTTCATAACTATTTTATGGAACAAAACGTTTTTTCCCCATCTGCCCACTTCAAAGGGCGAAACAGCCAGATTATTTGCATTTTTTCCTGTGTGGCAGCCTCTCTGGGTTTTGTTCTGCAGGGCTAACTTTCTGAGATCATCGTCCCTTAAGTGGAAGAGGAGTCTTTTTCAGCAAATTTTGAAGGAGGATATTTTGAGGAGGAGTTGCAGTTCAACTTGGAAGCATCGCTTCAAACCTCTTCAAGACAGCAGGATGAAAAACAGCTCCTCTTACCCTTTTGCCCAAATATTTTCTGAGCAGGCAGCTTTTTCGATCTAAAACTGGAAGGCGGACCTCTGAAGCTGTGTATTTGACTTTTGGAAGTCAGTTGCCATTGTCCTTCAGGCTTTTCTTGGCAAAACGAATCATATCAGTTCCACAGTGCGTATCTCTCTGCCAAAGTGAATCTATGTCATGTTGCCCAGGCTTGACATAAATTAGAATAGAATAACAGAGTTGGAAGGGATCTTGGAGGTCTTCTAGTCCAACCCCCTGCTTAGGCAGGAAACCCTACACCACTTCAGACAAATGGTTATCCAATCTCTTCTTAAAAACTTCCAGTATTGGAGCATTTACAACTTCTGGAGGCAAGCTGCTCCACTGATTAATTGTTCTAACTGTCGGGAAATTTCTAGGTTGCTTCTCTCTTTGATTAGTTGCCATCCATTGCTTCTTGTCCTGCCCTCAGTGTTTGACCCCCTCTTCTTTGTGGCAGCCCCTGAGATATTGGAACACTGCTATCATGTCACCCCTAGTCCTTCTTTTCATAAGACTAGACATACCCAATTCCAGCAACCGTTCCTTACATGTTTTAGCCTCCAGTCCCCTAATCATCATTGTTGCTCTTCCTTGTACTCTTTCTAGAATCTCAAAATCTTTTTTATATCATGGCAACCAAAACTGGATGCAGTATTCCAAGTGTGGTCTTTCTAAGGCTTTATAAAGTGGTATTAACACTTCATGTGTTATTGCACTGAACTATGCAACTTCCTTTTTCCAAAGAAATCACCATTTTAATGCAAAGCCCACCTTACCTGACGCGTTACTACGAAGTATGCATACATTGCCATGGCGCTGCCATATGTGATGAAATAGGTGACTGGCTCCATAATGTCCCAAGAATATTCCCACCAGGTGAGCCGAGCCAAGATTCCAAACTGGGTTGCCATGTAAGCCAGCCCACCCCACAGTAGCCAGGTTGTCCTCTTCTCTGCTTTTCTGCAAATTTCCATCCTGATCTGCAAAAGAAAATTGTCCAGGGCTAGTACAGTATTGAGCAGTGGCCTTTAACACAAGCTGAAACATAACCCAAGCATGTTGTCTAGTCCAGGGTTCCCTTAACCTTAACAACTTTAAGATGGGTGGACCTACTCATTTTAAAATAAAATAGTTTGAAGTAAGATGGCCTCTCTTCCAAATTTTACAGAAACAAGGGAAGGCTTACAGATAAACCCAAGAAGAGTGTGTGTCCACATCATGTTTACTTTCGGTCTCTGTTATGGAAAAAATATCACTAAATCCTTCATTTCTTCCCCTGTCCAAAATACGGATATCTGACTAGACAACCGTCTCTCAGTCTTTGTAATGTTAAGATGTATGGACTTCAACTCCCAGAATTCCAGAACTTGAGCCTCTTCTCCAATAGTGGAACAGAATTTCTCCCTCATTATAATCCATCTTGGATGAGTCTCCCAATAGGAACTAGTATTCTTTTCTTATTTGTAGTAAAAGGAATCAGCCAAAAGATTCTGGCTACTAATTACAAACAGAAGGCTAACCCACTACTTGTTCTTGGTTTGGATTTGGCATTGCTACATGCCCTGAGCTTTTTTCATTTATTTGAAAGAACAGCCAATCCCAATTTCTTATTCCCTTTCCATGGTGCATTTATATCACTCTTGTGCACCAATCTTGTTTAATCCAACACCAGGAACTGTGATTTAACACAATTATAAAAACAAAGTTTTCAGATTCTGAGGACTAAACAGATATTAAAATAATTCCTTGTAGTGTTTTTCAACCTTGGCAACTATAAGATGGGTGGATTTCAACTCCCAGAACTTCCCAGACAGTTCTGGGAGTTGAAGTCCACCATCTTAAAAGTTGCCGAGGTTGAAAAAAATTGTGATAAAGATTGACGATCAAAGCCAATACAGATGCAAGAGGAGTCCATGTATTTGTGAACAGTATTTGGGAATCTTATACTTAGCTGTGGACCAACTAACCATGCCTCAGAGTCGGCTACACCCAGGCAATACCAGACATGCTAACTCTCAATAAATCCTTTGAAGTTTTGGAAAGGCTCAAGACTCATGATTTAATCCTGGAATCCTGACAGCATGATTCAATTAACTGGGAAACAGTGCTTCATAGTAACTCGTGTTCTTCCTCCCTCCCTTTACCAGTTTTTAAATAGAAAAGCTCAGACCTAGACCCATGTATTAATAGATAAGTCTCAATATTTTGCAGTCTGAAGAGTTAGCTCAAGAATATCTGACAAGGAAATCACTTGTAAACATTGCCTGGGTGGCTGGGTGCGGATCAGAATACCTTTGTGGGTGTCTATTTTCCCTTTATATGATTTTTAAATAAATGATTACAATGCATATAGTAATAGATATTCATTGGCGACTTAAAATTAATCCAAGAAATAAATTTACATATGAATTTTTTTTACATATGAAAAAACCCTTTAAAAAAACAGTTGTCTAAAGACATTAATCTAATATACAGTTTCTTTGTTCTGCTGTCAATCCTACTGAAAGAAATCTCACTTTTTCCATGGGTGCCAATTGCTGCTTGAGGTCTTCTAACCTCCCAATCAATTCCTTCTCCTTATTCAGTTGGTGTTCTTCAATACACAGTGTAGTATAGAGCTGCTGAATCAAAGTCTTCACATCATTCAACGTGGTGGCATCTTCGTGGCTTAAGAGATCTGAAGAAGAACACAGATCTTTTAATATCCTTTTTTTTCCACAATGTGATGGTACTGTGAAGAATGTCCTACTGAAGGACTGAAATTTACAAAATCAAACAAAACAGAGGATGGAATTAACTGGATTACTCGATCACTTGTAAACATTGCAACTCATGTTCTATCAAGTTTTTAAACAAACATTGTTCTAATATAGGTTTGGCTTATGCTGGCCTCTCCCAAAATTAAAACTGATAAAACTCTTCTAGGCTGGATTGGCATATTACAGAAATAGGAAAGCCTAAAATTCTGTTTAAAATTCAGTATCTAAAATGTGACAATTGGGTCAAACTTTTAATGTTGCCTTTCTTTTTTATTTATTAAACTAAAAGTCCATTCTACAGCAAATAATTCAAACTAACTTGAAAATGTTAGTGTTTAGTATGTAACATTAAGTGGCTTTTGGACTCAATCGGTAAACAACAGGTAGATATTCTATTTTATTTTATTTGCATCCCATCTTTATTTTTACAAATAACTCAAGGCAGCGAACATATCCAAAGCACCTTCCTTTTCCTAAACTCATGGTCTCCTGCTTTCCAGCCTGGTGCCTTAACTATTAGACGCGTGTGTGTGTGTGTGTGTGTGTGTGTGTGTGTGTGCATTTGTGTAATATAGAATGCACAACTATGTGAAACTTGTACTCAAATGGGTTGTTGGCAAATCAAAAAAGTACTTCAGATTCTTCACATTACATTTCCCTCTTAATACTTCAAGGCTTTTAAGGGTATATACTGTATATAAAGGAAGATGACTTTCATCCATTTCCAAAGCAAAATAAACATAAAACAGATAATGTATGAAAGCATTGTCTTGTTTCATGTAATAATAAAAGTAGAACTTAAAACAAATTATAAGGCAGACAAGGGCCATGTCTGAGGATCATCTGGTGACCTCATTCTTGGGAGAAGTTTAAGTCTGGAAAAAGAAATGAAGGACTTCTACTAGATGCAGTATTCTACTGAACTGTGAATATAGAGCTTCTGCACCATCTGAATCCTACAAGAACTTCTGATATCAGAAAGAAAAACAACGATATAAGAAGATGAGTTTAAATACACAATGGACAGGACCCATCATCCAGCATAAGAAATGTTTGAATGAGCAAATATTCAAGCATTTACAAGTAGATTTCTTCCCAGCTATGTATTTGATCTGAATAGTCCCAAGAAAGCTAAAGTGACTTTGATCCAGGCTAATACAGCTTAATTTACATTTTTATACCCCAGAGTGCAAGACGATTTATTTGAGCTTTCATGCTTAACCACATACATTTTACCAAATAGATATTGTATCTTCATTTATGAAGCCCTAAACATCTCTTTAAGCCCTTCCAATGGTAATGAGTCCCAAAGGTGGTTTTTTTCAAGAGGCAACTGGACTTTCTTGTTTTTCTTTGAAGAGGTTTTGCTTCTCATCCAAGAAGCTTCTTCAGAAACAAAACTTCTTCAAAGAAAAACAAGAAAGTCCAGTTGCCTCTTGAAAAAAACCCACCTTTGGGACAACCATGACCTGGATGACTAAGAATCTCTATAGACAATGGGTAAGGAGGTCTCCAAAAATTAGACACGATTGAATGGGACGGGGGGGGGGGGGAGAGGATAATGAAATCTAACTTTGGTTAAAAGATAAATCTTTGCATAAATAACAAATGACAATCACTTTCAAGCCTGTTTTTCTCTTTTGCCTTTACTGAAAATGTGACCATGATGGTTCATTTTAAAGATAAAAATAACATGGAACAGTCTCCCCTAAATACAGAGGGTCCCAATCATTTTGGTCTCAACACTGTCCAACTATTTACAAAGTCTGCACTACTATTACTATTAATCACTCCTTATCACCCATCCCCTCCCACTTGTGACTGTATGATTGTAACTTTGTTGCTTGTATCCTTACGATTTATATTGACTGTTTCCTAGTATGATTTGATTGTTTATTGCACCCTATGACTATTATTAAGTGTTGTACCTTATGATTCTTGACTCTTGACGAATGTATCTTTTCTTTTTTATACACTGAGAGCATTTGCACAAGACAAATTTCTTGTGTGTCCAATCACACTTGACCAATAAAGAATTCTATTCTATTCTATTCTATTCTATTCTATTCTATTCTATTCTATTCTATTCTATTCTATTCTATTCTATTCTACTCTACTCTACTCTACTCTACTCTACTCTACTCCACTCCACTCCACTCCACTCCACTCCACTCCACTCCACTCCACTCCACTCCACTCCATCCCATCCCATCCCATCCCATTCTACCAAAAGGCTACGAAGACTCAACCCTTGCACCAGTCACTGGCCAGGTTATTAGTTAAGTCTATAGAGGGGTTCAGTTGCACGGTTTTTATAAAGCATTGAGTGTTGTACAAGTAGCCCTCCACTTACAGCCTTTTGTTTAATGACAAAAGGTTTAGTTTACAATGGCACTGAACAAAGTGACTTATGACCATTTTTCACACTTAATGACCATTGCAGCATCCCCATGGCCACGTTATCAAAATTCGGGTGCTTGGCAACTGGCTCCTATTTATGATGGTTGCCATATCCTGGGGTCATGTGATCACCTTTTATGACCTTCTGGCAAGCGAAGTCAATGGGAAAGCCACATTCCCTTTACAATCATGTTACTAGCTTAGCAACTACAGTGATTCACTGTGGCAAGAAAGGTCGTAAAATTGGGCAAAACTCACTTAACAGCTCTCTCGCTTAGCAATAGAAATTTTGAGCCAATTTGTGGTCATAAGTTGAGGACTACCTGCATTTTGATTATTTTTATTTAATTCAGATTATTTTGAGGTTTTATTTTTTTCATTGTTTATGAACTGTTGTCAGTTGCCTGGATTTATGCATTATTGATGGATGGCCATGTAAATGCCCTTTATAAATAAATAAAAGCAATGAAACAAGCACGCGGGCCAATTTGAATCAGCAAGCCCTTTTGTAATGACAAAAGGATTGTAAGATCATACAACAGGGATAGAAAAAAAAATGCAGGAGCCCAATGCTTTGAAACAACTTGAGCACGGAAAAGAATTAAGGCATAAAGCCAAACGAGTCAAGTCCCCCAAAAAACCATGCATTAAAGTCACATTTAAAACAAGACAGCTTTTACAAAACAATCTTTCCTCTTCTACCCCAGCAGATTGAAGATATTTTGCAACAGCTTCTCTTTTCAAAACTAAAACCCATTTTACAGCACACAAAAAAAAAAAAGAAGAAGAAGAATGCATATCGGGAAAAAACGTCAGTCAAGACTCAGGAGAACATACAACTAAACCGGATAGAGGACCCTTTCTCAAAGCTTGGAGAAATAGCTTGGATCAGCAACGGGATCCTACCTGTTCCACTACTGGTTCAGTGATCGAGCATGTGTGTGCACCTAAACGTGCATGCGCAGCTTTCCACACACCAGCTGAGGCCTGCAGTGCCAACCAGCTGAGAGGATAAAGAAGACAAAAGCGCAGGGGCAGGTTGGGAAAGCCAATCCTGCGCTTTTCTCTTCTTTCTCCCCTCACCTGATCTTGGCAGGATTTTTTTCCTACTCTCAGCTGATCATTGGAAGGTTTTTTTTTTTTTTTTAACTACCAGTTCGGCACGACCGGTAGCATACCACCACTGGCCTGGATATCATGATGGCCAGCCATAGTATATTTGGAGAAGATGCAAGTTTCCAAACAGACATGAAATTATCTTTTAAAGTATTAGATCAGGGGTGTCCAACCTTGGCAACTTTAAGACTTGTGGACTTCAACTCCCAGAATTCCTCAGCCAGCTTTGCTGGCTGAGGAATTCTGGGAGTTGAAGTCCACAAGTTTTAAACTTGCCAAGGTTGGACACCCCTGTATTAGATGGAGGAGTTTCATGCAAATAACTTTCTGGAAATCTATCCCAAGTACATGAAGCTGTTACCTCTCTTTGGTGGACGGACGTGGTAACTCAAGTCATTAATTACTAGTTTGAACTCGTCAAGAAGTAGGAGATCTATGCTTGTGGAAGCTGCTATTCGTGTCCCATCTGAAAGGAAAACGGGAAAACACGTATTAAGAGCTAGATATGACTTATTAAAATTTCAGCAGTGTTCTATTGCAAATTAGTTATATTATACCTCAGAGAAACAAACCGAAACTATATTTTAAGGGTTCCAATCTATAATCTCAAAATACAGGTAGACCTTGACTTGGAGACTATTCGAAGTTACAACAGCGCTGAAAAAAAAAAGTGACTTGTGGCCAGTCCTTTCACTTACGACTCCTGCAGTATCCCGAAAGTCACATGATCAAAATTCAGGTGCTTGGCAACTGGCATCTATTTATTTACAATGGTTGCAGCATCCCATGGTAATATGACTGCCATCTGCAACATTCCCAGATGACTTCCAACAAGCAAAGTCAACGGGAGGAAGCTTAGCGACCATGCAATTCACTTAACGGCTGCAGTCATTAGCTGAACAAACGGTGTCAACCAAGGTCATAAATTTGGGGCCTGATTCACTTAACCACCACCTCGCTTAACAATGGACATTCTGGTGCCAATCGTGGTCGTAAAGTCGAGGGCTACCTGTATCTCAGAAACTTAACTATTCTTTGTGTAATTCCGCCTGATGGAAGCAGAGCTGTGTACGAGAAAAATGGACCATGAGTAAAAACATCAACCAAAATCAGTGGGTGGAGAGTTAAAGGGGCACAAAAGTGGTAGGACGCCTATTTCCTACCTTTTTTAGTTGCAAACAACTTTCCAATTTCAATTCCTTTTTCTCCCTGTGAAGCCCTAAGACCAGAAACAGACTTGAGGGGAAGAGATATTTTTTTTACTGACAGATACTATTACAAGCAAGAAATGGCAAATGGGCAGATGGCTTTAATATCTTTTGTCCACTTTTCTTCTGTTGTTATCCTGATCCACTGACAAATCTTTGGTCAATACAGAGAGCATGTGTTCAATATAATTAAGGTCTACTATTTTATACTTTTTCGATTATATATTTAACTTCTACTTGGCAACTTAACGTTTTCTTCATTGGAACTCCGGCTTGTTTGTAGCAAACTGTAGGCCAAAAGTGACATACTATTTTTCTTTCTCCAAAAACGAAGCAGCTAATCTTACACAACACCAATCTCTATAGTATTAGCATGATGTAACAACAACAACAACAAAAAAGTCAATGAAAGAGTGAAATATAGCCACATCAATAGTTCTGAGTGTAAATAATCCATCAAGAGCATGCTGGCTGGGGAATTCTGAAGTCCAGAAATCTTTTAAGTTGAGAAATAGTGATCTAATCTAAAGCTGAAGCAGGTCATTGGGTTCCTCCAGCAACTCTCAGTAGTACCTGGTGAATAAATTGCAACTCGGTCGATTCCCCGGTCTTCTGCTTGGAGTTGTTGTAAGAATACGCCGACGGAGTCTGAGAGAGGTTTAAGTGTAAACTGACAGCGTTCACGACGAGAAGGAAGACTCAAGGATATCACTGGTAGCCCATTTTGGTAAATTACTGTAACATCTGAGAAGGATAAACAGGGACAACTGAAACAGATTCAGAAAGGCATGTTAAGATGTACACTGTTGTTACGTTGAAGCCTATAGACAAAAGGCACGTGTATTCCTATAATTAGGTGTCCTATCATAAATAGTTTAATTGTTTTTTCTGAACACTGCAGGGGACTGGGCTGGAGGTTTCTTCAGGACCTTTCCAATTCTGTACTTCTAAGATTCCTAGAAGATTGCTAAGTATTGACTTCAATTTTTTCTTTATATGAAGCTTCAATAAATCAATGTTACACTTTCTATTTGAGAAGCGTTCCCTAGGAAAAGAGGTTTTTCATGTAACAATCATTTCTGAACAAATGTCATGAAGTAGTAGCTACTTTATTTTAAGTAAATGTTATCCAAGTCCCAGAAGGGAGGAGATCATTGCAGAGATCAATGCTATTTTTTTTTTGTCTTTTAATGACCCTGTAATCCCTTGCATCAGGGTGGAATTGAGGCAACTGAATGGAGCTAAGTGTTTACTGGCCGGATGCCCTTCCTGTCACCAAAGAGTTCACAGCTGATATATACTCATTGTGCCCAGAGAGAAAAATATTTGCCGCTACCTAGGATTGAACTCACAGCCTCTTGATCGTAAGGCAAGAGCTCCACCTCTAGGCCACTGCACCACTCACAGATCAATGCTATATCCTGTGGAATATAGAAAATGGAATTTGTTCTTGGGTATTAAGGGAAATGGATTCGTTTCTAAAATGTTTGGAGCCACATTATAGACAGTAAAGAAGATGACCTTGAGGGAAATATGCAAGCTCCATCACAACATCAAGAAGGGCTTTTTTTTTTTTTTTAAAGTCCAGAACATCCAGATAATATTGAGAAATAGTTTAGACCAGAGGTCTCCAAACTTGGCAACTTTAAGACTTGTGGACTTCAACTCCCAGAATTCTCCAGCCAGCAATTCTGGGAATTGAAGTCTACAAGTCTTAAAGTTGCCAAGTTTGGGGACCCCTGGTTTAGACAGATGACACCCTAATTCACTGAATTATAGGAAGAAATAGGCAGTGCAACCAATTTGGAAGATTCTGTTTTTATAGCCAATCTAAGCAAGAGTAGTTTTAGCCTTCATGTGAAATTGATTTCTTGGTCTGTTCCATCTAGCAGGACTGACACACATAGAGAGATAGGGCTGGATAGCTTTTAAGGGAAGTCTAAATATTTCATGACAGCTTAATGCATGAATTGATTCCCCAATGGGAAAAAAAAGCACAGTCTTACTGCCAATTTCAGAAGCACATTCTAACTGTTGTAAAAGTAAGGCTAGGTACTCCATGAACTGCAAGCCCTCTGTTGTCCACACTTTGCAATGTGTTTTAAGTATTGGCAGAGTTTTATATGCAGGTCAAAATAAGACAATTGCTTTAGGTAGCAGATGTGATTTCATGAAATGGGGATGAATAGCATCAAAGGTATTGGAGAACCAAACTCTAAAGCCACCATATTTAAAGAATTGCTTCAGATGCAGTTGAAGAAGCCTTCCCACCATCTGTGTTAGATATGCAGACTGTGACATAACAACCCACCACGATTTCATATTAAAAACCTAAGTCACAAACTTGTATATTTTGTCAGTCATCCTGCTTTTCCGTCCTTGAATTCATCCATTCCTGAATCAGTGTAACTATTGATTATTGAAACAAGGTTTTGCATGTTGACAAGATGATGCAACCTCTGGTTTCAAAAGGATATTCCCTATGGAAAGTTAGCCTTCGGCATCTGTGAACCAATTACGTTTAGCTGAGAGATAAACAGAGCACAAGCAGTGCCATTAAAAAGGAGAAGGCAGTGAACCAGGCCTGATCAATAGCTCCAAATACTTGGGGGGAAACACAGGCTGAATCTTCAGCAACCAAATGACCTTTTTTTTAAAAAAAATGTGCTATTGTTCTTCTTCCTCTCCTGTTCCCCATGTAAAGTCCCATATGAAATTTTATACTTTGGTTCCGCATTCAAACATTTTAAATATACTGCGTTCTAATTCTGCAATATTTTCTCTCTTGAACTTAGGCAATGCCATTTTGGCAGCCTCCGCAGTAGCATCCATCAATCGAAGTGGCAAAATTTGATTACATAAGAAGATATGAAAGATCTACTTCTTCTAATTATCTTTCCTTTCTTAAAAAGGTAAGATTTTTCTGTTTGAACTACAGGTGGACCCCCAATTTGTGACTGTTCATTTAATAATAGTCAAGAATTACAATGGCCTCAGAAAAGGTGCTTTCCAACCTGTAAAAGCATTTCCAGCTAAAATACCATAAAATAACAGGAGTGGAAAGATCTTGGACATCTTACCCCCTTGCTTGAGCAGGAGATCTTATATCATTCTGGACAAATGGCTGTCGCAAAGCATTGCGTCACCACCACCACAGTTATGTGATCATGATCTGCACGCTTGGCAATTTGTCTTCCCATAAGTGTGGGATGCAGGCAGCGTGCAAAACCAAACTCCCTCTGGTCTGCGGAAAAACCTCTTTCCGTGGAACTAGTCCCTGGTGCCCAAAAAAGTTGGGTACTTCTGCCTTCTCCTATCTGTTGGGTTTTTAAAGAAAAAAATATATCCTCCAGCTAACTAAGTTGCTTACAGAAAAAAAAAAATATTCAGACACGAAGCAATAACTTTATTCTTCCTTTTCTTCTAATTAAATATAGTACAACTCTTTTGTTTTACATACATATTCCTCTAAGGGAAATATCGCAACAGTACCTGTCTGAATGCTAAGTAATTTAAATGGAGCTACTCAAAATTGTAGTAAGCAAGGGCTCATTTCCAGCTTTATAGCACAACAGGCAGCTGTTCATACGCACCACTAGATATTTATCAACAGACTAGCGTGCACTGATTTTATTGCCTATCTGGGAAATTTGAAGTTTGCATGAGATAGTCAACTAATTTTAATATTCCACCAGTAACATAGTAACAGGGAATCCCCAAGAAAAATCTCATATTGATAGCATGACGGTTTTTAAATACTTTAAATGGCCAATGCCTATAATTACAATAAAATGTCAATTTTTTATTTATTTCTACAACATTGTATTCTCTTTAGGCTGTTTAGCTTTTTAACATACCGGTTTGAAAAACAAATAGTCTTAAGCATTGATTATTCGCTTCTTTTTTTAATAGAATAACATGAGTCTTCAAAATGCATTTTTAGAGTGGAAAGAAGTTTTTAAGTTCCCCACAATATATCCTCTTTATCTTACGATATTCAAAAGATTGAGCAATGTTTAGAAATTTAAAACCAGAAATTTATCTACACCATGCAAGTCTTCTTTTAGACAGCCATGAAGTTATTTTTTTTCCCCTTAGCTGGATTTTATATTTTTCTGAACTAGTCAGTGGGTACTCTTCTAGTCTAACCCCCTGCTGATAAGTGACTGTCCAATCTTTTCTTAAAAACCTCCAGTGATGGAGTGCCCATGATTTCTGAAGGCAAACTATTCCACTGGTTAATTGTCCTCACTGTTTGGAAGTGTCTCCTTAATTCCAGATTCCTTCTGTCTTTGGTTAGTTTCCAACCATTGCTGTCTTTGTTTAGTTTCTTGTTCTGCCTTCAAATGCTTTGGAAAATAAGTTATCTGCTATAACATTCCAACATGAAGGTATAGATTCCATGTCTTACCACTATTTCACATTTCACCTGGTTGTCTTTCAGCATTTTCCAGAACCAGGTGAGTTATAGACAGACAGGACAAAGGTTCGCAGACCACAACCTTTCCTAAATACAGATTAAGGTGTATTTAGAAGCAAATGCCACTAAAGGAATTTGGTTAAGAAACTCAACCAATATTTGTTTGTCACACATGATAGATGAGGTGAACTCTGCACAGCAGAGAAAGCTGAAATCTGTCAGCTTAAGATCACATCTGCATTTCAGATTCAACCCGAAATGCTGAAAATAAAGCAAAGGTCTTAAAAAGCACCGGTTGTGAACATTTCATCCATGGATATATTTGCAAAACAGAAAGAATGTAGAACTGTAATAAATGCGCAGAATATATACAAGCTGGCTTTTGAAGGAGAAGCAGAAGCACAGATGTGCCTGAGACTGTCTGCAAAAGAAAGCTGACCTTCAGAACAAAGGCAGAAGCTCCAAACAGCTTTCCCACAGCTTACAAAGATGGGATCTTGGAAAAGGAATCATTTGTTTTTTTTGTCGTGAACAAATAGCCGTGGAAAAAGATCCTTAACAAAGCAGATACATGCAAAGGAAAAACAAATGACCCCTCCCCAAAAATAACAGTGCATCGCATTTTGCAATTCAGTATTGTGGAAAGACTAAAGCGAGCAAGATGCCTTATTAATTTATTTGAACAGAAAAAGGTCCCCCCCCCAAAAAACAAACAAACAAACCCCACACCAAGAACTCTACCAGGTCTAAGTTAATCTTCTCTTTTAATTTTTTTTTCATTTTAAAAAGCATAATTATTAATAACAAATTCCTTGAGCATCTAACAAAAACCCTTTAAGGAAAAGTTTATAGATATGGTACTCACCATTAGAGGGCACTACAGTACTGCAATAGACAGCTCCCAGAGTCTGCAAAGGAGGAAATCTTTGGTGTGCCTAGAAAAAAACATGAGCATTTTTTTTTTGGTTAAAAACAGGAAATGCTCCGTTGCTTCAGATGACCCATATGCCATGAGACTTAATCTTGCCATCTCCTAACAACTACATCATGGAAGATAGTAAACCAGGTTTAACAATGGAAGAGGGGAAAATCATCATTTGATGTAGCTATTCTCCTAAACCAGTTCTCATACCTTTCATTTTTGATTGTCAGATTGTTAAAAGGCAAATTAGGCAAACAGTAAATGCTTAAGTGCACTTTGGGGATTAATTCCTATTTGGAGTTAACAAATGGAGAAAAGACATTCATAGATGGAAGCATTTTATAATATTGGACAGAACCAAGAATGGAATGCTGCACTAACAGCACGGGCTAGAAATGGAGTCATATATTGCCACTCCTTGATTTATGACCACATTCTGTTGCAGTGACCAGGCCATTAAGTGAAATGGTCACTAAATGAACACATGACTGAGAGAGAGAAAGAGATGACGTGAAGATCATTGTTTATTAACGTTTCATTCAGATAAAATTCCCTCACACAGCTATGCTGGTGTTAATCTCATTAGACCAGGGATGTCAAACTCAATTTCACTGACAAAATCAGTTTTCATTGGCAGAGGGCTGCAGGTGGCCATAGTGGCCAAAAACGGAGCCTGGTGGGCCGTGCATGGCCCCCTCGAGCTCCATTTTCACTGGCAGAGAGGCATTGTGTGCCAGTCCTTCTCTGTTACCAGGGCGGGCCCGAAGGCCAGATCTAAGCACCCCATGGGCCAGATACCCCCCCCCCCCGGGCCTTGAGTTTGACACCCCTGCATTAGACCATAGAGTCATAGGTCTGGAAGGTACCCTAGAGGCCTTCTAGTCCAATCCCCTGCTCAAGGCAGGAGAGCCATCCTGGTTAAATGGTTGTCCAGGTTTTTTTTTTTTTTTGAAAACCTGCAGTGATGGAACAGCCACAATTCTATTGCATTCATACCAAGCAGCCATTCCAGCATGCCCATGAAATTTATTTGTAAAAGAGCACATTGACCAGAAAATGATTTATTACCATTCATTACCGTTGTATTTGCAAATGGTTTTTAACCAAGATTGTCACTAAAAGAGGAGGAGAGGGTATATTCAGCAATCCCAGCCAGCATATCTAACACCTTGACTGATCAGTGTGCTGCATTTTATGCAAGCAAACTTACAAGAGAAATGTGAATATACACACACAAAACTAAAATAGTATTATAATGGGGAAAGAGTAAGAACACTATAGGAAGTACTAATAAATCTGTATTAACTGCACACACTTTCCTTGTTTATTAAATTAAACCACATCACAAAGATACGGAGCTTGCAAATAATTCAGATTAAAGCGTGCTGCTTTTCAAAGTCATATGCATCTGTTAAATAAAGCATGATTTCCATACATTGGGGATAGTGATCAAATAATCCTTCCTCCAAATATTTGTTAATAAATCTGTGTGTTTTGCAAAAACAAACAAACAACTACAGGACTTGTTACAAGTCATTTTTTTCTTTCACACAAATGTTTAAATATTAAGAACCTGCAATCTAAGCCATTCTATGAATCCTACACTTGCATACTTAAAACATTCTTTGGTAGATATGAGACCTATTTTGAAAATGCTTGTTTACAACTAAGATAATTAAAATAGCTTTGATAAATTCTACGGTTTACTTCTTAAGGAACTCCATGCTTCTCAAGAAATAGTCCAAAAAGACTGTGATGAAATCTACTGTATTTATATTTGTTTAAGATAATCTACATCAATATATCTGATACAAGGAAAATTGTCTTGGTAAAAATGCCTTTGGTATTTACTCAGATCAAACACTAATGTTATGAAAAAGTACTTTAATGTGGCGCACTATCCACCATTCTGTGGACTGAGGAAACTATTTTAGTACTGAAAAAAATACAAGTTCCTCTAATTTGCACAGGATCTGAACTTCACACATTTTACTGTATGTGAGACCCTGTCACTAAACAGTTTAGTAGACATTTTCTAGTTGTCCAAATCCAGCATTATGCTTTCTAAGACTAAGAGCAGTCAAAGTGAAATCTTCTTGCTATTTTGAATAAATGCAGGGACTAACCACCCTCTGGAACAGCAATGTATGAGAGATAAGAATGGTGCTCTCACTTTTAGGAAAACCTTGGAAATTGGCTTTGATTCCCAAACTTGGACTTGTTTGCATTTTTAATGGCCCTTGTTTTATTCCAATAAATTGGATAATACATAAATTTAAAGGACTCTAAAGAGCAAAGAGGAAAAAAATCCAGTCTCTTTCCAATGTATTAGATATAGCATCTCTACATTATTTTCATGTTGACCAACATTTTTGTTCATCCCATCTTCCAGATGACTTGTGGAGGAGTAAGTTTAAAATAAGAAGTGTGTAATATAATAAGTGTATAGAAATGTGTGGGCTTGAATATTGAAGAGCACTAAGACATACTACTCCATGCAGGAAAATTCACAAATAATCTTAAAATCTTGTTGGCTAACTTATAAATTGGTTCATATTCATTTAGGTAATATTTTCATTGCTACAGCCCTTGCTATGCCAGAAGGAGAAAACAATGCTTATTCTGATAAATTATTATATTATCTGTAAATATAATTCCTGTACTACCAGCAAGATCTAGAACAATACACTTTTTAATATTTTGAATGAGTATTTCAGTTTTAAAGCAGCACAGATCTTGTAGATTTATTGTCTCACTTGTAAAAAAAAATGTGTGTTTTATCAAAATCTACTACTAAAAGCTTTTCAGCTTCCATTCTTCGGATTAACAAGAGTTATAAGCTTCCCTATTCTTTTTTAAACTTTTCCCAATCATGCTTCTTGCCGTATTTTTTAGGAGAAGAGCACTTTCTTGTTGGATACTCTAACATAGTTAATTGTACTCTTTTTGTCCTGGTAATACTGTTTTTACCTGCCCTAGTTCAGAAAGTCTAAGCTGTATATGTTAGCCTGTTTGGATCAGAGATAGCAAATTAATTCACTTCACCAATAACTATATTGATACCTGTTTCCATATGAAAGGTTATTTGGAATTAAAAAGATTAAAGATACACATGACCAGCAAACTAATATGGATATCTAATGGGAAATCTCTTCTACCAAAGTGGTTGAGCAAGTCTTACTGCTCAATAAAATTTAAGTGGGAACATGTGAGCATCGTGTGTGTTGGGGGTTGCCATTAGATTAGGAGCTTTGGACTGTATTTTGACTTTCAATTTCTTTTCTGAACAAAGTGTGAGGAACTAATGACAATGCTACTTCCCGATATTATTAATAAGTACCTTCACTTGCCTTGTTCCTGGTTGCCTTAAATTTTCATCTATGGCTATACATTGAGAACTGCACTGAATAATTACTGCACGATTAAAATGTAACTGAAAATCAGGATGTAAATCTGATTTCCAAAGAACTCTGAAACTAATGTTTGCATTCCTCACAGCATAATGCTGCATTTGTATCAAAGAAGCCACATATTTTTTTTGCCTTTCAACATTTTCCATGAGTTAGGCCTGGCTGAGAACAAATTAAAATTCTCTTTGCAGTATATTCACACTCTTACAAGATAGAGTGAAACCAACTTACATGTTCACATGTGGTAATTGCAAGTACATGCTGGTAACAGTTGCTTCCAGTATTTAGCACACTCGGTAAACATATTTTAAAAACCCCTGGGGATAATTTTGTATACTTCCAATTTCTTATTTTGGGACCAAAATCTAGCATTGGTGTTCAGTCAGTTAAATAACAAACCTCTGAAGGGATTCTACTTGTAGTACTTACAGACAAAGATTAGTTGATAAGAAAGTTAAAAAAATATTTGTATCACAACGTTGTATGTAGATCCTCAAAAATGAATTCAGTTCTACTGTTCAGCTATGCTTATGGCAGGAAAGAAAGAAAAAAACCTTGCTTCCAAGCTCTCTACTCTGAAATAAAAATCAATTTTTGGCTCACACAAGCAGTACCTCAAAATCTATTGGCTGTAATCCCAGTAACATTAGAAGTTGCTCTAAGCTTTCCTGAAGCAATCTTTGTCAAGTAAATGGTGTGCAAAACCATGCTTCAGTTGTGTGCATGCACGTGTGCATGTGTCTGTGTGTGAGTTTATGTCTTATGGAGTAGTAGCCATTAGGTTAATATGGGTAATTTAACAAACTATGTATAGAGGTTAAGAAAATTAAAAAAAGTAATTGTTCACAATTACTACTAAATGAATTTCAGTTAAACAACAAATAGCTCTGATGACAAGGAGTTATTTTCTTTCTATTATATCAGCTCAGGGCAATATTTAAGATCTCAAAAATCAACATAATACAATCAGAAAGTTTTTAAAATTATACAGTTCCTGTTTCCACTAAAATTTTTGCAGGAAACAACCTATTTGTTCTGATAGCTGGAGTACAATTGAATATGGAAACTGTTTTTATCTGAATCTGAAAGAAAATCCTGAAAAAAAAATCTCACTTGTATGTTGTTACATTGACTGTGGAAGATCAATTTTTGCTAATTCAGAGGCTAGACAGTACACAGATGAAACATATTTTATATATGCGTGTGTATTGTATATATGAATATAAAATTCATATAACAATCAATAGATGATATTCTCATTTTAAATAGAGAAACAGCAAGATGAGAGCAGGGCTGAGTACATATTTCCTTCCAATCCCAAAATATTCAGGCAACAGAATATCTTTCCAGCTCATTCAAATACTGATTTCTATGTCCTATTCCTATGCATTATAAAGTTCTCTGCTTCAGCTAGGAATTATATAAAATATTCTCAACACATAACTGTCTTTTCAATCCTGCAAACCATCTTTGTTTACAGTTCTTGCCATTTGAGTATCTGTTCCAATAGCTTGATTACCTCAGGTCTCTGAATACGCAGAATTTCCCATTTAAAGTGAAGTAATGAGTTTAAGGACAAGTGATAAATTTGGACAGCGAATCACAACTAGGATTACAATTTTTCTTCCAAGTTTTCTTGCAAAATAAGCTACAACTTAACTGTAGCAATAATGTAATGAAGATGTTTGATAACTAAAAAAGGATTTAAGGACATTTTGATCGCTTCACTCCAGTTTCCAATATTACATATTTGGGGTGAGTTAGGACCTATTATTTTTGAAAGGGTTCAATTTTAAAGATAGTTACATACAATGTACACATGGTGTCTATAAAGTTAGTTTTGTACAGTTTGAATTTTTAATAACTTCACTTCTACGTAAGATATAAACTATGTGTGAAGCACCACACAGAGGAAATTTATTCATGATCTAAATAAAACATATACTGGGTAAAAATGTTAGGATAACAAATGGGATATGTGCTATAAGTAAAACACAACTGCAGAACCTGTTCATATAATTTCAAAATTGTGTTGTGTTTTACATCCCAAAAAATGGTGGATATGCTGAAAAGTAACATTTCTACTAAGATATATGCTAACTCTTAAGTAAATTTCTTTGATGTTATATTTTGATGTCACTTAATGTGCTATTGAGGAAGAATTGAGGACCTTCTGGTTTTATATATTAATAGTGTTTATGACACAGCTAGATTAAAGCATTTGAGATGTTTAGATGCTGTTACTGACATTCAGGAAAACACACTCCAAAGCTACAAAGATGGAATCAGAGTGGGAACACAGAATGTATGAAGCATGAGTGCAATAAAGTTCTGGCTATAATGTGAGCTGCTAGACTAAGTTAGGATAATGAAATGTGGAATTTTGTCAATACAAATGTAATTGTGGATAGAAATATTGAATATTTAATTATATATATTTCATATACACAATACTGATATATTCATAAGGTTCCTTAGAACCTTTGATTTTGAGATTTGTTTAGACTCCTTAGTTTGTGGTATTGGACAGCAATACCCTAGGTCTTTGTGTGTTGCATAATTCATTAGAATATAAATTGGTACATTATGCTGATGATATACTGGTAATGTATGCGGATGTCATTTTTGAAGCTCATTCCCTGGATAAGTTCTTGTATACCTAATTGACACATTCGGGCAAAAGGTGTGATACTTGTTAACCAGTCTCCCAGAATTTATGCCAAAGATTACTCTATTAACAGACTAAGTAATTATCATTTTATAAATCTTAAGTTACAGCACTTATACATACCTTTTGGTTAGTACCAAATTCAGTTTATGCAAAGGAATAGTCATACAAGACACTTTTAAATAATTAGATGGTTTAGACTTCAACATATAATATAATGTATCTTCTGTTATAGTAATAAGGTGGCCTAGAGCTGGAGCTCTAGTCTCATAATCAGGAGGCTGTGAGTTCGATCCTGAGGTGGTATTCATCAGGTTCTGACCAGTTCTGGAGAACCGGTAGCGGAAATTTTGAGTAGTTCTAAGAACTGGCAAACATCACCTCTGACTGGAGATTTTACAGTATCCTTCCCCTGCCATGCCCACCAAGCCACGCCTACAGAACCGGTAGTAAAAAAAAATTGAATCCCACCACTGGTTCGATCCTAGGTAGAGGCAGATATTTCTCTCTGGGCACAATGAGAATATATCTGCGGAACAAAGCTCTTAATTGGCAACAGGAAGGGCATCCGGCCAGGAAACACTCCGCTCCATTCAAGTTGCCCAGTCTCCACCCCACAAGGAATTATGGGGTCATTAAAAGAAGATAATGATGATCTTCTGTCATTACTGTAGAGTCAAAATACAGTACTTTTTCTGGAAAATTGCTTTCTTTCCTTTCCTGTTAAATTAATGCATATTCTGAGCTAATGTATAATGCCTTATCAGATCGTGAAAATAAGAACATAGGAAAAATGGAATTAATAAGAATTATTGGGTTGGGGAGTCAAGAGGAAGATCGTACCTATGCTTAGTTTTGCACAGCCATTTTTGATAAATTGATCAGAAGAATCTCTAACATACTCTCATAGATAGTCCTTGTCTGACAATCAATTGCTTAGCAACCATTCAAAGTTGTGATGGACCTCCCTAAGGGTTTCTATGACTGATTTGAAGCTCCAACTATTGCCCCCCCCCAGTCATGTGGCTACACTTATGACCGTTTTCGGTGTGTCATGGTCGCATGACTGTGTGTCAGCTTTAGAAGCCATATTGAGACCAGATGCTCCCACGCTGCCACATTTTGAGCCTGGGAAAATTCTTGGAATGTATCTAGTTAGACATAATAACATTCTTTTTCTAATTCAAGGTCATGTTATTTTGCACATAAATAAGGGGAAGTCTGAAGTTGGGATGGATGGTGATTGGGGCATGTGATGTGATGATGGGTGCAGGGGATGTGTTTGAGTTTTTACTTATTGTAAGGAAGCCCAGAACTTTCAGATTCGGGATTCTCCAGATGTGCCAGTTTACCATCCAATTAAAACAGAACTTTTGAGAAGATGTCTGTCTCAGAGTTATTTGCTGGAGGGAGGTTTTCTGGAACGCTGACACTGTGCTTTACGACATTTTTGCTGAAATGCGTCATTTACTTCTGGATTTCAGCAAAATTGGCCCATAGTAAACCATTCCTTTGATTGATGACCACGGTATTCAGTGAATGACCATGGTATTCTCTTAACAACCACTGCAAAAAATGTTATAAAATCGCGTCAGTCACATATGTGATTCATTTTACAACCATCGACTTACAACTGTGATGGATAGAGTCCATTGCAATTGTAGGACTATCTGTAGAACATTTCTTCTTAGTAAACAAACAGTATATGAATAATTATTTGAGAAGTTATCAATTGAAATGAAACTTCAAAGAACTATTTTCGTATCATATGTGCAAAGTTCCTCTTTTCTTTCTGCTAGTTTTTACTTGAAATAAATATTTATTAAGCAAATAATAAACACAAAGAAGGTTCTTAAATTATTGCTACATTCAGAGTCCTCAGAATGACCCCCCCACATTGTTCACAGATGGTAGCTACTGAAAGAGGAAAGATAATATTCCTCTAAGCAATTTTGCCTTGAGTATGCTATTTCATCTCTCATTTAAAGCCATATAAAAGATAATAACAAATCCGTCTGTGAAACACAGAGGTCTGTATTACTCATTATGAAGTAGTTTACGTTTCTGTTTCATGAAACTAGAGACACATAGAGACAATTAAACCCTTGGATTTAATTGTATTCCTATTCTTTAATGCAGTGTTTCTCAATCTTGGTAACTTGAAATATGTGGACTTCAACTCCCAGAATTCTATGCTGGCTGGGGAATTCTGGGAATTGAAGTCTACATGTGCTCCAATGCAGGGGTGTCAATGCTGGCTGGGGAATTCTGGGAATTGAAGTCCACATATGCTCCAATGCAGGGGTGTCAAACTCGCAGCCCGCGGGCCGGATGCATCACACACTGGCAATGTCCATTCCCATTTTAGTAAAGGGGGGAAAAGTCACGATACGTCTCTACCTGACTCTGTGGTTTCTTCCCCAAACCCCCAAAACTTTAACCTTAATGTCTATTATTGACCTCACCCCTTTCCTAAGAGGTCTGTAGGGGGCATACATAAGCGCACCAACGTGCCTACCGTCCCTGTCCTATTGTTTCTTTTTATTTCTCTTATATGTATCCATTTCATGTATTCATAACTATGTTTATACTTATACCTATTATTTTGTAAGCGATTGACAAATCAAATAAATAAATAAATAAATAAAAAGGTCATGTGACAACAATGTGATGCCACAAGTTTGACACCCCTGCTCTAATGCCAAAAGGAATTCTCCCATTCATGCTTTTTAAATATTGAAATAAAAACAATTTTAGGCATGTTTAATTCGAAGCTTCTAGTTAAATGTTTGAAATTAAGCATTTTAAATCAGCTCTCAAAGAATGAATACATACATCAGATTGCAAATGCACTTTTATTGTTTCCTAGACATGTAAGTACCATATAGCATTTAGCAATAATAATAGTAATAGCACTTAGACTTATATACTGCTTTACAGTGCTTTACAGCCTTCTCTAAGTGGTTTACCAAGTCAGCATATTGCCCCTAACAATCCGGGTCCTCATTTTACCCACCTCAGAAGGGTGGATGGCTGAGTCAACTTTGAGCCTGGTGAGATCTGAACTGCCAAATTGCAGACAGGCAGCAGAAGTAGCTTGCAGTACTGCACTCTAACCACTGCACCACCATGGCCCATTGTACTGTATATTGTACTATAATGTAGAGTAAAAATATTTAAGAAACATAGCTTACACATTAATTTTGCTATTCATATTGAAGTTTCTTTAAGAAACCAAATAATCTATGGATATATAAAATTAATAATATAAACTTCACTACTTCTTAAAACTGTATTCCTTAGCATCCATTCTCCAAATGATGCACAGTACATTTTATCCTTACCCATAAATGTATATATTTTACAATCTATTGTAAATTATTTTCAACTGATTTATTCTCAAGAACTATAAAAAAATTGAAGGAATTCTTCCATTATCATCCCCATCATGACAATGATCATTTCAGTGGTGTGAATAGAAGAATGTGATTATATGTCTCCCATCTGGTTTCTAAATGCAGGGCAGATATTTGAAAATCAATTTTAAAGGCATTATATTCAACATGATAAACCTTAATATTCTTCTTCCTTGCAGTAATTATTGGTTCAGTAATGATGATGCTAAAGCTCCAATATTGCTTAGCAATAAATGTCTTAGCTCCTCAGGGAATCATTTTTTAAAATATCTCATAATCTGAATGTGCTGTAAATGTTAATAATACTAGATATCCCGTGTTCCATAGCGTCATTGTTTCAGAAACATTTCCTCACCTAGAGAAATAGAATGACCAAGACTGGGGGGGGGCGGGAATCAGCGGGAGCAGGTATGTGTTTTGACATCCAGACAGCTTTCTAATTGAATCTTTTTGTGGGAATCTGGGGGAGCACCTTTCCAACCCTCCCACAGTAAGTGGCTGCTGCTGAGTGGGGAAGGAGGTGAGGGATTGCAAGACTGGCTGGGAAACTGTCGTGAAATATTGAAAACGAGGGTCTCATAACTGCAGGAGCAAATCAGCAGTAGAGCAGCAGCTAATAGCTACAACTTCGCCAAATTTCATTCCCTCAGGAGTCATAGGTTCTGGGTTTTGGACACATTGTGTAAGTTAGCCCATAAGAGATACCTTGAATCAAAAATGGTTGCCTTAGTTAAAGATCATGAAACTGAGTCTCTCTCTCTCTCTCCCTCTCTCTCTCTCTCTCTGTATTTCAAAATCAATATTTTTAAAAGGCTACACAAAAATCTACTAAACCTTATTTTGCCTGGTTGCATTTGCTTCACTTTTTATTATACATTGGAGGTTATTTTAATTAATAATGGTTTTCTGAGGACAATGCCCACACGATAAGTGCAACCAAGTCATATATCTTCCAATATCTTAAGTTGATGTAGTTGGGTTTGTGCAGTAAGCTACAGTGACATATGTATTTTGCAGAGGGAATTGGAATTTTGCTCTCATTGATATTGTACAGGGCAAGCTGAAGGAAAGGATGATGGTTCTTTAGCATGGCAGCCTCTTTCTCTGGCAAAGACTATACACATGGACTACAAAACCTATCATGGAATCACCTTAGAAACAAATAAGAAACATCACTTAGTATACACAAGGAAACACAGTGTTTTTAGGAAGTTTATTTACCACAAGAACTTCCATCTCCTAGTCCTTCCTTATTTTACATCACAGTTGATAGGTATTTAAGTTCAGGAGCCCGTCTTTCAGGTTAATTTATTGAATGTAGGATTTAATTTTGAATCAATCTCCAGGGCACTGTTGTTAATAGCAACAAATGCAAGAGGAAAATAATCTACTGTATTCTTGCTGAAGAAAAGAAAGCGAAGGCAGGGTCAGTTTTTTCTTTCTTTCTTTCTGGCTCAGTAATATTAAACTTATGTTGCCTAGAGATATAGACACAGAAACAGATATAAATCTATATTCTCATTATCTACTTGGAAGCTACGTTCATTAAGTCACACAAAATTTGTACTTATCAATGCTACAATTCAGAATCATTGAATTGTTTCGTGACATCTTCACGAAAAGGTATTATAGACTAATAAGTCCATGTCATTCCAGTTTTCCAAAACTGAAACATATTTTGTATCATAATTATTTGCAGTCCTACTTCCTGCATCCTTACCCTACAGAAACATTCAAGTCTGCTTAACAATATATAGTTCTCTTTAAACACACTTCAAGATTTATTCAGGTTAAAAAAATAGTTTTAGAAAATAACCATTTATTTTAAAAGCTGATGACCCTTGTGCAACCTTTTCTTCTTCTTTTTAAACATACAGTTTTTCAATGACTGCAGGCTGCTGTTAAGAGGCAAATAAGGTCATTCACCATTGAATCCCATTATACTCAATAGGGTTTACTTTTAAGATTTACAGTATTATACCCCAAAGCTTCTGATATTGCGTGAACAATGTCTGCTCTTAATGTTGTAGATGATTGAACAATATCTAAGGAATCAAAATATTGTTTGTTTTTTTAAAAAAACTAATAAAGAACTGTTTAATATCTTAAAGAATCTTTAATAACATTATTATTAAACTGCAAAAAGATGATATCTAGTATAAGCACTTCTCTTTATACAAGAAACATTAGGGGATATTCTCTCACTCTTTCTCTCCCTTTTGCAAATACAGAATATACTGTTTTTTATTTTGGATTGAAGGCACTAGCTTTCAACACTCAATTATTCTTGGACTATGTCCCAGAATACCTGGTGAGTCATGGAAATACTTTCAGTAACCACAAAAACATATACTGGCCTATGACTGTAATAAGAATTGGATCACCAGAGCAACGGAATAGCTTGGCACCTTTTATACAAATAACATAAACAAAGATTTTTAACAAGGATTTAACAGAAAATCTTTTAACAAGATTTGCCCTCAGTAATTGTATCATATCCAAGAGCCAATGTACAAAAGCCAATTTAGCCTTTCTAAATGCTGCTTCTTCCATGTTCAATTGTTTTAGCAAACCATATAGAATTATAGACATTAACCACTAAAATAATTCTAGTATTTTAGTTTCTACAAACACCCAATTCAAGTTAGCATAAGCCTACTACACTCCCTATGTTTGTTTTTGTATTTTACATAGTTTTTTATGTAGCTTTGTGTGTAAGAATGTGCACCTACTTTATCAGCACTTAAAAACAAATGCAGCAATACATTTACTTATCATTAAATGGTAATTAGCTATATAAAAGAAGTTGTGAAAGGAAATTCAAGCATTAATGAAGCAATTTTTTAGAGCTGTGCTTTATAGCCAAAGCCACACAAACACACATGTGGAGGAGCATTTGTATAGTGCTGTGTTTTTCAAACTTGGCAACTTTAACATATACCGTATGGACTTCAACTCCCAGAATTCCCCAGCTAGCATATATGATGTTCACTGATATTATATCAATCAGCAACTGTATCTTTTGCTGGCTTCCAAAATTTTAGCACAAAGCCTGAGAAAGTTCTTTTTAAAAAAAGTGTTGGACAGGGGTCAAATGTGTGTCCTAACCTGCCCCCAAATACTTTTTTAAAAAATATATTAGAATATGAAACACTGCAAGCTCTAATAATTACCTCCTTGATTAAATCATCTTCATTCATTTTATATCCCTTTCTAAACAAGTAAGTTTCCTACTTTGGAGATACTTTGGATACCTTAAATAAGATCTAACCCTAAAATATGGTGGTGACAGACAGAACTGAAGAGACAATGCCCATCAGGTGTGACTGAGAGTCTAGGACAGGGGTGTCAAAGTCAAGGCTCAGCAGCCGGATCCAGCCCTCGGGGTGCCTAGATCTGGCCTGTGCGTCTGCCCTGAAAACAGCGAAGGACTAGCCCGTGGTGCCTCTGCCAGTGAAATGGAGCTCAGGAGGGCTGTATGCAGCCCTCCCGAGCTCTGTTTTCACTGGCAGAAGGTTGCAGGAGGCCGTTGCAGCCAAACGCAGAGCTCGGGAGCCCATTTTTGCTAGCATAGCGATTGGGCCACAACAGGGGGCCCCTACACGAGTGACATCGAACTGGCCATGACCCCCTGGCCACTCCCCCCCAGGTCAAACACAACCCTGATATGCAGCCCTCAATGAAATCTGAGTTTGACACCCTTGGTTTAGGACTGTGATGGCGAACCTACGGCACACAACTTGCCACCACCAACTTGCCATGGCTAACTCACTCTGGCTAACTCACTGCAGGATAACTCTCTGTGGGATAAGAGTTAAATTAATATCAAAGCAATGTTGCAATAGAATCATTAAAGAAAGGATGCAAAAGGAACAACAAAATGAAGCGTGAATGAAAAAAATTAAAATTATTTTAAATCATTGAATTGAATTGTTCAATTGTCCAGAAGCAAGTTATCCTGTTCCAGTGATGGAATCCATCTGTTTTATTCCAATTTCATACAATAGCTATTCCAGTTGTCATTATACAATCTTTAGTAGGCAGACTGACAAGTTTTATAGAAGCAACATACCAACAAGGGACTCTGGGTGGTGTACAACAGAGCTAAAACAGTTAGTACATACATTAAGAAGTATTTAAAAACAAACTAAAACAAAGAATAAAAGACAGTGATGTTATGAACCATTCTTAGATGCATGTCTAGAAATATTAATAATTATAATATGGCAGGTGCTTTTACATGAGTGAATGAGACAATGTAATAAAATTCAATGTATCTCTTGTGTATTATATACAATATTACATTATTATGCACAGTGTAATTTGCTTCAGGAACATCCTTATGTAACATTAGTCTCTGAGTCTAAAGAGTGTTCCTCTTGAGTGATATTAACATGAATTGCATTTAGTTGTTGGAATGGCGGAATAAAAAACAGGAATTATCTTGTATTTGGCACATTCAAATATATTCTGTCAGATATAAGCCATCAATGTATTTTTGTAAGTCACATTTAAATGATTTAAAATAGATTGGCCTTAAAAAGCTTTTTAATGACAATTAATACTGTTGTGTGAACCATTTGGATGTTTCATCAACATGGAATCAATGGTACACTCAGATAACTGATGATAACAGCACATTATACCATTTATCATTTATGAATGTTCATCTGCAATTTTCTCTAATGCTTTGGGTTTTTTTTTCTTTTTTAGGGCATATCAGTTATGAAGGAGAAGAGAAAATTTCTTGTACATTATCTTTTGACTGATAATGGTGGAAAAGTTCTACCTGAAGCAACCTAAAATAAATCTGATAAAAAAATCTGATAATACAGCACCATTTAAAGATGCTTTACATTATACCAGGCGCAATAGTTAGATTCACATGATAAAAAATGCACTTTTATATCTAGTTAGCTAAGTTCAAGCACACATAAATATTGGATTACCTCACAGTTTTAAACAGTAATTATATTGGACAATATAATTACTCTTGGTCTTGTATTTTATACTCTCAATTTTATAACTCGCTTTCTGTTAAAAAGATATACCAAAATGTTTTATTTATTTGTTTACTTATTCAATTTCTATAGCCACCCAATTCAATCAAAAGATTCTGGGTGGCTTACAATTCTAAAATTATAAAACAATTTAAAAAATTTTTAAAAGTAGAAACATCAATAAAATTAATATAAACTGTAGATGAGAAGATTAATCAACAGTAACAGTCAAGAAATAGAGGAATAAAAGCAAAGAGTTTATATTTTGTAGATAAATGCATGCTTTGCAGTGTATATAAATATATACATATACATATACATACACACACACAAACACATGCATATAAACACACAGCACGGTTGATGTGGAAACAGATGGATCATGCCTATATAAATGAACTCATGCAAATCTGACCATAATGCTAAAGATACATACATCAAAAGCATATATTTCATTGATGAAAGTAAATGTTTTAAAGACTTTAACATGTAATGACAAAGTGACACAACAATCATATTTAAGAAGTGGAGAAATTTTAGCAGTGAATGTTAAGTCTAAAATAAGAGTATGTGGCAAGGAACCTGTTACATCATGGACTATGTAGAAATATAGACTAAATAACAGTGCTCCAAAGCTTATGCATTATTTTGTTTATAAGCAATGAATTGAACTTCTGCGTTTTACTTATAATAAGAACATGCAAATTAAACATTTTGACTTATTCAAGGATTGACACTTGCATAGAACCTTATTATTTGAGCCCTCTTTTCTTATGATTCTTTCAACATTTAAACCAGGTACTGGATTTCCAGGAATTTATTTTTGTTTTTAAGTCTCTGACCTATATACACATGTCATATATCCTTTTATATAACCAAAACTACTTGTTTACTGTTCATTTCTTGGGTGTTATCCATTTTTTTTCTAGTTTTGGGCTAAAGGTAAAACCAGCAGGAAAAGTTCACAGCGCTGTGTATTTCCCATTCATTATTTAGGAATAGTACTTATGAACAAAATAGTACTGCTAGTCTTTTAGTCTTAACAAAGATTTGATTCAAAAAATACTTTTTAAAAAAAGTTTATTTAATCAACTTTCAGAATCAGTTGAAAGGGACACCACGGTGGACATTTTCCTATTGCTGTATGTTGGGGCTGTCAAACTCGCGGCCGACGGGCTGGATGCATCACATGCTGGCCACACCCACGCCCAGTTTAGCAAAGGGGGGAAAAGTTGCAATATATCATGGGACACTGCTGTGACAGTGCAAGTTTAACACCCCTGCTCTATGTGAATAACTGCACTGAATTTATATAGAGGTGACCTACGATCATTTCCCCATAATTTATAAAATTTCTCTGAAAGATGGCATTGAATTATATTTCCCCCCTTAAATAAATAAATAAATAAAATCAACTTTCAGTACCTCGTTCAAGTCTTTCCCCGTTACTCAGAATTACTGTTCACTGTTTCCATCATATATAAGCATTAATTCACTGCTACACCAACAAGAACCAACACCTAACCACCTGGGATAATCTTGAATAATCAATGGTAAAACCTGGGTAATATTTGGGTGGGACGCCACTAAGAAATTCCAGATTCTTCTAGGCTAGAGCTGCAATTTAAAATATAGCCTGTAGCAAAGCAGCAGCAATCACTTCTGTTTCATTGCCAAAACAAACAACGTGGCTATGTGTCAGTAGCTAAGAATCAGAACAATTTCACGAATAGGCAAAAGCGTAGCTCAAACTATGTCACAAGAATCTTACCTAACTGGCTGCATTCCCTTGGGAACCAGTAGACAAGGCTTCCCTGGTCTACGAAATTTCATCCTCTGGAGATACTCCATGCTGGGATGTCTTAACTCAGTGATGGCTCACCTTTTCCATGTTGCGTGCCAAAAGTGTGTGTGCGCGCAATTACGTGCCTGCACCCATGATGCAATGCACGTGCAACTTTCCCCACGCGTCCTGCACATGCACACATGACCCTCCTGCACTGCATGCCGCTGTGCATGCACGTACATCTCTCACTTACATGTCTCCCCCACGCATGCATGGCAGATACCCGACAATCAGCTGGCTGGCGGGGGCGCGCGTGTATGCACAGTGAGGCTCTTTCAGGCGACCTCTCACGTGCTGGCAGAAGTGGCTCTGCGTGCCACTTCGGGCACGCATGCCATAGATTCGCCATCACGGTCTTAACTCATCCCTCTCCTTTAGCCAGTGATTTCATAACATTGTAACATTTAAAGCACGTGTGATGAAATTTGGCTTTGCAGAATCATTGTCTCTATTTTTCTTTTTCATTTCTCTAACCCCTTATCATCAACAGAAAACCCTCTTCAATGTTATACTTGGGCCCCCAAAACATTAATCTGGGTAGAAAGTCAGTTCACTAGATAGATATTGGAAAATTCAAATATTTTTACCAAAACTTGACTCAATAGGACAATGGAAAATGTTTTAATTTTTAATTTGATACTACTTTAATTATCCTTGATTGAGGCAAGCATAACATCATTCCCTCAGATGTTGAAAAAAAATCCATTAATGGATGTGGAAAATAACAATTTCATGAATGTCTCCCCCAAATAATAATAAAGCTAAGTTCCATCAATGGAAATAATCTGATCATTA
This sequence comes from Notechis scutatus, assembly GCF_049901735.1. NCBI lineage: Eukaryota > Metazoa > Chordata > Lepidosauria > Squamata > Elapidae > Notechis > Notechis scutatus. Next base: position 92,569,268 of record NC_142012.1, on the reverse strand, counting down.
GTTTCAGGCGATTTGATGGAATGAATATTTATTATTACTTTTTATTTTTATTTATTTATTTATTTATTTATTTATTTTTGTCAATTGCTTACAAGATAATAGGTATAAATAAAAACATAGTTATGAATACATGGATACATATAAGAAAAAAATAATAAAAGAAACAATAGGACTGGGACGGTAGGCACGTTGGTGCGCTTATGTACGCCCCCTACAGACCTCTTAAGAAAGGGGTGATGTCAATAGTAGACAATCTAAGGTTAAAGTTTTTGGGGTTTTGGGAAGAAACTACAGAGTCAGGTAGAGTATTCCAGACATTGACCACTCTGTTGCTGAAGTCGTATTTCCTGCAATCAAGTTTGGTGCGGTTAACCTTGAGTTTGTATCTATTGTTTGCTCTAGTGTTGTTATGGTTGAAGCTGAATTATTCATTGACAGGTAGGACATTGCAATGTATGATTTTATATACTATACTTAGATCAGACTGAAGGCGGAGTGGTTCTAGGTTTTCTAGGTCTAGAATTTCGAGTCTGGTAGCATAAGGTATTCTGCAATGAGTAGAGGAGTGTCAAACTCAATTTCATTGAGGGTTGCATCAGGATTGTGTTTGACCTCCAGGGGGAGGGGTCAGTGTGGGCGTAGCCAGCTCAACATCACTTGTGTTGGAGGCACCTGTGATGGCCCAAGCACTCTGCCAAAAAAAAAAAACGAAACTTGGGAGAGCCATGCTCTGGAGCTCCATTTTTGCTGGCAGAAGCTGTTTCCAGAGCAACTCCATAGGCCAAATTTAAGTACCCTGCGGGCCGGGTCCATCCCCAAGGCCTTGAGTTTGACATCCCTGTCTTTGAGTAGGATATCCAACTTTGGCAACTTTAATACTTGTGGACTTCAATTCCCAGAATTTCCAAGCCAGCATGGGAATTGAAGTCCACAAGTTACCAAGGTTGGATAGCCCCTACCCTAAAGTTCCCCCCCCAAAGATGTGACTTCTGATATTCCAGAAATACAATCCTTTCTATTCAAACAGCATTGCAGATGACTTGAAGGTTGTGTTAACTTTTGATGTGATAGTAGACTATACCAGCATCCCAAAAGGCAACATTCAAAGACATCTGCCAAGGTAAGTTGAAGTCAATAGGGGTGATGTGATTTGTGCAACAATGTCATGATACACCTGATGTCATTTTGTGGCTTATAGCAGATGGCATGGGTGAGCTTCCTTCTCTAATTCACTGAAAAATAAAAAAGTACATGCAACTCATGCAATCCATCATTTATATCCTGAGTCAAACTTCCACATGCTCACCAGGATAAACCCAATCCTAAAAATAGCTGGTGTATGCTGCTCTATATCACATTTGCAGTGGTCAGTCAACTTTCACTAATGAGCTGCTAACATCTGTGCATGGAAAGAGAAGATGTCCTTGCTGCATATCCTATTCTCCCTAAAGAAGGCTTTTACTTCGTTAACAACCAAGAATTATTGTTATGTTTCCCTTGGATTACAGTCAAATTAAGTGTAGTTTTCCCCCCGCTCTGTTCAGTTATGTCTGGTGTTCAGATACTGCCTGGAACAAATCCCTGAAGTTTTCTTGGCAAGGTTTCTCAAAAGTGGTCTGCCATTACTTCTTTCCTAGGGCTGAGAGAAAGGGACTGGCCAAAGGTCATTCAGCTGGCTCTGTGCCTAAGGTGGGGACTAGAACATCAGTTTCCCAGTTTCTAGCTGATGCCTTCATCACTACACCAAACTGGCTGTTGAAGTTATTAAATTTTCTATAAATTTATATAATCTATAAATTACAGCAAAAATCAAAGTTTTCTTTCTTCACGTAAACCTATTACATAAAAGCCAGTGAGGTAGGCTTACAAAATGTGAAAGAGCTGTAGTTCATTGACATAGGATTCTTATAAATTCACACTTCATACAACTTTTTCAACAAGCAGCAGATTAGTTACTTGATCAAACAAGATTCAAATAAGTAAACAAGGAAGACAGGTTGCTAGTAAATAAAAATATAAATAGGGATGCTTTGGGCCATATTTTTCCATAAACACAAGAAAGGAATCTAAGAAAACTTTCCTCTGTGGAACTATAAATAAAACTACCACAAGCCTGTCCTTTAAAGGATAAAAGTAAAAATGTTTACCATTAAACATAGGCAAGTTAGGTTAGACAATAATGAACAAGATTTTGCCAAAGACTCTCTAATGACTTCCTATGATTAGAAAAACTAGTATCTAAAACAAGCAAACAAAAAACAAGAATGGGTGGCAAATAAATTCAATAAATAAATTAAATGAATGAATGAAAGAATGAATGAATAACATAATTGTCCTTCTGTACTCTCCATTTTTTAAATTCACTTGTTCAAAGAGATGCAATGTTGCTATTAAGACATCCATTCTTTTTATTAAACACAAAACAGAATCAGTATCAGATTAGGGATGAAACACAGACAAAATATCCCAGTTTATTCAAAGATATTCAGAAATACTGCTCAGTACACTTCTATGCCCAAAAAAGGAAATGTATAAAGAGCCACAAGTTTCCCCACAGAGGATTAATAGAGTTAGGTACTGAAGAAATAATGAATATCATACTCATTGCAATAACAATCCCCTTATTCAGAAATGTTCTTCTGAATGAATTTTAAAACAGAAAATCCATGTTACTTCTGAATTCACACATAATCTGTTGTTAAAGTAATGGTTGGATTAATAAATGAAAGCTACAACAAGTGAAAGGTGAACAGTAAGCTGCTTATTCAATAATAAATTTACCAAAGAAGACTGAACAAAATACTTCAAGTTATATGTAAAACAGGAGATCCTACAATGTAATTTACATAGTCAGTCTTCACCTTATTTCAACTTATACTTTACACATGCTGGCAACATATGTAGGGAAAATGTCCTTAATTTTTGTTTAAAACCAGACTGCAATGCTGCTTCAGCTTTAACTCATAGCCTTCCCTTTTAACACACTGCCCCCAAAAAAATGCTGCTAATATTACTTAGGACAGCAATGAAATATTGCCACAAGAAAAAACAAGCTTGAGAGACAAGTTTGCAGGTAATTGACCACCATAAAACTTAACTGAAAGCCAGAGAACTCCAGCATTGCTACATGTCAACCCCAAGCTACATATTTTCACTACTATTGCCACAATATATGAGTACAAAATGAACACAGAAGTGGGAAAATTCTCCAATACAGGCTTCAGTTAGTAATTATTAAAAAACTAAAGTGTTCAAACATCTCGTACAATCTGCTATCTGTCGCCTGGCTCTAAATAATAGGTTATTTTAGACATACTCTTTCTCTCTCACCCACATGCTCATCAGGATAAACTCAACCTTAAAATAGCTGAGGTATGTATGCTATTGCTCTTTAAGACTGTTTAGTCAGGTTTCACTAATGAGCTGCTAATGCCTTTCATGCATGGAAGATGCCCTTGCTATAATTGGTGAAGATCAAACTGCTATTTTCCAAATAGATGGAAAGTAGCACAATTAACATGGTTGAAAAACTGAGCAACCGATGATAGCTGAGGTGCATTTCCAACTATGCAAATACCCCAAATAATCAATAATGTACACCTAAAATCGGAACCTACTTAGAAATCAAAGCATAAAATGCTAACTACCCTATAGATCGGGTCCACGCGGGCCGCCGGGGGTGGACAAATCCTACCGGGCGCTGGGTGGCGCCGCCATCTGTTGTGAAAGGGGCGGGGGGCTCACGAAGCCTTTTCACAAAAAGGCTGATGCCGGCCCGCGCAGTTGGGGACCGTATAGATATTATTAAAAAGCACAAAAACAAACCAAAGAAAAAGAAAACCAAACATAAAAATATTGAGGAGCTGCGGTGGTGCGAGGGTTAGAATGCAGTATTGCAGGCTGACTCTGCTCACTGCCGAGAGTTCGATTCCGTCGGTCCTGACCGGCTCAAGCCTTCCATCATCCTGAACTTGGTAAAATGAGCAACCAGATTGTTGGGGGCAATATGCTTACTCTGTAAACTGCTTAGAGAGGACTGTAACAAACTGAGAAACAGTATATAACAGTATATAAGTGCTATTGTTATCACCCCAAACCAGTGGTGGGATTCGAAATAATTTAACCACCGGTTCGCCCAGGGTCAGATTGGCTGTCATGGGAGGCATGTACCCATCCTCCAGCTCCACCGTACATGCAGGACTAGCCTCCCACGATAACCAACCTGACCCTGGGTGAACAAGTTGTTAAATCCTCCCCTTCAAAGTGTATCCTGGGCGCTGGATTGCAATGGACAAACGGGACACGGAGCGGCCGGCATGAGGGAAGGAGGAGCAGGGATAAAAGAGACAGAAAATGGCCTTCTCCTTACCTCGTAAAGGCTGCTCTGTTGCCTATTTCTCCATTGCAGCACAACGCCCTGGATACACTTTGATTGGGGGGGGGGGGAATTAACAACTTTTAAAAAACTACTTTTGGCCTATTCTCGAAGTTACAAGTGCCACCCCATCCCACGACCAGGCTCTTGGCTTGCATTTCTGACTCATTACCAGTGATGGGATTCAAATAATTTAACAACCGGTTCGCCCAGGGTCAAGTTGGCCATTGTGGGAGTCGCGAGGTGGGGCCGGGAGTGGTGATTCAGCCAGTTTGGTGAACTGCACACAAACTTAACTACCGCTTTGGGTGAACTGGTGCAAACCAGCTGAATCCCACCACTGCTCATTACACCATCTTATGGTCACATGATTGCAATTTACAGTGTGTTTTTTATAGTTTTGCTGAAATTACAGTCCCAATTGTGGTTGTACGTTGAAACCACTTGTATGCATTTATTTCTGCCATTTTAGGAATGTATTAGTTTAGCTTTCTAGGAAAGAAATTTTTAAAAAACAGAGTGTCTTTCCCTCTTCTGGTTGAAACAGACTGATAACAGCACATGAAAATCAGTACATGTTCATTCTTTAGTTCAATGCCTTGAGCCCTAATTGCAGGCAGAGCTGGCTAATTAATTTGGATATCCACTTCTCTTTTGCCTAAGTATATTACAGTACAGCTGGCAAGGAGCACACCAATCAGACACTTAAGTAGCCCAGTGCAGATAACAGTTAAGATTTAGCAAACTACATCTAGCAAACTACATCTTAAAATGTTTATTCTTCTTATTAAAAACGAACTTGTTCAAGGGGCCTTGAGAAATGTTTAATAAGAGAACAAAGACTTGTAATATAACTGTATCTCTGAAAAAGATTACAATTTGTCTTCCACAAACACATTCAATATATTTAATAACTTGTTCTTTGAAATATACGTAGGGATAATCACTGGCCCAGCAAGCTTCTTTTACTTTCTCTGAGATATGTCAGATTTAGCACTATGATTTGCCAGAGAAAGTCACACTAATAATAATTAGAAATATGTAGGTATCCTTTTATCAAAACATTAGGCCTTTGACTAATGAATCTGTTACTTCTAGTTTAAAAAAATGTGTTGTGCTATCAGGCTATGTACGCCCACTTTCAATTCTTTCTGAATCAATCATAAACCCTACAGTCACCACTAAATTGAATCTTTGAAGTTGCTTTTATCTAACAGGATGGTCTTTTTGATATCAACGTCAAAAAAGCTCTCCATGAGTCCAAGGGAATATACCCCTTGGCAACTTGAGCATCAAATTAAGCTTTAATACATCATTAAAGGCATGCATAAATAACAAATGATATTTTGCTAATATTTAAGAAGTATTACAGTTTAAATCAGAACGATTTAAACAAATATAGCCTGTTCAGATCTGGAAATGTCATGTAAGATTTAGGATTAGTAACTAAATGAAATGAATGTAACTGCTTCTTAAATGCATTTTTGGTATCTAAGGTTTTAATTTTGATTCTACATTTTATTGTAAAACATAAGGAGAATGAATAATTAAATTATCAAAGTCATTCCAATGGTGCAAAATGAAATAATTTCTAATATTTCATTTTCTCATTGCCCCTTCCCCATATTCACTACCTTTAAAAAAAAACTTCCCTAAACTTTTTTTTAAATTATCCTTTCAAAACGACACAGCTCAACTTTCAAAATTTCAGTTCTTTCTCAAGTCCATTATTTAGTTGTTTGTGCGTGTACACATACACACACACAAAAAAAAATGCTTATACATATACACAAATATACACCACATATAACGGAACTACCTGGGAGGGCTTGAAGTTGAAGATGCTGGTTTGTTTGTTCCTTCCTAGTTGAAATTTCCAAATTGGTGGTAGGACAGGTAAAAAAATCAAGGTCTTTGGTGCCCTTAGATTCAGCTATGTCCCTCATTTTATTTTACATCTACATGAAGCAGCAGCTTGAAGAGATAATCTCTTGGCACAAAGTGAGATATTATCACTATAACTGGAAACCTCTGCATTACTTCACCCTGGGCTAAGCAAGAGATGCAGTGGAAGTGTTTGGAAGCTGTGAGGGACTGGATTGGAAGATAGAGGCTAACGATTAATCTCAGAAGGATTGCTATTGACCTAGAAGTTCTCTGTTTCTAGGATAATTTCCATCATTGGCTCTAGATGCTGCTGCATTTACCTTGAAGCAGAACACTAAGATAAATACTGAGTCAGAAGTAAGTCCAAAAGCAGCAAACTAGTGTTTAATAATTAAATGGTTTTTTTTTTTAATAAATGCTTTACAATTAAAGTATAAAAGCATGTTTTATATCTTCGTCCTGTTAACGGTATGTTTCAGAGAGCGGGAAAAGGGAAGAAAATTAAAAGTAGATGAGTTATTTTTTTTAAAAAAAACTATGTATAGTCTACTGCAAATGTTTTTTTTATCCTGAACATGAATACATCCTTTTCAGCAATACCCACAAGATAAACTTGTGTTTAACTTCAGAAACCATCAAAAATGCTATACCAATTTCTGCATTTATAAGTACTGTATATGAACACTGCATTCCTTACATGAATGCAGCCTGTATAAACTTTATAAACAAGAGTATAAAGAAACATAAAATTACTATTTCTGTACTCAATCTATATCTACTGTTGAAAGTTCACCAAACTTATAAATAAAGAACATCAAATTGCAGAAACATTATTTAAAATCCATTGCACACAGAACAAATTCATATGGAACACACCTCAGTTAGTCACTGGAGCACTAAAATACTATTAATGGATTGTGTCCAGAACAGAATAGACCCACTGATAACTCTTCAAACTAATATTGACTTCAGTGGGGCTATCTTAAGCAATCTAATGAATTTTAAAAGACCTCATTAAAGAGTTATATTTTTCAGGTCATCGGCTATGCTGATGATTAGGGGACTAAGGGTTAAAACATATGAAGAAATCGGATATGTCTAGTTTAATGAAAAGAAGGACTGCTGGTGACATGACAGCAGTACTCCAATATATCAGAGGTTGCCCCAAAGAAGGAGGAGTCAACCTATTCTCCTAAGCAACTAAAGGCAGGACAAGAAACATTGGATGGAAATTAATGGAAGAGAGATCCAACCTAGAACTAAGGAGAAATTAGAACACAATTAATCAGTGGAATGACTTGCCTTCAGAAGCTGTGGATGCTCCAACACTGGACATTTTAAAGAAGAGATTGGACAACGATTTGTCTGAAATGGTATAGGATTTCCTGCAAAGGGTTGGACTAGAAGACCTCCAAAGTCCTTTCAACTCTATTATTCTGATTTTTCTTTAGACTAGGTATCAGCAAGTTACGGCCTGTGATCCAAATCTGCTTTCAAGCTTAGAATAAATAGCAGCAGGTGGCAGATTGCAGCTGGGTCGGCATCAGCTGGGCGCGCGTCGCATCAACTGGCGCGCCATTTTAGTCCCAGCAGAAAAAAAACTTAAGGCAATCCAAGCTATCTAGGACACTCCCTCAAATCAAAAGTAATTCTTTCAAGCAAGACCCAAGAATATTCTTTAGACCAGGGGTGTCAAACTCAATTTAACTGAGGGCCGCATCAGGGTTGTAGTTGACCTCAGAGGGCCGGGTGGGCGTGGCTGAATAGGTGGGTGTAGCCAACTGGGTGGGCATGTCCAGTTTGATGCCACTCACTGGGCATGGCCGATTGAGTGGGGGTGGCCAGCTTGACACCACTCCCCAAACTGCTGGCATGTTGCCTCTTCTCACTGGATAGACCAGGCCGAAGCCACGCTGGGCCGATGTTTTCTCTTCACACTTTACATTTTCCAGGGTGGCCCTTCAGGTTGGATCTGACCACATTGAAGGCTGGATCTGGCCCGCAGGCTTCTGCTTTAGACTAACCTGTACAAAATGTTGCCAACTGGGACACAAAGGGTTGGAAGCAATTGTGATGTTCCAGGGCGTGGCACAAAGGCAACACGATAAAATAAACAAGAAGAGCCCCCAATGTCCAGGTTACCTTCTGCTGGAGAAAAACTCTCCCAGGAACACTCTTTAAAGTGGAGGAAATTCAGTCCGAAAACAAAGTACATACAAACTGTAACTAAAAATCCAAACAAACCATGCTGTAGTAATTAACTTGACAGGGCAGGAGAAGGAATTGCAGCCTTGAAAGCACAGCAAAATACACACAATTGGGAAGATGCCAGGAACACAGATAAGCCTCGATGAAACCAGATAATTCATGATTTCCTCCCAACAACTTGCTGTATGCAGCTTCCTTTTTTAAACACTGTGTTCCCAGCTGCAGCTAATGAAGGGAATCAGGGCCCTTTCCTCCCCCGTAAGCCATGCAATTCATGTTGCTCCCTTCTCCGTTCCTCCCTGCATGCCCTAGGATGAAGATGGGGTGGGCCTGGATCTTCCTCCGAATTCCCTCTCTCTTGCTCTACCTCTCCCCTGCCCCGCCCAGCCAGACTTTGCCCTTCCCCAGTTTCTTCTACAGCCAATGGAGCCATACTCCCACTCCGTCAGCTGCTTGGCCTCTCCCTCCGAATCAGATTCCAACAGGGGCATGACAGCAATTGACAGCAGAACAATATGCAACAGCTTGGATATTAGCCCATTATGCATTCCGAGATGCGCTTATTGATAGGGCTTATAATGAAATATAAGAGATCCCATTAATACTTAATAGTTACACAGTTTTAATTCTGCAAAAACTGATTTGGTAAAAGATTTTACTCATTCTGACGCGGATACCACTTCTGTTGCAAAAATAGGAAAATAAGCAATGTAAACAGAGTGTGAGTGGGCTTGCACTCTGCCTGACTCATTTTTCACATTTCATTCACAAAGCTTCTTTTTAACAAACTCCGCTGCGCAAGATTTTCTTTAAAGAGCTAAATCATTCAAATATGGAATCACACAGAGACAATTTATTTAAACATGTTTTGATAAACCCCTGTAGGAAGGATTCTATGTGTAGAAATGAAGGTTATTAAAAGTTCTTTTCAGTTCTGAAATATTGTTATGGTATTTGTCACTGTGGTTTACTAAAGTAGTAAAATATTAAGAGAAAATAAATGCAAAGAAGATATGAAACTGAAAATATGCGGTTCCCTATGGTAATGTATACTTAAGTACATTAACACACCAATCTGACAACCATTCACAGAGAATGCAAATCAAATAAAAGCATCAAGATGATAGCAATGGCATTCTGAATTCCATGTCTGCAGTAAGTAAATGTTTCCCTTCAAAAAAGACATAAACATTTACAATAGGATTTTATATTAAGTTAAAGCAAATGTTATCAAGCCAAATGCATCTAAACTATGTTAGCAAATCTTGGCTGCCTATAAAGCAATATTAAAAAGCAAATGTTTTGATGGAAGCTTTCTTCCATATATATTGTTTTAACTGGAAAAAAAACAGTCACTCAATTATTCCCATAGGAACAAACATTTTGTTATGTGGTTTAATTCAGTTTAACTTTAAACTATGATTTAAAATTTAACACTCACAGGCCTCAAAAATTAGTTCGCATTAGAAATACCCCTAACCTACTGAAATGACCTGGCAATTGATTTGGGGCACAAAGTTCTTTATAAGTTTACTTGAAATCTGGAGATATGGCTATATTAAATAACAAGTGGAAAAACTGATGGAAAAATAACTGGCAATGATATGATCAATTAAGCCAGACCCCCACTACTTCTCTAGTCTGTAAAAATAATTGGGGTGAGGGATTCACTCCAAAAAATAGAACCCACAAGACTTCATTACAGATATTTTACATAACAGCCATTGCCCTTAATTACATACCTATGGAGATTCTCACTCATCCAAGTCATGATTGTCCCAAAGGTGGCTTTTTTTTTCTTCCAAAAGGCAACTGGACTTTCTTTGTTTTTTCTTGAAGATATTTCGCTTCTCATCCAAGAAGCTTCTTCAGTTCTCACCGAGTCGGAATTGTTGACTGAGTCAGAACTGAAGAAGCTTCTTGGATGAGAAGGGAAACGTCTTCAAGGAAAAACAAAGAACATCCAGTTGCCTTTTGAAAAAAAGCACTTTGGGGATACCCTTAGTTACCTTTTTTGTTACATTTGAACATATTTTCAGCTAATTGTTACTTGAAGCTACCTTGTCAGGAAAAAATAAACAGTTCTCTTCAGATAAAAGTAGACTATGAGATAGCAGGCGAAGCTTAACGTAGTGCTTCCTCTGTCCATTCAATGTTTTGCAAAATGGCAAAAATTTCCCATCCTTTCTTGTGTGGAAAGGATTGTTTAATTATTAATTTAAGACATTTCTGTACTTAATATCAGCCATCAGCCTGTTTGTACAGAATAGAGCTCTAATTAGGCACTACTGTCTTACTCTCGCTGACTCAGCACACATAAGCACAAATAAACATGGACCACTAATGGCAATGGATTCATTTGGCCCACCAAGTGCCTTATCTGGGATAAATTATTTTTCTATTGAGAATTTGGAAACAGAGCACAACCTGCATTTCATGTTCTTGATTTTGCAAAAAAAATAAAGGTAAAACAAGCAGCCGAATCTAGCTTACTATAGGAATTTAATATTGGATGAGACAAGAATTGGACCACTTTCTTTAATCTTCTGCAGCCAGTAGCAAAGTTTGCATGTCATGTGAAATCATATTTTGTGTTGCTTCGTAGGATGATGAATTAGCTGCAAAGATGGTTAGGAAAAATAAGCACTTGCACCTTCTTCCCCACTTCCAATCCTATCTCAATGACTGCAGAAACAGAAAAATACGGTGAAAGAAATGTGATAAATTGGTGCAACCTGTCGCACAAAATGTTACTTATTTCCAGAGGGGAGATAGAACCAAATGCCATGACATAAATGATATATAAACTTCATTTCATGTACTCTTCCTATAATCTGATTTCTATTCTTAGTTCAATCCCTTAAGAGATAGAAAGTTATACAATTCTGAGTGAGTAAGAGTTATGGATTTCTCTGGGCATTGTTATATTGCCCTTTGAGATTAGTAATACAACTGCATAAGGCTGACTCATTACTGCACAACATAGGTTAGTACAACCTTCTATTCTCCTCATAGTATTGCTGATAAGATGACAACTTGCAGAATACAGAATAACAGAGTTGGACGAACCTTGCTGGCCTTCTAGTCCCCATATCAGACATACAAATGGCTGCCCAACCTCTTCTTAAAATTCTCCAGGGATGGAGCATTAAATGCTTCATTACAGGTACTCCTTGACTTACAACCACAAGTTGTAAGACATTTATTAAGTGAGTTTTGCCCCATTTGACAATTATTTTTTTTTACTCTCTGTAACAGCCCCTCAAGTACTGGAACTGGAAGAGCGAAATCATGTTAAGAATTTTTGGCAAAAAAGCCTACCACGACTGTTTGCTTTACTAGCTCTAAAAGACATGTGGCAGTGTATTGGTTACACTGAGTGCACCTCATCATACATCACACCACATGGACTTATGGGAAGAAGTTATCTAAAGAAACGTTGAGAATGTCCTTCTGTGGAAGGTATCCAAAGTTTAACAGCAGGTTTAGGCTTTCAGTGCATACATGGGGATTCACAGATTAACAGAGTTGGAAGGGACCGTGTAGGTCATCTAGTCCAACCCCCCCCCACCCAAATGGCGCAAAGCTTTCAGAATAAGTGCTTGGAGCTGTTGAAGCAGTTGCATCTTTGGGGTGGTTAACTTACCTCTTGCAACATTACACCCACCATCATATGACTTCCTTTAGGACTGCCAGAGCAAAGCACAGAATAGAATATAGACTAATAGAATTGGAAGGAACCTTGGTGGTCTTCTAGTCTAACCCCTCTTGCTCAAGCAAAAGAATCTATACTATTCTGGACAAGGGGCTGTTCAATCTCTTCTTAAAGGCCTCTCTCCTTAAGAGCACCCGCAACCTCTGGAGGCAAGCCACTCTGTTGATTAATTGTTCTCACTGACAGGAAATTTCTCCTAAGTTCTAGGATGGAACTCTATTTGTTAAGCTTCCATCTATTACTTCTTGTCTTGCCCTTGGGTGCTTTGGAAAAGAGGTGGAGCCCCTTTTCTTGATAACGGTTGTGCTTCGCTGGCAGCTGGTGCAGACGGCAGCGGAATCGGACAGTGGGGAAGAACGAGGACCTGTCAGGGAGTTTGGAGAGGACTCAGACGAGGGTCCTGCGTCCAATGCAGGGATGGTGCCAGGACCATCTGGGAGTGGGGTGTTGCCTTCAGAGTCTGGCAGTAGAGAGGCAGAGGACCCAAGGGAGCCTGTTCCCAGTGCGGCATGTGCAGAGTTGCGAGAAAGCGAGAACAGCTGAAACAAAAGGGGCGACTTGGGAGAAAGGCTGGGAGGTGATGACCCCTTCCATAAGGGATAAAAGTCAGGCCAAGATGATGAAACCTTTGCAGGAAGCAAAGCGACTCGATCGGTTCCGAATCATCATTGAAGCTCTTTGTACTTCAGTTGGTTTTTCTTGTACTTCAGTTGGCTTCTTTTCTAGTTAATTTGATACTTCTGTTTTGGCAGCACTTCACAAAATTGAAAGGTGTGTGCTTATCTTGGGGGACTGTTTGAACTTAATTCCAGCTGGGAATGAAAACAATTCCCAGTGTTACAATAAAATAGGTTTTGTTTTTAAAACAAGTTTATGAATAATTATGGTTCATGAAGCCTGGGTCAGAACAGTAACAGCTGCTCAGATATTGGAAGACTGCTATCATGTCACCCCTAGTCCTTCTATTCGTTAGACTAGACATATCCACTTCCCATAACCATTCATTGTACGGTTTAGCCTCCAGTTCCCTAATTACCTTTGTTTCTCTAATAGTCTCTAGAGATGCACTGGATGTTGACACTGGATGTTTTCCTAGAACCAAGAAATGAACAGCAACAGGCTCTGCCAATACAGGGTAAAAACCATGCTCAATACAAGTTGTTAAACATGCTTGCTTCATCCATCCATCAGTTATTGTGCGAAAGGATTGCAAAAAATATTGATAAATGCCACTTCACTTACTACTTATATATAATTCATCAAACCACTCATGCTTGCTGGTTTTACTACAAAGTTCTAATGTATCAGATTCCAGAAAAAGAATTGCAAAACTTTACGTTTTCATATTTAATGATAAATAAGAAGCTGAACACTTTTTAACTGGATTCGTTCATTAACAAATTGTAAAAGAACTTAAAAATAGCAAATAAACAATTTTAATACCATAAAAACTAATTCATAGTACCAAAGTTAGTAATGGCACTACGCAATGCTTCTGTTTAGAGATGTATCATTTAAACCAGAGGTGTCCAACCTTGGCAACTTTAAGATCCGTGCACTTCTACTACTGAAGGGGGGGGGGGGGGGGGGGGGGGGGGGGGGGGGGGGGGGGGGGGGGGGGGGGGGGGGGGGGGGGGGGGGGGGGGGGGGGGGGGGGGGGGGGGGGGGGGGGGGGGGGGGGGGGGGGGGGGGGGGGGGGGGGGGGGGGGGGGGGGGGGGGGGGGGGGGGGGGGGGGGGGGGGGGGGGGGGGGGGGGGGGGGGGGGGGGGGGGGGGGGGGGGGGGGGGGGGGGGGGGGGGGGGGGGGGGGGGGGGGGGATCCCTGATGTGAGGTGGAACCTCGGAGGTAGAGGGTTCATCGTGGCGCAGACCAGCGGCTGTGGGTGTAAAGGTGGCTTCGGGGTCCGTCTGGTCGGAGGTCCGGGGGAAGGTCGGAAGACCCTGGAGCGAACTGCGCCTAGGTAGGGAAGAGGGGTCTGAGGGGAGAGATTGAGCAGAGGTAGAAGGGTTTGGAGGAGGAGGTATTGACGGCTCCGAGCGGGACTCCCTTGAACGCCGGTCAAACTCTTTTTCCAACGCTTTGTGGCGCCTTAAGGCGTCACGCTGAAAGCCTTGGAAGGTTCCTTGTCCTGTCTAGAGCCCTTAGGTTCCTTGTCCTGCCTGCGCAAGTAGTGGGACTTTGCCTTAGCCTTCAAAGAAGGACGTTTAGAGGGATTGTCGTCTGCCATGTTAGATACAATTACTAGCAAAGGCGGTTGGCTCGCCCAGATCAGGCCTGGATGAGGCCGGGTGAAGGTGAAGCTGGCCCTCTCCCCTTTTGGAATTTGTTGTGTACAGAGATAACAGTAAGGTAACTAAGAAATATAGTATGTACAGAAAAATAGATACTCTAATTGTAATTCTTCCTTATCCTTTTGATTGATTTTTATCTTTATTATGCTTTTGTACCAAATGTATATACAGGTTATCCGTATATATTTATATATCTACGAAAAAAATATTATTGTACAAGACAAAAATTATTATTATAATTATTATTATTTTTTTTTTAATATATTCCTTTTGTATATGTATTAAGTATATATATATATAGATAGATTTTTTTTTTTTTTTTAAACAGTAACCGTAACAGTGAGAACTTCGATATCTCAGTACAGGCCAATCAGTCAAATAAACACCTGAGGCCTATGGTAGAAGAAAGAGCCTCTGGCAGCAGGCCTCCAGACAAGAAAAATAAAACCGGAGGGGGGCTGCAACTTCGCCCGAAAACGGGCTGCGGAGGCCAACAAGTAATACAAGGGCCAGCCAGGTGGAAGAAATGGGCAGCTAAGCTTTGACCCAATGCCTGGGGCTCCAACTCACCGCAGCTAAAGAAATTCAAAATGGCGCCCGACCACGATGCGGAGCCAAAATGGCGGCCGCAAGCTGAACTGTCGGGACGCCGGGACGGAAGGGAGGGCTTTGCTGGTCAGCTCAGCGCCTAGGGCCCTAGGGGCGATGACCCTCCCGATCGGTGTTTAAGGTGGGGGAATCCAGCAGTAAGGAAAACGCGTGCCACGAGGCAACGCGGAGGCAGCGAAGCGATCTGATAAGGGTGGGGGGTCGCGCTATCGCGCTGCGAACCCGCAGCCTTGCCCCAAGGACGGGGAAAAATTTTCCCTTAAGTCCAGACCCTTTGCGCAGGAGGAGGAAGGAAAAGCAAACCTAATGAAGACGAGAGGGTTGTAATAGGAAAGAAATGTGCGATCAGCCAAGGAGCTCTCTGAAAACACAGCCTGACTCTTCGAGGCTGAGCAAAAGACTGGGGAGACGCTGCGCGATACCACGTGAGGGGGCGGAGCGTTTCCTCATCTAAAGCTCAGCCTGCAAGAAGAGGACTCAGAAGCACATCCCAGTCTCTGGATGCTCCGAGCGGCTCGAGGGAGAATAAGGTAAGGTAAGGTAAGGTAAGGTAAGGTAAGGTAAGATAGATGAGCCACTGTGGCACAGTGGTTAGAGTGGAGTACTGCCATCTACTTCTGCTGACTGCCGGTTGCCTGCAATTTGGCAATTCAAATCTCACCAGGCTCAAGGTTGACTCAGCCTTTCATCCTTCCAAGGTCGGTAATATGAGGACCCAGAATGTTGACTCTGTAAACTTCCTAGAGTGTAAAGTGGTATATAAGTCTAAGTGCTATTGCTTTGCGTTAGATAGACAGATAGACTTTCTTAAATAAAACTTCCTTCCTTTATTCTTTAAAGATGTTCAGCCCAAAGAACAGGAAACAAATGGGAATACAGTTCAGATTTTTCACAAAAGCCTCATCTTCTCATCTTGCAAGTCTATTTGCATCCCATTCTTTACAATCGGAAGCTACAACAGTACAACTTTTTCTTGCTATTACAGCATGACTGATTATTCCACAAAACCTGTCACCTAGAGCCTTTAACTATAGCTTTAACAGTGCATAAAATTTGTGTTAGCAAATTTTCTCCTTTTCTCTGAAATGAGAATGATAACTTGACAGAATTGTAGATAAAAGCAGTTCAAAAAGTTCATATACTTTACCAGCCCCCCTTCTGGAGGAACAAAATTTGCTTTCAAGTTGCCCAATATTATCGCCTCTGCCAAGGAAAATAATAGATCTAAAAGCCTGCTAGCATAGAACAACTTCATTTTACAAGTAAAGATGACAGCCACAGAAATAAAATTTTTGCTACCTACGGCATCCCAATTTGTTGGCAGAAGTGCAGAATCTTACCAGCTGGTCCTTTCATAGAAAATACATTTTTCTTTTGGTTTCATAACAATTGTCTCAGGCTACTCTCAACACTGTCCCAGAGTAATCTTTTATAAATAGTGTAATTCTGAAATACACCTAATTATTTTGCAAACAACTGCAAAAATAATTTGTTGAAGTGATTAAGCAGAAAGCTCAATGAGTATGGTTTTAATTACTACAAAATAAAAAAAATCCATGAAACAGAGGCTACAATGAATATATTAAGGTAAATTTTATTCATTTATATATCAAATTTTGAATGCTATACAAAGGTGAGGTGACTCTGGACACCAAAGAGAAATCAGATAAAAGGAATATGCAAGAAATATTTATGAATGAAAAATTATATTCTCAGGTGGGGCTCTCAAAATAGCAGATAGCAAAGAGATGAAAACGATACCGTATGTTGACATAATTATATTTAGTGCATTAATTTTGATTGTTCTTGAGTTAGTTGGACTTGAGAAGATTTCACTATTTGTAACATATTTAGACTATCACATTGCCCTTTAACTTTAACCTAACCCTTACATTAACTGGCACAAATTCTAATCTATCTGTGGCATGATAGCAAGCTCATATGACCCAATACAGAAAAATAAACCAGTGGTCCATTTGTAGATTCAGTTCGAGATTTTAAATAGCTTACAACATAGTTGTCTGAAGAACTGGCTTCTCCTCTTTAATGAGCCACGGTTGTATTTATTTATTTATTTATTTGATTTGCCAATTGTTTACAAGATAATAAGTATAAGTGTATACATAGTTGTGAATACATGAAATGGGTACATATAAGAAAAATAAAAGAAGAATAAGAGAAACAATAGGACAGGGACGGTAGGCACGTTGGTGCGCTTATGCACGCCCCTACAGACCTCTTAGGAAAGGGGTGAGGTCAATAGTAGACAGTCTAAGGTTAAAGTTTTTGGGGTTTGGGGAAGAAACTACAGAGTCGGGTAGAGTATTCCAGACATTGACCACTCTATTGCTGAAGTCGTATTTCCTGCAATCAAGTTTGGTGCGGTTAACTTTGAGTTTGTATCTATTGTGTGCTCTTGTGTTGTTATGGTTGAAGCTGAAGTATTCATTGACAGGTAGGACATTGCAATGTATGATTTTATATACCATGCTTAAATCAGACCGAAGACGGCGTAATTCAAGGTTTTCTAGTTCTAGAATTTCAAGTCTGGTGGCATAAGGTATTCTACAACGAGTAGAGGAGTGGAGAACTCTTCTTGTGAAATATTTCTGGACTTTCTCAATTGTGCTAATATCAGATACGTAATGTGGGTTCCAGACTGATGAACTGTATTCGAGTATTGGTCTAGCAAATGTTTTGTATGCTCTGGTTAGTAGTGTGATATTACCAGAGAAAAAGCTACGTAGGATTAGGTAACAACTCTTAATGCCTTTTTGGCTATGTAGTTGCAGTGGGCTCTAGCACTTAGATCATTAGAGGTGAGTATTCCAAGGTCCTTTACAGAGCTTGGGTCGTCAACAAGATCTTGACTATTCAGCTTGTATTTTATTTTCTGATTTTTTTGCCAATATGTAAGACAGAGCATTTATTTGTTGAGATTTGAAGTTGCCATTTGTTTGACCATTCTGATACATAGTCAAGATCTTTTTGTAGGGTAGCAGTATTGTCTGTGGTATTGAACAGCTTTACATCATCAGCGAAAAGAACGCAATTGCTCTTAATATGATCACAGAGATCATTTATGTAGAGTATGAAGAGAGTTGGTCCTAGAACACTGCCTTGGGGGACACCACTATTGACAGGTACAGAATTTGATAGGACGCTCCCGATTTTGACCATTTGTTGTCTGTTTGACAGGAATGCTTCTATCCAGTTATTCAGTTGTCCAGAGATACCATAGGATTTTATTTTTAGGAGTAGTTTGTCGTGTACCACTGAATCAAAGGCTTTACAGAAGTCTATGTAGATTAGGCGCTATTGCTTTGCCCTGGTCGAGTTGTGTCGTCCATATGTTTTTGCAGTGTAAGAGTTGCAGATTACAGGATAGTTTTTTTCTGAAGCCAAATTGTTTATTGGAGAGTAGGTTGTTTGTCTCCAAGTGGAGGATGATGGATTGGTTAATAATTGATTCCATGACTTTACAGGTGACGCAGCATAAGGAGATCGGTCTGTAATTTTCAACTAGGCTTGGGTCTCCCTTTTGAAGATGGGGATGACTGTGGCTTGTGACCATAGGTTAGGCAAGGAGCTGGTCTTGAAAGATTTTTCAAAGATTATGCTTAGAGGTTTGGCTATGGCAGTGGATAGCTTTTTTAAGAAGTAGGCACATATTCCATCCGGTCCAATAGATAGAGATGGTTTTAGATTGCGTAGTGCTTTTTCAACATTGTCTTCTGTAAAATCGATATGTATTAGATCATTGTTGTTATCTGTGGTACGGCTAGGAAATACTGGGCATGATCCATTGCTGTTTACAAATACTGAGCCGAAGAATGTGTTAAAGATGTTGGCTTTAATGGTGTCGTCAGCAGGTAGTCTTTACCATCAGGTCCTATCAAGAGTGGGATGGACCTTGAGTCTTTTAGTTTGTTGTTTACAAAATTGTAAAAAGCACGGGTGGAATTGGTGCTTAGAAGGTTTTCCTCTTGTTTAATGTGATAATTGGTGCATTCAGTCTTTATCTGGTGGCATAAATTTTTGTATCGGCTTTTGAAATTGGCAACGTGACCAGATTTGTTTTTCCGCCAGAGTGATCTCTTTTTGGATTGAAGTTTCCTTATTGTTATGGGTAATCTGCTTTTTTGTTTTGTTTTGGGAGTTGTTGTTGGTACATATAGTTTGATGACTCTTTTGACTTCAAGTAAAAATATGTTGTAATGGTCTTCAACAGTATTGCATCCAGTGAATAGAGATTGCCAATCAAGGGATGAGAGATCGTTGTCTATAAGATCATAGTTGCCTTTTTTGAAGTTACAATTGGGGATTACATCATTGTGGTGAAGTTAAGAGTACAGTAGTTAAGAGTGCAGTACTGCAGGCTACTTCTGCTGCCTGCAATTTGACAGTTCGAATCCCACCAGACTCATGGTTGACTCAGCCTTCTAGCCTTCCAAACTAGGTAAAATGAGGACCCAGATTATTGGGAGCAATATGCTGACTCTGTAAACCTCTTAGAGTAAAGGATATATAAGTCTAATTGCTATTGTTATTTATTTGCTTAGGTATCCAGTTCAATCGACTGATTTATGCTCCAACACCAAACAATTTTTTTTAAAAAAACCCAGCATACAGTACAATAATCATAAAAATAAATTTTTAAAAATTTGTGAGAAAATCCTAAAGTAATTAGCAGCGAATAATTATGAGGAAGGTACCAGACAGTTTCTAACAACTAAGGCTACCGATGCAAATTTTGCAACCTTCTTAGAAGTTTCTGAACTGGCTCCACCCAGAAGAATAATAGCCTCCTGGTTGCGATGACAATTGGAGCAATTAGAGTTATTAACAATTGAAAGTATTAAACTTAATTGCCACTGGATGCACTATGGACATTTTAATAACAGGTGTAATACAGATTCTACCCTTTGGTCCTGAACTGAAAGAAGTTCATTTTTCATACAGGAGACTTGTATATCTACCAGCTGTTGTCCTCATAGGTAGTGCCCCACTCCAGGGCAAAGTACTTTCCTATGTTAAAGAAATATCTACAAGTTAGTCAAGGAGGAAGAATATTTGGACTTTGCCTCTGTCATATTGGATAACTAGATCCAAAACATTGGTTTACTTCAGCCAGGGTTTTATCAAGTCCCTAAGCAGGTAGTGGGAACAGATGACACCACAAGATGTCAAACAATCATTAATTTGTCTTTCTAGGTTGGAAGAGAACCTATCCAGCAGCGTACGATGAGCTAAGGAGTTCCCCAACAGGCTTGATTCTGCCAGAACATAAGATGACAAAGTCTTAATCAGGCCCCAGGCCTAATTCTAGCTGAATAAGGAACTTGTAGTAATATTTTCAAGAATCTTGCTACTGAACTGGGAGACTTCTCATAAATTCATAATCAGAACCATATAGCATCAAATCCAAAACTTTGGCTTCAAATAATTTAATAGCTGTTGAGACACAGTTCTTACCAAATTGACCCGCCAATTTAAGCAATTACAAGAGATGTTTGGGGGGCTTTTTCTCGGTTGTTTGAGTAGACTTGTAGACAGAAGATGGAAAACAGAATCAGAGACTTAAGGAATTTAAAAGTGTCTAGTTATCCTGAGGATACTGCAGGTAGAGTCCTGTTTGTTGGCTGTTTGAAAAGGTTTTCTTCCAGTGCTGCTAACAACTGGATTGCATTCTCCGGAATTATAGCTGGTCCTCCTAAAGAACATAATTTTTTGGGTCAGGGCACAGTATTTTTTTGTCATACAATCTTCGTGAAAGAAGAATTAGGCTAAGGAATCTGATAGATCATATACTAATCATAGCCCTCCAAGGTAGTCTAGACCAGTGGTCGCCAACCAGTGGGCCGGGGACCACTGGTGGCCCGTGAGAAAATTTTGGCGGTCCGCAGAGAAATGTCCCCCCAAATTCAAGGCCTATGAAGACACCCCTCACCCCCACTGGTGGCCCGTGAGAAAATTTTGGCGGTCCGCAGAGAAATGTCCCCTCCAAATTCAAGGCCTATGAAGACACCCCCTCACCCCCATACACACACAAATGTAGGTGAACCCATGCAGAGCCTGGTAGCACTTTAAGAGAAGATTGTGTTATGATTTCATTACACATTTGTGAAATGGGCGGCTATATAAATTTGATAAAATAAATAAATAAGATGGACACCACGGAGCTTCAGTTCCAGCCAGCTTCATTCTTGGTGAGGATTATAGAGGACAGAGGGATTTAAGACGGTTGAGAAGGCTTATCTCACCAGTCTTTTTTATCTTTTTAGTTACTTATCCAAATCCTTACACTCTGGACCAGATTTAATCATTGCCTGAATCTCACCTTTAAATCCTGCCATTGCTGCTTGCTGAAATCTTGGGTGCCGCAGCTGGCTGGCTGACCCTTTGCTACATCAATGGAAGACCACGGACTGATTTATGGATTTATGACTCAACTCAGTTCTTAGCGGACTATTTTATGGCTGCTCTGTTTAATTCTCTTCCAAAGTTCTGAAAGCTTTGCTGATTTAAAGCTTTAACAATTTACTCTTTTAATTTTGTACTGCCTTTTTTTTTTAATCAAAACGAAAAACAAACAAACCTGCAACATAAACACGCCAAACTTTAAATGATAAATACAGATAGTTCTCGACTTACAATGATAGGAACTGGACTTGGTATTAAGGGGTGCGGGTGTTAAGTGACGTATCACATGATTGTACCCTATGTTATGACTTTCTGCCATGGTCATTAAGCAAATTGCCATGGTTGTTAAGTTAAACATCACAATACCATCCATACCAGTTTTTCCATTGACTTTACTCAATGGAAGCCAATTGGGAAGGCTGGAAAGAGGGATAACGTGATAAAAGTGAACACAGGATGCTGCATCTGTCATAAATGTGCAAAAGTTGACAATTGCCCAAATCATGATCTTGTGACTACAAGAATGCTGGGACAATTGTAAATGTGAGGACTAGTCATAAGTCACTTTTTTAGTGCCATCGTAACTTTGAAAATCAAATGTATTACGGCCCTAAGGCTAGATACAAACAATGGTTGCTAAACTAGTGCTTGTAAGTTGAGGGCTACTTGTATGTGTAAGCAGAAATGTGATACTTTTGATGGCAACCAAAAGAAAAAGTTATAATCTGACCATCTGCTTTGTTTGCATTCAGCTTAATGTAAAATGTGAACCCTCCTATTACTGTGTAATGTTATGTATGAATCAGGACACTATGACTATTAATTAAACCATGATTTTATAAACTCTCCGTTTGTGTCTTATATGAAGTGGGCCACATCAATTAAACTCTGCAAAGAAGTAAACAAAGAAACACTATAGTGGCATTACAAACAGAGCTCTAATCTTCAAGAACTGGCCCTCAGTTAAGAGCAACAAGGAAAGAATGAAGGGAAACCAAGAGAACTTAAAATGGATCTTGCAAAGGGAATAAGGAAAAGAAAAAATAATGTCAAAAGGGAGAGCTGATCGTGTAAGACCTGTCTACCTTTGTTCGGTAACTAATACGCTACAAATGGTGGGATTCCAATTTTTTTACTACCGGGTGTGGCTTGGTGGGCGTGGCAGGGGAAGGATACTGTAAAATCTCCAGTCTGATGTGGTATTTGCAGGTTCTCCGAACTACTCAAAATTTCCACTACCGGTTCTCCAGAACTGGTCAGAACCTGCTGAATACCACCTCTGTATGCCACCAACAGTAATTTATATCAATATCTTAAATCAGGATGCACGCAGCCCTCCCGCGCTCTGTTTTTGCTGGCAGAGGCACTATGGCCCGATCCATCACTGTTTCTAGCGCAGCCCTGCTGGCCAGGTCTAAACACCCCGCTGGCCAGATCAGGCCTGCGGGCCTTGAGTTTGACACCTGTCTTAAATCATAGGATTTCCCTTCTATTATAATAAAATATTATTAAGTGAGACATTTAAGTGAGTTTTGCCCCATTTTATGACCTTTCTTGCCACTGTTGTTAAGTGAATCACTACAGTTGATAAGTAAGTAACCCGGTTGTTAAGTGAGTCTGGCTTCCCCATTAACTTTGCTTGGCAAATGGGATCACTTGTCCTTGGGACACAGCAACGGTTGTAAGTATGAACCAGTTGCCAAGCATCTGAATTTTGATCACATGTTTATGGGGATGCTACTAATGTCATAACTGTGAAAAACAGTCATAAGTCACTTTTTTCAGTGCTGTTGTAACTTTGAATGGTCACTAAATGAACTGTCGTAAGTTGAAGTCTACCTGTATTTTTGTCAGGAGATAAAAACCCTTCAGAGTTCAAATTCTGGTATGACTCATATTTGATAGAGCAGAAGTGGTTCTCCAGGAATGAGAGTTGAAAAGCCAGATATTTTTATCAGAATTTGAAACTTAACAGAAGCAAACTTTTGTCTAATTAATGAGGAGTACTCTCATATTAATAAAGCAACTCTACAAAATAAATGACTTTGTATGAGCATGAAGGAAAGCTAAAATATGTTCATGAGCACTGTAATTTCAGTGATGGCTACTTTAGAAAAACGTCTATGCAGCTACATGAATTGACCTTAATTCCAGATAATCTTTACCTTTAAAAAAAATCTAAAGGTATGAAAGTGTTCTGAATTTGAAACATTTCAAGTTTGAAAATACATTGTCTAGCTTTAAAAGGCTATTCCAACCTCACTATAAAACTCCAAAATGCTGTTCTGATCTTAATGGAAAGCTTGAAACAGCAGCTCTGCATCCAGAATGCTTTTGGAAAAATCAGAACTGTTTCAAATGTAAAATGTGTTTTACATTCAACATGTTTCAAATGACATCTTTTTAGCAGAATGTTAAATTTGAAAAGTTCAAGTTTAAGACAGCTAGAACACCCATTTCTCTTTAATTCATGAACCTCGGTGGCGCAGTGGTTAGAATGCAAGTACTGCAGACTATTTCTGCTGCCTGCAATTTGGCAGTTCAAATCTCACCAGGGTCAAGGTTGCCTCAGCCTTCCATCCTTCCGAGATGGGTAAAATGAGGACCCAGATTGTTGGAGGCAATATGCTGACTCTGTAAACCGCTTAGAGAGAGCTGTAAAAGCACTGTGAAGCAGTATGTAAGTCTAAGTGCTATTGCTATTGCTATCATGACAGCCAATGTTGGAATATGAACCTCTGAAAATGGTCAGAGGACACAAAAACCTTGAATGCACTGAAACATTTATGATGTTATTATTTAACAATATACTTGTACAGAATTCCTTAAAGCCAATTGAACAATTCAACAAGATTAGTTCAGGAACGGCACATCTTGTAGCAAAATACGACCAGTAAAAAGCAAATATCACTATTAGGAAAAATAGGCAAAAACTCTTATGTTGCTTTCATTTCACATAACATTATTTGCACGTGTCAAGTTCAGACAGCCAAGTATTGAAATATATAAACAATTATATTCAGCTCAGATTAAGCATGGGAAGTGAGACACTATACTATTAAGTGAACCAGAAATCATAAACTCTTTGTACAACTGCAAAAGCAAGATCTGAGAAGCAGTATAGCATTAGGAAATCATTTTGCAACAATTATACACACACACACACACACACACACACACACACATACACACACACCCTGAAGCCCATTCCAATACTCAAAATTTGAATATACTGAGTTTTAAAACAGATGTCAGCAGTCCCAGATGCATCTTGGTACTTTAATATATATGATATTCTGGAAGCTTTTTTTTTTTTTTAATGAAGTCTGAGATGTTACCTAAAGATTAAGCTTTCTTAAAAACAAAACACCACAGGACGGCAAGACTTAAAAAAGAGGTGAAATAAAAGTTTGCAGTTTCCGTCAATACTGTCAGTAACCTTGCAACACTATCAAGGTTATTCCCAAGCACTAGCATTTTCACTGTCAGGGTTTTCCGCAGGCTCCTTGCTTTCCTGAGTATGTGATGTAGGAGAGACAGAAAGATGCTGGCGGTAGAAACTCCCTCTGCATGCTAAATAGGTAGTGCGGAGAAAGAAAGAGCAACCAGAAATCACCACTTCCCTGATTGTTAAAAGGATCCCTTCTTCAGAAGGCACCAGTCCAGCTCCCCAGTTGGCACCAAAAACAATTTATTTCAAAGTCCAATAATTCCTTTTTGGTGCAGGGAGAAGGCGCTCATTCTATGTCTTAGCAAAAGTAAAAAAAAAAGGCAAAAGTGGTAGCGGTGGATATTCCATTTTGAGGCTGAGAGGGCTTGAAACATATACCAAATAGAAAAAGTACGTTTTTGAATGCCGCTTTTCTCACTATGTTTGGCAGCTCTATTAATGTTCACAACAAACAACCATGAGTAAGGGGGAGAGTTCTTGATTCACATCTCAAAATTAGAGGTCCCTTGCTCTGCATTTGAATAATTAGCCAATTTGCTAATCCAAGACCTGATCTAAACATAAAGTTGTGGATTGGTACTATCCTGTACTATCGATAAATCTTTTCACAGCAGTTTAGCAATAGCACTTGGACTATATTATAAACCACTTCATAGTGCTTTACAGCATTCTTGAAGTGGTTTACAGAGTCAGCATATTGCCCCCAACAATCTGCCCCTCATTTTACCGACCTCAGAAGGATGGAAGGCTGAGTCAACCTTGAGCCTGGTGGAGAATCGAACTGCTGGCAGCTGGCAGAATTAGCCTGCAATACTGCATTTTAACCACTGCACCACCACATCTCTTTACCTCCTTAAAATGTACATATCCAGTGTCATCTGTACTTCATTATGCTCTTGTTTCCTATAATTGGCATCCAACATCATATTAACACCTTTACAAACGCCCTGCAGTAACATAGGATATTTGAAACAGGTAATTTAGAAGAGAATCTCCCCTCCCCAACTCTCTCTCTCTCTCTCTCTCATGCAATATCTGTTCCATTACTATTCTGTTTTAGCTTAATATATAAAACTATGTCACCTATGACTGTGATGGTGAACCTATGGCTGCGCACATGCACAGATGGCACACAGTGCCATTTGTGCCGGCACGAGAGCTGCAGGCAAACTTACCTCATTGTGCATGCCCCTGCCTCACAGCTGATTTTCGGCCTCCAGAGGCTTCAGGAAGGCTTCTGCTGGCTTCTGCTGGTTTTTCAACCAGGTCCGCTTCATCACTTCTTGTTTTCTGGAGATACGGAAGCGACTAAATGGGCCTAGTTTTCGGCCTGAAAAGCCTGCAGAAGCTTTCCTGAAGCCTCTGGGAGGCCGAAAAGGCCTCAAACCAGCCAAAAATCAGCTGTGAGGCACAGTGCAGGTAAGGAGGCAGCAGGGTGGGTGGAGATTGTGCACACATGCATAGGGGGCATGGAGGGGCCCATTGCTTTCTGGGTGCTGGCACATGAGTGCGAGCGGCAAGTCGCGCACAATTTTTGGCACAGGAGCCCAAAAGGTTAGCCACCGCTGCCCTATGACATCTTGATGTAAATTCCTGGTTCTCTATTAATGCCATGGAAAACCAATCCACTATGGCATTATTCTGTGTAGCCACACATCTGGACAATGGACATGTCATGAAAGAACAGACAATATATTCAGTGCCAGCTAGCAATTCTCTTAAAACAATACATTTAAAGTTGATTCTGGATTAAGCATGGAATTCTTCAAACATGTAGTACAGGGTTGATGTATTCTACATAATTTTCAAATAATATAGCTTAAAAGAAGACCCAACAGACCTGGTAAACAGACCACATCTCACATGTAGTTGATCTCAGGCCTAACACAGTGGTATATAAAGAGTTTCTTATGGCTAATATTAAGATAATCACATCTGAGCTGACCTACTGACAGTATGAAGCAACCAATTCAAAGCTTGTTCCAACATGTACCTGGAGGACCAATTACAGGTCTTTAATAAAATTCTCTGCAAGATTCAAACTTCTATAGGACTATATTTTTTAAGTGCTGTAAATGACAGCTATGACAAATTAATTTGTATTGTAAAGATACAGACTGCTATCAGGAGGAACATTTGTTATGGCAAAGCAGTGCTTAATATTGTCATGTTTAGTGATATCCTATTTATGGCAACTACTCAGATGTCCTTTTCAGTCTGATTGCATCCTGGTGCTTCACCAGCACCAAGATATTTATTAAAACACTAAAATGGATCGCAGTGATCATTTTTTTTGATGATCACAATATCACACCAGGAACATTACCAAAATATTTTGCATCCCGTTTTTATGAGAAGCATTCTGTAAAGCTTACTCTTACATTTATCACACGATACAAGATCAACCACATTACAATAAAAGTTTAATGGAGCATCAATTACAATTCTTTACACAATGTTTACAGGGATTATGAAAATGTTTATAGTGGAAAAAGTGAATGACCTTGAAGGACAGGAGGAAGATCTGCTACCACAATTCACTAACAGTCAGATAAAAGAAATCTGATTCCCAGCCAATAAAGTAATCTGGGGAAATTACTGATTGCCTCAGATAGAGCACACATACACAATTCTCATAACAAAGGGGGAAAGTAGCACATTTGAACTTGCAACAACTATAAAAGTAGTCTTGATCTGAGTGGTGTTTGTTTTCTTGGTCTGATCTACTTGGCATGGCTGACAATTACTATGGAAGCACATAATAATGGTAATAATGGTAATACTTTTTATTGTCATTGTACATATATATGCAGTATATACATACAACAAAATTCACGTAACACCCAGAGACCAGACCCAAAACGCACACACATGACAATCCCCAAACACCCACCCACCCACCAAAATTCCCGCCCCCTAAAACACACAAGCATCCACACAACAGACCAAGTAATACTGTACAACAGCTCATGGATGGAGGTCCTAAGTTCATTGTTAAGTGCAATTATAGCTCTCGGATAAAAACTGTTCAGAAAACGTGTGGTCCAAGTTTTTTAATTGTTCTGTATCACCCTTTCCTGAATTTTACAGGACTATTGTAAAGACTTTTCAAGGTATTGAGATCCACTTCGATGCAGTTCTTATGAAGCCATTTCTGGATTTGAGGAGGTAGTTGGGTTGCAGCTTCAAAGGTCCCTAGAAGACACAGATTATTTGGCACCTTTTCAGTTGGGTTTCAGACATGAGTCTAGTATTGAGACAACACTAGTTGATGATCTCTAGCACCATTGAAATGATGGGGATACATTTATTTCACCATCTTTGATCTTCCAATGGCCTTTGATGGTATTGATCTTGGTACCCTTTTGGACAAGTTTAGAGGATTAGTGTAGCAAGCTTAGATGGGGAGCATCATTTTGAAAGGTTTATCCTTCTTCTTCCGGTTCCATTTGATGTTGATCTGGTGTGAATAAATTTGCCCCTAGATGCTTGTCTTGTGGAATTCTTCAGGGCTCTATTTTCTCCTCGCTCTTATTTAACATGCGAATAAACTGCTGAGTGAATTCATCCATCAGTGCTGAGCAAAATATCATCAGCCTACTGATGATTCTCAATTACACATCATCACTCTTGGCCAACCCAAGTGATTTTGTCAAGGTTCTTTCCAAATGTCTGAGAGCTTTATTGGCCTGTATAGAGAAGAATCAACTCTCACTTAACTCTAACCAGTTCTGTTAGTCTTAGGGCCCCAGAAGATTGTGGTATGATTTCATTACACATTTGTGAAATGGGCGGCTATATAAATTTGATAAAATAAATAAATAAGATGGACACCACGGAGCTTCAGTTCCAGCCAGCTTCATTCTTGGTGAGGATTATAGAGGACAGAGGGATTTAAGACGGTTGAGAAGGCTTATCTCACCAGTCTTTTTTATCTTTTTAGTTACTTATCCAAATCCTTACACTCTGGACCAGATTTAATCATTGCCTGAATCTCACCTTTAAATCCTGCCATTGCTGCTTGCTGAAATCTTGGGTGCCGCAGCTGGCTGGCTGACCCTTTGCTACATCAATGGAAGACCACGGACTGATTTATGGATTTATGACTCAACTCAGTTCTTAGCGGACTATTTTATGGCTGCTCTGTTTAATTCTCTTCCAAAGTTCTGAAAGCTTTGCTGATTTAAAGCTTTAACAATTTACTCTTTTAATTTTGTACTGCCTTTTTTTTTAATCAAAACGAAAAACAAACAAACCTGCAACATAAACACGCCAAACTTTAAATGATAAATACAGATAGTTCTCGACTTACAATGATAGGAACTGGACTTGGCATTAAGGGGTGCGGGTGTTATGACGTATCACATGATTGTACCCTATGTTATGACTTTCTGCCATGGTCATTAAGCAAATTGCCATGGTTGTTAAGTTAAACATCACAATACCATCCATACCAGTTTTTCCATTGACTTTACTCAATGGAAGCCAATTGGGAAGGCTGGAAAGAGGGATAACGTGATAAAAGTGAACACAGGATGCTGCATCTGTCATAAATGTGTAAAGTTGACAATTGCCCAAATCATGATCTTGTGACTACAAGAATGCTGGGACAATTGTAAATGTGAGGACTAGTCATAAGTCACTTTTTAGTGCCATCGTAACTTTGAAAATCAAATGTATTACAGCCCTAAGGCTAGATACAAACAATGGTTGCTAAACTAGTGCTTGTAAGTTGAGGGCTACTTGTATGTGTAAGCAGAAATGTGATACTTTTGATGGCAACCAAAAGAAAAAGTTATAATCTGACCATCTGCTTTGTTTGCATTCAGCTTAATGTAAAATGTGAACCCTCCTATTACTGTGTAATGTTATGTATGAATCAGGACACTATGACTATTAATTAAACCATGATTTTATAAACTCTCCGTTTGTGTCTTATATGAAGTGGGCCACATCAATTAAACTCTGCAAAGAAGTAAACAAACAAACAAACACTATAGTGGCATTACAAACAGAGCTCTAATCTTCAAGAACTGGCCTTGCTGTCATTAACTCAGTTAAGAGCAACAAGGAAAGAATGAAGGGAAACCAAGAGAACTTAAAATGGATCTTGCAAAGGGAATAAGGAAAAGAAAAAAATATGTCAAAAGGGAGAGCTGATCGTGTAAGACCTGTCTACCTTTGTTCGGTAACTAATACGCTACAAATGGTGGGATTCCAATTTTTTTACTACCGGGTGTGGCTTGGTGGGCGTGGCAGGGGAAGGATACTGTAAAATCTCCAGTCTGATGTGGTATTTGCCAGTTCTCTGAACTACTCAAAATTTCCACTACCGGTTCTCCAGAACTGGTCAGAACCTGCTGAATACCACCTCTGTATGCCACCAACAGTAATTTATATCAATATCTTAAACCAGGATGCACGCAGCCCTCCCGCGCTCTGTTTTTGCTGGCAGAGGCACTGTGGGCCGATCCATCACTGTTTCTAGCGCGGCCCTGCTGGCCAGGTCTAAACACCCTGCTGGCCAGATCAGGCCTCCGGGCCTTGAGTTTGACACCCATCTTAAATCATAGGATTTCCCTTCTATTATAATAAAATATTATTAAGTGAGACATTTAAGTGAGTTTTGCCCCATTTTATGACCTTTCTTGCCACTGTTGTTAAGTGAATCACTACAGTTGATAAGTAAGTAACCCGGTTGTTAAGTGAGTCTGACTTCCCCATTAACTTTGCTTGGCAAAATGGGATCACTTGTCCTTGGGACACAGCAACGGTTGTAAGTATGAACCAGTTGCGAAGCATCTGAATTTTGATCATATGATTATGGGGATGCTACTAATGTCATAACTGAAAAACAGTCATAAGTCACTTTTTTCAGTGCTGTTGTAACTTTGAATGGTCACTAAATGAACTGTTGTAAGTTGAAGTCTACCTGTATTTTTGTCAGGAGATAAAAACCCTTCAGAGTTCAAATTCTGGTATGACTCATATTTGATAGAGCAGAAGTGGTTCTCCAGGAATGAGAGTTGAAAAGCCAGATATTTTTATCAGAATTTGAAACTTAACAGAAGCAAACTTTTGTCTAATTAATGAGGAGTACTCTCATATTAATAAAGCAACTCTACAAAATAAATGACTTTGTATGAGCATGAAGGAAAGCTAAAATAGTGGCGTTCGTGAGCACTGTAATTTCAGTGATGGCTACTTTAGAAAAACGTCTATGCAGCTACATGAGTTGACCTTAATTCCAGATAATCTTTACCTTTAAAAAAAATCTAAAGGTATGAAAGTGTTCTGAATTTGAAACATTTCAAGTTTGAAAATACATTGTCTAGCTTTAAAAGGCTATTCCAACCTCACTATAAAACTCCAAAATGCTGTTCTGATCTTAATGGAAAGCTTAAAACAGCAGCTCTGCATCCAGTGCTTTTGGAAAAATCAGAACTGTTTCAAATGTAAAATGTGTTTTACATTCAACATGTTTCAAATGACATCTTTTTAGCAGAATGTTAAATTTGAAAAGTTCAAGTTTAAGACAGCTAGAACACCCATTTCTCTTTAATTCATGAACCTCGGTGGCGCAGTGGTTAGAATGCAAGTACTGCAGACTATTTCTGCTGCCTGCAATTTGGCAGTTCAAATCTCACCAGGGTCAAGGTTGCCTCAGCCTTCCATCCTTCCGAGGTGGGTAAAATGAGGACCCAGGTTGTTGGAGGCAATATGCTGACTCTGTAAACCGCTTAGAGAGAGCTGTAAAAGCACTGTGAAGCAGTATGTAAGTCTAAGTGCTATTGCTATTGCTATCATGACAGCCAATGTTGGAATATGAACCTCTGAAAATGGTCAGAGGACACAAAAACCTTGAATGCACTGAAACATTTATGATGTTATTATTTAACAATATACTTGTACAGAATTCCTTAAAGCCAATTGAACAATTCAACAAGATTAGTTCAGAACGCACATCTTGTAGCAAAATACGACCAGTAAAAAGCAAATATCACTATATTAGGAAAAATAGGCAAAAACTCTTATGTTGCTTTCATTTCACATAACATTATTTGCACGTGTCAAGTTCAGACAGCCAAGTATTGAAATATATAAACAATTATATTCAGCTCAGATTAAGCATGGGAAGTGAGACACTATACTATGAAATGCTGGTATATACTATTAAGTGAACCAGAAATCATAAACTCTTTGTACAACTGCAAAAGCAAGATCTGAGAAGAAAGCAGTATAGCATTAGGAAATCATTTTGCAACAATCACACACACACACACACACACACACACACACACACAGCCTGAAGCCCATTCCAATACTCAAAATTTGAATATACTGAGATGTCAGCAGAATATACAGAGATGTCAGCAATCCCAGATGCATCTTGGTACTTTAATATATATGATATT
The DNA here is from genome assembly GCF_049901735.1 of Notechis scutatus. Taxonomy (NCBI): domain Eukaryota; kingdom Metazoa; phylum Chordata; class Lepidosauria; order Squamata; family Elapidae; genus Notechis; species Notechis scutatus. Next base: position 92,536,894 of record NC_142012.1, on the reverse strand, counting down.
CAGGAAGCTTTTTTTTTTTTTAATGAAGTCTGAGATGTTACCTAAAGATTAAGCTTTCTTAAAAAAACAAAACACCACAGGACGGCAAGACTTAAAAAAGAGGTGAAATAAAAGTTTGCAGTTTCCGTCAATACTGTCAGTAACCTTGCAACACTATCAAGGTTATTCCCCAAGCACTAGCATTTTCACTGTCAGGGTTTTCCGCAGGCTCCTTGCTTTCCTGAGTATGTGATGTAGGAGAGACAGAAAGATGCTGGCGGTAGAAACTCCCTCTGCATGCTAAATAGGTAGTGCGGAGAAAGAAAGAGCAACCAGAAATCACCACTTCCCTGATTGTTAAAAGGATCCCTTCTTCAGAAGGCACCAGTCCAGCTCCCCAGTTGGCACCAAAAACAATTTATTTCAAAGTCCAATAATTCCTTTTTGGTGCAGGGAACGCTCATCTATGTCTTAGCAAGGTAAGGCAATCCTGTGATTTTTCCAAGGCTAGAGACTTGAAACATATACCAAATAGAAAAAGTACCGTGTTGCCGGCGTATAAGACGACTTTTTTGCCCTGAAAAAGATGCCTCCAATTGGGGGTCGTCTTATATGCGGGTCGTCTTACGCGGCAAATAGTAATTGGGAAGCACTGCGGCTGCCCGCTGAGGCACTTTGCGCACCGTGGAATGAATCCCGTGAAGCCGAAAGGAGCAGCCAGCCTTCTCCCAGCTCCCAAGGAAGCGAGGCACCGCCCGAGCTCCGCTGAGGTATCCGGCTGGGGCTGTCAGGAGTTATTACCGCTGGCGCGGCTCCATGCAGCTCCAGTCCCGTTGCTCGGGAAGGGAAAGGCAAAACCAGGAGCCGCTGCTGCCATTGCAAAGCCGCCGCGCTCTTCCTTTTTTGCCTTTCCCTTCCCGAGGCAACGCGGGACTGGAGCCAGCCGCAGAGCCGCGCCAGCGGGCAACTCCTGACAGCCCCAGCCGAGATACCTCAGCGGAGCCCGGGCGGTCTGAGCCTCGCTTCCTTGGGAGCTGGGAAGAAGCTGGCTGCTCCTTTCAGCTTCACGGATTCGCTTCCATTGGTAGACAAAAGTGCCTCAAAAAAAAAAAAGTGCAAAAGTGGAAGGCGTATGCGGAGAGGGGCGAGTATATAACAAACTATATTTTGAGTGGAAATGTTGGGGGCGTTTATACGCTGATCGCGGCATATACGCCCGCTTTTCTCACTATGTTTGGCAGCTCTATTAATGTTCACAACAAACAACCATGAGTAAGGGGAGAGTTCTTGATTCACATCTCAAAATTAGAGGTCCCTTGCTCTGCATTTGAATAATTAGCCAATTTGCTAATCCAAGACCTGATCTAAACATAAAGTTGTGGATTGGTACTATCCTGTACTATCGATAAATCTTTTCACAGCAGTTTAGCAATAGCACTTGGACTATATTATAAACCACTTCATAGTGCTTTACAGCATTCTTGAAGTGGTTTACAGAGTCAGCATATTGCCCCCAACAATCTGCCCCTCATTTTACCGACCTCAGAAGGATGGAAGGCTGAGTCAACCTTGAGCCTGGTGGAGAATCGAACTGCTGGCAGCTGGCAGAATTAGCCTGCAATACTGCATTTTAACCACTGCACCACCACATCTCTTTACCTCCTTAAAATGTACATATCCAGTGTCATCTGTACTTCATTATGCTCTTGTTTCCTATAATTGGCATCCAACATCATATTAACACCTTTACAAACGCCCTGCAGTAACATAGGATATTTGAAACAGGTAATTTAGAAGAGAATCTCCCCTCCCCCAACTCTCTCTCCCTCTCTCTCTCTCTCATGCAATATCTGTTCCATTACTATTCTGTTTTAGCTTAATATATAAAACTATGTCACCTATGACTGTGATGGTGAACCTATGGCGCGCGTGCCACAGATGGCACACAGTGCCATTTGTGCCGGCACGAGAGCTGCAGGCAAACTTACCTCATTGTGCATGCCCCTGCCTCACAGCTGATTTTCGGCCTCCAGAGGCTTCAGGAAGGCTTCTGCTGGCTTCTGCTGGTTTTTCAACTAGGTCCGTTTCATCACTTCTTGTTTTTCTGGAGATACCGGAAGCGACGAAATGGGCCTAGTTTTCGGCCTGAAAAGCCTGCAGAAGCTTTCCTGAAGCCTCTGGGAGGCCGAAAAAGGCCTCAAACCAGCCAAAAATCAGCTGTGAGGCACAGTGCAGGTAAGGAGGCAGCAGGGTGGGTGGAGATTGTGCACACATGCATAGGGGGCATGGAGGGGCCCATTGCTTTCTGGGTGCTGGCACATGAGTGCGAGCGTGCAAGTGCGTGCACAATTTTTGGCACAGGAGCCCAAAAAGGTTAGCCACCGCTGCCCTATGACATCTTGATGTAAATTCCCTGGTTCTCTATTAATGCCATGGAAAACCAATCCACTATGGCATTATTCTGTGTAGCCACACATCTGGACAATGGACATGTCATGAAAGAACAGACAATATATTCAGTGCCAGCTAGCAATTCTCTTAAAACAATACATTTAAAGTTGATTCTGGATTAAGCATGGAATTCTTCAAACATGTAGTACAGGGTTGATGTATTCTACATAATTTTCAAATAATATAGCTTAAAAGAAGACCCAACAGACCTGGTAAACAGACCACATCTCACATGTAGTTGATCTCAGGCCTAACACACAGTGGTATATAAAGAGTTTCTTATGGCTAATATTAAGATAATCACATCTGAGCTGACCTACTGACAGTATGAAGCAACCAATTCAAAGCTTGTTCCAACATGTACCTGGAGGACCAATTACAGGTCTTTAATAAAATTCTCTGCAAGATTCAAACTTCTATAGGACTATATTTTTAAGTGCTGTAAATGACAGCTATGACAAATTAATTTGTATTGTAAAGATACAGACTGCTATCAGGAGGAACATTTGTTATGGCAAAGCAGTGCTTAATATTGTCATGTTTAGTGATATCCTATTTATGGCAACTACTCAGATGTCCTTTTCAGTCTGATTGCATCCTGGTGCTTCACCAGCACCGAAGATATTTATTAAAACACTAAAATGGATCGCAGTGATCATTTTTTTGATGATCACAATATCACACCAGGAACATTACCAAAATATTTTGCATCCCGTTTTTATGAGAAGCATTCTGTAAAGCTTACTCTTACATTTATCACACGATACAAGATCAACCACATTACAATAAAAGTTTAATGGAGCATCAATTACAATTCTTTACACAATGTTTACAGGGATTATGAAAATGTTTATAGTGGAAAAAGTGAATGACCTTGAAGGACAGGAGGAAGATCTGCTACCACAATTCACTAACAGTCAGATAAAAGAAATCTGATTCCCAGCCAATAAAGTAATCTGGGGAAATTACTGATTGCCTCAGATAGAGCACACATACACAATTCTCATAACAAAGGGGGAAAGTAGCACATTTGAACTTGCAACAACTATAAAAGTAGTCTTGATCTGAGTGGTGTTTGTTTTCTTGGTCTGATCTACTTGGCATGGCTGACAATTACTATGGAAGCACATAATAATGGTAATAATGGTAATACTTTATTGTCATTGTACATATATATGCAGTATATACATACAACAAAATTCACGTAACACCCAGAGACCAGACCCAAAACGCACACACACATGACAATCCCCAAACACCCACCCACCCACCAAAATTCCCGGCCCCCTAAAACACACAAGCATCCACACAACAGACCAAGTAATACTGTACAACAGCTCATGGATGGAGGTCCTTAAGTTCATTGTTAAGTGCAATTATAGCTCTCGGATAAAAACTGTTCAGAAAACGTGTGGTCCAAGTTTTTTAATTGTTCTGTATCACTCCTTTCCTGAATTTTTACAGGACTATTGTAAAGACTTTTCAAGGTATTGAGATCCACTTCGTGATGCAGTTCCTTATGAAGCCATTTCTGGATTTGAGGAGGTAGTTGGGTTGCAGCTTCAAAGGTCCCTAGAAGACACAGATTATTTGGCACCTTTTCAGTTGGGTTTCAGACATGAGTCTAGTATTGAGACAACACTAGTTGATGATCTCTAGCACCATTGAAATGATGGGGATACATTTATTTCACCATCTTTGATCTTCCAATGGCCTTTGATGGTATTGATCTTGGTACCCTTTTGGACAAGTTTAGAGGATTAGTGTAGCAAGCTTAGATGGGGAGCATCATTTTGAAAGGTTTATCCTTCTTCTTCCGGTTCCATTTGATGTTGATCTGGTGTGAATAAATTTGCCCCTAGATGCTTGTCTTGTGGAATTCTTCAGGGCTCTATTTTCTCCTCGCTCTTATTTAACATGCGAATAAACTGCTGAGTGAATTCATCCATCAGTGCTGAGCAAAATATCATCAGCCTACTGATGATTCTCAATTACACATCATCACTCTTGGCCAACCCAAGTGATTTTGTCAAGGTTCTTTCCAAATGTCTGAGAGCTTTATTGGCCTGTATAGAGAAGAATCAACTCTCACTTAACTCTAACCAGTTCTGTTAGTCTTAGGGCCCCAGATCTGGAGTATTTTCCAACATTACTTGTAGGTGGATAACATTTCCCTAGACAAAATTTATGTAGTGTGAAGATACTTCTAAATCTCATATTCTTGCTCAAAATGTAAGTAGCAGGTTTGGTTAGGACAGCCTTTGTTCACAATCACTAATACCTTGGTTATCCCCTATTTAATGACCAAGCAGCACATTAAGGATGCTCTTCGAAGTTTAAACTACACCGTCTTCGGTTCGATCTAAGTATAGTATATAAAATCATACATTGCAATGTCCTACCTGTCAATGAATACTTCAGCTTCAACCATAACAATACAAGAGCACACAATAGATACAAACTCAAGGTTAACCGCACCAAACTTGATTGCAGGAAATACAACTTCAGCAACAGAGTGGTCAATGTCTGGAATACTCTACCTGACTCTGTGGTTTCTTCCACAATCCCCAAAAACTTTAACCTTAGACTGTCTACTATTGACCTCACCCCTTTCTTAAGAGGTCTGTAGGGGGCGTGCATAAGTGCACCAATGTGCCTACCATCCCTGTCCTATTGTTTTTTTTATTTTTCTTACATATATCCATTTCATGTATTCATAACTATGTTTATACTTATACCTATTATCTTGTAAGCGATTGACAAATCAAATCAATCAAATCAAATCAAATTAAAGTTACTGTAAGATGCAACTGGTCCAAAATGCAACGGTGTAGATTGTTACAGGCATGCAATAGCATGCCTAGATGATACCTTTGTTTTGCGTAATGTTAGACGATTGTATAGCTTTTTTATTCTAGTCAAGTTTTAAGTTGAACTGTAAAGGTGGCACTGATATTCAGTGAGTTAAATGTCATTCTTCCCCCCCTCCCCCCCAAAATAATGTTATTGATCAGTGACCAAAATAAAATGACTGAATGACTACCACAACTTTGCAAACTGTGCTGACTCTGTAGTTCTGTAGGCATGCAAATACAATTGAAGTGGCTGATTTTAATCTGTGAAGCACGAGGATGGAATATTTTGCAAAACCACCTCTCTCTGATTATTAGGTGTGAGAGACAGTTTAAAGAAGGTCTTAAGGAAGGAAGGGAGGGAGGGAGGGAGGGAGGGAGGGAGGAAGGAAGGAAGGAAGGAAGGAAGGAAGGAAGGAAGGAAGGAAGGAAAAAAGGCTCTCTAGCAAATTGTACACCAAATCATTTATATTCAAGCAATGCATCATGCAGCAGATATTTCGCAGAAGTCAGAGATATGAATGTCTCGTATTACAATAGGAGTAATATCATGTTTTGCATTTGTAATTTCTTATTCAAATAGCAATGAAAAAGCAACAAACATGTCCCTTCATTCATGCATCTTACATTTGAGTTGTCCACTTGTTAAGTGAAACACTTTTCAGGGTACTGAATGAGGACAAAGATATAAAACAAATAATTTCACCAAGATATCAAGATAATGCAATCAATCAATCAATCAATCAGAACAGAGTTGGAAGGGATCTTGGAGGTCTTCTAGTCTAACCCCCTGCTCAAGCAGGAGACCCTATATCATTTCAGATAGGTGGCTGTCCAGTATTTTCTTAAAAGCCTCCAGTGATGAAGCCACTATAACATCTGAAGGCAAGCCGTTCCATTGGTTAATTGTCCTCATTTTTAGAAAGTTTCTCCTTAATTCCAGATTGCTTCTATCCCTGATTAGTTTCCATCCATTGTTTCTTGTCTTTACATCCATGCAAAGTACATAAAGACAGCCATCAGGATTGGCATTCCTTTTAACAGGACACTACATGGAATATCCCGAAGAAAAGAAGAAATTTTTCCCCAAAGAATAGCAAGTATTTTGTGGGTGCTTTTTATCAAGTAGAATCCATTCTTTCTCTGCTTTGTTCCACCTGCCATCATTTCTTCTTGCTATGTGACCAGCCCATTTCCAGACCTAAAACAAGATGGATCAATGACATCAGCAAGTATTATGGGCCCAACTAGCAAAAGAAAGCTCAGGACCATATTGATTAGTAACATGCGGAAAAAGGCTTTATTCTGCACTGGAAAGACAATGGCTAAAATGATGATGATTAAAAATTCTTGACTTCCTGTCTGCTGTGCACCATCATATAGAGTCAGGGCATGAATATTTTTAGAAAACATATTCCTAATACTAATATTATTCCATGCTGTAGAAATGTACAAGACATTATCATCTCCAGTTCGTTGCTAAGTGGCCAGATTATGCAACTAGAAAGGCCTATCTGAATTGCTGAATTAATTTTTAGAAAGCAGAGTGAAAAACGGGGTTAAGAGAACACCCCATCCAATAAATGCAAAGCCTGGGAAGGTTTGCAGAAGTAGGAAAGGATAGAGTTTATGAATTTATTTTAAAGAGAGAAATGTAATGAAACCACTGGATTTTCCAGCTGCCTAATTAAGGCCCTAAAATGAAATTTGTGGGCAGCATCCTGCTGATTCTACGAGCTCTTAGCTTCCAAATAACTGTTACAATCACCTCCAGGAACCTTGTGAAATAACAGTTTTTCTGAGCAGAAATAAATAAGGTAGCAACTGCCTGCCTTAAGATACTGACCCAATACCATAATGGAAATAAATATTCTGAATGAGAAAGTAGCAGTTAAAGAGCTTCAGTAGTTTTACAGCCATTAACATACTCCACTGTCCCCCATTTCAATAATAATGACATGGTCTATAAAAATTGTGCTTCAAGATACGAAGTTACGTGCCACAACCTAACAATCGAGGGTTTTTCCCCCCCTCAAACCAAGTACAGCGGCCTGTTAGAAGAGAGATAAGGCTTTAAGCATAATCTTTGTATTAATACTCAAAAAATATCAATCTGATCCTTTGCTGCCATTCATTTATTTCTTATTTAAGTTGAGAGAAAACACACAGAGAGATAAAACAATTGATGGCCTCAGTCTATAGGGAAACTTAAATGTCCAGAATCAGCAATGGTGTAATATAGGTTATCTCTCCTTATAAATCATCTACTTATTTATTATTTTATAATATACAGTACAAAAACTACAAAAGAAAACAGTAGGAAAATAGGAGAGGAAAAAGGGAAGGAAAAAGTATGCGGTAAAGCAAAAAAAGAAAGAAAAGGCATTGACTTCTGACTCCCTTTGGGGTGCAGTAGAATAAGATAATAACATCAAACTTCAACTTTTTACTTTTTCATTAATAATATAAACTAGCCATTTCTATAACAACAAACCTATCTAATTGGCAAAACCCCAAAATCAAAGTTTCATTTTTTTCAGCTCAAGCACAAAGTCCAGAAGCGTTTTCCAAGAAACAAAAATAATTGTATTTTTTCTTTGATCAAAGCAGTCAATTTGGCCATCCCTGCTAACTCCATCAACTTTTGCAACCATTCATCCGTTGTAAGAATCAAAGTGTCCTTCCATTTTTGTGCGTAAAGTGATCTTGCTGCTGTCAACATAATGTAACATCAGAGTTCCTATTTTTCCTCCCAAGTCTTTTTCCATTAAATCCAGAAGAAAAGTTTCTGGTTTCATCTTTATATTCACTCTGAGAATCTTCTGTATTAAGATATGAATTCTACTCCAATATTTCTTTGCAATAGGTGGTCTCTCCACAACAATGTTCCTTAAACTTTCTTTCTAAGACCTCTTCCCACTTTTAAAAATTATCGAAAACCCCCGAGCAGCTTTTATTTGTATGGGTTATATTTATCAATATTTAGCACAGTAAAAATTGAAATTGATGCATTTGCTGCCATTACTGCATCTCATGATTGTTTAATGAGATTTTAGTACTGTGTTATTTTTCAACAAGGACTGGCAAATAATTGTGCTTTATTTGATTTCTGACCTCCCACCTCTAGGGGTTGCTTCTACGGGTTGCTATAATTTGCCATCATCACCTTAAAGGAGAATGACAATCTGTAAATGTAATCCTTTCCAGTCTTCCTAACCATAAAGTTTCACCTGCTATGAGAAAAGAGTAAACCCATTTTTGAATTCTGTAATTCTTCTATTAGACTTGTCCTTTCACATCAATGTTATGCTACTACTTTAAATTGTATGTTCCCTTTGAAAAGATAATTGTATAAATAAGCAAAATAAAGGCAACCTCAGAAACATAAAATATATCCTCTCTCGTTGATATTCAGGCAATCATTATTTACCTTTCGATGCTATTTCCTTCCAATCTAGGCTATAAAAATTAATTAGCTATTCAGACTTTTTAAGGAGATTCAGCAGGTTTAAAAGTCACAGCCTCCTAAATGAGAGAAAACACTAAATGTTGTTAAATAAAAGGCTCTGAATATAACTGCGTGGGGGAAAAATCATGCAAGTAGAAGAATCTTCAAACTGTGCAATAGAATCTAAGTACATAATATTCTTTTGAATGGCAGGGATCTGGAACTACTTTACAAATGGAACAGCTTAAGAAGATAAAAAGCTTTAACAATATTGTGGTTCACATTATATCTGATTTTACTGCATACACTTTATAATATTTTATTATAGGAAAGTTCCCATGTCCCAAATTCCTCTCTGGATAAAGATGCAGATTTTATATTTAATGGAAGATATACTCTAAACTGAAAATGCTAACTTTTCAAAAACAAACAAACAAACAAACCATTTTAAAAAGATACCATCAAGTGATTTTATTCCTAATAATTGTATTGGAATTGGTTTGGTTTTGCCATACGGGATTTCCCCCACTTTTCCCAATCTAGTTAACAACCCTGAAATTCCCAGATAGTCCCCTCAAAAGCAAAAACAATTTTAAAAAGGTAAAAGATGCCATCAAATCAGCTTACAGTACTTCTAATAATTGTACTGAAGTTAATCTGTATTGTTATATTTCCCCATTTCCTGGTCTAGCCAACAGCCCTGAAATTTCCAGATGGTGCCCCATCCATATGCAAATCAAGCACGATCCTGCTTAACCTATGAGATCAACCAAGGGCAACTGGGTGCTATCAATTTTTAAGTCTAATTTACCAATGTACAAGTATAAACGGGGTGGGATCCAACCGGCATAACAACCAGTTAGGGGAGCGTGCGCATGCGGGTCAAACACGCGCTGCATGTGTGTGCGTGCTACAGCTACAGCAAGCACTTACCTTCTCCAACTGATGAGCAGCACTCACTGTGGCACACAAAGCAGCTGAGGAGGAAAACACAGCCACTAAAGGGCAGCCTAGAGCCAGAGCGAGTGGGAGGGCCAAACAGCAGACCGAAACCTCGTCCCAGCAAACTGGTTCGGTGTCAGCTGCTCTTCAGAGCTACTGGTTCTATAGAACCGGACAAAACCAGTAGGATCCCATCCCTGAGTATAAATCCTGAACTTACCATCACAATTGAGTCAAAAATTTAGGTTGCTAAATGAGACAAATGTTGAGTTTTGTTCCATTTTTGGACCTTTCTTGTCACAGTTGTTTAGTGAATCACTGCACTTGTTAAGTTAGCAACACAGTTGTTAAGTGAATCTGGCTTCCCCATTGACTTTGCTTGTCAGAAGGTCCCAAAAAGTGATGACATGACTGCAGGACACTACAATTATCATAAATATAAGCCAGTTGCCAAGCATCTGAATTTTGATCACACGGCCATGGGGATGCTGCAACAGTGACAACAGCAAGTGTGAAAAACTCCCAAAACAGGTCAAGTATCTCTGGAGAGGCCAGTCATAAATTAGAACACTTGCTAAACAACCAGCCATTAAGTCAGGACCACTTGCTTGCCAGTCACCTGGCCATGCCTACCCAGTCACATGACCACCAAACCACACCTACCCAGTCATGTGACCAACAAGCCATGCCATGCCAGCAAGCCATGCCAGCCAGTCATGTGACCAGCAAGCCATGCCCAGCCAGTCACATGACCAGCAAACCATGCCCACCCAGTCACGTGACCAGCAATACCCTTAAATTAGGCCACACCCACAGAAATTTGAATCCCACACCTGGGTGGGGGGCACTGAGGATGAGTTTGTAGCACCAAGGGGGCGGTGGGCTGAAAAAGTTTGGGAACCACTGCACTAAATGAACTGTTGTAAGTTGAGGACTACCACACTCCTTATCACCCATTGCTAGGATTTTTGAAACTACAGTAGCTTTGGAGTATATCCACTCAGAGAAAAATTGCTGCTGGGTACCTTATCTTACAAGTTCCTATAATCAATAGGGAATAAATAGTTACCAGATTACATAGATCACAGATATCAGAAATATATTTAGAATAAAAAGACACCTATGGTGAGGAGGGTTATTTGTGGGGGAAATCAAAGGGAACAGCTTCAGAGGTGATCCAATACAGTGCAGTTTTCTAGAAACTAGAAATTAACTATGCCAGAAATTAACATGGATTGGTTCTACACTATGTCCCCTCATCATTTTTGCAGGTTTTTAATCAAGTATTTGAGGGGCTGGCACAAAGAAGAGGGGGTCAACTTATTTTCCAAAGCACCAGAAGGCAAGACAAGAAACAATGGTTGGAAACTAATCAAGGAGAGAAGGAACCTGGAATTAAGGAGAAATTTCCTCACAGTGAGAACAATTAACCAGCGGAACAGCTTGCCTTCGGAAGTTGTGGGTGCTTCATCACCGGAGGTTTTTAAGAAAGACTGGACAGCCACTTGTCTGAAATTTTATAGGGTCTCCAGCTTGAGCAGAGGGTTAGACTAGAAGACCTCCAAGGTCCCTTCCAGCTCTATTCTGATTGATTGATTACTACCTGTATTCCTATCCGACACAAAATTCATGTTCATTACAGGAAAACAGGAAAGTGCCATTCTAAAGTAAAGAGAGGGAAAAGTTCCAAAAGTTTTAAAACTGTTTTTCTATTCTAGTTTTTTTGACACCTCACATCAAAGCAACCCCAACTTCAAGGCTTTCAAAACACCACGATCAATATAAAGGTGAATCCTCAATCCAATTAAGAACACGCATTAAGCCAAACTCCAAGGGGCCTGAAGGTGAAATCTTATGAAAAATTTAAACTGGGGCTCAAAAGAAGAATAGGGTATCAGAAGACAATGCAGCCTTCCAATATTTGAAGGCTGTCCCAGGGAAGGAGATATGGATTTCTTCTCCACAGCTTTTGGGGGCAGGACAAGAACTAATGGAAAAGAAGCTTTACATAGGAGCTCCAAATTCGAAATAAGGAGTAATTTCCTGACTGTGAAAGGTATTAAGCAATAGAACAGCCTGCGCACTGGAGTCAGGAATGTTCCATCATTGGAGATTTTTCAAGAAGGGGTTGGACAGCCGTTTGTTTGAGATGGTTAGACAATTCCTGATCTCAGAGTTCTTTGGTGCTCTCTGAGTTTGGCTGTTTTCTTGCAGATGTTTCATTACTCAAAGTAAGCATCATCATCAGTGCTAATAAGGAGGGTGTTTGTTATCAGTTTATATTCTAGTGGCATATGTTTTACTTGTTTGATGGTCTGATGTTAACTCTAAGATTAACATCAGACCAACAATCAAGTAAACAACACCCCAATCAAGAAACTCCCAAACAAGCCGACAGTAAACAGCCCAAGCAAGGAATCTTGTATCAGAATGGTCACTATGTATCAGAATGGTCAAACAAATGGCAACTTCAAATCTCAACAAATAAATGCTCTGTCTTACATATTGGCAAAAAAAATCAGAAAATAAAATACAAGCTGAATAGTCAAGACCTTGTTGATGGTCCAAACTCTGTCAAGGACCTTGGAATACTCATCTCTAATTATCTAAGTGCTAGAGCCCACTGTAACTACATAGCCAAAAATGCATTAAGAGTTGTTAACCTAATCCTGCGTAGCTTTTTCTCTGGTAATATCACACTACTAACACACAAAACATTTACTAGACCAATACTTGAATACAGCTCATCAGTCTGGAACCCACATTATGTATTTGATATTAATACAGTTGAGAAAGTTCAGAAATAATTCACAAGAAGAGTTCTCCACTCCTCTACATGTTGCAGAATATCTTATGCCACCAGACTTGAAATTCTAGACCTAGAAAACTTAGAACTACGCTGCCTTTGGTCCGATCTAAGTATAGTATATAAAATCATACATTGCAATGACTTACCTGTCAATGAATGCTTCAGCTTCAACCATAACAACACAAGAGCACACAATAGATACAAACTCAAGGTTAACCGCACCAAACTTGATTGCAGGAAATAGGACTTCAGGAACAGAGTGGTCAATGTCTGGAATACTCTACCTGACTCTGTGGTTTCTTCCCCAAACCCCAAAAACTTTAACCTTAGACTGTCTACTATTGACCTCACCCCTTTCCTAAGAGGTCTGTAGGGGGCATGCATAAGAGGTCTGTAGGGGCCGTGCATAAGTGCACCAATGTGCCTACCGTTCCTGTCCTATTGTTTCTTTTTATTTTTCTTATATGTATCCATTTCATGTATTCATAACTATGTTTATACTTATACCTGTTATCTTATAATCGCTTGACAAAATAAAATAAATAAATAAAATAAATAAAAAACCTCTAAGACAGGGGTATCAAGCTCGATTTCATTGAGGGCCGCATCAGGGTTGTGTTTGACCTCCAGGGGGTGGTGTGGGCATGGCAGGGGGGGTATAGCCAGCTCAATGTCACTCATGTCGGAGGGCACCAGTGGTGGCCTGTGCATTTTCAAGTGAAAACAGGCTCCAGAGCTCCATTTTTAGCTGTGACGGCCTCCTGCAACGCTCTGCCAATCAAAACAGGGCTCAGGAGAGCCGTGCATGGCCCTCCAGAGCTCTGTTTTCACTGGCAGAGGCACCATGGGCCAGTCCGCTGTTTCCAGGGCATCCCCATGGGCCAGATCTAAGCACCTTGTAGTCTGTATCTGGCCCCCCGGCATTGAGTTTGACACCCCTGCTCTAAGACCTCCCCCACTAACACTGACAGGGCAAGCTGCTAGAATATAAACCCTACTCCTTACCAGCACTGATGATGTTACCTAATTTGGGTAATGAAACATCTCCAAGAAAACCACCAAGCTCAATGAACACCAATGACCTCTGATTTCAACCCCGAGCTACAAATATTCTCCTTTATTAATTCCTGATCTGGTCAGTGTGTTGGACTAAGAATCTTTGAAGGTTCCTTTCAGTGTTATAATTTTGTGAACTCAAGAGTGAATTGAGAACACTTGATTGTCCAATCTATTATGAAACAAGTTGATGATTACATCAATCAAGTGCCTGCAAAGTCAAACTAGATCATTAGCCATTCACATAATTAACAATTACGAATTTGGCATTTTGTAAATAAATTATAGATAGAGAGGAGCCAAGGTGGACTACAACCTAATCCATGGAATAAAGGAATTTAAGCCTTTTCTCCCTGCGGAGATTTTGATTAGCATAAACAGAAGCTTCAATGCCACAGAATAAAGAATATTTAATCTTTCAATCTGAAGTTTCAGTCTGAGCTGGAAATACAGCAAGAATGGCTTTATGCAAGTCGAAGTCCCAATATGCTTACACAGATTTGTTTTTTCAAAAAAACCAAAACCATTGTACATTTGTACTGTGTTTAGGTTAGTTGCTAAGCCTGCCAGAAGCAATTTACAAACATGTTTACCAATAAAACCATCTCGAGCTAAGTCAAGTTACTTATCAAGATTGTCACAAATGAATCTGCCCATGCAGTCTAGTCGTTGAGAAAGGGCCTACAAAGACTTCTTCCACGTGTGACATTTGGAGAACATGGTTGATGTGACAGATCTTCTCTGTCAAAGTAGCCTCTGGTGGAATACAGTAGTCCTCAAGTTACAACCATTTGTTTAGTGACCAAAGTTTACAACGGCACTGGAAAAAGTGATTTGTGACTGTTTTTCATACAATCGTTGCAGCATCCCCATGACCAAAATTCGGACACTTGGCAACTGGCTCATATTTATGACTGTAGCTGTGATCCTGGAATTATGTGATCATCATTTGTGACCTTCTGACAAGCAAAGTCAATGGAGAAGCCAGATTCATTTAACAATTCTGTTACTAACTCAACAAATGCAGTGATTCACTTAACAACTGTGGCGAGAAGGGTCATATAATGGGATAAAATTCACTTAACAACTGTCTCGCTTAGCAACAAAAATTTTGGGCTCAAATGTGGTTATAGGTCAAGGGCTATCTATATTCTCCTCTTAGAAGTACATCCAGCTCCCTTGCTCCATTTCATTTTCATAAACAAATAAAGTTATTTTATTCCAACTTACTGATGGATCCAACTCACTAATCATTGGTGCCCATCTTTGGTTTTATCTTGGTTTTTCTTTGGCAGTTGATTTTTTGTTTCTGAAGTTAATTTGTATTTAGTGATTTCCTTTTGTTTGATGTTGTGCCTTGTCCAAAATCCAAAAGATAAGGGTGGGTTAAACTGAAAATAAAATGATTAAAGCAGCCTACTGCATAAGCAGCAAGAATGTGAACATTTATTGAGGTCTAATGTGGTTACTGGTTATACAGGTTGTATAGATATTGGACTCTGAAGTGGCTAAAAATACTTAGAGAGCATGTTGTTGAAGTCTTATTCTATTCTCTTTTTTAAAAAAAATCCTAAGCAAGTGAAGCCGTAAGGTTAAAATGGATGTTTGAAATTATTGTCATAACTGAACTCTAAGGTCATATTACTCATATGAAACTTTTAAATATGATTGATACAAGCTGTTGCAACTGATAAACAGATATTTTGCTTTTAGCCTTATTGCTACAATTTTATACAATTGAATTAAAACTGAATTAATTCTAAGAGCCATTTGTTCCACTCTGTGTAGGAAATAATAAGCCAAAAGACAGATATACCTTATCTTGTGATATAGCAGAGATCCTAATGACCCCTTTACTTGAGATATTTAATCTCACTGAGCTGAACAAAGGAGAATTTTCTTCATCTGGGATGGTGACAAGAGTTCCTCAGCTACATCTAGAAGTATCAAAGGACCGCAAGAAAAAATCAATTTGCAAGGTGAGCAGAGTGTGAATGAATTTTATTTCCCTACTGATGGGTTCAGCTCAATTTTGCTTGGAGGTTAAGTTACTGGAGAATTTTGGAAGACTTTCCTGAGCATTTGGCAGAAAGTCAGAGGAAAGTTTCTGAGACAGATCCTGCCCAGAGCAATAGGAACTAGGACCTGATGTGAAAGATTAGCTCCCAGTTAACTAGAGGACCACCTCAAATAAAGTGCAGTCCTGTGGAAATTCTACATATTTGCAAGTTCTTCTCAATATTCATCTTCAGAAAAGAAAATGTTGCACTGAACCTCCCCGGGACGGAACTCTTTGGGGCAGTGATCCCCAACCTTTTTATGCTTCACTGCGATCTTTGGCCGGTGACCGCATCAGCTGGGCGCCGCGGCCGGGGTACACCGGATCAACTGGGCACCGCCATCTTTTTGATGAAAAGTGGCTTCCGGTGAGCTTTCTACCCGGAAAAGCTCACCGAAGCGCTGGGCCGCCATCTTTTTGATGAAAAAGTGCTTTGGTGAGCTTTCTACCGGAAAAGCTCACCGGAAGCACTTTTTTATCAAAAAAAGATGGCAGCGCCCAGCAACCAGCGGCCCGGTAGGACTTGTTCCGGTCCGCGGACCGGTGGTTGGGGACCCCTGCTTTGGGGCACAGAACTCCATAAATAATCCAAGAGACAAAAATGAAGAGGGAACGGATTTTAAGCAATGCATTTTCTCTAGTCTAGAAGGAGAGAAATAATTTCAACAGACTTTCAGTCATTTCTGCTGGCACAGCTACAGCATGAACTTTGAACAGGGAAAGTTTGCAAAACCGAAAAGACTTATCTTCCTTTTAAAGAAAAAAAAAAACAGAACAGGAAATCTCCAGGGATTGCTTCATGAACTCACTGTAAATGTAAGTATTAACAGGCAATTGATTAAACAGAGTTTGTTTCAAGTAAAGTGCAAAACTGCATTATTCCATTTAATGTTACATAGTCTTATTGGAAAAAGCTTACACAATGTTTGTATACATTACAAATTTTGGTCTGAATTCTCCCCCCTCCAGTCTTCATTTTAGAACTGTGAGAAGGTAGAAATGACTGCCACTGTGATATAATGGTTAAAGTTCTGAACCTAGGAATGGGAAAAACCAGTTCACAGGCATCCTCAGCCATGCCCGCTGTAATTCCAATGAAACCATTAGATTTATTTTCAGAGAAACAAACCAATTCTTTTAACGTTCTAGGGCTTCTTGGTATCCCTGTCTTAGTCAACGCACAACTAACAGAATGGCTTGCTAGCATTGCTGACAAAGAAAAGCCAAGCACTGGATTTTGCATTGATTTTTAAATCCAAAACAAAATAAAGCAAATGTAGAAGATGACCAGGTTGAGCCCAAGGGAGGAATCAAGAGGGTCATCAGTTTGGTGTCCCTTCATGCTCTCAAGAGATCTAACTTCAGCTATCCTTGAATTCCACTGACTGTTATTTACCGCAAAAATGTCTTGACCATTATTAGTTCAGATTCTTATAGAGCAAGGATGTCAAACTGGCCGCCCATGGGCCGATGCATCATGTGCATACCACGCCCACCCCAGCTCCATGAAGAGGAAAAACGTCACATGATGGAAACGTGGCGCCATGAGTTTGGCAGCCGGGTTGTGGAGAGGCATAGCATGGAATAAACTTATATTCATTGAATAACCTGGGTTCCTGATTTCTTGCACCTGACAGCAAAGTTCTCCAAAACTTTCTCTAGTGTCAGTTTCATGACACAAAATCACTCAAAATTGACTATCTCCAGCATAACTTCCATAACAGCACTTGGTACAGTGGATTTATGTCAAAATTAGTTATGCTGATGATCGGCTTAGTCGTTCCCACCATACACTATCCCCATAAGTGACTCTGGCTTGCCAATGAAAGTGTGACAAATGTTTTACGATATGAAAAATGTTTTACGATAAAGGTATAATTTTTTTTGAAAAGAAAAATCTAATTTCCTGGTCTCAGCACTGAAGAAACAGAAAGACGACTTGCTTGGTTGGTTGATGAGATTTTTGGTGTTTTTCTAGCTCTGCACATAATTATCTCACTTGATTTTAAACAAGGTAACAAAGTCCTGCTTATAGTTATTAGTATTCCCAAAGTGGTCAGCTATCACTACAGTGTTCTGAATTCAAATACCTATTTAATTTCCCTTATTGTAATAATATTTAGCTCTTTACTGTGGCTAAATGACTTCTGGGTCAATGTATGGATTATTACTACCTGGGACTTTCAAGAACTAGGGTCTATAATTAATATGGCCTATCCTACAAACCTAATGGATCTTTCTGGTTTCCCACGAGAACTTCTACATTTTCTTGGTATAACTTACCAGACAGTTTTACCATGTGGCTAGTCTTATTTGAAATTCAGAGAAGTCTACAGCATTGGATTTGATTGTTCATGAGCAACCTCTTCCTGCACCAATTATGCGAAGCCCACATTTAAGACTTTAGCAATAAGAATGGCAAAGTATAATTGTTCCCTGTATTTACTGCATCACAAGAATGCAGTCCTATTTAAGACAGTCCTGTTGGGAAGGAGGGAAAGGGCAACAAAAGTGGGGAAAAAAGCAGGAGATTTTTTTAGTGTAAATGAAACAAGCCAATATAAATAAACTTATCTGAGGACTGATTTAATCCATTGGAAGTTTTGAGAGAAAAAGATTGCCCTTTCCATCTGTATTTGGGAATCATTTATTTGTTATTTCTCCTGGGATTGGAGCTTTTAATAGTTTATTATATATCTGTACGATGTTTGTCTACCTGGTTGGCACAAGGTTGCCAGCAGTGCCTCTGAAGAATACCTAGTCTTTCCTTGCACTGGGAGACTCTTCAGTCAGTCGGTCACTCATGCCCCTGGTAGTCCCCTGGTCTACTGCAGTGCACTTTATAGGGAGCTGCCCTTGAAGATCACTCAGAAGCTACAGAGTTGGTCCACAACACAGAAGTGTGGGTAGTGATAAGCATGCCGTGCTAGGAGCATGTAATTCCAGTTTCACAAGCTCCATTTCCACTACTCCTTGGCTTCCAGGTGCCATTCGAGGTGCTGGTTACCACATATAAAATTGTCCCTGAACTAAGGATTTGCTATCTGAGGGACTACCTATCTCTGAATTCTGTATCCAGCTGGTAGAATCAATAAAACAATGTTATCTATTGGGATAGAAGACACACCATCCCTGTTGCAGTACCAGCCATCTGAATATATCTCCTCTTTAAAATCTGTGCAATTCAGTGACATTCAGAAAGTAACTGAAAACTTGGTTAGTTTCCCAGGCCTTGGGGCTGATTGGCAGTTGAGGCTGAAGTTTGTTTTATTGAGACGCTGTCTTCTAGGCGCTTATGATCTAGCTGACACTAAACTTTACAGACTCATCTTATGTTACACATAGAATGGTAGTTGGTGAACAGTTACTACAATAGTTGAGGATGTTTGAAGGCATCATCTTTCCTGGCTTATTTTATGTCAAAGATGCTGACTACTCCGTAAAGATATTGTCTTTTGGCTTGTTTGTAGAAAATCTCTTGTTGCAAACTCTTGATTCAACACATGATAAATACATGATACGCTGTCTGGAATCGCATGGTCAGACAAAGGGACTTCCAACTATGCACTGCTACAAACCCTATAAATCCCCCACAATTATTTGAAAGAGAGAAAACATTAATGGGGAAAAAATGGAAGAAAAAATCTCTACCGGAGATGTTAAAAAAATGTTAAAAATGTTTAAAAAATCAAATTACTAGGTAAACTGCATTGCTGAAATAATTTAATTTTTGGTGGCTAATCAGTTGTCTTTCAGAGATTACTCAAGCTGTGAAAAAATAAGGTTCTGTGCAGATAGTGTGGATTTTTAATGTGCCTTTGAGAGAAAATAAAGCAATTGTGAAACAAAAGGAAAAAGAGTTCTGCATTCAGTGATTGTCAATGCTCCATCAAGGTAAATGTTACCTTTTCTTCTAAGTTATGACAAAGACATTACTGGACTGGTGGATTTGCATAAAATTGTGAATGTTGGAGCATCAAAGTCCAAAAGACTTGTGTTATCATCTAGACCGGGGTCTCCAACTTTGGCAACTTTAAGCCTGGAGGACTTCAACTCCCAGAATTCCCTAGCCAGCTGGGGAATTCTGGGAGCTGAAGTCCTCCAGGCTTAAAGTTGCCAAGGCTGAAGACCCCTGGTCTAGACAATGTAACAGCCCAGCTATCTACAATCCCAGATTCTGCCAACCCTTATACAACTGTTAGTTAAGTAGAAAATATCCAACAGTCAGGCATACTAGACAATAAGTCTGATTAATGCCTTGGATAGATATATCAAGAGAATTCAGTACATAAATGCACCTGCAAAAATACAGGATTAATTGAAGTTTTTAATCATGATTTAAAATTCGTCTTTAGATTAAGAATCACCACAGAAGTTCCATCAGTTCTTTGGGTGCTTCTCTCAAGACTTTTGAGCTACCTCCAGGTCTACTAAGAATTGTCACTATCATAGTAAATTCTCTAAGCCAGTGGTCCCCAACCTTTCTGGCTTGGCACCCCAGTGAGGGTGGGGGAAAGAGGGGATTGTTCTATGCGAGTTGTAGGCACATGTACACATGCACACAGTTCTATTTGTTTAAGCAGAGGATGCCCATGCCTGCACAAATCAGCATTCGCCCACAAGCGCTCGAGTGGAACTTTGCACATGAGCACAAGTGCCCACAACTCGCATGTGGAGCTTCATGCATGTGTGCTCCCCACTGCTCACGCGAGGGCAGCTACCCACAAGTGCTCCCCTGCTGCTTGTGCAGCTCCGTTTTGAATGGGCTGTGGCCAGTGATGGGCAATGGCCTGGGGGTTGGGGCCCCCTGCTCTAAGCAGTATGTCATTAGCATAGATAGTCCTCAACTTACAACCTGTGATGACCCAGGGTGGGATACAAAATAAACACAGTTACAAAAAAACAGGTGAAGCCCCTTTTATTCCTTCACTTTGCTTCCAAGCTTCAAATATCCTTGAATGGAGACAAAAAAACTCCCACACAAGCAGTTACAAGAAGGAGGAAATGCCGTTTAAATTATAAAGAGTGAAAAACAACACAAACCAGGCAAGATAAGGGCTTGAAGATGACCACAGATATCAGAACACACACTGGGAAGGATGCCAAACTCGGAGAGGAACAATAAACTAGAGATATTTTCATGCTTTGTTTCCAGCACTGGCCCGTATGCATGTCTGTCCTCTTATCCAGTAGTCACAGCTGCAGCCCATGAAGAGGATCAAGGCCCTCTCCTCCACAGTAGACCACGTCCCTCCCTTATCCTCTCCTCCCTGCATGCCCTAGGATGGAGAGGGGATGGGCCTGGGTCCTCTAACTGCTCAGCCGGCCTCTGCCCTTCCCCAGCCTCCTCCACAATCTCCGGAGCCACACTTCCACTCCCTGTCGGCTGTTCCTCCTCTCCCTCAGAGTCAGTCTCCATGACATAACCATTCATTTAGTTATCATTCAAAGTTACAACAACACTGAAAAAAGTGACTTGCAACTGTTTTTCACACACTTATGACTATTGCAGCATCCCCATGGTCATGGGTTTAAAATTCAGACACTTGGCAACTGACTCATATTTATGATGGTTGTAGTCTCCCGGGGTCATGTGATCACTTTTTGCGACCTTTTGACAAGCAAAGTCAATGGGGAAGCCAGATTCACTTAACAACCATGTTGCTAACTTAACAATTGCAGTGATTATCTTCAGAACTGTGCCAAGAATGATCATAAAGTGGGGCAAAACTCATTTAATGAATGTCTAACTTTAGCAATAAAAATGTTGGGCTCAATTGAAGGTCATGTGTCAAGGGCAACCTGTGCATGTCAATATTGAGAACTTCCAGCAAGGAAGTACAACTATTTTCCAATAAATTTGGGCAAACTTATCAGCTATGAAAAGCTTTGGAAGTTTTTTCCTCAAATGAAAAACAGATGGGCACTGGCGATAAGAATGTCACATTTAAATGGCACTGAAAACTCTTAATAGAATACTTCAAAAACAAGGTAGTTCGCTTAAATTAATTTAATTTAATTTAAATTAAGTTAAATTAATAAGTTTACTAAGTAGCTTTGCCAGCATTCATTAAAAAAACAAAGAACTGCCCCATTGATAACAGTATAATATGTTCTGTCTCACCTTTCTTCTTTCCAAAAGATGAAAGAGTACAAACTCACACAAACACAGGCAGGCAAGCTGGCTCGGACTTCACAGAGTTAATTCTTTGGAACTGATAATGTCCTTGGCATTCCAACATGCTCTGCCTGCCAAGTCCGAACTGATAACAAGTAAAAAGCTACTTCCAGAAAATTACAAGGCAGACCATAAAATCATTCACAAAGAAAACCTGAAGCAAGATTAAACTTTGTCCCGTACAAAGTTCTAGCCGACAACACACCCACTTTTATCCCCTGTGGGGTGTGGCTCAATGACTCAGCTCACTCTCTGACCCTCCCACGCCTCCTACGTTGCTGCTCACATTTCTTCCTACAACGCTGCTTAGGATCAAGCCAACATTCTTCCTCTTGACTCCCTGTCAGGGGCTGCTCCGATATGCCTTCCTCCTGATTAATCTCAGGCTGTTCCTCTTGGTTGTCTGATGAAACCTGAGGCATTATCAGGGAGGAAGGCATTGCCAGAGAGGAAGGTCCTGGGGAGGAAGGCATTCCCAGTTCCTCCTCCTCATCTTCCGAGTCCTCTTCCTCTAACAGCACAGGCTCGGGAATCGGAGCCACAACATATATATATATATATATATATATATATATATATATATATATATATATATATATATATATATATATATATATATATATATGAAATATCATATATGATTGTATTTATTAATCAAATGTATATGGCCACACATTTTGTGCACAACAATTGTTTGAAAATGGGCAACGTATACATGCTCACTCAAAGGCCTAACAGTAGCATTTTCTATTGCATAACACTGCAGTACAGCTATTAATCCAAGTGCCAAATTAAAACAGAAAGTTCAGCCCATATCAAAAGCAGCTGCACCGGAAGTCCTTAGAGGTATATATCACAAATCATTGCAGCCTTCCAGCACTGAGAGGGCATGGCTGAACTTTGGCAGCAATATTGCCAATTTTCAGCAGTATGCATTTCATTTTTTCTCAAAAATATAGCTGGTAATAAATGACAAAAGTCCCTCCCTGTGCTGCCACCACTTTCCAGAGACATTTAACTGTCTACTTCTACAACAGAGTGCTGGTATTACCTGAAAATAGCCACTTTATATACCTGTCATGGTGAACCTTTGGCACGCATGCCAGAGGTGGCACACAGAGCCCTCTCTCTGGGCACATATGCCGTTGCCAGCTGCTCTTCTGGTTTCTGGCATGCACATGTCTTCACGGGAACTGGAGTGCCTGAAAACGCCCCAAAATGTCCTGAAAACGGCTCAAAAAACAGCATGTAAATGTCTCCAAAACGGCCAAAAAACAGGCAATTTTTCAGGCCATTTTCAGGCTAAAAACAGCCTGGAAAATGCCCCAAATATGCTCAAAAAACTGGCATGTATGCACCGGCCAGCTAGTCTTCAGGTTTCCGGCGCTCTGGCATGTGCACAGGCATTCACACGCATTCCGGTTTGGACATTCGGTGCTGAAAAGGTTCGCCATCGCTGTTATATACTGATTTTCCGAAAATCATGTTTTTAGATTTATTCCTGTGTAATCTGATGATTCCACTTAGAACTGCATGGCTGAAAAATATTACATTGCTGATTCCTTCTAGTCTCTAATACAAGACTTTCCACATTAAGAAATATTGTTGATTCAGCTACAAGTTCCTCTCAGATGCAGCTCTGAGCAATACTTATGGCTACCGGCTATTAAATAAATATTTTAAAGAAAAAAATCTTTAGAGAAAGGTCAGGGAGTAGGTCTGTTGCCCTCAAGATTTTGTCTATTAAAACACCCAATATTGTTTGGCTACGGTGGAGGGATTCAGGGTTTTTATAGGACTGGCAACATCTAGAACAGGGGGTCACCAACCTTTTGGACCTCAGGGACCACCAAACTCATAATTTTAAATCCCAGGGACCACTAACTGGTTCTGTGGGCATGGCCTAATTTGTGGGTGTGGCTTGGTGGTCATGTGACTGGCTGGGCATGGCTTGTATGTAAATATTATAAATATTTATATAAATATTGAATTGTTTATAAAAAAAAGAGCAACTTTTACCCAAAATCAGGCAAAGCAGGAAGGCAGATTGAGTTGCTCACAGAAACACAGATTCATTCAGTAATCTATTTATCTGCCATCGGCTAGTTCAGTCTCTCAAATTTGCTTGCCGTGAGTCTGCACTGAATAACCAAACCTTCAGTCCTAAGGGAGGTTCGACTGTGCTTAAAAGCAGAGTCAAAGATCTAAAGATAGCTAGAAAGCAAGAAATCCAACCACTTCCTGCTTCCTAGCTAATCTAAATCTCCCGGCACAGCAGAACAGATGATGGTTGGAAAAAGGAAAAACAGCAATTTAGCAGGCAAGTTTGCCGGGTAAGGAGTGAGTGGGATGGGAGGATTCCTGCGGGCCATGTGGACAGCACAGCCTTGTGTTTCTGCGCAGCCTGGATTAATTGCTTTGGGGGAGTGCTCTGGGGGTCAGATTTCTCTGCGGCCCACCAAAATT
This sequence comes from Notechis scutatus, assembly GCF_049901735.1. Classification (NCBI taxonomy): domain Eukaryota; kingdom Metazoa; phylum Chordata; class Lepidosauria; order Squamata; family Elapidae; genus Notechis; species Notechis scutatus. The sequence continues at coordinate 92,512,654 of NC_142012.1, read as the reverse complement.
TTATCGCAGCCCACCAGTTGGCGACCGCTGATCTAGAAGAACACAGATTGAGAACATATCGTTTACAACTAAGGCCTTTTCTGAACCAATTTTTCTTAACAGAGCTATGCTCCCTAAAGCAGCAAACCAGAACATAATTTCTAAACACCAAGAACATTAAAAGACAATTCAACATTGAGAAACAAATATATTGTTAATTACTTTCCATCGTGTCAAGCCACTGTTTTCTATACTAACTATTCTTACAAACTGGTCACATAAAATGTTATATTACAGTACTGTGGCTTCAGCATTGTTCTCTTTCATAAATTTATATATGCAATTGAAACAATAATTACCAAAACTTATAATAAATAAAGTCCTTTGCATTACAAGATTAAAAAACACAATTAAAAAATGGATTCAAGTGCAAAAACAAATAATTTGAAAGAATGTTTAGGATACAATCTCGATTTCAACTCAGAAAATTTCTAAACAAGCCATGCTATCTTTTGCTGCTGAAGTATCATATTCAATATATCTCCTTTGAGACATGTATAAATGCAATCAAGATACAATTAATTAATATATGCCCTTAAAATCCTTTCCAATATCTGTTGAGAAAATTCTTTCACAGATAGACGGATAAAGAAAATTGCTGTTGAAAAGAAAATAGTAGTCTGATTTTGTATATGCATACCCTTACTTCTTCCTCTTACCAAACTAAGACAAATCTTTGGCAAGTCAGATGGGGAAAGATATTTTAGCAAAATAAATATGTACTGCATGCAAGATTAATTATTTATAGCTTTCTGGGGCAATTTACATTCCAATTTAAAAGAACCAATTATATTTCTCAAAAACAGGTCACTAGCTACCAAATTAACATTCTTGTCAACTATTTTTATATCCTATTTGAATGTTAAATAACTCTATTTTTTAAAGCTATCCAAGTATCACTTCATCTTGGTACAAACGCTTAGTTCACACCCAACACTTTAAGTATTTTTACATTTGTCTTGCTGTTCTGCAATGGTCTATCCTGTTTCATGCACTATATTTTATTCTGGAGTATTACCATATAAAACAATGGCTTACTGTTGCCAACCTGGAAAAGGGAACAAGATGGGACATTATTGCTAGTGATGGTTTCACTACTTCCTAGTTCTAAAAAAAAGATATAAGCATTCATGTAATCAACACATTGTCATCTTCTAGAATCCAGTTAAAATCAGCCAAATAGCTGGAGAATTATAGACAAGGAAAGATTTAAAAAGACAGGATGAAGAAAAGTTAAGGTAACAACAAAAGTCCTGATTAATAAATACAATATAATGACTTACTTTCTAATGTCAATTTCATTATACATATTCCTTGACTTCACTGCTACTAAAACACACTTCTAGTGAGGGCAGAATATAATTGCTCCATCATATAATATAATAGAATATAATTATTGAATTAATGTCAAACTCACAATGGAGAAATATTTTTTTCCTTTGTGTTTTATGTATGAAGACAACTGTTTAGAAACTAAAAAAAAAAAAGATATTTTGCTCATAAGGTGTTTCTATGATCAGATTTGTGACAGCTAACCACCCAGGTATCTATTTAAGAACACGAACAAGAATCAAAATCCAAGTTGCACACTGTAATTTCATCAGAGTTCAGAGTTTCTACTGCATTTTTTTTCTGCTGCTGTTTGTTGCTCAATGGTGTATTGCAAAATCAATGTAGTAGCATCCTACAGGTATGGTTTGGCTCCAGGCTCACAACTTGTGTGTCCCAGTGAAAACCACTGGAAGAAGCCATTCAAGATGTTGGTTATTGCCTTCAAAGCCTTACCTAACAGAGGGCCAGTTGTTTGCAGGACTGCCTCTCCCTGAGGGCATCTCCTCATACCCTCCCTTAAATGTTGCCATCTGATAGGATCTTGGAAGCCAACCTTCTTGGTAGCCATCCCAGTCCTTTGGAGCAGCCTCCCATCTCAACATTGAGGAATCCCTACTCTTTTAACTTTCCAGAGAGTTATGAAGACTTCTCTTCTCTCCCTGACTCTTTTCCCATGCTTTGGGCTAGGATGGGGGTTGAGCTATGAGGATGATTGTTTGGCACCTGGGGAAAGGAGCTTTTATTATTTTAAATATACTTTAATGGGTTCTGTGAGTCCCTAGTGGTAGACTATATTTATCTATCTATTTTGCCTATGGGCAAATGCCCTAAAGAAATTGCTTGAGCTTTTACGGTTGTTATTCTTGGCTTCCGGTGTCTGACAAAATCTTGACAGACTAAAGCATACTTTTGCATATCTATCTGATAAATCGTAAGAAGAAATTAAGGAAAATCCCTCCTGTGATTCTTCTTGCTTAGCAATGATTCAAGGCTGATGATTCTCTTTCAAACAGACAAACAGACAGATCAAACAGACAGACCAAACAGATAATCAGAGTTGGAAGGGACCTTGTAGGTCATCTAGTCCAAGCGGGAGACCCTACACCATTTCTGACAAATGGCAGTCCAATCTCTTCTTGAAAGTCTCAAGTGATGAAGCTCCCACAACTTCCAAGGGCAACTTCTGTTCCATTGGTTGATTGTGCTCACTGCTAGAAAGTTTCTCCTTATTTCCAGGTTAAATCTCTTCTTGTTTGGTTTCCATCCATTATTCCTTGTCTGGCCTACAGGTGCGTTAGAAAATAGCTTGACCCCTTCCTCCCTGTGGCAGCCCCTCAAATATTAGACGACTGCTATCATGTCTCCCCCGGTCCTTCTCTTCACTAGACTAGCCATGCCCAGTTCCTGCAACTATTCGTTGTATGTTTTAGCCTCCAGTCCCCTAATCATCTTTACTCTTCTCTCACACAACTCGGTGCCAGATTCCACCACACACCAGAGTCATTACATACATAGGTAGCCATAAAAGCCCTGTCAATGAACAAATAAAAAAATAATGCAATCTATGAATGATTCAGACTTATTGTAGTCATTCTTCTTAGAAATTTAAGTTCCTAGATTACTCTCAACAGGAGTAAGCACTCAGGACTGCAAATATCTTTAACAATTATAGTAAGATAGAACAATATCACTCATAGTTTAGACTTCCTGTTTGGCTATTAAATCATATAACACTGGGCTAATAATCAGATGTCTTGTATTAAAAACTAATTTTCACATCAAGAAACATTAATACTGATGATTTCAGAAATGTTAAAAACTTCAAAAAAAAATTCTAAACCTTCATTTTTGGTGCCTTTTCCTATAATCGGGAAGGGTTGAGAGGAATTGTGGCTGTGTTGTAAACATACAGTTCAGTATTTAGTATGCAGGATCTGAATGTTTCATAACAATATAAATACTTTTTTAAAATATCAACTGCACAGCAAGACAGAAAATTCTTCTCTGATAAGCTAATTCTGTATACAGGTAGCCTACAACTTACAACCACAATTGGAAGCAGAATTTCCAATTTCCAAGCACTCCAGTTTTGATGGCATGACTGTGTGGATGCTGTCACAGTCATAAGTACAAGATCTGGTTGTAATTCACTTTTTGTCATCCCATTTGTTTTGTCATAAGAACCATGATAGCCCAGTGTTAGAGTACAGTACTACAGGCTACTTCTGCTGACTGCTGGCTGACTGCAATTTGGCAGTTCAAATCCCACCAGGCTCAAGGTTGAATCAGCCTTCCAGCCTTCAAATGAGGACCCAAATTGCTGGAGCCAATAGGCTGACTCTGTAAACCACTTAGAGAGGGCTATAAAGCACTGTGAAGCAATATATACGTCTAAATGTTTCTGCTACTGTTAACTTTTAATAGCAATAGCATTTAGACTTATATACCACTTCACCGTGTTTTACAACCTTCTCTAAGCGGTTTAGAGAGTCAGCATATTGCCCCAACAGCAATTTTTTTAAAAAGCAAGAAACAGAAGTTTTAGGAAGGTATCTTTAATCCTAGCAGAGATAAAAAAGAATAAATGAACCCCATAATGACTGAATCTCTAGAATTATAGTGAGCCAATTAAAGTAGAAACATTTTCTTTGTTTGGTTCTCACATTTGTGAGATTGTGTTGCCTCCTCTCACATGTTTCTTTTCCATCTCTCACACCATTCAAAGTGCACTCCTAGTCTAGTGATATTGTAACTAAATACCCAAGAATGCCAAAAATATCATTTGGATGGTGGTTTTTTTCCAAAAAGAAAATGTTAAAATAGATATTGCTGCTTCTGAACCTCATTTCAATATATTTGAGATTCGGTGAATTGCAGTGGTTAAGATGCAAGAAATTTCCCTATGTTTAATTTATTTCACATGATATTTTTAACTGTCTAAATTAAAAATTGCCTGGCAGATATTTTCCATCTACTTTACTATTTATATTCAGATTATTTGCCAAACATAAACAATTAAGTGATTTGCATTGTAAATTAATGGATCAGACTATTTACATTTCTTTGCATAGGAAAAAAAAGAGAGAAGGGTTTTATAAGAATGCTTTGAGCCCTCTCATTTAAAAAAGCCATATATCATAATTATTAAAAATGTGTTTCCTTTGCCTAAGAATGCTGCTTTTTCTACATTCATTCAATAAAGCAATACTTAGCTAGTGTGATTTGAACCCGAGTTAGACTTACGTTTAAAAGTAATCTAGTATAGCCTGTAAGCCCAGAAATCCAAGCAAAAAATCAGTGGCAGAATTGCAGTTTCCTAACTATGGTTCGTTCAAATTGGATACTGATGTTCAAAGATTTGTTTTTACAACTCAATGGTATTATAATCATCTAGTTAAGTTTTAATGTAAAAGTATGGTGATTTATTTCCAAAAATTCACTTTAAAAAGGAAATGAGCAGGAACTAATAATTTGACAGCAGTAAAATTAAGCAGTTATACTGCTTAAAAGTAAATATAAACCTTCAAGGCCTAAGCAATCAGAGCTATTAAAGTTTCCACCCCCAAAACAGCATCTCATTCCCAAGGACATTACAATATATTATGCTCTTTATATATTTGGTAATCTCAATAAGACCCAAATTGTTCAAGAACTGCATTCCTTCAGTATATCCATCTGGATAAACTACAGTTTCCATTCAATGATGTGTGTCAAGTAATTTAGTTTATCCATGTAGGAATATGATGCAGAAAATATGATATCAGAAATTATTAAAACTGAAGAACAGTGGCTGTGTTAAACATCCTTCATCTTAAAAAAAAAAAATCTCATGGTCCTTTATAAACCAGAAAACTCAACTGAAGAAACCCAACTATACAAGGCATTTAAATTTTTCTACTACAATTTTTACTTTAAAATGTGTTCTCCAGAGATAAGGTAATGGAATACAGAAAAACAAAGTTGGAAGGGATATTGGAGATCCTCTAGTCCAACCCCCTGCTCAAGCAGGAGACCCTATAGCAGGGGTGGGCAAACTATGGCCCGCGGGCCACATCCGGCCCATTGGTCTTTTTAATCCGGCCCGCCGAAGATTGGTACAGAATTAAGTTTTGATGTGAATGATTGAATGATTGCATTCATTTGATTTTGACTTGTAATGACAGGCATTTTGACACAAGGTGGCACATTAGGCGCAGTGACTTGATTTTGCGGAGATTTTGCAGTTTTTTATATGTATCGTATCTTGTGCTGACCCGGCCCGTCTGTCAAATTTTAAAAGTCAATGAGGCCCCCAAGCCAAAAAGTTTGCCCACCCCTGCCCTATAGCATTTAAAACAAGTGGTTGTCCAATCTCTTTTTAAAAACCTCCAGTGATGGAGCAGCCACAAGTTCTGAAGGCAAGCTTTTCCACTGGTTAATTGTTCTATCAGGAAATTCTCCACAGTTCTTGATTGGTCCTCTCCTTAATTAGTGTCCATCCATTGCTTCTTGTCCTGCCTTCAGATACTTTGGAGAAAAGGTTGAGCTCTCTTCTTTGTGGCAGCCCCTCAAATATTGGAAGACTGCTATCATGTCCCCCCTAGTCCTTTTTACTAGACTAGACTTACTCAGTTCTTGCAACCATTCTTCACATGCCTCAAGTCCCCTAGAGATTAAATGTTGCTTTCAAATGACTAAAGGATGTTTCAGTTTGTTCCTTTTAAAAGTATGAGTTCGATGGTTTTGAATAACTCATTGTTAGAAGTAATCTAATGCAATGAAATGCTATCGGTTCCAAAATAATGCCATGGGACAGGAAATCTTGCTCTTTTTTTGGTCCTGCTATTACAAGAAGGAAAGAAAAAAAACCCAGGTTTTTTATTAACGAATATTGTGCGTGCCACAGGGTTGGGAAGCTGTAATCTTTCACACTTTCTCTTTTTACAACATACTTTTCTGAGAGTTGATACAAAGCAGCATTCAATAAAAAATGCCACTCCAAAACTACAATACAATATAGAAGCAAACAAAACAACTGGTAATCTTTGACTTAAAACCACATTTGGGACTGAAATTTCAATTTCTACATGGTGTGACTGACCATTATGCAAATCATCAGATGACCAGACTCAATTTTATAACCATTTTTATTGCAATTATTTTTTTAAAAAAATCACTCTTATCATTAAGTGAATTAAGTGGTCATTAACTAAATCCAGTTTCCCCCATTGCTTGCTGGCCAGAAACTGCCTGGACAGTTTAAAATCATGATTGCATAACTGTATGTTGTAAGTATCATAAATGTGAACTGGATATATGAATGTGATTTGCCAAGTGCCCAAATCACAATCACATGGCTACAGGGAATGGTGTGACAGTCGTAACTTTGAAGACAGGCCATAAGTAACGTTTTTCAGTATTGTTGTAACTCTGAACCTTTGTTAAAAGAATGCTCATAAGTTGAGAACTACCTGCATGCTTTTCCTCTTTATGGTGGTTTGACATTGAAATGAGACACAGGGAACTGTCTCTGAGAAAAATGCCAACCCTGAGAGAACTCAGGTAGCAGTATTTATTGAGAAAAAACACAAGCAAAATACAGTATGCATATTCAGAAAACAATGACCTCAACAGGAGATTACTTCACCAGCATGAGAACACACAATCTTGGAAAGTCCCAGATGTTACCTTGCTAGGATGAGATCATACAGCCACGGAAAGTCTCATGGGAAAGTTTGGAAAGTCCCATGAGAAAGCACAACTGTGTACCTTGTACCTTGAACTTTCACCCATTTTCCTATTCCTTCTAAACTGGCAGAATCAAAACAGAATGAGGCACTCTGAGCAAAGATACTCCTACCCCCACCAAGAATGCCCACATCTTCCTAGACTTACTGCTAGTTATACAAAGGCCTTACAGAAAATGATAAAATGATCAATAGGTTATATTACCACATTCCCTCCTTTTTATTTATTCAAAGATAGGGGGTGTTTTAGTGGCATAGTACACAGTTCCCTCATGACCTGATCCCACACGCCGGAAGACTGAGGTACACATTTGTAATAGATTAGGAATACATTGAATAAAACAACATAATAAGATACATATAGCAATAATAATAACAACCCCTTGCAATAAGGAGCGAAACCATGATCCATCAGGAAGCCAGGACCACAGACTGTCCCAGAATGATGCATTAAACCCATCGGCTCCAGATTGATGCTGAGCAATACGATCTTCCATGTCCTGAACAGTCTTTGTAATGTTTGGCTCATAATTATGTATAAAAACACAACAATGCGAATGAATTAAAGCACAAACTCCTCCTTGAGCAGCTAACATAATATCTAAAGCATATCGATTTTGCAAAGTAACTGTACGAATTTCAGACATTTCTACATTAATCATCTTAATATTCTTTATAGTATCATTAAACATAGCAACAGTAAAATTATTTAAAATATGAATATCTCTATAGTTCATAGCAATTCCCAAAGGTGGGATAAGACCTCGAGAAATTTGTGTCCATAGATTACCTCCCATGGTTAGACCCGAATCCAATTCTCGACGATTTCGGATCCGAACCTCAGGAGGTAATTTATCTAACTTATAGATAACCGGAATGACAAACCCCAAAGTACATGTCCCTGACCAATTTGCAGGGATTTGTCGATATGCCCACAGTCCGCATAAAAACCAAAACCCTTCCAGCTGTACATAACCTTGTTGACTTGCCGCTTGCATCAGCTGTTTCATGTCTAGATATTGATACTGGCCAAATGCGTCAGACTCATTTTTCCCATTTACCCAAGTTATGTTGTTCTCTGAACCATTTGTCCACTTAATAGTGTAATTGCAGACACTATGATTCCCCAAGAATTGTGAGTTTGTAATGTGTTGGAAACATAAATGTGCTGGAGACTGCAGTGCAGTCTTCACCTTGACCGTGAAGTTCATGGCATATGAAATGTTATGCTTTCCGGTCTGCAAAGTAGACCGATTAAATGGAACGCCATGTAGAGTCAGTCCTTCTCCCACTCTCCCAGGAAGGTGCATACACAACCAACAATTGGTGATGTTCAAGTTTTTGGCAGTTGTGCGCAAATCTTTAATGTAATTATTATCTGTCCACAAATCATCGCCCAAATCTCCGGCACGCTGAACATGCTGTCGCTGCTCTCTCCGCACCCGAGCAGCCCAGGACAGATTAGGCAGAATCAACAGGATCAGGAACCACAGATGCGCCATCCTGCTCCTCCGAAACTTCCTTCACAGGTGCCTCGAATGATCAGGCCGAACACACCGACCAGGAACCCAACGAATTTGACCAAGATGTTCAACTGCTGCATAACCACGTCCCCACGTTATCAGCTCAGCAGGAACCCATGCTGGATCCGGAAGGAACCGCACCAACACCCGAGGTCTCACCGCATCTGTAGAAGGAGAAGAAAAATGCCTGCTGGCCGCGCCGCAGGGGGTTACCAGACAAATTTAAAAATTTAAAGTATATAAAGCTAGATTTAATTGATCTTGAATCGCCGAAGCCCCAGGAGCTTCCCTCCTTTTTATTTAATTTAGTCAACATGGTCTTGAGCGTGGAATTATGACGTTCTACAATAGCCTGCCCAGTAGAATTGTATGGAATCCCAAATTTATGTTCCACAGACCATTGTTTGCAAAACTGATCAAAACCGGTGCTCCGATAAGCCGCACCATTATCAGTTTTTAAAGTTTTAGGTGTTCCAGCAACTGAAAAAGTCTTAATGCAATGATTGATGACATGTTTAACCATCTCACCTCTTTGAGGGGTAGCCATTAAAAATCCTGAGTAAGTATCCACAGTCACATGTATATATTTCCAGGGCGCAAATGGTGGATATTGAGTAACATCCATTTGCCAAATCATTGAAGGTTTCAACCCTCTGGGGTTAACTCCCATAGGGATATTCGTGCCCTGCTTTGAACAAGTTGGACATTGTTGAATTATGGCAGCAGCTTCTGCAGTAGTAAGTTTAAATTGCTGTGCCAATGCTTTAGCGTTTTGATGAAAATAACTATGACTGTCCCATGGCTGGACAGTGAGGACTGAAGTTACAGCACTGTCAGCTTTGGCATTACCTTGTGATAAAATTCCAGGCAAATTACTATGACTACGAATATGAGCAACAAAACACACATTCACACGCTGCTCCAAACATCCTTGTAACAGCAAAAGCAATCTTAAAATATCAGGTGATATTCCAGGAGACAAATAAGAACCTGCTACAAAGGGTAACAAATTATACACATACAATGAATCCACTATTAAATTAAAATCCTGATTGTGAAAATTTTGAAAAGCCAAAACTACAGCAGCAAGTTCTGCCTGCTGGGCAGACTTCTGCTCTGAAGTCACTTTTGTATGCCAAATTCCAGATTTATCTTTCCAAACACAAGCACCAAAAACTTTCCCTCCATCAGTAAAAACTGTAGGAGCATCTGATATGCCCAATGGTATCCTTTCTTACATTTTGACATACTGATTTAGGACGAACACCCTGTCCCATTGATCTCTTATTCTGCTGACTTTGACCTCCTCCAGGAGCCCGACATTGCGCTTTAAAATGTCCAGGCTTCCCACAATTGAAACAATTCCCCTTTTGAGCATGTCCTGTTTGTAAAGCCAGAGCTAAAGTTTCCATGTTAAAAGACTGACTCCCTACCTTTCTACATGCATTAATCAAATCCGATGATTTCTGCTCTCCACTTGCTACCAGTGGATTTAAAATCTTTTTGCAATCTGTGTTAGCTTGTTCTACTGCTAACTTAAAAGCAACTCTTTCTGGGCGAATTGATTATCAATTTGTCTTTCAATAGCCAATTTCAGTCTGCTAATGAAATTTTCATAGGGTTCATTGTTCCCTTGTTTGATGTTAGTAAAGGTCTTCTCACCACCTTCGCCGTCAGGGAGAGACCCTATGGCTTGAAAAATTATTTGTGGGAGAAGAATGAACCCTTCCTCAGGCATACCATCTCTGTTGTTCCACTGTTGTAAAATTACCAGCTCCGTAAAGCTGATCTGGGGTAACATTTGCTGTTCCCCTCTGGACTGCCAGCTGTCTCCATTTCTGATCTAACACCAAATATTGAGCTGGAGTTAAAATCATATTCAACAGAGCTTTCCAGTCAGCCGGAATCATTTTATTTCCATAACCAACTGCTTCTAACAATGCCTGAGTATATGGCGTTCTAACACCATATTCTTTTGCTGCTTGCTTAACTTCTCTCAAAATTCTGAGCTGTAAAGGCTTCCACTCCCGCTGCAGGATTTAATGCAGCATCCATGACAATTTCTACTGGATTAAGTTGAACTTCTACTCCAAACTCCACCAAATCATCTCCTGATAATTCCCCTCTATTCTTTGCTTCTTGAATAGCTGCAGTAACTGCATCCACCTGAACCCTTAAAGGTAAACTCTTATCCTCTGACAAAGTATTGCTAGCGCCAGACAGTCCCCCAGATTTATCTGGAGGTGCCGTCAGCGGCAACAAACGTACCGCATGGTAAAGCGGCAAACCTTCTTCGGGGGTGCTAGGAGCGGTTGTTCATAAGTAGCTAACGCATCCATAATCACTCTCCAGGTTAACAAAATTGAAGAAGGGGCACGAGGTTCCTCGTGCAAAAATTTCCCTATCTTTTCCAGGACTCTACTTTAATACTACCTCCCTCCGGATATGACTTAATATTTTTCCAAACATACTGTAGTAAGTCCTCAATTTCTTTCTTTCCTACAGCACAACCCCTACTGCCAATTCCAAACCCAAAACTATTCCCAATGATCCCTCTCAATTCCCTGATGTGCTCTTTCTGAGCCTTCGAGAGATCTCCCCCATACTCACGAAAGAATCTATCTTCGTCCAGCGAAGAAGATGAGGGCCCAGTCGACGTCCGCGACGATGAGTATAGGATGCGGGAAACGTATAGCCTTCCAGCTATCACGTCGGGGTCACCATTTATGGTGGTTTGACATTGAAATGAGACACAGGGAACTGTCTCTGAGAAAATGCCAACCCTGAGAGAACTCAGGTAGCAGTATTTATTGAGAAAAACACAAGCAAAATACAGTATGCATATTCAGAAAACAATGACCTCAACAGGAGATTACTTCACCAGCATGAGAACACACAATCTTGGAAAGTCCCAGATGTTACCTTGCTAGGATGAGATCATACAGCCACGGAAAGTCTCATGGGAAAGTTTGGAAAGTCCCATGAGAAAGCACAACTGTGTACCTTGTACCTTGAACTTTCACCCATTTTCCTATTCCTTCTAAACTGGCAGAATCAAAACAGAATGAGGCACTCTGAGCAAAGATACTCCTACCCCCACCAAGAATGCCCACATCTTCCTAGACTTACTGCTAGTTATACAAAGGCCTTACAGAAAATGATAAAATGATCAATAGGTTATATTACCACACCTCTTTTCAAGTGGTTTCTGAAATTGTTTTAAAACCATCACAACCTCATGAACTGAGCTTGGCTCTCAATGATTTCATGGCTACATCCATGTGGCTCTCTTGACAATATAGAAACTTCTGGCTTGTTTCTACAGCCTAGGTTTTCCTGGTTTCTGCCATCTGAATGCTAATTTGATCTCACCTATATTAGATGTTGACATTCAAAACATTCTCAAAGAACCATCTCATCCTGGGCACCCTTTTTTTGAATTATTACCATCTGGCAGACAGTACAGAATAATAAAAACAAGGACAAATAGGCTGAAAAACAGCTTCTATCCCAGGGCAGTAGCTCTTTTGAATTCTGCTGTATAGTGCAGTGTATAGTGCAGTGTGGTGTCGGGGGTTTTCGTTTCAATGTGTGGAGTGTGAAGGATGTGTGTTTGTGTTTATTGTCATGGTCATGATGTGCACTGAAGATGATGTTTGATTTCGTTGTCCGAGGTGCAATGACAATAAAGTAAACTAACTAACTAACATCAGCTAAGTTAGGTTATATTACTGTCTCACTGGGCCAAAGGTGATATTCAGCAGGTTCTGGCCAGTTCTGGAGAATCGGTAGTGGAAATTTTGAGTAGTTTGGAGAACCGGCAAATACCACCTCTGACTGGAGATTTTACAGTGTCCTTCCCCTGCCACGCCCACCAAGCCACGCCCACAGAACCGGCAGTAAAAGAATTTGAATCCCACCACTGAGCTGGGCACATCAGCCTTAAAAAGCATGCAAGAAGCAAAAAATGAAGGACAAAGAAACTTTGCAGGAAAAAAAACATTCATCACTTCAATCAACTCTGTTTTGACAATTTGTATTCCCACATTCTGAGGCACTGGGCATAAACCTGGCATTATAACTGTAAGATGTACTAAAAGCACTCAACAGCCATAATGTTTTTCATGAAGATGTTAGGAAAAAGAAAACCAGAGTGCTGCTTGCAGCCACTAATTGATTTAAGAAGCCAATTTTTATTTTAAAATACCATTTTGAATAATTCAAACGTAATGCTTAAGATCTGAGCAAATCTTTAGTTCTTCAATTCCTTCAACAAGAAACCTTCTTTCCCCCTCTAAAGAATTTTAGGTACGTGTTTTTAAATATCCTCATAAAACATTTTCTTGGAAAGATTATTTTTTTCACATAACGCATCTGAGCTTCCTTATAACGTATCACATGGGCAATGTCAAAATTCATCTTGAAAGTATGAATTCTCTAATTAAACTAAAGGTTTAGGAAATTTTTAAATTTTATTTATTTATTTAAAACATTTATAGAGCTGTCCATCTTTCAGCCAGTTCTGGACATCTCCCTATTAAAGAATGTGCTTCCAACTAAATTTTATTTATTTATTTAAAACATTTATAGAGCTGTCCATCTTTCAGCCAGTTCTGGACATCTCCCTATTAAAGAATGTGCTTCCAACTTCCCAGTCCAACCTACAAAATTCTCCCACAAAAATATTAACTATATCTGATCCTCCTTTGTTTCCTGAGACCATCCCAAGTCAGCCTTAAGAAACTGCTTTCTTAGTCTCATCATCGGATAGCTGAATCTCATTTTTCATTTTTCACCTAAGCAAAGGATATTAAAGAAATGAGAGGCTTTAGAGACTGTAACGTAGTATCAGTAGTAATACTGACATGAAAATTTCTAGGCGCTTTTAAATTGCCAAGGCGGCCCTTCAGGAGCCCCACCCCCAAATGAGTAGATGAGCTGCTTTAATGCAGCTCCGTCAATACATAAGTCAATTAGCTTTTCGCAGCGTGCAAATGGCTTTGCGTGGAGTTGGTCTTACAGTTTTTGAAGCATCCAAAGACTTTCTGATCACCAGCACCTCTCACATGCATCTCCTTTGCTCAAAGACTGAGTCAAAACTGGGCATGCTCAGACCAAGGAGGCGTGTCCAAAGACCTGATTTACACAGTCTCCGAGCGGAAGAAGAGGAGTCTACCCCATGCCTTGGATTCTCCATTCAGCACACCAGAGAAGGTATGGATTTAGGTACCAATTCTAATAACTTTTAAAGTATTTTAAAAGTTTACAGTTCTAAAATATCAATCGACTGCCAAGTTCTGTTTCCATCTTGTTGATTGTATTCACATATACCTCATACCATTACTTTTGATGAATGCTACCATTACTTTTGATGAATGTTATTGAAATTTTACTAAATTTTATTTATTTATATCCCACCTTTTTATTTTTACAAACAACTCAAAGTGGCAAACCTATCCAATACATTTTTCCTCCTCCTTTCCCTACAAAACAACAACAACCCTATGAGGTGGATTGGGCTGAGACGGAGTGACTGGCCCAAGGTCATCTACTTGGCTTTCATGTCTAAGGCATGACTTGAACTCATGGTCTCCAGCTTTCTAGCCTGGACCCTTAACCACTACACCAAATCCTATTGAGAGACACTTTAGTATAGTGGCTAAAGTATCAGGTTAGAAACAGAGTGACTGTTGTGGTTAGCCAGCAGCAGGTGCAGATGGCTGAGGAGAGCGATGACTCTGATGAGGGGCCAGGACCATCAGGGAGTGGACTGCTGCCTTCAGAGATTTTGGGGTCTGGGAGCAGTGACGAGGAGGTTCCTGAGGAGCCTGTGCCAAGTGCACGTGCACGAAGGATTGCTCGGAGGAAAGTACAATTACAGCAGCACAGGCGACTTGGGAGTAAGGCTGCAAGGTAATGGCCCCTCCCTCAAGAGGATAAAAGCCAGGTTTGGAAAAGCGTTCTTTGCAGACAGCAAAGAAGCTCTTAAGCTCAACTGGTGGACATCTTAGTTTGTGTTTGGAGAATTTTGTAAATTAGTTCTTATCTCTGGGTTTTTGGCAGCCTTGACAAACAACTTCGCAAAGCTCTTTCTTGTCGGAGCTAATTAGTGGAAAGCAGCCTTCAGAACAGAATTTGTTATTAAGCCTTAAAAGGTGGGGGCTGCTGCCTTTGTCTGTGTTTGGTCTTTGGGAACCCGGTTGGGTCAGAACAGAGACTGTACGTTTCTATTCAGAGGTGGGCTTCAAAAATTTTAGCCAAGGGTTCTCTGCCTGGTTGCTGGGTGGGCTTGGCCATGGTGGTCACGGCCTAGTCGGCATCATGCCCCATGTGGGGGGATGTTTTTGCCCTCCCCAGGCTCCAGAGGCTTTCCTTGAGCCTCTGGGAGGGCAGAAACAGCCTCCCTGGGCTCCAGAAGCTCTCTGGAAGCTGGAAACTGACCCATTTCCGGCCTTCCCAAACTTCCTGGAGGCTCATTTTTCGCCCTCCCCGAGCCTCTGTGCGTACCCTGCACTTACCTGCATCCAAAATGGGCGTGTGGGGACTCCTGGGAGGGGCAGGGTGGGGTGGGTGGGGCCAGCCAGGAGAAGGATTTGGGGGTTGTCCGAACTGCACAGAATCATAGCTGGGACTCTCCCGAACCCCCAGTAGCCCACCCCTGATTCTATTCCCACCCTCAGCACAAAACCAGCTGCGTGACCTAGATTTCATCTATGCTGGCTAGAGAATTCTGGGAGTTCAAGTCCACAAGTCTTAAAGTTGCCAAGTTTGGGGACCCCTGCTGTGGAGAATCACACCCACATTTTCACAATGCTATGGCTCCATATCAAGCTTTAGGAAATTCCTAAATAGCTAAATGAGCAGATAGGTGTGTTTTTTTTTTTTTTGTGGGTTTTTTTTTTTTGGTTTTTTTTGGGTGGGTGTTTTTTTTTTTTTTTTTTTTTTTTTGTTGGGGGGGGGGGGGGGGGGGGGGGTGTTGTGGGGGGGGGGGGTGGGGTGGGGTGGGGGGGGGGGGGGGGGGGCAGGTTTTTTTTTTGGTTAATATTTTTTTTTTTTCTTAGTTACATTTTATTATTTTTTTTTTTTTTTTTTTTTTTTTTTTTGGTCTTTTTTGGGGGGGGGTTTATTTTTTTTTTTTCTTTTTAAAAATTCTGGGGCCTTTCTTTGGGGGGGGGTTATTGTTGGAGAAACAGGGTAGTTTCAAGAATAGATACAATTTCTCACCCATATCCCATCATTACCAAGAGATAAAGTATATGTAATGATATTACTGACAGATCTCTCTTCCATACTGTAAAACCTGCTCTGATGTTAATGTGTTCTCAACTCCTATTTTAATAACTTGGAAAAATTAACCTGACTTTATGTCCATACAATTTTTATTCAGCTTAATTCAGGGTTATGTACCAGTGCTGGGATTCAAACTTTTTTACTACCGGTTCTGTGGGCGTGGCTTGGTGGGCGTGGCAGGGGAAGGATACTGTAAAATCTCCGGTCAGAAGTGGTATTTGCTGGTTCTTGGAACTACTCAAAATTTCCGCTACTGGTTCTCCAGAACTGGTCAGAACCTGCTGAATACCATCTCTGTTATGTATTGTCTAAATTAAAAGAGAAATTCAGGGAATCAGTTTAAAAGAAAATTACTGATTGGGGCCCTTACAAATTGCAGTTGTAATTCACTTCAACTAATGATATCTAGGTTGGTTTGAGCAACGCTTGTTAATGACTTTCATTCTAGAATTCGTTGGACAGATGGAACTATCTATTTCATGACCTATAGATCAATGAAATCAGGTTATTTTCAATAAGCAGATACATTTCATGAGGCATATAAATTTAACCAATAAAATTAAAAGATAGGAGTTGCCAAATTAAATGGGGACTTTTATTCCCAGAAATTTTCTAAATCTTTCTGAAGAGGCTTTATAAATATGGATCTCAGGTGTTATTGGTCAATGAAGTACTTGGTTAAAGTTGGGGGTTTTGGGGGGGGGTTGTTAGGGATAACATTGTTTTACCCTAACTGTTTTGGGTAAAGATAATAAAATGATGAATCATGGTTTGTCAGATAAAGTGTATGTGACTTTAAGCTAAAGGAATGTAATTAAGGGTGCAGCAGCTGTAAAAGTACTATATAAGCAGCAAGGCACTCTCTGGCTCTTACTGGCTGGCTTATTGAAGACTGCATTCTTGCTGGATCGGGGAGGAGAAGAAGTGTTGGATTACTTTGAAGATATTTCTCAACAAGAGAAGATAAGTTTTGAACAGATTTATTACTGGCTATTCGACACGGACTTTGCAATTAGAGTATCCTCGACAAGACTTGACTAAATTTGGTATATGACTAATGGACTGTTTATAATGACTATGCTATAATTCTTAAATGGAATAAATTATATTTTTGATAGCACAAGCGTATCTGTATTTTTACTGCGTGTTAACTAGAAAACTTATCTCACACATTTACCTGTCTTCCTATCTGACTTCGCTGCACATTCTGTTTAGTTTGTTTTCCTTAACACCGTTGGGGAATCCAGGCTTAACACTGGTTATGGGCCCAGAGAGACTGCAAAGTCAGTTTAACTAGGATAAAAACAGGTTTATGTAAAAGTGAGATTTTGTGTTGTTACACGTTACAGTAAACAGACAGCTGTGTTTTATCAATTATAGTTTTATATCCATATAGTGAAATATGGCACAAGACAGTCTACAAAGTTTGTCCCTTATATCCAAGCTGGATGGCACAAACTATGTTTCATGGTCTATGAAATGTAGTCTACTTCTACGAAGAGAAGGTCTGTGGAACATAATTGAAAATCCACCAAACGTAGAAGAATGGGATCCTGAAGATGATGAAGATAGTAAAAAGATAGAAGAATTTAAACAGAAAAATGAGCAAGCACTTTGCATCATAGGACTAACTTTAACTGATCAGCAGCTTATTCATATACACGGAGAGCAAACTGCTGTTGGGTGTTGGCAAAAACTGAGGAGGATTTATGTTCGAGATAACGTTGGTGCTCACATAAATCTAACACGGAAGCTTTTTCCGCACGTATCTCCAAAAGAATGGTGATATGCTGAGTCATTTGAATACTATGAAAAGCATTTTCCAAGAACTTCATGAGAAAGAGTTAATTTTCTCTGAACTACACCAGGTCTACATAATTCTATCTTCATTAGACGAAAGTTTTGATGACTACGTAACTTCCCTTGAAATATTGCCTAAAGAAAGCCTAACTTTAACTGATATCACTGGCAGATTGATTGAAGAGGCCAGAAGAAGACTTGAAAGAGATCAGTTAAGGAGGGAGCAACCTCAAAAGGAAAATAATGAATCTCCTACTGCATACGCAATTAAAAAGTGTTTTAATTGTGGGAGGAGAGGACATTTGGCAAGATATTGTAAGAAACCAAAGCGCAAGAATGCAAGCCAGAATGCTGAAACCAACAAAGAAGAAATAAGAATTTTGAGTTAGCAATGTATAGTAATGGAGTTGTAAAAATAATTTATGGGTGGTTGACAGTGGTGCGTCCCACTGTATTACAAATGATAACAAAAATTTGTAAAAATGTCCATGAGTTCACAGCATATCTCATTGGCAAACGGATGGAAAATGAAGGCAAAAGGTCAAGGTATAGCTCATTGTTCTAGTATAAATGAGAACATAAAAATGTTATATGTACCTCAACTTAAATTTAATTTGCTTTCAGTTAGAATGTTGGTTAGATTAGGATACATAATTACCTTTAAGGGAGATACTTGTTTAATTGAAAAAGAAGGTAAGAAAATTACTGCATCGTTAAGAGGTGACTTATATGTGTTAAATGATAATGGTTTAAAGATGGCTAACACAGTTTATGATAATAGAAAACCTCATAATGAATGTATTCACTTGTTACACAAGGCTAGGTCATTTAAATTTTAAAATGATTAAGAGAACTGTTCAACTATCTAAAGGAATAAGTTTGAAACCTTGTAATAAGTATTTGCAATGTTCTGCTTGTAATCAAAACAAAAGCAAAGTTATACCGGCAAATAGAGTTAATGGATTTACTACCAAAGAGCCTTTAGAGGTAGTATTTGCCGATATAATAGGTCCTAAAAAGCCAAGTGTAGGTGGTGCTAGATACATATTAAGCATAATGGACCACTATTCTAGGTATGGTTTCTGTTTTCTAATGAAGAGAAAAACTGAAACGTATACAAATTTCTTTAATTGGTTAAAATTTGCAGAGAGGAAAACTAAAAGGAAATTAGTAACTCTTATAACAGATAATGGTACGGAATTTACAAATAATAAATTCCAGAGTAGACTTAGAATGGCAGGTATTCAACATAAAAAGTCTGCACCATATAGGCCTCAACATAATGCATTTATAGAGAGAAGAGGCCAAACACTGCAATCAATGGGAAGAACAATGTTATCTGATTCTGGATTACCTGACAATTTGTGGGGAGAAGCTATAATGTGTGGGAATCACATATTAAACAATGTTGTTAATTCAACAACAGGTGAATTACCATTCACTCTATGGCATGGTAGGAAACCTGATTTGAGTTATATTCACACATTTGGTGCACCAGCATGGGTGCATATCCCTACACAACTCAGGCACAAAGGACAACATAGAGCTAAAAGATTAATTTTTGTTGGATATCAAGCAAACCATAGATCTTATAGATTCTGGGAACCAGGTACATCTAGAGTATACTGCAGTGCTAGTGCACAATTCCTAGAACATATAGGATGGAATAGATTAGAGCAAGATTCAGATAATGATGTTATTATAGAACCCTATAAGAGGCAGAAAGAAAAGAATAGTTATAAGAAAAGTCCAATTAAAGAAGAAGTCCATGAAGAGCAAATAGAATCAGATCAAGAGGAAATAATTAATCAAGAAGTGATAGATAGTCAAGAACAGGAAATAAAGGAAAGTCCACCTGTAAGTCCTGTTATACCTAGACGCTTAGTATAACCAGACCACCTGAAAGATATCAGGCAAGTATTGTTTGCCAAGTAAATAAAGTTCCTACTAGCAAAGATGAACTTAAGATGTATCCTGCTAAGGATCAGGAGAATTGGCAAAAAGGCAATGGAAAAAGAGTTAAATTCTTTAAAGGAAATGAAGGTTTATGAAGAAACCAAATTACCTCCAGGAGAAAAATCCATTGGATGCAAATGGATATTTAAAGTAAAGACTGGAAATAATGGGAAAGTAACTTATAAGGCTAGATTAGTAGCACAAGGATTTAACCAAAATGTATTTGATTATGATGAGGTATTTGCACCAAATCTTAAGGCTACAACTTTAAGAGCAGCTTTAGTATGGGCAGCTAAGAAGAATTATATAGTTAACCATTTAGACGTAGAAACTGCATATCTACATGCACCATTGCAGCATACAATATATTTGAAAAAACCGGTTGGTATAAATGATAATAAAGTAAATAGCAATGATTGTTGGAAACTCAAGAAGAGTTTATATGGATTGAAACAATCTGGCTATGAATGGAACCAATATATTGTGAAAGAATTAAACAATATAGGGTTTAACTCTGGTTTAGCAGATCCATGTATGTTTAAAAGAGAAAATAATGGAACGGTGTCATTATTGTTATTATTTACAGATGATATTGCTTTGATTACTAAGACCAATAATGAAGCTACTGAGATTATTTCATTATTGGCCAAAAGAATAAAATTAAAGCATTTAGGTGAAATTAAAAAGTATCTAGGATTGACAATTACCAAAACCACAAAAGGATTTAAGATATCTCAAGAGGATAAAATTTGCCAATTAATTAAATTGTATAAAATGGAACTTTGTAAGCCTGCAAAGACTCCAATGAGTCAGGAAATTTGCAAAATGGATGCTCAAAGTCCCAAATTTGATAAGACCATATATCAATCTTTGATTGGTAGCTTATCATATATAAGCAATTGGTCTAGGCCAGATATAGCTTATAGTATTAATCAGCTGGCACGATATAATAATGATCCACATCAATGTCATTGGCAAGCATTAAAGAGAATTTTAAGATATCTTAAAGGAACAATGCACCATGCATTGTATCTAGAGCCAAAGGTGATTTGAATCTTAGTGCCTATGCAGATGCAAGTTTTGCAACTGACATAAACACTAGAAAATCAACATCTTGGATGGCTATATTATTTGGTAAGACACTAATAGGGTGGAGGTCAATCAGACAACAGCATATTAGCTTGTCAACAATGGAAGCAGAATTTTCATGTCTGTCATTACTATGCACTGACTTAATTCTGTACAAACAGTTATTATTAGATATGGGTATAACTGTTAAAGATTCTATTATTGTGTACGAGGACAACCAGGCAGCTATACAATTAGCTACTAATATTGCTGTAAAGACTAGATCAAAGCATACTGATCTAAGATACTTAAATGTTAGAGAATCTGTAAAAATGGTCTAATTAAACTTGAGTACTGCATGACGGAAGAAAATATTGCAGACCAGTTTACAAAAGCTCAAGGTGTTGTAAAATTTAAAGAGAGTTGTGACAATTATGATTTGAAAGTGTAAATGGATATATTATTGTAATATTTATTATTATTACCCAAAAGGGGAGAATGTTAGGGATAACATTGTTTTACCCTAACTGTTTTGGGTAAAGATAATAAAATGATGAATCATGGTTTGTCAGATAAAGTGTATGTGACTTTAAGCTAAAGGAATGTAATTAAGGGTGCAGCTGTAAAAGTACTATATAAGCAGCAAGGCACTCTCTGGCTCTTACTGGCTGGCTTATTGAAGACTGCATTCTTGCTGGATCGGGGAGGAGAAGAAGTGTTGGATTACTTTGAAGATATTTCTCAACGAGAGAAGATAAGTTTTGGACAGATTTATTACTGGCTATTCGACACGGACTTTGCAATTAGAGTATCCTCAACAAGACTTGACTAAATTTGGTATATGACTAATGGACTGTTTATAATGACTATGCTATAATTCTTAAATGGAATAAATTATATTTTTGATAGCACAAGCGTATCTGTATTTTTACTGCGTGTTAACTAGAAAACTTATCTCACACATTTACCTGTCTTCCTATCTGACTTCGCTGCACATTCTGTTTAGTTTGTTTTCCTTAACACCCGTTGGGGAATCCAGGCTTAACAGGGGTTGCTTGTGTTTTAACTATACCTGGTCAAAATAATTAAGTCACTGTAAAACCCTTCTCTTGTTAAGTCATCAAATTCAACGCCCACTTCACTGCATTGGTATCCTCAGTCAGTAGAACAGCTGTCAGCTGTCACCCTCTTTTTTCTTGTGCTTTGCTGCTATGCAGTGACAGACTGCCATGAACAGTGGGGAGGGGGAATGAAGGAGGGAAGGCTTGGGGAAATGAAAGTAAGTGCTGTCTCTCAAGAAGTTGCCTCGAGGTCACCCAGCGGGAAGAAGGACGGAGTTATATACCCAAATGCGCTTGGACGTTATGAAACCATCTTGCCTGAACCTGATTAATTACACTGGGGTGGGCAGTGGGAGATAGATAAAGGAGCAAGGGATTTTGGCACGCAACTCTTCAGTTCTGCCTCTGCCATACTGCAATTGCAATATACTTGGCTTCTAATAAACTATACCTTTCTCAACAAATGGCGTCAAGGTTCATTTCTATTTAGAGGTCTAAGTGGTGGCAAGTCCGACAACAGCATTCACTCCTCTCCAAAATAAGAATGACTTCAAAACAGTTAGTACAGCTTAAGTTTCATTTCAATTTCATTTTAGTTCTAGCTCCTGAAGAGATAATTCCTCCTACAGCTTGAGCAGTTTTAAATGATGCATAATGCTAGCTGGCAGAGATTGCCAATCAACATTGCAGTTTTTCTACCTGCTAGTTAATCATTCAGTGCAACGATGATTTTCCAATATAAAAACACCCTTGCTGATTTTTTTTTTATTCTGGAGTTCTTTTTTCAGTTGCTATACTTTCCCATTTGTATGAATCGTGTTAATTTTTTAAAAGTTGGAGTTGTTTTGTTTTATATGTGCATATGTGTGTGTGTGTGTGTGTGTGTGTGTGTGTGTGTGTAAATGAATTGGTTTGACAGTGTTCTATTACAGAACAGAATAAATAAGATAAATAAAGTTACAAAAATATCTAGCAGATACTATAACTGGGATATAGAAATAAATGAAGAAAACCCCAATTGCAACTTTTATGAGGATCATAAAATCGAGCATTTCATACTTAATGCTCATTTCAGAAGGGTTTTTATGCCAAATTAATTGTACACAGCAAATAGTTTAAATGTGTATTACATTCATACACAGTGCATTTTAATTCCCTGTTCAAAGGGAATATTTTTGTCTACACATATGAAAATGAGTGAAAATGGCCATTCCTCTATGCAACATATAATATAGAAGATGTTAGCCTAGTAAAAATGGAGGGTTTTTTTGTTTTGTTAATTTGGATATAGATGCAAATCAAGTTGTCGAAGTTGCATGTCACTCCTCTTGATTAAGAGAGACTAGAATCCAATTAATTCTGCATCATGCCCATGGTTTATGACATAATCAATGAATCCCTCTCTTACCTTCTCTCTTAATCATATACTGGGGTTTTTTTGTGTGTTAAGGTTTCAATTTGCATGACATCTGAACTGAAAAACTCTAATTTAGCAAACATCAGCATTGCAGATCTCGCTTGTTTATCCTGATCTCTTTACTTTAAACCGGCATATAGCAGAAGAAACCCAAGATCAAAAGAAGAGAACCCAGGCTAGATTTATAACTACAGGTACTCCTTGACTTATAACCACAGCTGAGCCCAAAATTTATGTTGCTAAGCGTGACAGTTAAAATTTTTGTAACTTTGTAAATGGTCATTAAATAAACTGTTGTAAGTTGAGGATTACCTGTATTCCAAACTACTGTTATACATGCTCCTAATGTACAGTGTGAATCCAATAATTTTTTTATTTCATCTTGTTCACATTCTTAAAATTATTTTCACCTTGTACAGGTAGTCCTCAACATATGACCACAATTGAGCTCAAAGTTTCTGTTGCTAAATGAACCAGTTAAGTGAGTTTTGCCCCATTTTATGACCTTTCTTGCCACATTTGTTGAGAGAATCACTGCAGTTGTTAAGTTAGTAACACAGTTGTTAAATGAATCTGGCTGTCCCATTGATTTTGCTTGTCAGAAAGTCGCAAAAGGTGATGATATGACCCCGGGACACTGCAACCGTCATAAATATGAGTCAGCTGCCAATGGTCTGAATTTTGATCACTTGATCATGGGGCTTCTGCAATGGTCGTAAGTGTGAAAAACGGTCACAAGCCACTTTTTTCACTTCACTTCAAATGATCACTAAATGAACTGTTGAAAGTCGAGGACCTGTACTGTGTTTTGTAAGCTGCCCAGAGTCCACTAGAGTGGAAGGTTATGTGTTCAATTTAATAAATAACCATAATAATTGTATCATGCAAACAATGCTTGCATTGTTTCTAGTTTGGTATAAGTGTGGTTGTCAGATAAAGTGATGTGCTGTAAGGAATGTGGTGCAGC
The DNA here is from genome assembly GCF_049901735.1 of Notechis scutatus. NCBI lineage: Eukaryota > Metazoa > Chordata > Lepidosauria > Squamata > Elapidae > Notechis > Notechis scutatus. The sequence continues at coordinate 92,488,475 of NC_142012.1, read as the reverse complement.
GAAAAGACTAATAAGCGCAAGGCCCTCTGGCTCGGCTGGCTTGAGCGCGCTGCTGGTCGGGGGAGAGAAGGTGGCGAAGCACGGGAAGAAAGGGAGTATGGACGCCTGGCTTTGCGGACTGATAGAGTCCGAAAGACTGACTGAATGATATGAATGGACTGTTTATAATGACTTTGCTAATTTAAATGGAATAAACAATTTTGATAGCACAAAGGTATCGACGCGGTAACAGAAAACTTTCTCACATTTACCGTCCTCGCTCGCTGATTCTGTTTGTGTTTTCCTTAACACCATTGGGAATCCAGGCACGTCAATGATGTGTGAACCTAGCAACTAAGTTCTATTCAGCAAACTCAATGCTTAAACAAGTCATGCCTTAACATAATGTGTAAACAGGATCTGCCAAGGTATTCATCCATCCCTAAGGTTAAGTTGCAGGTTGACAAACAGACATTGTCCCTAAAACTCTGTCTTTTTCCCCCTACCTACAGCAGGCTGGAAGCACAGAAAATCTCCTTTGCTAAACATTGGTGCCTTTGTGAGGCAGGTACAATAAAAAAATGTGGCTCGTGTTTTGTTAGGTAGCCAGGGAGACTCATTTGCAGATTGATCTTTCCTCTTCTTTCTAAATTCCCAGGGCATTCTGATTTATTCTACTTGCATTACCTGTTAGGTAACAAAGGTAAAATCTGTGTCTTAAACATTGCCCATTCTTCTATTGTGTGTAAATACTGGCCTGCGAGCAGCTATAATTCCGAATGGTTATACAATATTTTACCACGGTTCTTTCTCTTAGTTTATTATCATAATAAAGTCTTATATATTTGTATTCTCTACTCTGTCTACATGCTTTTATTCTGAAGTACAACACCTATTTCTTTTATCTGGTTTGTATATAACAGTTATAATAGTTCTATCTAATAACAGGGGTTGGGTTTTACAGAAAATATTTTTTGAAGAGGATGTGTGAATAGGGTTGTAGGATTCATTCACAATTATGCTTATTTATTTATATCCTGCTTTTATTATTTTTATAGATAACTCAAGGCAGCAAACGAACATAATTTCTTCCTATTTTCCCCAACAGCCATTATGATAAAATTGTGACAAATCTTCAAGTGTCAAATCTCACTTTCTGATTTTGTAACTGATTTTCTCAACTGATCCTCTTAGTTTTTAAGTGCAAAATACAGCAACAGGTATATTATCTGAGGTTGCTGGTGGTGCACAACCTGGATTTCATTCTCGTCTCTTATCTTAATACACTTAATGCTTTTTCCCCCTCTTCTCATTCTCTAGTTTGATATGCAGCTTAGCTAGTAAAAGAGCTAAGGTTTCTATCTAAATTACTCTGTTCCCACAGGTGGCCAATGATAGTATGAAAAATATTCAATACCCATGTAGATATAGAAAATGTATCATATTTGATCTAAGTCAGGGATGTCAAACTCGCAGCCTGCGGGCTGGATGCGTCATATACTGGATGCGTCATATACTGGCCACGCCCACGCTCACTGTGACGACGCGGAGTTTGACGCCTCTGATCAAAGTGATCATCATCATAAAACTATCCACAAGGAGTCACAACAATGGCAGGCATCAAGTCCTTGTAGTAAAGATACTGTGAATATCAGGTTGAGTAACTGATGATTATACGGTTTATGAAGCATCTTCTCGGCCCAATGGTATCTGCCCCACTCAATCTGGCAAAAGGGGCATTTTACAGCTCCCACTGATCAAAGAGTTTTGGCTGGAGGGGGTCAAGAAGGACAGCCTTTTCTGCTCTACTCCTGTTCTTTGGGTTATCTTACTTCCTGTGTAAAGTCTACCCTCCCTTCCCCCTTTGGCATTCCAGAAGAGCATAAAAATTGGCTCTGCTGGTGGCTTGGGGTCCTGAAATCAGTGGTGGGATTAAAAACAATTTACTACCAGTTCTGTGGACATGGCAGGGGAAGGATACTGTAAAATCCCATTCCCTCCCCACCCCACTAACCTGCTTTCAAGCTCCTTTCTCTTGTTCAGGGCAACAAAAGAAGACTCAGCCGATCAGCTGGGACTCGGGAGGCAGAGAATAAATGGGGGTGGGGCCAGTCAGAGGTGGTATTTGCCGGTTCTCTAAACTACTCAAAATTTCTGCTACCAGTTCTCCAGAACTGGTCAGAACCTGCTGAGTACCACCTCTGGTCCTGATGGAGGTATCTATGTTGGAAGCAGCTGGTGAACTAACACAGAAGATGCCACCATTATCCCAATCTTGCCTTTTCTTAGCACTTTTCCTAATGTTTTCAATGTTTTTTAGTATTTTTGTATTTATGACTGCAATTGTACACCACCCTGAATCGCTTTGCAGAGTGAGATAGGGAGGGCATATAAATAAAATTAGAGTAAAGTAAACTAAGGGTTAAAATTTCAAGAACATTTTTGTTCACTTCCTCCAACTTCTTTTAACTTAAATTCAATACTTGTTTCTCACTTTAAATGACAGCTTGGCAACCTGTTCCTGAGAATACAGGAATATGAAAGCTTTGCATAAATGCAAATAAATTGAAACAATTCACAGCTGAAACAATTAAACAATTACATCTAAAGTCTATATGCAAAAAAAGGCTAATCAAGTACTAGTAGTTGAAAACCCCTGTGGCTGGATATATTTGGTTGAGTCATCACTGGCATAACATTCTTTGTTTCATTCAATAAACCATAGTTAAACAAGTAATGACTTAGTATTATGTATAAGCCCCACCTATTAGTGAGGCCAGAAATGCCTTTGCTCAGCTAAACCTAAAATGAATCACGCCCAGAATATTTATTCTTGAAGAATGCAGACCTGACCTCAGTAATACAATGCTTTGGTGACATCATGTTTGATCATTACAATTTGTTCCACATAAGAAAGTATCTTTAGCAAGTTTTCAGGTTTAGAAAAGCTGCAATCCACCTTAACAAGAACTACATCACTGTTAAAACTCAGTGATTTTATTTGTTTTGTAAAACTAGTCTCAGAAGGACAGAGTTTACACTGTGGTTTGTTGAAGAAGTCATAGCACACTAAGCCAGGATCCCAGCAAATCTCTCCTGAATGTGTATCTTAGTCCAACGTTAAGAGTATTCAGTGTGGCCATTCAAAGCTCAGAACACAACGCTTTGCAAACCCATAATTTATTCCAGAATAAAGATATTGTGGTGGTTTAATTGCTATCAGTGACTTGCTAAAGCCTCTTGTTTAATTCTGTAAAGGTTTCTATTAAGATCCATGTACTTTAATGAAACTGCTGAGCTTTTTAGATGCCATGCTTCTTATCTGAAGTGCTGTGACTAAAAACATGAAGACATTTATTCTCTTCAATTGGCCAACTCAATCATATCATGAACATCAGAGAGTTTTCTAATACATTCATGGTTCCTCTTTTTATAAAGAATATATGCATCCTCCTTGACTGTCATAATTTTAACCAACACAAAGCTAACAGTACTATTTCAAAACCAATTTGTCATATTATCAACACTTCATAGAGACCAATTCCTGGTCTAACTATAACTACAAGAGCATGTTGCTACATCTGTAAGAGCACTGATAAACAATTCAGGACACTTGTAGCACTTCTCGTGCCTTCATATGACCTGCTACTAAACAATTTGTATGAACAGACCCATTCAAACTCATTTGATCCTAGCCAAAAAGTCAAAAACCTGGCCAACGATTGCAATAAAACTTGATTCTGTTCATCAAAATTCCCTGTTTCACAAGCCTGAAGTCTTGCAATCCTAAAAGAACCAAATTTACAGACAAGTAAATCCATAAAAACCCTGAACTTACCAGAATCTCACTATTCTTTCTTTGGTCCTAAGATGTCAACTTTTTAAAAATCACATCTGAACCTACCCAATAGTTCCTACAGAGTATTAAAAACCAGTTAGCTATGATATATTATAGGGCAGGGGGCGCCAACGTTTTGGACCTCAAGGACCACCAAACTCATAATTTTAAATCCCAGGGACCACTAACTGGTTCTGTAGGTGTGGCCTAATTTGTGGGTGTGGCTTGGTGGTCATGTGACTGGCTGGGCATGGCTTGTATGTAAATATTATAAATATTTATATAAATATTGATTTTTTTATAAAAAAAGACCAACGTTTACCCAAAATCAGGCAAAGCAGACAGGCAGATTGCGTTGCTCACAGAATCATTCAGTGATCTATCTATCTGCCATCGGCTAGCTCAGTCTCTTAAATTTGCTTGTCTTCTGCACTGAATAACAGAACCTTCAGTCCTAAGGGAGGTTCGGCTGTGCTTAAAAGCAGAGCCAAAGTTCTAAAGACTAGCTAGAAAGCAAGAAATCCAACCATTTCCTGCTTCTTAGCTAATCTAAATCTCCCAGCACAGCAGAACAGATGATGGTTGGAAAAAGGAAAAATAGCAATTTAGCAGGCAAGTTTGCCGGGTAAGGAGTGAGTGGGAGGGGAGGGTTCCTGTAGGCCATGTGGGTGGCGTGCCTTGTGTTTCTGCGCAGCCTGGATTAATTGCTTTGGGGGGATGCTCTGGGGGTGAGATTTCTCTGTGGCCCACCAAAATTTTCTCATGGCCCACTGGTTGGAGACCGCTGTTGTAGAGTATAAGTTACAACTTACAAGACTGAAAGAGATTTTCCAGAAAGAAAATTTAACTTTTAACTTGTTTGTGTGTTGGATACTGCTGTTAAGAACAGGCAGGGATACTTATGTTTCCGTGTGTAATAGTTCTTCAAATCTTTTAAATAGCCATGCCAGGAGAGTATACATTAGACAAATCATTTCAAGGTAATATAGCATAAAAGGAGTTTCAGCTTTTGGAAGTCTTTAGAAAAATGGATAATAGACTTTAGTAAATGTATAAAGGCAAGGCAAGACAGCTTGATCCCAGGGGTTGAGCACAGCTAAGTAAAAAAAGGAGGCTGCATTCTGAGAATTTGAAATAGGGTACCACATCAAAGGGCCTTCAAAGCAGCACTTCATTCAAGTGTTAAAATGGAGCATCCCTAGTGTTTGTTTTATAATCAAATGTAGCTAAATAACAAACAGCCCTCGGGGGTTAGCAGCAGTCTTAGTAGCAAAGAAGTCTTTATGTATGAATTAGATTTTATATTAGATTTATTATTCAGGTACTCAAGGTAGGATACCCAGCACTCTGTCTTTATGCCCGCCACAATAAATCTCTGAGGTAAACTGAACTGAAAGAGAAAGTAAACAAAATCTCCTAGGGAGCTTTGGTGATTAGGGGTGGATTTGGAGCTGAATGTTCCTGGTGCCAGTATTAAGACTTGAATCCCTGTACCACTCTGGCTCTAATATTAGATAGAGGGTGGGCATGCCTTTTTTGTTTTTAATCTTCTGTATCTTCAATGTTTTTTCCTTGTAGAAGTTGGCTATTATTGTTAAGTTTTTATGAATTTTTTTTATGCATTAGATTGTATTAAGCAGATTATATGCTATCACTTCAGTAGTGACTCTTAGAAGCCACATAGATTTTTCTCCATGACGATCTGTCCATAAGTTGGTTTTTCAAGTTGTCCAACAATGCACCATCACCAATATAACTAAGTTTACATTGCAGTTTTCTTACTGAACTTATATGAAACACATAATCCTTTTCTCTAAGCTATTTTGGTTTGTTCAGCAACTTCAATAAATATCTTTTAAAAACATAAACTAATTATCTTCAGGGGAATGTATATGGTGATCAATTTTAAAAAAATAGAAAGAATAATATTTGCTCTTATCTTGAAATAAGATGGACAATTCTTTTGCAGTAGTGGCTGCACTTTTTATTACAGTTGTTTAGTGACTGCTATTGAGCAACAATGTCAAGATTGCTGATGCAACACTTTTTTCACCCCAGGACAAATATTTTATTTAAAGAGCTTGGTTTGCTAAAAATATCTAAGGTTTACCACTTCAAATTCCTTCCCCCACAAAGTTTCATAAGAAATCATGCCTCTGTTCTTTAGCAGTTTGATGTTGAATTGTTTCAGTGCAAAAAAAAAAAAAAATATAGAATAGAATAGAATACTTTATTGGCCAAGTGTGATTGGACACACAAGGAATTTGTCTTGGTGTAAATACTCTCAATATACATAAAAGAAAAGATACATTCGTTAACAATCAAGAATCATAATGTACAACACTTAATGATAGTCATAGAGTACAATCAGCAATCAAATCATACTAGGAAACAGTCAATATTAATCGTAAGGATACAAGCAACAAAGTTACAGTCCTACAATCACAAGTGATAAGGAGTGATGAAAAAATAAGGGCTGCACAATATCCATAAATGATTAAGTAACCTACCACTGGCATTAAATAACAGCAAATGTGCTTGTTTTGTGACAATGTATTGAACTTTAAAAAAAATCATAGCAATAGTGCGGCTTTTGAATTGTATCTAATAGTCTTAAACAACAACTTACATCTTTCATACAAATGTAGTTCAAAATTGTTCATTTCATACAGTAAAGGACAACATGAGCCAGTTTGGTTTAATGATTAAAACACCTGGCTAGTTGGCTACCTTTAGGCCAGTCCCTCTCTCTCTGCCCTAGGAAAAAGGAAACAAGCAAAGCATTTCAAAAAAATCTTGCCAAGGAAACTGCAAGGGCTAGGCTGCAATGGAGACTGACTCACAGGACAAACAAAAGGCAATACAGTCTAGTAAAGTGGAACTTTTGATAATCATCTGCAAAATTAGAAAAATATTAACATACAGGACATGTTTGCACGAAAGCTTCACTTTTGGTACAATTTTGTAACTAGACAGGAAACAATGGGAAGGTTATCAATCATACATGCACATTCATACACACTTGCTCACACACACATAAAAAGCCCTGCAAAAAGAATTCTTTACAACTACCAAGTCTACATTATGGTTGTAAGGATCCAAGCTAGACAATACACCAATACTGTAAGATTTGTGGAAAATAAATCCTTTTTTGTTTTTTGCACAAATTTTGAGTGATGTCTTTAATTGGGCAAAAATACCACACAGAAATGTTCATGCAAAAATTTGGTTACTGTTTCTTGAATGATGGGTACAGTATATTTACACTGGGATCAATGCATTCTGCATAAGTATGTGGAAGGAATTCCAGACTTAATTCATGAACTAACTCATGGAAGGCCAAATAATTCTTAAAGTCCACAGCCTCATTTTCCATGTAATCGTACTGATTTTTTTCCTCCATCAAGTATTGGGTTTTGAACACAGGAACAACAGGGACAAGGAAGATTTTCTTATTTTGTTTGATTTCTTAAACAAAAAGCATGTTCTACAAGCACAAAGCTCTCTACTGCAACTGTTCTTTCCCTGCTCTTCCTTTAAAATGCTGGCAACAGCAGCAACGATATCTACACAACCATTGTGATGGGGCCAGATTAAGACACAAACATCATATTACCACCATGGCAACCTTGAATATCATTATGATGGTAATATAACCATGTAATTAAGATGCTTTCACCGCCACCTGACCTTTCTACAAGATTGAAGATGATGATCAACGACACTGTGGAGATCTCACAACGATAGCAGCAATCATAGTAAACATCAGGGAAGGTCAGAAAACTTGCCCTGTCCCAGATGACCCAATTCTTTGTGAAGTTCATTTATTCATTGTGAAGGAGGCAAGAGAACTTTGCTTTTTAAAAAAAAAAAAAAAGTACCATGAATAACTGAACATGGAGGCATGTCTCGAGTGGCCTGGCTTTTAAAGCTTACATATGGATAAGGCCAAATTATATAATAAATAATAAAACAGGCTTAAAAGACCACACATGCTTTTGTCACCAAAAGCATGCCAGACTTTCAAATCTAGTGCAGGGCACTGTTCTACATACTGTACATAAATTACACTTGTGATTCTTGAACTGTCTGTCTTAATTCAATGTGCCTTTTACTGAATAGCAGAGGAGTGAAAACAGTGAAAAGTACCTGATTTGTGACCTTATGAAATCCACCAGAATCGTGCAGTGCCATCTACTGCACGCACAGGTTGATTGCTCAGTGAAATATACCATAACCTTCAAACCAAATGAATGCAACATTGAACATTTTTTTAAAAAAAATTCTTAAGGATGAACAAATATGCTTGATTGTCACAATGACAGAATTGAGCATGGCATTAATAATTCCTGGTTACAGAAATATAACTTATTTGCGTGTCTGTATAAGAATCAAGGAATGTTTTCACATGGTTATTATGCACCTGAAAATTATTTTATTTTTCAACAAACAAACCAGTACAAAACTGACCTCATGACTGACTATATCAATACCATATCCATAAATCTATGTCAATAAGTGTTTCATTTAACTTATTTTTGTAATAAGCAGTTATCATTTCTACTTTTTCAGACTGAAAAATATTCATTTCAGAGTATGTTTCAGCTAGGATAAGGAAGACTACCAATATTCTGCTAAAATAAATTATATTAGACTAAACTGTCACTCATCTGTAGCACTATAAAGACTTTTTTTTTTGCCTGAACGCTGGCAAAAGTTTTTTTTTCCCCCCCTTTGGCCTCTATATATCAAAACTATTGTCTATGATAAGTAAAAATAGAGTAAAGTGAACACAGCCAAAAATGCCCACAGCAATTATTCTAATGAAATGCAGTTCTACCCACTCAGTGGATATTAATTTTGTTAAAATATTGAATACTGAAATATTGAATTGTCATGTCACTTTGAAATTCAAGGTTTAAATTTTTTTACACCAAAATATTAATTTTGCAGTTTACTTTTTTTATATTTGAAATAAGTGGACAGCTTTCTGGAACAATGCATTGATTTTTGTGAAATTGAAATAACTTTAACACACACATTTGCATACACAAATTACAGTGATATAAGTTTCAATTTATTGCCAGTTTTTTTATAATTAGAACTTTGCCAGAAATTCTGCTGGTTTGTTTTTTAAAGTAACAGATTCTTGAAAAAGTTTATATTCTCTGGCCCATTCAAAGCGTTACAAATTTACAACTATGACTCTTGTTGAAAATTCATTGCTACATACAGGTAGTCCTTAACAACTACAACTGAGCCCAAAATTTCTGTTACTAAACAGAACAGTTGTTAAGTGAGTTTTGCCCCATTTTATGACCTTTCTTGCCACAATTGTCAAGTGAATTACTGCAGTTGTTATGTTACTAACACGGTTGTTAAATGAATCAGCCTTCCCCATTGATTTGCTTGTCAGAAGGTCGCAAAAGGTGATCTCATGACCCCGGGACATAGCAACCGTCATAAATATGAATCAGTTGCCAAACATCTCAATTTCGATTACGTGGCTATGGGAATATTGCAATGGTTTGTAAGTGTGAAATATGGTCATAAGTCACTTTTTTCAGTACTGTTTTAACTTCTGTGCTTCTGTTCCGAGCTCAGACTGTTGTAAGTCAAGGACTACCTGTAGTAGCCTCACACAGTGTTTCATTTGAGGAGTGTCACACACACAAAAAAAGCAGAGGTCACCACCACAAAGTACGCTGAAGTTACTCTGGCACAAAGTGAATCATAACATGTATTTGTTTTGAGTAAAGAAACTAAAAGAAAAAAACTTAAAGTGGGAAGAATAAAGAATGAATAAGCTAAAACATAGTAAAAGTCTGAGTTGGCAAAGAGCGCTCGCCCCCCCCCCCCTTCTTTACTCTAAAAAATATTATGTACAACATGTACTCTTTACTTTTACAATTTTAAGACACAGCAAGATAGCAGGAAACTGCAGACAGTGTTCTCAAGAAGATTAAGGGCAGCAGCCAAAAGCACTCTAACATCCATCTTAAAACACAGAATAAAAATGAGTGAATTTTTACCAACTTAAATACGGGCCCATCTTTTACTACACCGTTTGATGCAAGCCAAAGCATGAGAAGTACCAGACCACCTGTGAGTGACATGACTCTGGCTGTCAACTTGCAAATTTATTAGGGCTTTATTCCAATACACACACACACACCCACACCAATTCATTGTATCTGAAGGACAGACACCCTTGCTTATTGGCTTTCTCTATTGACTCGATTCCTGGGTTCACACAACACTGTGATCCACAGCCTATGGGGTGGGTTTGCAGAGCAGCCGGGCTTTCTGAAACGCTTGGCTGGAATTCAAGGTGGCTTGTAAATCCTGACATATCGTCGACACGCTGTCATCCTCTGGAGCCTTCAGACGCGACAAGCCAAACAGCCTGGTGGGGTGGCGAGGGCAAAAATCGCTCCCGGCTAAGCTTTCTCATCCGCATCTTCGCTTGAGAGACGGGGAAAGCGGAGACCCCACCGCACGTCTGAACACCGTTCACTTCCACACACACCCCAAAAACAAAACAAAAAACCAAACCCACCGGAGTCCAACCCGAGCTGTTTCTCGGAAAGGATCCTCCCCCCCGTCCCTTTTTTTTTTTGCGCCCCCCCCCCAAGTTGGGGCTGAGGGCGAGAAAGAAGAGTCCACAATTCCTTCTGCGCTCCTCGCAGCTACGACCGCTTCGCACCCAAAGTCCGGCTCTCCTCAGTGGCGGCAGCTGCTGCTTCCTCGGAGCTCCTCGACCAAGATTATAATAATTTATTTTAAATAAATAACCCCAAAAAGATGCAGCAGCCAAAGCAGCAGCGAGGGGAGAGAGGGGAAAGAAGAAAAAAAAGAGGTTTCAAGGCGCTGCAGCAAAGCAGCAAAAGCAGCAGCGGGCGGCACTTCCTTCCTATTCCGCAGCCTGCGGGGTCGCCTCTTTACCCGCCCGCCCCCTCCTCCTCTCCTCCAGCCGCCCGCCTGCCTTCCTTCCTCCACGCCGCGACTCGGGAAAGAGGGTCGTCCTTGTCCCGGGCGGTCCCTCCGCTGGCGGGGCGGACCCTGAGCCAAGACTGGGCAGGGCTCCCGGCCCCGAGGGAGGGAGGGAGGGAGGGAAGAAGGCTCCGACGGGCGGCACCGGGAAGTCCCGCGTCCAAGGGCTTCCCCGCCGCGCCGCGCCGTCCGACGGCTCCCCCCGCGCGTTGCCCAGCCCTTCAGCTGAAGGGCAACCACCCGAGCCCCGCAACCCCGACCGGGCGTCCTCGCTTGCCCGTCCCCGGGTTCTGGCCTCCGCCCCGGGGACTCACCGTCCTGTGCCGGTGCTGCTGCTGCTGCTGCTGGTGGTGGTGCTGCTGGTGCTGCTGCTGACGGCGCCTCTCCAGTCCCAAGAAGCAGCCGGCGGCGGTCAACGCCGGTCCGCCGCCGCCGCAGCCGCCACCTCCGCCGCCGCCGCCGGGAGTCCTGGAGAGGACGAGCAGCAGCGATCTGCCCGCGGTGGCCGCCATCTCTCCACTGGAAGTCGCCGCTCTCCGGCAGGCAGCGCTGCGGGATTGCTCGAAAGGGGTGGGGAGGTGGGGGTGGGGTGGAAGGGGTGGGGGGAGGTGGGGAAAGGATCCCCGCGCGCGCGCGCGCCAGCCAATCAGGCGGCCCTCCGCGTTCAGGGCGCGGGGCCCCGGCGTGTCAATCCCAAGGCCCGAGCCCGCCCCCCTCTGCCTCTCCCGCCCTCTCGCTCGGGCGCCAGGCTGCAGCGGTTGCGGGAGAGCCGGGGAAACGCCGCTTGGTGGGAAAGGAAGAGAGAGCGAGCGAGGAGGTTTCCTCGGAAAGCGGTTCCGTGGGGAAGGAGCCACTGTGGAAGCAGCGAGGGAGGAGGGGAGGACCGGGGAGAGGGGGGACGCGCAAGACTCGCACACGGGCGGGGGATATGAAACGCGAGGTGTGAAAAGATGAGAGAACCTCGGACTTCCCCGATTAAACTTTGACCTGGAAGTCAGTCCCGCCACTGATTTCAATCGGAATAGAGCTGGAAGGGACCTTGGAGGTCTTCTAGTCCAGCCCCCTGCTCGAGCGGGAGACCCCCGCCTGGACCATTTCATATAGGGGGCTGTCCAGCCTTTTGCAGAATGCAGAATAGCAGAGGGAGTTGGAAGGGATTTTGGAGATCTTCTAGTCCAACCCCCTCCTCAAGCAGCCTTCTGGACAAATGGCTGTCCACTCTCTTCTTTAAAACCTCCATTGATGGAGCCACTACAACTTCCAGAGGCAACTTATCCCACTGATTCATTGTTCATACCTGAGAGCTGGGCAGGAGGTGCCGGAGGTGCGTGCATAAATGTGGTGTCGCTCCAAAGGCCTGGGGGTTCATTTTGGTTCCCTGGGATGTTCTCTTAAAAACCTCCAGTGATGTAGCCCCTACAACTACCGGACGCAAGCTATTCCACTGGTTAACTGTTCTCACTGTGAGGAAATTTCTCCTTCATTCCAGGTTCCTTCTCTCCTTGCTTAGTTTCCATCCATTGTTTCTTCTCCTGCCTTCTGATGCTTTGGAAAATGCTCTTTGCGGCGCTGGAATTTTGCTTATCATGTCACCCCAGTCCTTCTTCTTGGATAGATAATGGTGCCTGTTATATAGTGCAGATACAGATAATGGTGCCCGTTATATAGTGCGGGTAGTCTTTGACTTACAACTCCAATTGAGCCCATCATTTCTGTTGCTAAGCAAGACAGTTGTTGAGTGAGTTTTGCCCCATTTTACGCCCTTTCTGGCCACAGTTGTTAAGTGAATCACTGCAGGTGTTCCGTGAATCATTCGGTCACTAAACGAATCTGGCTTCCTCCATTGATTTGGCCTGTTGGAAGCCAGCTGGGAAGGTTACAAATGACAGCCGCATGACCTCGTCATAAATACATGCCATTTGCCAAGGACTCCCAATTTTGATCATGGGGATGCTTTAACAGTTGTAAGTGTGAAAAATGGTCACAAGTCACTTTTTTCAGGGCTGTTGCAACTTCGAATGGTCACTAAATGAACAGTTGCAAGTTGAGGACTACCTTTAATTTTTTATTCATTTATTCATTACTAATGCTTTATGCAGCTGCGGGTGTGAGAGTCTAAGCAATGTATAAGCAGCAACGCAATTCCCTAATCAACCAAAGAAATCCATATACCAGGGAAAGAAGAGATGTCATGAGCATTGATAATATTAAATAGAATTCTTTTATTGGCCAAGTGTGATTGGACACACAAGGAATTTGTCTTGGTGCATATGATCCCAGTGTACATAAAAGAAAAGATACATTCTATCTGTCTATCTATCTATCTATCTATCTATCTATCTATCTATCTATCTATCTATCTTGTCATGCGATCACCATTTCCAACCTTCCTAGCCAAGTTCCAACAAGCAAAATCTGTGGTGGAACAAGTGTGTGATTGGAAGATAGCCATGCAAACTGGGGAAGGAGAACTTGCAGTGCATAGTACCAATATGCGTACTTACGTACAAGTGGTCCTCGACTTGCGAGGACTGTTGCTTAGTGACTGAAGTTACAACAGATCTGCTTTGGTATTACTTACAAGCTGGATTCCAAGTTCTGATGATCGGGACCCTCCCACAATCACATGACCAAACTTTGAACATTTGGCAACCAGGCCAGATTTATGACTTGGCAGCATTCTGTGGTCATATAACCATATTTTTTGACTGTTTTGCTGAAAACCGGCATTTAGGTGTGTCATAAATCACATTCTCCACCCGAAGCATCTTCATGGCTGGTGTGTCATAAATCACATTCTCCAACCGAGGACTTTCCGAGTGCTCTAGAAACCACGACCCTCCAACTGGATCGGTAACCTGGGAGATGCTTTGGTGAGGCATGCATGGAATGTACTTCTGGTTTTTTTTATTATTATTATTTCCTTTCTGCTCTTTCAGGGTTTCTCCCCCATATGGCAACTCAAAAGGAGGCCAAGAATGCTTTACTAGTTGACAGCCCAGAGAGAAATATTGGTTTGTTTAACAACCCTCTCACAAAAGGTCGTAAAATCAAGCCAATCGTGTGATTGACCCATTTTACAATTATCCTGACTTATGACCAGGTTCAATTACGGTCATAAGTCTCACCTGTTCTATGCTTAAGTCACATTTTGTCTTTCTAACCTGGATTTCTATCCAACTCTAATTGGGAGCTGCAAAAACGTAGGATTGGGAACTACTGAGCTGAACTACCCAGAGTCACCTTGTAGGGAAGATGGGCAGCATTAAAATAAATGACTAATATTTGCAGTCTTGGGTTGCAAGTCTATCTCTATGATAGAAGGTACTCAAATCCTTTTGCAGGTATGAATATAAACAAAATCCAGATAATGACTGAATAAATAAAACTGCTGTTTCTGAACTCCTTTCTTGCAACATCAGCTAGGGCAAATAGCAAAAGTGCAAACACTATCACAAATTCAGAATAAATTAATGGAAGTCTTTAGACATGTCTTGGCTATAGAAGAAAGAAATGTCCCTTTTATGGCCTCCCCCCTCCCTACCTCTTGCACAGGCTACTGCATCATTGAAGGGGGGCGGGTTGCATTAGAGAATTTAAAATAGTATATCAGAGAAAAACAACCCAGAATGAATTGATTGGTTGAGTTGAATAGCTCAAAGGATGTGGTGACAGGAAGAATTTGTGGGCATTTCTGTATAATAAAGCAAATCTGGCTGGGATCTACAGTTCTGGCAGTTGCAGTGTGCTGAAAGGAGATTAATGCACAGCTCGTTAAAGGGTTACAAAACTGAAATTGTTTGAGGTGTAAATGGAGCAGGACGAATGACAAGGAGGGGAAACCCCACTAACCCTAGGAAAAACATGGATCTGCAAAGATGGATCATGCCAAAGGTAAAAGCTCAAAGAGGAAGTACAACAAAACCGCAAATAGTTAAGGGAAATTTTCCAACAGAACCTGTAGCCATGAATCTTCTGGGATACAGGTTGACACACACTCTTGGTCAGTTGACTGACAACCCTATTTCAGCGGGGTAGAATAAGCAAATAAGCATTTCCCGTGGTTCTGTTAATAGGCTGGAAATCAGACAATAACCTTGTGGTCTTCTAGCAACATATGCTCATTGCCACATCATACAGCAATTTTGCATAATTGGTGCAAGAAGAATGGCAGCCTAGAATTGGCATCATGCTGAGCAGAAACAGTGGCTGAAGGATGCCAGGCCCCGAGAACCAGGAACAATTATGAGTTCCTTTTCAGTAGTTTCCTTTATTGCTCTTTATAGACAGAATCTTGCCAGATTAAACAACCATATACATAACTACGTACACTCTGGGAATTGCTAGGGAGGAGCCATTTTAATTCTCTTCCTGTTAATGAAATTTCCCAAGCTCATCTGCCCCTTCACCCTTTGGAAAGCAGCCCTTCCCTCCTGGGAATCCAGACTACATTCCACCAGTAGGGGAATTAAAAAGCATTCACATATTCAGGTTTAGGATGTGAGGCCAGGGGTGGGATTCTAGCAGTTCACGCCTATTCGCTAGAACCGATTGTTAACATTCTAAGTTCAGAAAACCAGTTGTTAGAAGAAATTACTGGCCTAGTCCTGTAAGGAAACATTCTGGTGTTGCTTACAGAAACTGCCCCTCCGCTAACCCTTATTACGTTCTTGGCAGGACTAGACTTCCTGTCTCAGGAACTTCTCTGGAGTTTTTTTCCCCTCCTTTACTGGGACTTTGCTTGTGTGGAGTGACCATTTAAAGTTACAATGGCACTGAAAATGTGACTTATGACCATTTTCACACTTACGACTGTTGCAGCATCCCCACAGTCATGAGAGGCCAGTCGAGGAGATGCATGCCTCGATGTGAGTGATGTTGAGTTGGTCACGCCCAGCCAATCACATGATCACCAAGCCATGTCCACCACCTAAGCCACGCCCACAGAACCGGTTGTTAAACATTTTGAATCCCACCCCTGCTCCATAGCACTAGTGTCTATGGAGATTCTCAGTCATCCAGGTCATGGTTGTCCCAAAGGTGCTTTTTTCAAGAGACAACTGGACTTTCTTTGTTTTTCTTTGAAGATGTTTCGCTTCTCATCCAAGAAGCTTCTTTGGCTCTGACTGGATGGTGGCAAATAGAAGGATTTCTGGAAAGTTTTCCAACCCCAAGCTAAATTGGTCTATCCCTGCTTAGCATTTTGAGACCTGCCACCTTCTAGAGCAATGGTGGCTAACCTTTTTTTGGCTCCCGTGGTGATAATGGCGTGCACGCTCACTTGCTCTCTCTCGCGTGCCAGCACCCAGGAGGCAATGCGTTCTGGGGGGCCCAACACCCCCTGTGCATGCATGCGCAACCTCTTGCGCCACACCCCTGTGCATGCGCATGCGATTCCCCTTCATGGGCCATGCATCTTTGCGCATGTGTGCACGATTCCTCCTCATGCACCACACATCTGCACATGTGCACGTGATTCCCCCCTTGTGTGCAGACGCACGATCCCCTCACACCCACCCCACCCCCTGCGCATGCGAGCCAGATACCCGACAATCAGCCATCAGCTGGCGGCACACACGCTGCTTGTGCAGTGGAGCTCTTCCGGGCAACCTCTCGCGTGCTGGGGGAAATGGCTCTGTGTGCTACTTCTGGCACACGTGGCATAGATTCGCCAACACAGTTCTAGAGGTTCTTGCTGGACTTAGTTTGCACTAAGAAACACAGATAATCCTCAACTTACAAGATTTCATTTAATGACCGTTCAAAGTTACAACGGCACTGAAAAAAATGAGTTATCATCATTTTTCACACTTACAACTGTTGCAATACCCCCACGGTCACGTGATCAAAATTGGGATGCTTGGCAACAGGCTCATATTTATGACGGTTGCAGTATCCTGGGGTTATGTGATCCTTTTTTGTGACCTCCTGACCAGCAAAATCAATGGGGAAGCCAAACTCACTTAACAACCATGTTACTAACTTAACAACTGCTATGATTCACTTAACAAGAAAAGCCGTAAAATGGGGCAAAACTCACTTAATAAAAGTCTCACTTAGCAAGGGAAAATTTGGGCTCAGTTGTAGTTGTAACTCAAGGACGACTTGTACTTTAACTGCAAAGTGTGTGACTTAAACCTGTGGCAGCTTTTAATTCCAATCTCATCCCAAGCAGTCATTCTCCTTCCTCTTATTTTATTTGATGGAGTTTCCCACCCACACAGAAAATCTACCAGCACAGCTCAAACTCACATATCCCACTTAATAATGTCTAATATTAATACGGGTCTGTAATCACTCCAGGAATGCAGCTTGGAAATGCATTTGTTAGCTAAGATCAGGTTAAAAATAAATTCACTTAATAGTCTTGCATAGCAACAGAAATGTTGGCCTCAATTGTGGTCACAAGTGGAGGACAGCCTGTACTCAATCTTTAAGGGTGTGAAGTGGGGAATCCCCAGGAATATAACAAACCTTCTAACGTGAACACACCTAGGACTGTTAACAAGCAGGTTGGTTTGGATTTGTTCTCTGTTGCTCACCCTGTGAGTACAAAGATCATGAACATCGTTTTTTCACTCTCTCTCGCCAGTGGAAATAGATCTGACTCAACAATAGCTGGGATGCCTTCCCTAAAATATAATGTGCACAGGAGAAATGACCTAGGCTTCCCAAGATCATGAAGCCAACTCCTCGTCCCAATAAAACCCCTTTTATTTAGGTTAAAGTGAATTCCTCTCCAGCAAACAGTCTTTCATGAGATTTCACAACTACAGACCTTTATCAGGCTTGGAGAGTTGCCAGGCCGATATCTTCCAAACGCCACGCTGTAGCAGCAATTACTTGGCAAGAAGTCAGGAACAGATCTTCACTCTAGTGCCGTGATGCTATGGCATGCGTACCACAGGTGGCACGCAGAGCCATTTGTGCCAGCACCCGAGCCACAGGCAAACTTACCTTACTGCGTATGCGCGCGCCTCCCAGCTGATTTTTGGCTGGTTTGAGGCCTTTTTCGCCCTCCCAAAGGCTTGAAAAAAGCCTCTGCAGGCCAAATAGGCCCGTTTCATCACTTCCTGTAATACCGGAAGTGACGAAACGGGCCTATTATTTGGCCTGCAAAGCACGCAGAGGCTTTTTTTCAAGCCTCTGGAAGGCCGAAAAAGGCCTCAAACTAGCCGAAAATAAGCTGGGAGGCGCAGTGCAGGTAAGGGGGCATGGGGCGTGGGGGGGATTGCACGCTCATGCGCAGGGGGCGTGCGTACATTGCCTTCTGGGTCTGTCACGCAAGCGTGCACGTGACAGTGTGCACACAATTTTTGGCACAGGAGCCCAAAAAGGTTAGCCACCACTGCTCTAGTGAATTGAACTAATTGTCTCCTGCAAACACCACTTCCCTTTCACTCGTCTTTATTCCTTTTGGGGGGGGGCATTCACCGTTCACCTGAGACTTTACTCCCGAGTCGACCCTTGTTCCTTAACTGTTCCCTTCTCCTGACATCTCTGCGCATGCACACACTAGGAACAGGCACCAGCTGTTCTTCTGCCCCACTGATCTCCGACTCCAAAGGCAGCTAATAACTGTCAGATGATCCTGGCCCTATCTCTGCCTCCGATGCAGAGCACTTGTCAGAGCCTTCCCCAGACTTCAGGACTGGCCCATGTTCCTTCCCAACCTCCTCACTGTCCGAGTCTGCCGCCAGCTCTGCTGGCTATTGCCGAGCCACAATAGGTTCTTCAATTGGCTGACCTCCCTTAGGAAGGTTTTTTCTTTCTTTCTTTGGGTAGTGCTGGTTTGATTTCAAGGCACACCATCTAAAAAACATTAATGTTATTTTGGAACATTACCCAGAGCTGGTGCATTAAAGTAATTTGTTTTGCAGAAATATACTATTTCTTCCCACATGTGTCAGGATGGTTGTGAATGAAAGAAAACATTTGGTGCCAAGCATCTGGCTTTTCCACTTTCCCCGTCCTTTGCTCTACAAATGAAAAATTAGAATGATTGGTTTCTTAATGAGAATGAATTACAGTGTTCATTTGGCAGGGAAGATGGCAAAATGGTGGAGATTTTTTTTCATGTCCGCTTTCTCACCATGCAGATTTCTACCCAATCTGCTGCAAAGAGCTTATTTTTTTTCCTTTTATTTTGATTGTGTGTCTCTTGCTCTGATTTCTATCTGGTCTTATAACCTCATAATAAGATATTTTGCATTTTGGGTCAATATTTCCTTATTCAAAAGCTCTGCTCACAGAGTACTTAAGTGGAATTATTTCTCTGCAGGTGCACCTTTGATGGATTATTATCTGATATAGAACAAGGGCTGAGAGAGACATCAAGCAGGCTTGACTCCAGAGATGTAGCAAAAGAATAGGCAGAACTGGAGGCAGACTTAAGTGTATCATCAGCTTAGAATCATTATGTTACCCTAAGTGGTCCACAGACACTGAATTCCACTGATCCTTATCTATTGAGACTTGAATTTTAGTTGACTTGATCAGTGGTTGCCAACCAGTGGGCTGGGGACCACTGGTGATCCGTGAGAAAATTTTGGTGGTCCACAGAGAAATGTCCTCCCCAAAGTACTCCCCCCCCAAAGCAATTAATCCAGGCTGTGCAGGAACACAAGGCTGCGCTGCCCATATGGCCTGCCCACCCGCTGGCCCCCACCCTTCAGCTGAGCGCAAACCTTACCTTGAGTACAGCCATGCAAGCTGGAACTGGAAGGTAAGACCAACAGCGGGGGAGGGAAATCCGCCCCGGGGTGGCTTGTTGACGTTGGTGGGAAAGTCGGTCCCATATTCCAGAGCTGCAGTAGTCACAGGACTGGCCCTTTGGTCATCCCGGAGCAGCTCCTCCAGTCCATGGCAGGCCGGTGCACCCAGGTGGAGGAGCAGCTGCTCCAGGATGACCAAAGGGCCAGTCCTGTGACTACTGCAGCTCTGGAATATGGGACCCGACTTTCCCACCAACGTCAGCAAGCCGCTGTCAGTCAAAATTCATATTAATGGTCCGGGATTTAAAATTAGGAGTTTGGTGGTCCCTGAGATCCAAAAGGTTGGTGACCCCTGGACTAGATTCTTGTATGTAGACTTCAGCAATCTTCTGAACTGCAACTTAACATATGGTCCCAATTCTTTGCACCTGACAGAGTAGAATCAAGCACCACTTTTCTTTTATGTATACTGAGAGCATTTGCACTGAAACAAATTCCTTTTGTGTCCAATCACACTTGGCCAATAAAGAATTCTATTCTGTCCTGTCCTGTCCTGTCCTGTCCTATCCTATCCTATTCTATTCACAACTTCAGATTCTCAAATCTGACACTCCAACAAATGATCTGGCTACCAAACTTGTAAGAGCGTCTTCACTGCTGTATAACACCAAACAGAGTATCAGTGTATTTAGAGGAGACTTTTAGAATTAGTAGTTTACTTAGGGGTATTGCTCCTAACTAGTCCTGTTCCTGAAACTACTTAAGATGAGCTGGCTGGCTGGTAACAGTACAGGTAATCCTCAGCTTATGACCACAATTGAGCCCACAATTTCTGTTGCTAAGTGAGACAGTTGTTAAATTTTTTGCTCTGTTTTACGACCTTCCTTGCCACGGTTGTTAAGTGAATCACTGCACTTTAACACAGTTGCTTAGTGAATCTGACTTCCCCATGGATTTTGTTTGCTAGAAGGTTGCAAAAGGTGATCACATGACCCCGAGACATTGCAACCGTCATAAATAGGAGTCAAGCATCCTAATTTTCACCAAGTGACTGGGGGCATACTGCAATGGTTGCAACTTGTAAGTGTGAAAAACGGACATAACTCCGTTACCAAGCGTCTGAATTTTGATCACATGACCATGGGGAGGCTGTAATGATCATAAGGGTGAAAAACAGTTGTAAGTCACTTTTTTTCAGTGCCATTTTAACTTCAAAGGGTCACTCCATGAACTGCTGTAACTCGAGGAGTATCTGTATTCAGTCTCTACTTGATAACACAAAAAGGCTGATGTAACTTTTGGAATGGGGAGCCAGTTTGGTGTAGAGATTAAGACATTCAGGCTAGAAATCAGAAGACTGACAACTCTTAGCCCCGCCTTGGGCAGGAAGCCAGCTGGGTGATCTGCGGCCAGTCTCCTCTCCTCTTCTCTTCTCTTCTCTCTCTCCTCCCCTGCTCCCTCCGTCCCCTCCCATCTCTCTGCCCTAGGACACAGGCAATGACAATGTCAGCTTTGGAAGCCATATTGAGATCTGATGCTCCCATGCTGCCACCACTGAGCCTGGGAAAGTGGGAGGGGGGAATGTACTAGAGTATATCTAGTTAGACATTGTAAAATTCTTTTTCTGATTCAAGGTCAGGTTGTTTTGTGCATAAGTGAGAGGAAGTCTTAACTTGGGACGGATGGTGATTGGGCCATGTGATGTGATGATGGATGCAGGGGATGGATTTGTAGTTTTTATTTTGTAAGGAAGCCCGGAACTTTCAGATTCAGGATTCCACTGTTGTGCCAGTTACTATCCAAATAAAAGGAACCTTTGAGAAGATGTCTGTCTCGGAGTTATTGGGCGGAATGGAGTTTTGCTGGAACGCTGACAAACCAACCATTTTGAAATTTTGCCAAGAAAAACTGCAAGGACCTGTCCAGGCAGTTGCCAAGAGTCAAGATAACTTGACGGCGAGCACACAAACACACACACACCCAAACAAACAAATCTAAACTTCTGGAACAGCTAATTCTTTCAATAGCTGTATTTTTGCCTCCCAGATTTATCCGTATCTCTAGAAGTCTCCCTGTTTTGTTTTGTTTTCTGGACCAGATGGTGGCTCTTTGTTCTTATTTAAGATTGTGATTGCCAAGATTGTGAACTTTGAAACCCATATCGGTGTAATGATGCCGAGTCCCACTTCTAATAGTCAACTTTGTCTTCTTGAACTCTTGAGAAGAGACAGTATGATAGAAAGGTAGTATGTTACAAACTCGTTTAGCTATAGTTAGCTATCAAAACCCCGTTTCTGTTCACCTGAGAGTCAAAGGGGGACTTGGGGAATTAAGATGAAGGTATCTCCACAATTAACCCACATTATGAAATGCTCAGCAGGCAAGTCATGGTGGTTATGGAAAAGGATTCCTGGGCTGCTTTTTCCCTGCAGGCTCCTTCTTTGATCTAAACTAGATAAACTGGACCCATTGCTAGTATCTAGAAAGTTCACAGATCTGTATCTCAAATCCTGTGACCTATCAACCTCCATAACGCGTTGGAGATCTTTTTGATATAGAAGCTGTTTAGGTTCTCATGAAGTAGTTGTTTTATATACAGCAATAAAATACATCAGAAAATTGATGTAATGTATTTAATCCAATTTATGTTCACATCCAATCGCTGTAATGGTTAATTTTAAAAAAAGAAAAGATTCTTGTTGTCTTTGAAGTTTACTAGGATCCTTGAAAGCCTCCAAGCATTTTTTAGAGAAGGATAAATCCAAGCCAGATATTTTTGGTTGGTGTTTGTCCCACTGCAGCAAAATCCCTCAATCCTTTTTAAAAAATATTTTTTATGCTTTCACATTTTATGCATAATATGTATTTCGGAGCTGTAAATAACTTGAAGATGACAGGCAAAATAAAAACATCTTAAACCAATACATTACTCTCACTGACTGAAATGATTCTAATCCCAAGATTAAATTTCATGCTTTTCCAATCCAAGAATATGAACTTCTGAAAGTTATGGGAGGCTAGCATCATTTTTTTTTTAAACCCAAGAAGAAAAGACCAAGACAAGGCATGATAAAAATATTTTAATCCATTGACCAGCGATACAGCAATAGTTAGGGCATACGCCAAATTGTATATCCCACAAGGGGGGAAAATAGCAAGATCAAAATTCAGTGAATGAATCATTCCAATTCCATTTGGTTACCAACAACCCAATATGGGTGGTATTCAGCAGGTTCTGACCCGTTCTGGAGAACCGGTAGCGGAAATTTTGAGTAGTCCGGAGAACCAGCAAATGCCACCTCTGACTGGCCCCACCCCCATCTATTCTCTGCCTCTCAAGTCCCAGCTGATTGGCTGGGTCTTCTTTGGTTGCCCTGCACAGGAGAATGGAGCTGGAAATCAGGTTAGTGGGGTGGGGAGGGAATAGGGATTTTGCAGTATCCTTTCCCTGCCACGCCCACCATGCCACGCCCGCATTCCATTTGTGTGAGCGATGGGCATGTATGCCCGCTGCTCACACAGAATCATCTCTTCTCCCATGCCCTCCCCACCAGTCTGCAAAGCCAGAAAGGTGATGGAACGCTGACTTATGAGACACCAATTAAATACGATGCCACTTCCTGCCGGAGTTATTTCAGAGCAACTGGTATTCAAAGGCTGGCTATATCTGAGCCAGGAGGGAGCATACAAACTTGATGCTGACCCTTTATCTTGAGATACCTTACAGTGGTGTGCTGATGCATAACAGCTGGCTCTTCCAGCTCCATTGCCTCTCATGTGCTGCACCTTGAACTGCCAAATAGATGGTTGCAGGGATGGCATGCTACCGGTTTGGACCGGTTTGGCCGATCCGGTAGTAAAAAAAAGGCCTGGCCTCCGATGATAAAAGTGCACAGGATCGGCCCTCCAACATACCCCTGTGCTTTTTTTTTAAATCCTCTCAGCTGATTAGCTCTGCAGGCCTCAGCTGGTGTGTGGAAAGCTGTGTGTGCCTTATATGTGTGCATGTTAGGAGTGCGTGTGCACGCGATCACCGAATCAGTAGTGAAACAGGTAGGATCCCACTGCTGGATGGTTGGCTGACAAGCAGTTGTGACATAGCTGTGCTCTCAACTGGCTTGCAGAATCCCAAATAAATTCAGTTATTGGCTCTCATGCGCATCTACAAGCCAGCTCCAGCACCATTACTGGATACCTTTCCATACCTTCCTGCTGCTGTAGCTAATTAAGCCTCATTAGTTGCTGCTATGCCCTTTTTATTGCATGGCATATCCCCAAAGGGCTTCATTTGAGCAGGTCAGCTTCGGTACCTAGGATGCTGCCGTAAAAGCCGCCACACAGTGCTGTATTGATCACATCAGCTCTACCAATCTTCCACTTGTAAACAAGTTGTTTCTCCTTCCCTTGTTTGGTCTCTTATGTCTGACCAAGTCGGATCTGCACAATCTACTTGGCCTATCATTGTATGGGTCATTCCCTCCTTCCCAAGTGCTGGCACACATGACCTCATCCACCTCCCGCATCAAGCCCGTTGCGCGTTCCCAGCTTCAGTTCAAAAAAATGCTGTTTTCTGTCCTGCCCTTTGGAGAAGTTAATGTCCAACATTTCAGGCCACTCTAGCAGCTAGCTCTGCGTGGCTACATGGCTGGCGTGCCCTTTCTCTGCATAGGTTGGTTGCTGCCCCGGGCTCCCATTTCATGCTGGGTTGCTCTGTTCTCTGTTTTTCAGCAGTTGTTATTTTTATAATCTTGGGGTTAATGCAACTATGAATTAACTGCCAAGTTTAATGGGATTAAATCAATGAACTATCTACAATGCTAGTCGCTCACGCTCTGTTCAACCATTACATCTCCCAGCAGGCTTTGCAGTTCCAACTCAGGTTGGGTGCGTTAGACTCTTCCTCCTTCCCCACCTCCTGCCTTCAGTACTGCAGACCTTCCCATCCTTTTCAATTTTAAAAACAACTTTAAATTGCAGGGTTGAAATGTTACTCTGAGAGGTCCTTGGTACTCTCGGAGCTTGAAGACGTTTCCTGATCAAACTAGGTAATGCCATCAGTGTTTGGAATGTTACTACTTTGCTTCAATGAAGTTGGACTATCCGTTCTTCACTGCCACATAGATTTTCATAGATCTACAGGGGGGGAAACCACGTAGATTTTCATAGATCTACATGGGGGAAAACCTGGAAAAGAAAGACAATCTTCTATATATCTAAAAGCAAAATACCACTCATGCATCATCACAAAATCTCCAGAACCATAAAGCCTACAAACTTGAAATTTGGCACATATGTTCCTCTTGGCTTCTAGGTGCTCACTAAGAAAGGATTTTCCGAAATGACCATCAGAGCATTAAAATTACATGTATTATTATTAACATGCTCTGATGCTAAGGAGTTCTACTCCCCCTCCCCACCTGAAGAGAAATCTGTTCCAAGTGCAAAACACAAGCAGAGGAGAAGAGTTTCAGTTTTAGTTTCACAGCAGCAACCAGCTTTAGTACAGAATAGTTGAGCTAAGCCACACCCAGGCTCCTTGCTGTCTCCTTGCTCACACAGCAAATACTGTTTGAGTTTCCATGTTTCATACAGCCCTCAACTCTCTCACACACTGACAGGATGCTAGCCAGATGAATACCAATGGATGCTGGTAGGCAGAGGCACAAATCCCCCCCCCTTATTTTCCTCCCCCAAAACTAAGCCTGATCACATAACTTTGTAGTGAATCATGGGTATGAAGCTAGTGCTAACATAAAGGGAGAGAAAGGAAGGATCTGCTTTGGTATCACAGAAATAATGCAGGGAGAGGATATGATGGCATACACATATACAAATGTCTGAGAAAGCAAAGGAAAGACATGGAGGTGAGCAAGAATGGAACAATATCTAAAAAGGAAAAGATGGGCAGG
This sequence comes from Notechis scutatus, assembly GCF_049901735.1. NCBI lineage: Eukaryota > Metazoa > Chordata > Lepidosauria > Squamata > Elapidae > Notechis > Notechis scutatus. The sequence continues at coordinate 92,463,042 of NC_142012.1, read as the reverse complement.
GTTAGGCCAGTTCACACAGAAGCTAGCTAACCAGATTTGCCTTCCCTGGTTGGTTGGGAAGGACAAGAAGCAAGGGAACGACCAATGGTTTTGAGGTGGCCTACTCTGAATTGAGCATTCCTCTGCACAAGCAGTCCTTGACTTACAACAGTCCATTTAGTAACCATTCAAAGGTACAAAGGCACTGAAAAAAGCGACTTGTGACCATTTTTCAGAGGGCTACGGCAGGATCTCCATAATCAGGTGATCAAAATTCAGATGCTTGACAACTAGTTCTCATATTTATGATGGTTGCCATGTCCAGGGGTCTTGAAATCCCTTTTTGTGACCTCCTGAGCAGCAAAGTCCATGGGGAAGCCAGATTCACTTAACAACTTGGCGACTGACTTCAGAACTGCAGGGATTCACCTGACAAACCGTGGCAAGAAAAGCCATAAAAAGGGGCAAAACTCAACTTCAATAAAAGTCTCACTTAGCAACGGAAATGTTGGGCTCAATTGCAATTGTAAGTCAACTTGTACTTTAACTGCAAAGTGTGTGACTTAAACCTGTGGCAGTTTTTTTTTATTCCACTCTCATCCCAAGCAGTCATTCTTATTCCTCTTATTTTATTTGACGGAGTTTCCCACCCACACAGAAAATCAACCAGCATAGCTCAAACTCACATATCCCACTTCATAATGTCTAATACTAATACGGCTCTGTAATCATGCTAGGAATGCAGCTTGGGAATTCATTTTTTAGCTACAATAAGATTAAAAATAAATTCCCATGTTCAGTAGATTTAGAAATGCTGGTTTTTGTTCTGCAGCAAAACCAGAAGTGGTTGAAATATTGGAAGGTATGGGAAAGGACTGAACCTGGCAAATAACGTTTTCGTTTTCCTATGATCAATTAAATCACATTAATAAAAAAACAAGAAGGCAGAATAATGACATACACATTTGTCATCCTGATTGCATATTCAATTATCGTGAATTGAACATAGGTATTCTGTGAGTTATCCACTTCTGATCTCTGTAACATTCTATGAATGACTTCAAAGTACTTATATAATAAATGCCTTATCTGAAATGTTTCATTTGGCAGCATTTCAATTTTCACTCACCGCAACACCCTGATTTCTACATCATGACTCTTATCTGCAACCTGGCTAAAAGCACAAAAGATTATCAACTATGAAAATGTTCTTTTGTTCAACCGAACCCTGTCATGCATAGGACCCTTCCCATCCCTGAGCTAATGAGCTACTCACCCATCTCTGAGTCATCTAAAAACCAAAGTCCTGCCCACATTGCCAGGACTGTTTCCTTTGTGTTTGTGCCAAGTGACTACGGGAACTTTTTACCTTGATTTGGAGCGTGCTGTGTATTATGGCAAAGCAATGTGTTGAATCCTTCAGTCTGACTGTTCTCTGTCTTTGTGACATCAACTGGTGGGAAACGATCAAGCCATCTTGGGATTCCAGCAAGGATAAGGTGGGGTGGGGTGTTATCTCTAACTTCCTTTCTGTGCCCTCATCTTATTTTATTATAATCTCGCCACCACTTAAAAAAGAAGAAGCAGAAGCAGAAAGAGCAGACTCACAAAGAGAGCTGAGTCATAAATTACTTAACACTATTCATTCCCTTCCTTCCTTCCTTCCTTCCTTCCTTCCTTCCTTCCTTCCTTCCTTCCTTCCTTCCTTCCTTCCTTCCTTCCTTCCTCTCAAATTTCCATACCACCCATCTCACCGAAGTGACTCTGGGCAGTTTGCAAAGAAAAAAAAAACAGTCATTTTTTTTTAAAAAAGAGGAAAGTTAAAAACAATTAGAGTTGAGAATAAAGTTAAAGAGGTTAAAAGAGATGGAGGGAGTGCCTTCAACCCACCCACCATCTCTAGGGTTGCACACCTCCCTTATACCCCCATGCTAATTGGCAGAACCCTGTCATGAAGCTCAACTAAAAAGCCAGAAGAGTCAAGGGCCACTCATTTTTGTGGGATCAAATGTCCCAAAAGTCTGGGGCAATGGAGTCTCTTCCTGGATCTCCCCAAATTTTTTTAATGGATGGGGATCTGCAACATACTCTTCCTGCCTGAGTGAGTGAAATGAGTCGATGTAATTGAGATGACATGGTTCCTTAGATAACCTGGTCCCATGCCATGAAGGGCTTTAAAGGTAATAATAACCAACTGAATTGAACTCAGAAGCAACTTAATCCAGCTTGCATAGCAAAGTTATTATATGTGAAATGCACAGGTGGTATTCAGCAGGTTCTGACCAGTTCTGGAGAACCGGTAGTGGAAATTTTGAGTAGTTTGGGGAACCGGCAAATCCCACCTCTGACTGGCCCTGCCTCCATCTATTCTCTGCCTCCCAAGCCCCAGCTGATTGGCTGGGTTCTTTTGTTGCCCTGCACAGGAGAACGGAGCTGGAAAGCAGGTTGGAGGGAATGGGATTTTGTAGTAACCTTCCCCTGGAATGGGGTGGGAATGGAGATTTTACAGTATCATCCACACCCACCAAGCCGTGCCCACCAATCTACACCACACCCACCAAGCCGCGCCCACAGGACTGGTAGTAAAAAATGTTGAATACCACCACTGGTGCAATGCTAAGGTCACCCAGACTTCTCTTTTCATTTATTTATATATAAGTAACAAATATTGACTTCCAAATTCCACTGTGTTTTCTTTGGGAAGTGTTAGGAATATAAGTCACCTAATAGGTATTTGGGTTAGAAATATATAAACCAGGATAAACATTTTCGTACTATGTCTTTAAGAGATTGCAAAAACTGCAATTGGGTGTGGTTTTTCAAAGGGCCATAAGATGGAGCCAGAAACCTGGATTGTTTTAGTCTTAGTCTCAGAAGAGAGTGTGTCTGAGTGAGTATCTGTTTCCTTCTGTTGGAAAATATTGCCGTTCCTCCATTTCTTCTAATTGACTGATATTACTGGATTTAATATAAGTCTGTTACTGAACTGTTTTTGACACTGGACTTTGATATTTGGATTATCCCTGGATTGAAAAACTGACTGATTTACCTGTGAATGATTTTGGATTGCTTATTTTGGACTTTGCTTAAACCTTTCTGGAAGTAAAAACCTACATTTACTGTACAGTGTATCTGTGTATTGTGTGTGTATTATTCAAACACTTCTCTCAAATACGTCTCCCTGTATGTGCTCATTCTCCTAACGGGGAATTACCTCAACACTGGTTATGGGCCCAGACCATACTAGGCTCAGATAACTGAGAGTTAGTGTGAATGCACAGTACTGTATACAGACAGCTGTTTACTGTTTAATTGTGGTTTACTATCCTGGTAAAGATGGCAGAAGTCACTTCAACAAGTCTATCACTGATAACCCGGTTGGATGGAACAAACTATGTTTCCTGGTCTATGAAATGCAGTCTACTTCTGCATAGAGAAAGTTTATGGAATGTAGTTCAAGACCCACCAGATGTAAATGCTTGGGATCCAGAAACTGAGGATGATGCCAAGAAGCTTGCTTACTTTAAACAGAACAATGAACGAGCTCTTTGTATAATTGGACTAACACTGAGTGACCAGCAACTAGTCCATATTCGTGGAGAAGAGTCTGCTGCTAGGTGTTGGGAGAATTTGAAGAGGATTTATGTTCGTGACAGTGTAGGTGCACACATACATCTTACACGTAAACTGTTTAGAGCACGTCTTCTAAAAGGTGGAGATATGTTAGCTCATTTGAACTTCATGAAAAGAACTTTTCAAGAGCTACATGAAAAAGAACTGATATTTTCAGAGCTGCATCAAGTTTACATCATTCTTTCCTCATTGGATGAAAGTTATGATGATTACGTATCTTCACTGGAAGTCCTGCCCAGAGATAAACTGACATTGACTGAAATAACTGGAAGATTGCTAGAACAAGCAAGAAGATGGCTGGATAGGGACCAACTGAGGAAGGAACAACCACAAGAAGAGGATTTATCTTCAACTTCCTATACTGTTAGGAAATGCTTTTCTTGTGGGGCTAGGGGACATATAGCTAGATTCTGTAAGAAAAGAAAACAATAGAATACTGGCAAACACCAGAAGGCCAAGAAGAATGTTAGTGTATCTATGTCTAGCAATTCTAGTAAACCATGATTTGTGGGTTGTTGATAGTGGAGCATCGCAATGCATTACTAAAGATAAAAACAGGTTTGTAAAGATGTCCATGAGTAAACAACATGTATCATTGGCAAATGGATGGAAGATTAAAGCATCAGGTGAAGGTACTGCATATTGTTCTTGTATAAATGAACATTTAACTATGTTATATGTACCTAAACTGAAATTTAATTTGTTATCAGTAAGGGCTTTAGTTAATCTTGGTTATGTAGTAACCTTTAGGGGAGATAACTGTATAATAGAGAAAGAGGGTAAAAGTGTCACTGCTACTTTAAAGGATGATTTATATGTAATACATGATGACCAGTTGAAGATGGCTAACTCAGTTTATAACAATGTTAAGCCACATGATGAATGTATACATTTACTGCATAGACGTCTAGGGCACATTAATTTCAAAATGCTCAAACAAACTGTTGAATTGTCAGAGGGAGTAAAATTGAAACCCTGTAGCAAGTATTTACACTGTATTGCTTGTAGTCAAGAAAAGAGTAAGGTTACTCCTGCAAACGGACTTAATGGGTTTAAGAACAAAGAACCTTTAGAGGTTGTGTTTGCTGACATAATTGGTCCTAAGAAACCAAGTTTAGGAGGTGCCTGTTATATTTTGAGTATTATGGACCATTACTCACGATATGGTTTCTGCTATCTTATGAAAAACAAAACAGAAACATTGCAACATTTCTTTAACTGGCTAAAGTTTGCTGAGAGAAAAATGAAAAGTAAAGTAATTACTTTAGTAACTGATAATGGGACTGAATTTGTTAACAAAAGATTCCAAACTATACTAAAATTGGCTGGTGTTGAGCATAAACGTTCTGCACCTTACAGACCACAACATTAACTCATTTGTAGAATGAAGAGGGCAAACATTACAAGCCATGGCTCGCACTATGTTATCTGATTCAGGTTTACCTGAAACACTGTGGGGTGAGGCCATAATGTGTAGTAATCATGTTTTGAACAATGTAGTTAACACAACAACTGGAGAATTGCCATTCACTCGTTGGCATGGCAGAAAGCCAAATTTAAGTTACCTACACACATTTGGAGCTCCAGCATGGGTGCATATTCCCTCACAAGTAATGAATGTCCCTCGTGTCGGGGGCACCTGTGGTGGCCCAAGAGCTCTGCCAGCGAAAATGGGCTCCTGATCATAGTTTTCAGTTGCTTAAACCTTTCTGGAAGTAAAAACCTACATTTACTGTACAGTGTATCTATGTACTGTGTGTGTATTATTCAAACACTTCTCTCAAATACGTCTCCCTGTGTGCGCTCATTCTCCTAACGGGGAATTACCTCAGCAGGAAGCAGGGAAGATCCTACCATTCCAATGCCATACACTTTCACACTGTTATGCTATTTCATTGTTCTGTTGTTGACTGTTTCGTGTTTTCAGTTTTGTGCTAAACCAAAGAAGGTTAAAGTAACTAGGGGAAATCTTTGTATTCAAAAATATAGCATGTAACGGACAGAGGAAGGAACAAGGGAAGTCCAAATGACAAAAGCAGCATTACAGCCCTGTGCTGCAATGCAAAGTTGTCTCTTTTTGTACTTCTGTTGTGACTTTGCAATGCATGCCCAAAAGAGTCAAACTGTATGTAGCGATAGTGTGATGCCGTACTCTTGATTCTGATGAAAGCTTTTGATCTTGTGGATGTGTCCAGTAATGGAAACAGCATCAAAAGAAAGCTACCCATTTACAGATTGTTAGAAGTGGAAAGGGTCAAGGCAGGCATCTGATCTAGACTGCTCAATGGAACACCTGCACTTCAAGGGTTTTGAAATCCTGGCAGATGGCAACAGAATCTCTACTAAAACACCTAGAGAGACATTTGATGGGCACGTAATTTTATTCTACAGCCAAAGAGTTCCAAGTTTTGTATTTTTTTTTTCTTTCCTATATCCCAGTCTTAAGTTCTGATGATTTCTCCTTCAAGTACAAACCAAGCTTGAGTTACTGGGGGATCAGCCCAAGACTGTCATCAGCTATAAACTCCCTCCATGTTAAACCTACTGGCAAAATCCTACTTACGTTCAGTCTTCTTGCCATCTTAGCTACTACCCTTTGAGACAAGATACTTGGGTGATTACTGTAAGAAATAGAATGCTAAACTAGAGATGATATTATCCCTGACTCAACTGTGTTCTTTCTAAGTCCTTGCAGAATGTATTACTTCAATGAAATGTGCCAGCAACACCGTCTTCCTTTTGAATGGAAATAAATTTCTATCGTAGTAGGACTAGTTATCAAATAAATGATAAGTTAATTGAATTGGGCCCTGGAACAGTATACCAATAGCCTCTTTGACCATGGTAGGTGTCTTTGCTATGGTGAAATGCGCTGCCCAAACTTTCATTTCTGAAAGTTTGCATGATGCAACTCTTGAAAGTAACATCTTGCTAACCAGACATGGTGGGCCTTCTGGATGTGTATGCATATTATGCTCTGAAAAAGAGCACAGACTGTAGTTAAAAGTAAGGCCATTTGGAAGGGATAAAATGGCAGCTTATGTATCCCAGTAGACTTAATCTGTCAAAAGAACACTTAATATGTCATATGTTTCAATATCGCATGCTCAAAATCATGACTATCTAGAGCATAGGGGGAAATGATAAAATATATCTCTTACAGCTTGCATATCTTGTCGCTTTGGCATTAGCACGGCTGATCTATGATCAGAAATATAAACCTGTATAATAACAAATAAGAACTAGGCCTTAAAAGGATATATTTGAGGCCAAATCCTGCAATCTGTATTCTGGTTCCAGGAACTGTCTTTAGGTGCCACAAACTATTCCCAGTACAGAAGGGAAGAAATTGAATTAAGCTTGTATTATCCTATCTTTCCTTGGGGAAATTCAGAAAAGAGATTCAAGGAATAATTGAATCTGGAGAAACAGTGAGGAGAGTTTTGGCAACACAGAGAGGCCCAAATGAAGAGACTGTGCAGTCCTGAGCTGGAAGTGGTCCAGGGTAACCACACCCCACAATCTCTCAGGATAAATGTAGAAGGTTAGAAAATTATAGCTTTAGTTTAGCAATATTCTGTCCATTAGGTATAAGCAAATATATGGTAGAAGTTACACCTGATGGAGACCATCTTGCTCAGCTAAATTTATAAAACTCAGTTGGATTTCGCTGTATTGTCTCTGAGTTTGGGCCTGGCCTTCAGTGATTTATGAACCACCATCAGAAGAATAGAATAGAATAGAATAGAATAGAATAGAATAGAATAGAATAGAATAGAATAGAATAGAATAACAGAGTTAGAAGGGACCTTGGAGGTCTTCTAGTCCAACCCCCTGCTTAGGCAAGAAACCTTACACCACTTCAGACAACTGGTTATCCAACATCTTTTTAAAAATTCCCAGTGTTGGAGCATTCACAACTTCTGGAGGCAAGTTGTCCCACTGATTAATTGCTCTAACATTATCGAAAACATTATTGCCACCTTTAGCTTGCATAGATAAATACAGGACTCATTTTCAATGCATCTGTTCTTGCTACAATAATACAATCTTCAGATAGACATAAAAACACACTGCACACACATGTAAATTCTGCCAATAAATACGAGATCCTGAATTTAAATTTTCTGAGCCCAAGAAAGATATCAGTCTGGAAAAAAAATACCTCATTACATTTTTGGCTTGGGGTCCTGCTATCTGGATTCTTCCTGAGATGCTCCAGAAACTTGCAATGAGGTTGACAGCTGGTATGCAATCCAGCCCTGATTGCTCAAAGTGAGTTTGACTGTTAGTCTAAAATAATTTTCCTATTGTCGTCCAGAATACAAAGCATGACATCTCACAGACTGTGTAACAATAGCTTCAAGGATGACAGCTGCACAAGCACGTTCACATGAAATTTCAATTTAATACAGTAGTTGGTTCTGTTCTTCAGTTTCTTGGGTTTTAAAATTTATATTTTGTATATTGTTATTTGGAGGTATTTCTTCAGTCCGACTAACATCACAAATTTCAATTGATCTCTGTTTTAAGAACTTTTTAATCTCGATTTTGTTCTAGAAGAAGGAGGAGGAGGAGGAGGAGGAGGAGGAGGAGGAGGAGGAGAAACCACACACCTCATTCATGTCAATTCCTTTTGGACCTTCCTAATGAAACAGGAAAAATGAAATTATGATGATAGTTTTGTTGACTAGAACAAATAGATGAGAAGAAAAAGTGAAAGTTATATTGTAATCATAGAGTAAGCGTTTAATTTAAATGTGGACCTATAAGTCATTTCTTTATATTTTTACTTTTTTTCATTTTTGAACTTTGTTCTTTACTTCCCCTCACCCTTTATTTTATGTTAAATATTGGTCTTTACTTTTTATCTTTCTGGTTTAAAAATCCAATAAAGTTATTATAAAAAATACTTGTAGATGTCTACCACTTATAGGAAGTGTCCAATATATATATATTAGTTGCTGTTAAGTATTAGAAGTGTTTATTGCTTTTAGAAACAGTCTAATCACTATCTGCTTTTATTCATTTCCTTCAACTTGGCCATCTGTCTTTGACTCCCTGCTGGAAAACAGGATAAGCACCAAGCCAAGTTGATGAGTCACTGTTTTGTGCACTTCTGCAAAAAAATCTTTACATATCCATTAGCTCAAGAACCACATTTCTGGATTTCCCATCTACATAGGAGTAAGAGCAATAGGTGTATAAAAATATGTCTTCCCTTGGCAATTGGCAAATATGTCTTCCCTTGGTAATTGGGAATTCTGGGAGTAATAGTTTCACACAGCTGTAAATTCTATATTGGGAAAATTACTATTGTTTTCTGATGTAAGATAAATTATGTTAGTTAAATGAAATCCATGACCTCTGGCTCATACAATGAAGGTTCTACCTTCACATACTCAAAGCTTCTTCATTCCCTAATTTTAACCTAAGCATAGCTGGAAGGAAAGCCATCTGCAAAGCTTTCTTCAATTGGCCCAGATCCTAGCAATTTAAAAATAGCTTGATAGGCAGAAACTGAACAGGTGAGGAGATAATGTTACTATAGCAGGCACAAAACAGTGAGACAAAAGGTTATGTGCCTTAAACAGAATTATCTCAAGGTTCAGCTTATCTTGAAAGACCAAATATCTAATTGTTTTGGATTTGGCACTTGCACTAACTAGGGCACTTACTCTAACCTAGCCAGCACATTTCTGTGATCCCAAAGGAAAAAAATAATAATGCAGGTAGTCCCAACTTACAGCCATATTTGGAACTGGAATTTCCATTGCTAAGCAAAAAAGTTGTTAAGTGAGTAGTGGCCAATTTTCCAATTTTTTTGCTGTGTCTTTTAAATGAATCACAGCAGAAATTAAGTGAATCACTTTGGCGGAAAAACAAATCTGGTCACATTGCCAACTTCAAAAGCTGATACAAAAAATTTATGCCACCAGATAAAGACTGAATGCACCACACCAATTATCACATTAAACAAGAAGAAAAACTTCTATGCACCAATTCCACCCTCTCTTTCTACAATTTTATAAACAACAAACTAAAAGACTCAAGGTCCATCCCACCCCTGAAAGGACCTAATGGTAAAGACTGCAACGACGACACTATTAAAGCCAACCTCTTTAACACATTCTTTGGCTCAGTATTTGTAAACAGCAATGGATCATGCCCAGTATTTCCTAGTTGAACTACAGACAACTACAATGATCTAATACATATCGATTTTACAGAAGACATTGTTGAAAAAGCACTACACAATCTAAAACCATCTCTATCTATTAGACCAGACAGAATATGTGCCTACTACTTAAAAAAGCTATCCACTGCCATAGCTGAACCTCTAAGCATAATCTTTGAAAAATCTTTCAGGACCAGCTCCTTGCCAAAACTATGGTCACAAGCCACGGTCATCCCCATCTTCAAAAAGGGAGACCCCAGCCTAGTTGAAAATTACAGACCAATCTCCTTATGCTGCGTCACCTGTAAAGTCATGGAATCAATTATTAACCAATCCATCATCCTCCACATAGAAACAAACAACCTACTCTCTAATAAACAATTTGGTTTCAGGAAAAAAAAACTATCCTGTAATCTGCAACTCTTACACTGCAAAAACATATGGACTACACAACTCAATCAGGGCAAAGCAATAGACACAATCTACATAGACTTCTGTAAAGCCTTTGATTCAGTGGTACATGACAAACTACTCCTAAAACTAAAATCTTACGGTATCTCTGGACACCTGCATTACTGAATAGAAACATTCCTGTCAAACAGACAACAAATGGTCAAAATTGGGAGCGCTCTATGAAATTCTGTACCTGTCAACAGTGGTGTCCCCCAGGGCAGTGTTCTAGAACCAACTATTTTCATACTCTACATAAATGACCTCTGTGATCATATTAAGAGCAACTGCATTCTCTTCGCTGGTGATGTAAAGCTATTCAACACCACAGACAATACTGCTACCCTTCAAAAAGACCTTGACTATGTATCAGAATGGTCAAACAAATAGCAACTTCAAATCTCAACAAATAAATGCTCTGTCCTACATATTGGCAAAAAAATAAATAAAATAAAATCAGAAAATAAAATACAGGATGAATAGTCAAGACCTTGTTGATGATCCAAACTCTGTCAAGGATCTCTAATGATCTAAGTGCTAGAGCTCACTGTAACTACATAGTCAAAAAGGCATTAAGAGTTGTTAACCTAATCTTATGTAGCTTTTTCTCGGGTAATATTACACTAATAACTAGAGCATACAAAACATTTGCTAGACCAATACTCGAATACAGCTCATCAGTCTGGAACCCACATTACATATCTGATATTAACACAGTTGAGAAAGTCCAGAAATATTTCACAAGAAGAGTTTTCCACTCCTACTCATTGCAGAATACCTTATGCCACCAGGCTTGAAATTCTAGACCTAGAAAACCTAGAATTATGCCGCCTTCGGTCCGATCTAAGTATAGGATATAAAATCATACATTGCAATGTCCTACCTGTCAATGAATACTTCAGCTTCAACCATAACAACACTAGAGCAAACAATAGATACAAACTCAAGGTTAAGTGCACCAAACTTGATTACAGGAAATACGACTTCAGCAACAGAATGGTCAATGTCTGGAATACTCTACCTGACTGTGGTTTCTTCCCCAAACCCCAAAAACTTTAACCTTAGACTGTCTACTATTGACCTCACCCCTTTCCTAAGAGGTCTGTACGGGGTGTGCATAAGCGTACCAACATGCAGTAGGTCCCTGTCCTATTGTTTCTTTTATTTATTTTTTCTTATATGTACCCATGTATTCATAACTATGTTTTTTACTAATACCTATTATCTTGTAAGCAATTGACAAAAAAAATATATGAATCACACAGATTTTAGGGAATCCAGCTTTCTCTATTGACTTTGCTTGTTGGATGCTGGCTGGGAAGATGCAAACTGCGATCACATGACCTCAGGAGACTGCATGGCGGCCTGTTGTCAAGCAACTGCATTTTGGTCACATGATCATGGGAACACTGTAATAGTTGTAAGTTTGAGGATAGGTTATAACTCATTCTTTTCTTGATGAAAGTATCTTTTCTTTTTTGTATACAGAGAGTATTTTCACCAAGACAAATTCCTTGTGTGTCCAACCACACTTGGCCAATAAAGAATTCTATTCAGTGCTATTGTAACTTTGAATGATCCCTACACAAAGTAAGTTTAAGACAGAAAAAAACTAAGAGAAAAAGATAGGAAGCTACCCACAGTCTGTTGGAGTTGGGCAACTGCCAATCTGAATAAATAAGTAAATAAATATGTAAAATAAAAAGAATGTTTATAGTCCATCTTTTCAAATTCATTCTCTGAAGGGTTCAATAAAATCAGAACATAACCTGTTAATGAATTAATTTCAACCTCAAGTCCAAAGAAATAATTTCAACATTTTAAAAAGTCTTGTATTGATTAGTTTTCCATTATTCCAACTCTTTATTCATACACGGCTGAATGGATAACACCATCAACAAATATCAATAATTTCAACTATAAAGGCATTTTAATTTGCTACCATAATTTAAAAATGATGTAAAAGAAATTTATCTGTAAAAATGTTAGTACCTCAGGCAACTTGGAGGCAAGGAGGGGCTCAGTGGGGCAGAGATAGAACTGAGAGAAAAACAGAGTTGTAAACTTTACTTAGTGAAATATAGAAACCAGAATTTATTTAACAGAGGGGAAAGGAAATTGAAATACAGAAAATTCAGAATAAACTATTTAGGACAAGGCCCTAAGGAATGGAATCCAATAATTTATCGATTCACAGGTCTTAAAGAGGTCTTATTTCCCGCTATAAAGTCCTGGATTTATAGAATCTTACTTTACCTTTTCTGGAGTTGTTTATATATTGTAATTCTAATTAAAGCCCCCTTGGCAGACTACATGGTTGCAAATTACATTCTAACCTATTTCTAGAAGATACATAAGTACAATATAGTGCAGTAATAAGGCATTGCAGAAGGGGTATACCACTCCCCCATCCCTTCTGGATTAGTGATATGTTTCATTGTCTTTCCAACTGCTAAATAAAAAGTGTGAACTTATTTAATTATTAAAAAAAATAACAAAGTATACACAACACATGCATATTATACTTGAGAATACAAATGCGTTTACATATTAAATACAATTTTACATAACAATGTAACTTCAAAACTTGGAAATCTAGTACTTTGGGATTTTAATGTAATTTTTGAATCATTCTTTTAACTTACTGTAGATGGGAAAGCTGATTGAATGGTTTTTTTTTCTTCTTTCCATTCAATCGTGTCTGATTTTTCTAGATTGCCTGGACAAATCCCTGTAGTTTTCTTGGCAGGTTTTTTCAGAAGTGTTCCCAAAGCTGTTTTTTTTTTTTTTTTTTCAAGAGGCAACTGAATTTTCTTTTTTTTCCCCTTGAAAACATTTCACTTCTCATCCAAGAAACTTTTCTCAATTTTGGATGAGAATTGGATTCTCTTGAATGAGAAGTGAAACATCTTTAAGGAAAAAACAAAGAAAATACAGTTGCCTCTTGAAAAAATACCTTTGGGACAACCATGACTGGATGATTGAGAAGCTCCATAGACATTTTTCAGAAGTGGTTTGCCATTGCCTTCTTCCCAGGGCTGAGATAAAATGACCAGTCCAAGGTTACCAGCTAGCTTTCTGCCTAAGGCAGGACTAGAACTCATGATCTGCCTCTTTCTAGCTTGATGCCCTAACTACTACATCAAATTGCTTCTCTGATTGAATCAGTGGTGGGATTCAAATTTGTCAGAACCTGCTGAATACCACGTCTATAGTGGTGGGATTCAAAAAATTTTACTACCAGTTCTGTGGGCATGGCTTGGTGGACATGGCTTGGTGAGTATGGCAGGGGAAAGATACTGCAAAATCCCATTCCCTCCTCACCCCACTAACCTGCTTTCCAGCTCCGTTCTCCAGTGCAGGGCAACAAAAGAAGACCCATCCGATCAGCTGGGACCCAGGAGGCAGAGAATAGATGGGGGCAGGGCCAGTCAGAGGTGGGATTTGCCAGCTCTCCAAACTACTCAAAATTTCCACTACTGGTTCTCCAGAACTGGTCAGAACTTACTGAATAGCACCTGTGCATTGTACCTCTGCATTGAATGTACCGCTCCAGTGATCGCTCTGTCTTTTTTCTTTCATCCCTAATTTCAGGTAATTATAACTTTTTATATCATGCACAAGAAAGGCATGTGTATATGTAGATCTATACATGTGTTTGTCTTTAGACTCACTTGGAGATAATGCAGCACAAACAGCAATCAGAATATTGATAGGATGCATCTTACAAACAGCTAAGTGAATGGCACTTTGCAAATTGTAATTATATATGTGGATCTTTGCTATTATGGGCAGTCCTCAGACTGAAATCTGAGGCACATAATGCTGCAACAGATCTATACAGATCTCGTGTAGGTCAATGTTTTGCAAAAGAATTCATACATCACCTTAATGAGAAATAAATGGTTAGCTAAAGAAATAGCATTAAACAAATTCCAGATTGCAAAGAACTGGATTCACTTCAGAATATTTTATGGAGTAGCATGTTAGCGTAGTTTTGTTTCTGTACAATTCCTATAAGAAATTGGAATGAATACAGAATAATAGAATTGGAAAGGACCTTGGAGCTCTTCTCGTCCAGCCCCTGCTACTCAAGCAGGAGACCTCCGCCATTTCAGGTAAGTAGCTGTCCAATCTGTTCTTAAAAGCCTCCAGTAATAGAACACCCACCACTTCTGAAAAAGGCTATTTATTCTCACTGTTTGGAAATTTCTCCTTAGTTCTAGGTTGCTTCTCTCTTTGATTAACTTCCAACCCTTATTTCTTGTCTTGCCTTCCAGTGCTTTGGAAAATAGGTTGATCCCATCTTTTTAGTGGCAACACCTCAAATATTGGAACACAGCTGTCCTGTCACCCAATTCCTGCCAATCATTTTGACTTTGGGTACATGGTCGCAAAATGTGCCGTACATATTGTGGCATTGGGGGAAAAAAGCACCTGTTCCTTTAAAACATGTACCAGATTTAAAAAGAAAGAGTCAGAACTGTACAAAAAGTATGAATAAACTCATTTGAATCTAGCCCAGTGCTTTTGTGAGTTCATTTTGATAATATATTAACTCCCTTATTCTCCCTCCTTCCCTCTGCTGTTTTCCTAGACCAAGATTAGACTATTCTAATATTTCACATAGCATTCTCAGGCAGCATAAATCAAATGCGACTGTTATTTGTTTTTTTGCTATCAGTCTCTTTCAACATGTGGCTATACCTACAGCTTTTCAGAAGCAGATGGCAGTACCTCTTTTTCCTTTTACTGTTCTGCAAACACCCCTCTGCCAACTTATAATATCATTTGTTTGTGTCTCTGCAGTGATTGTTCTGGAAGAATAATAATGAAGCAAAAGATGGACAGAATAGAGCATATTACTAAAATCCTTCTGTCAGTATCAGGATGGCTGGATCAAATGCCAATTTTCATGAAATGCATGTCCACGACTCATAAGAATTGATTTTCAAAACCCCTAATAAAAGTAGCAGGTAGGTAACCAATGAGCTTTAATTCATGAAGTTATAATTTAAGCTCAGTGAATCAGAGAAGGCAATATGTCTGTGTCATCCAGGTCATAGTTGTTTCAAAAGTGCTTATTTTTTCCCCTTCAAAAGGCAACTGGACTGTTTTTTCCTTGAGGAAGAAGGAGAAAATATTTTGCTTCTCATCCAAAAAGCTTCATCAATTCTGATGGTAGGGGGCTGGAAGGATCCGTTTCCTAAAGACCAGATGACTACAAAGAAATACAATTCTTCCATCCCCCTGCCACCACCACTATCCTATCAAAATCTATCCTTCCATCCACCTGGCATCAGAACTGATGAAGCTTTTTGGATGAGAAGCTAAACATTTTCTTCTTCTTCTTCAAGGAAAAACAGTCCAGTTGCCTTTTGAAGAAAAAAGCACCTTTGAGATAGGAGGCAATATTTTTTTGGATCCTTAGCATCATTCTAAAAAACACTATAGATAGCTACTGATATTATTAGCAACAAGTGACTCAACAAAGGTCTAATTAATTTCTGGAACTCACCATCTTAATGGAGTTCCTTCTCCCCCCATAATGCAGACTTATATTTTCTATCATTTAGATTATAGTCTTATTTGATTGTTGTACGTATGCTGTCCAGATTTCCTTCCAGTGAGATGGGTGGCTATATAAATTTAATAGTGGGTTCTACAAAATAAGACAACCTCTATAGAGAGCACTTTATTTTCTGGGTTCCCCGTCTGATTATTGTTTTTAAAAAGGTATGAATGTCCACCAAATTAGAAAATTATTTTTAGACATTCATTTCAATCATAAATCATTTTAATTCATTCATACAATTGCAAAATAATAAAACAGAATGTTAATAAAACGGAAGGTGGGAGATCCATAGGAATTTTGGTTTCCATAGACACAACTGTGCTTGTCTATTCTCACTTTGGTTTGAATGACTCAGCCATATAAACCCATCAACACCTGTCCTGCAATCCAAAGAGTTTATAAAACATGAATATGTGTGTATGAGATAAGCAAGAGTCAGGTTTATAGTCAGAGTGACAACTAAGCTTGGTGAATCTACTTAGGATTTGTGATCCATAGAATTTATGAATTCATCCTATCTTTCTCTGATCCACAAGGTAGAAGAGATACTGTGTCTCTGGTGACATATACCAGCAGTACGTCATGTTATTAAAAAAAAAATTCTTTAAGATTATAATATAGTGTATTATAATGTTGTTCCATCTTTATACTATAATCAGAATTTTAATCCAATTTATCACGCATTCTTTCACTTCTTCTTATTCAAATTTCTTCTTTCAACTTTCTTCTATTTCAAATTTTTAATAAAAGTTTATACATTTTAGCAATTACATGTTCAGCATTGGTACACAATTCTATTTCAAACTTAATCTTACAATGTTCCAAGCCTTAAGCTCTATCTAAAAATAGAAAATAAAAGAACGATTGACCAAAGAACTGATATATCCTTCTGCAACCAGTTCTTCTTTTGTTTTTATTTTATATTCCCCTTGACAAAAGTTTGGTATCTCATGATAAGTTAGCCATTTGTTTTTGCCTTTTATTTCTTATCTATAAAATGCTTCTTGTGCCGAGAATCACAAGGGTGTTTTCAGCAAAACCTGTTTTTTAAAAAAATCTATTTCATATTCATGAAATATGGCATGTCTAACAATGATTTTCAAAATGTACCTTGACCTTGACTTTGTTGTATCACAAATATCCATGTCACACGAATCTCAGGTTGTGTCCTTCAAGAGCCTTCTATTTCTTAGCAACAATCTTTCATGCAAACCAAATCGCAAGTTGAAAAATACAATTTCGAATCCTTCTGATTCTTTTGCATCTTATATTTAATTTGGGGTGGGTAGGTTCTGATGCCACACAAATTTAGATATATCCTTCTGTCTCTGTTTAAATGATACATCAATTGTCAAAAAAGGGATTGTCTGAAACAAAAACATCCTTCTAAGCAAGACATTCATTTTTAACACAGAAATTATCCCTAGAAATAACAGTTGTAGTTTCTCCCATCTTAACATGTCTTGTTTAACTTCATTCCTGTCTTAATATAGTAATTTTGAAATGCCATACCATTCATACTGTAACACCCATATATTTTATCTTCTTCTCAACCTTAAAAAACCATTTTATTCATCATTTCCCTCTGATCTTCTATTTTTATATTTTGTTAACATTTTCATCTTCTGCTTATTAAACCTAAAATCTGATAATGTACCAAATTGTTTTAATTTGCGCATTAACATTTCAGTTCTTTTTGAAGCATCTTCTAGAACCAATATCAAGTCATCTTCAAAAGCTTTTAACTTATAACTTTTTTAAAAAAATAGTCCCATAATCCTCCAATCTTGTTTTATATCTCTATTCAGTATTTCAAGAACCACAATAAACAAGAGGGAAGGCAGTGGCATTATTGTTTTATTCCTTTTTGTATTTCACAAAGTTTAGTTAGGTTTCAATTAATAAACATAGATTTGCTCTTTCTGTAAAGTGTAAATCAATCTTGCACATTTTATATATTCTTTCCAAAATTCATATTTTCCAAAACCTTGAATGAGAAAATCCTGTTCAAATTATCAATGATCTTCTTTCCATCTAAGAAAATCAATGCAGCTTGTTTTTCATTTTGGAATAATAGAATCCTTAAGTTGCTCTAAATATTCCAGAACATCCAATACATTTCCAACACTGTTCTTGAATGGTCTTTTAGGTGAAATCGTTTTCCTAGTCAAGTAAATGTCTTCATTGATCCTTATGAATAAATTCTTGCAAAATTATTTTCAGTCTTATTAGTTAAAATCCTTGTAAACAACTTGCAGTCGCTTCTGATTCCTTGGTTGTTTTTTTTCCACTAAAAAAGGGCAGCCCTAGATAATGTTTAATGTCGCAATGAAGACATTCTAGAAATATCTTTAATGAAGAGATATCCAGTAAGCTGATGAAGCCAAGATTTAATTACTTCTAGAAAGCCCCAACAAAAACAAACAGCACAGATGCGTGGGTGTCTCTTTCTGTTATAATTGGCCTTTCCTTTCTGTAGACAATATTAGCTGATTATTTTCCCTTTATCGTGATAGCTTCGGGTATTCTGAGTAAGCTAAGGACAGCATATTAGTTTGAATGCTCCATTTCTTTTCACATCACCTAATAAAAATATAATTTTCCTACATCTTCTTACTTTCTCTCTGAAAGTCCAAGTAGGGTCAGACTATGTGTAAGGTTAAACATGTTTTTTTTTCAAAAGCTAACAAAAGCTTTGCCACTTTAGTTTTTAAGAAAACCTCTCTCTTCAAATACTTTCTTTCCCACCTGTTTTCAATCTCTCCACTCCATTATTCCTTCCCCAAGTGCTGTTTACAACCTTTGGCAAGTAGGAAACTTTTAGCAGGAAACAGGATGGATCAGAGGTGGCATTCAGCAGGTTCTGACCAGTTCTGGAGAACCGGTAGCGGAAATTTTGAGTAATTCAGAAAACCAGCAAATACCACCTCTGACTGGCCCCACCCCCATCAATTCTCTGCCTCCTGAGTCCCAGCTGATCAGCTGGGTCTTCTTTGGTTGCCCTGCATAGGAGAACAGAGCTGGAAAGCAGATTAGTGGGGTGGGGAGGAAATGGGATTTTGTAGTAACCTTCCCCTGCATGCCCACCAAGCCATGCCCACCAAGCCACACCACACCCACCAAGCCACACCCACAGAACCAATTGTAAAACATTTTGAATCCCTCCACTGGGATGGATATATCAAATGATGCCATTTTAAAAGGCATTTCATATAACACATGTTTTGTTTTGGATTGTGATTAGGCTGAGAATTAAGACTAGTTGGTATAGTGGTTAAGGCATTAGGTTAAAACCTGGGAGATGATGAGTTCTGGTCCTGCCTTGGGCACAAAGCCAACTGGGTGACCTCAGGCCAGTCTCTCTCTTTCAGCCCTAGGAAGAAGGCAATGGCAAATCATTTCTGAAAAACCTTTCCAGGAAAACTTCATGGTTTCATCCCAGCAGTGACCAAGAATTAGCCACAATAGAACTGAAGGGGTGGGGGGAGACTGAGAAAATATATTTGAGTTTTATTTTCCACTGAAAAATGTGCAATTAACTTTTATCTTTCTTTCTTTTTTTCTTTTTTTTCTTTTTTTGCAATCTCACAGTTTTATATGCCCAGGGTAGAATTCCATCTTCAGAGGAAGAAAATCAATTAATAGACCAGTCATCCTAGCTGGATTGGAAAAAGAATTTGATAAAGTTTGAAGATTCTGAAAGGCCCTGAAGAACCAAAAGAGATTCAACATTTCTGGTTTCCTTTCTTTCATGCCTTGAGAGCTGAGTTAAATGTATTCCCTTCCCTTGCACTGCAACGGGGTGCAAAGAGTTTCAGAAACAAAGAAAAGAAAAAGGCAACAATTCAGTTTTATCTCTGCTTGTCTGAAAGCTCTGGATTTTTTTTTCCACCCTGCCAGTCTTCAAGTTCTTGTAGCATAGTGGAGAGCTCTGACTTTGGAGCTTTCCAACCGAGCAATAGGATTGCTCTGCCTGAACATTTTAACTTGCAAAGAGAAAATACTTGATCTTCCTATTAAGGGCTCTCTTTTTTCAATAACCGTAATCTTCAGATCCTTTTAAAATTAATTGTCTGACTGCTACGCTGAAAAACAAGTGTTCTTGTCTTTGGAACATTGAGGGCATCCATGCAGCTGAGGATAAATGGTCCTTCTAGAACAATTCCATTTATTCATAGTTGTCAAACAATACAAGCAATTACTGCATGTTATAAGTCTGAAAACTCAGCTCATTAAAAATGTTGAAATAAACCTAGGTATGCATATGCAAATATTACACTGAACTGGATAGCAAACCCTGTGAAACAGCATATATTATTATTATTATTATTATTGTTGTTGTTGTTGTTGTTTTCATTTTTATTTTTATTGTACAATGAGATTGGCTGAGCCTCCCTTCGTGCACTCTCCCCCAAACACAACTCACAGTGAGGACAGAAGTCCCTAACCCAGTCCCAATTTTATTACACTATGTGACCTTGTTGCACAACGCATCAACCCCGCAAGTCTATCATACTATGTTGACATGAAGTTATTTTCTGTTCAGAAGTCTGACAGCCCACAGGTAGAAACTGTTCTTCAGCCTGTTGGTGCAGCTGGCTATGCTTCTATATCTTCTACCCGATGGAAGGAGAGTGAAGAAGTGCTGACCAGGGTGTGAGTCATCCCTGAGGATTTTCCTCACTCTTCTAAGGCAGCGAGTCCTAGCGAGATTATCTAGTGGTATCAGGGAACAGCCCACAATGTTTTGTGCTGTGCTCACCACCTTTTGTAATGTCTTTCTACCTATTTCTATTAATATATTTCTCCTGCCAAGAACAAATATAACTTTTCAGTTTGAAAACAATAAATAAATGAAGGCACTGAAAAGAAAACAACAAAAATTGAGAAAGTCACAGGTGGTAATAAGTCTATTAACAGTGCAAATGCACTGATTAAATCCACACTTGAAACTATCTTGTTGGCTCTTCCTTACTATTGATAGGTTGTCCTTGACTTATGACTACAGCTGAGCCCCAAATTTCTGTTGCTAAGTGATTACAAGTATTAAGTGAGTTTTGCCCCATGTTATTACCTTTCTTGCCACAGTGGTTAAGCAAATCACTGCAGTTGTTAAGTTAGTAACATGGTTGTGAACAGAGGTGGGATTCAACCGGTATTACTACCGGTTCGGTACTTACATTTTGCGCATGTGTGTAATACAATGAAAGCTGTGTCTCCCAGACAGCTGATAAGTGTTGTGCGCGGGTGCGCCGTGTTTGAAAAAAGCCCTTTTTACTTATTTTTCAGCCTCAGCTGTGCCATGCAAAGCAGCTGAGGTTGAAAAAGCAGGAAATAAAGGTCAGGTAAGAGCCTGGGTGGGCAGGTGGGCCAAACAGCAGCAGACACAGAACCGGTTCTGTGTCTGCTGCTCTTCAGAGCTACCGGTTCTACAGAGCCAGGCAGAACCGGTAACATCCCATCCCTGGTTGTGAGGTAAATCTGGCTTCCCCATTGACTTTGTTTGTCAGAAGGTCGCAAAAGATGATCACATGACCTTGGAGCACAACATGTACAGTATGTCGGTTGGTACATATCTTTTGTGCACAATGTCAACAGTCATTCCCTACTGTCCACTTGATATCATATTATTGTCAAATCATTATTAAACAATGATTACCAGTTCACATCATCCTTTTCGAGCAGTTCTCAACTTTTACAAAGCCTGGTTCATACTGTCTGTCAGCTTTGGAATCTTTATTCATTGCTGCCACGTAGCTTGAGAAAGTGGGAGGGGGGTGATTTTTATTGGGTAGCTCTAAGTAGACAAAAGAATTCTTTTGTTAGTTCAAGGTCATGGAGTGTGGTGCAGGAACAAAAAGGAACTTGCTTTGGGATTGGTTCATGTGATGTGATGATGAGAGAAAAGGGGATGATTTGTAGTTTGGGACATTGTGGGAAGTCTGGGAAACTTTCGTTTTGAAGTTCCACAGATGTGCCAGTGTTGTAATGACGAGGCAGTCGAGTTGTTTGATCATGAACAACTGAATCATGATGATCTTTATTGGAGTCTAGTCTTGCATTTATACACATTTTTAGTTATCCTCCATCATTGGTCAACTTTGGTTACTGCTTAACTTTGGTTACTGTTTAGCATAGTAATCCATACAATTAATTATCTCTAGTTAAAGTCTAACATATGTTTACTTCCTCTCTCTAATCCTCCTTTAGATGAGTGACTTTGTTTGCCTGAGTTGTATTTGCTTGGAAACATTCTTTATCTGAGGTTTGCCATCCGAGATTGGAACATTCCTGCAATTACAACTCTACATGCCAGGTGCTATTCTAATAAAGGTACTTTTGAGATTATGCTTGTCTTGGAGTTACTGATTGGAATGGAGGTTCCCTGGAATGCTGACGTTGTCATTCATTTCACAATAAACAATTATAACCTATCATTACATTGTATTATCTTTACTATTATATTGTATTAATACTATAATGTATTTTATATCTCTTTTTTTTCTTATCTAGCCAGTGATAAAATAAATACCAGATTTTATAATACTCTTTTTCTTCTTGCTCTCTAATAGCAAATGTCAATCCACTCATTTCTGCACATTCCATTATTTTCTTTATCACCTCCTCTTCTATTGGAATTTTTTTCATTTTTCCAGTTTTGCACAAATACAATTCTAGCAGCTGTCAGAACATTAATAATTAAATATATCAATTCTCTACTGTATCCTTCAGGCAAGATACCCAATAAAAATATTTCAGGTTTCAAGTCTATATGTTGTTTTGTTATTTTTTTCCAACCATGTATGAATTTTAGATCAGTATCTTTTGGCTTCCACACATGTCCACCACATATGATAATATGATCCAGGTATTTCCAACATTTTGCCGATTCATCCTTGAACATCCTTGCTATTCTTGCTGAGGGTATTCAAGCATCTGAATTTTGATCATGTGACCATGGGGATACCACAACAGTCGTAAGTGAGAACAATAGACATAAGTTGCTTTTTTCAGTGCTGTTATAACTTTGGACGGTCACTAAATGAACTGTTGTAATGTATTGGTAGTTGGTAGTTGAGCTGTTGGTCTGAGCTCCAAGCTCGGCAATCTGGTTGCAACCATTTCGTCCCTATTCGAGGAGAGATCGTCTGTGCTCTTGGAATTGTGCTCGTCTGTTCAACTTGGAATTATGCTTGAGAGATAACCCAATAGATCCAGGAAGATTTTAACCAATGCGCTAGAAAGCCTGATAACAGGGAGGTTAGTCTATGGCAACCTTTCAGCTTGGTGAGGAAAAATGATACCTATTTGCAATCAAGAATTCAATATTGCGTCACAGCTGGGAAACCGCTCATGACCAGGGCAGGCACCACAGGAACCTCATGGATCTCCTGTCTGTAAGTCCGAGGTAATACTATCGTATAAGTAACCAATGGTTCTCAGGCAAAGATATTTGGGGGCGGTGACACCAATGCCTAGAAGGGAATGCCAAGTTAATGGAAGGTTTTCCACCAAGAGAGGTTGAAGTGGGGGGGGGGTTAGGTGTAGACCATCTACAGTCTGGCAGCTTAATACTATTCTGGAATCAGGACGTAATGTGTATATGCATACATTTTGTCATGTAACAACAGCAGTAAGAACGTTGTGTTTCAGAACTGCTGTTTCTGCTTCCTGAGGGCTCTGTTGACACTAAGCCTCTTTCTGACGTTTCAATCACCCAATTGCTATTTTTCAACCTCGCATCTCCCTCAAGACTGTTGTGAAAATGGAGGAGGAGAGTGGCAATAAAATGTCACCTTGAACAGTTTGAAGGAAATGGAAGTCATCCATTAAAAAAAAAAAAGTTTGCTAGGCTGCTGGCCGTTAAAAACAGATTGTATGCTTGCTATGGCTTGATTTACACACTGAGAAACCCATTGTGGTAATGCCAAGTTCATACATAACATGAATCCATAAATCGTGACTGACCAAGAGTGATGGATGGCGCATTACCTCAGAAGGTACTCAGTACTGATATATTGACCATCTTCTTCTAATAATGTAACTCCACAGAAAATGATGGGCTGTTTGTCTAACCAACAGCAAGGAAGGAATCAGCTGAAGGGCTTCCTCCATTCTTTGGAGTGCAACATCTGATAATGAAGAAGAAAATAAAGCAACCCAACTCTCACCCCAAAGCAAGAAATCGTCATTAAGATCCGATTCATTTGTGCATATTAAAGATCAGGCATTGCCCGATTGGCTCCAAAGCTACAGTTAATCAATGGAACAGCTTGCCTTCAGAAGTTGTGGGTGCTTCATCATTGGAGGTTTTTAAGAAGACACTGGCCAGCCACTTGTCAGAAATAGTATATGGTCTCCTGCTTGAGCTGGTGTTGGACTAGAACAGTCGTCACCAACTGGTGGGCCCTGGCCCACTGGTGGGCCACGAGAAAATTTTGGTGGGCCGCAGAGAAATCTGACCCCCAGAGCACTCCCCACAAAGCAATTAATTCAGGCTGTGCACAAACACAAGGCTGCGCTGCCCACATGGCCTGCGGGAACCCTCCCCACCCATTCACTCCTTACCCGGCAAATTTGCCTGCTAAACTGCTATTTTTCCTTTCTCCAACCTTCATCTGTTCATCTGTTCTGCTGTGCCGGGAGATTTAGATTAGCTAGGAAGCAGGAAATGGTTGGATTTCTTGCTTTCTAGCTAGTCTTTAGATCTTCAGCTCTGCTTTTAAGCACAGCCGAACCTCCCTTAGGTCTGAAGGTTCTATTATTCAGTGCAGACTCATGGCAAGCAAATTTTATGTGACAGACTGAGCTAGCTGATGGCAGGTAGATAGATCACTGAGTAACTCAATCTGCCTGCCTGCTTTGCCTGATTTTGGGTAAAAGTTGCTCTTTTTATAAAAAAATCAATATTTATATCAATATTTATAATATTTACATACAAGCCATGCCCAGCCAGTCACATGACCACCTAGCCACACCCACAAATTAGGCCATGCCCACAGAACCGGTTAGTGGTTCCTGGGATTTAAAATTATGAGTTTGGTGGTCCCTGAGGTCCAAAAGGTTGGTGACACCTGGACTAGAAGACCTCCAAGGTCCCTTCCAGCTCTATTCTGGTTAAATACAAAATTAGGCAGTGTCAGGCTGGGGATGCATGCTCTTAATAAACAATTATCATCCCCTTTCAAGCTGTATGTTAGGGAGATGTGTGGATGGTCTCTCAGTAACAGATCATATCTTTAAAAACCTCTCTGAAGACCTTTAAAGCAACTAATAGCAAACTTTAAAGCAATACTAATAGCAAACTTTTGTTTAGAGGGCAAAGAGGCATGTTTAAAACTGAGGGTACATTGAAATTCTATGGCACAAGTGCAGAAGAGGACAAAGTAACCACGTTAAGATAAGCAGATCTAAAATTAGATTTAATTACCTGTCAGTTATGGTATATGTAGATTTCTTTATATGTCTGTTGTGATATATCTCTTCAAAGCAGCTGAAACTTTTTTTTTTTTTGCATGGTGTGGCATATAAAAGACAACTATGCCTAGTGGGAAGAATGCTCTTCAGTCTCTTCTCATCGTTTGTTTTTTCCTTTAGACTCCAAGGAATGATCTTTCTGATGAAATTGTCATTTCCCCCCTTATAGATATACTTTTCTGCTGCAAAGAGAGTTATGGATCCTGAAATGAAGGAAATTAAAGAGGGAAGGCCCTTTTCCCATTTATTCATACTAAGGATAATAAGGTTTATTCGGTTTTGCCTTAGCATTATGGATGAACCACATGATGCTTTGTTTGTTTATCATTTACTTGTAGAAACCCAGCCAATTCTGGATTATTCAATTAAATCATTATTTAAACGAATCTTCTTTGTTTTTGCACAGAGGAAACCACTGCTTCGTGGGTTGCATTTTCTAAAGGAACTGTCCTATCAGGCTTTGATGTTACATATTGGAGCCATAAGTGATACCTTTTAATCTGGGCTTAGGTGTGTTTTTTCGGGAACCAAAGAAAATTCGAATCCCTTTCTTCCTTACTTGGTTTCTCCTTACCTTCACTCTGAGTCCATCTGCACAGTCTCCTAACCAGTGGTGGGATTCCAATTCTTTTACTACCGATTCTGTGGGCATGGCTTGGTGGGAATGACAGGGGAAGGATACTGTAAAATCTCCAGTCAGAGGTGGCATTTGCCGGTTCTCCAAACTACTCCAAATTTCTGCTAGAGGTTCTCCAGAACTGGTCAGAACCTGCTGAATACCACCTGGGCTCCTAACCGCGTGTGGCCACTTCTTCTTGGGAGCAAGAACGCATATCATATACTCCTTGACTTGTTCCTAGCCCACCAAGAAGGCAACCTCCATCCACCTTGCATGACAGAAGTGTTTTCTTCCTTCTGTTGGGATAGCTGTGCAGTCTTGCTGTACTTTGTTGGTGGCAAGGCCTTGGTTCCAGTGGCCTTGTTCCCACTATGAGGGAAGACACCAGTGGTGGGCTGCATCCGGGTTTAACAACCGGTTCTGTTGAGTGCACGCTTCCCGCTTGTGCGCAGCATTCAAAATACAGCAATTTGAAACTCGGCTGCTTACCTTCTAAGGCAGCCCCAGTAGGTAAAACAGCTGAGGTGCGGAAGTCAGCTGTGCCACGTGAATCAGCTGAGCCAGAAAGAAGCAAATACAGGAGAGGATAAGGTGGGTCTGGGTGGGCAAGGCCAGCTGATGGTCGGAAATACCAGTTCCCTAGAACCGGTCCAAACCGGCAGCAGCCCACCACTGGAAGACACCTTTCCTTCCATTTACTGGTTATGACCGTGATGGCGAACCTATGGCACGTGTGCCGCAGGTGTCGTGCAGAGCCATTTGTGTGGGCATGCGAGCCCCAGCCAATCTTACCAGCACTGCGCATGCACGCGCCTCCCAGCTGATTTTCGGCCCATTTGAGGCCTTTTTCGGCCTCCCAGAGGCTCAAGTGAGGCCGAAAAAGAGGCCTACCAGAAATACTGGCAGTGATGAAAATGGAAGTGTCGAAAATGGAAGTGACAAAACGGGCCCATTTTTCAGCCTCCAAAGGCTGCAGAGGCTTCCCTTGAGCCTCTCAGGGGCCAAAAAAGGCCTCAAACAGGCCAAAAATCAGCTGGGAAGTGCGCACATGTGCAATGCAGGTAAGGGGGTGGATGGTGTTGCACATGCATGCCAGAGGTGGTATTCAGCAGGTTCTGACCAGTTCTGGAGAACCAGTAGTGGAAATTTTGAGTAGTTCGGAGAACCAGCAAATACCACCTCTGACTAGAGATTTTACAGTATCCTTCACCTGCCACGCCCACCAAGCCACACCCACAGAACCGGTAGTAAAAAAAATGTGAATCCCACCACTGGTGCATGCACAGGGGGAGCGCATTGCATTGTGGGTGCTGGCACACACGCACACGCGCTTTCGGCACACCACAACAAAAAGGTTCGCCATCACTGGGTTATGACCTACCTTCATTGTCATTTCATCTTGGGCTCCTGGCCCTATTTTCAAAGGATCTTTTTACATAAGGCTGGGATCTTTTGGTGGAAAGATAGATAAGTGCACAGCTGTACCTATCGTTCTTTTTCTTTTTAACTGGCCCAAGAGTGGAATGGTGAACAGCTGGACCTTTCTTTTCCTTTCTTTAGAAAAAAAAAAAGTGCCTAGTACCCCTTGAAATAATCAACTACTTCCTTCTACGTTTATACAAGAAGCATTTTCAAAATAATGGCGGCCATGTACTTTGCACACATATCTCCCAGAAACCTGCTCCAAAAAATGAGCAACTATATTTCATCAGATTTAAGGCATATTGTTTATGGCCAAAAATAATTGCTTTCAGGATTTTGCAAACTTGGTATAAGAATAAAATTTATCCTATCCTAGCATGTGTTCTCAGAATCAGCGATACAAATGCTTGTTTTTTTTGATCAAGTTAATAGCATTCAAGGGGGGAAAATCTGTGCAACCCTGGCATCATACCAAATGGAAAAGATTTTCCCCCCTCTTCCTTTCTATTTCTGCATCTACTTTATACTTTGATGGGAGGTTTCCACAGAGATCAATAGGAACTTTGTTTGAAATGGATTTCAAACAGCAACTTCAATCTGGAAAGCCTTTCTTGTCTCATCCTGCATGATTTCACAGGGTTTCACTTCATTTTTATGTCCTCAGATATACATCTGCTCTCATTTTAACAATAATTAAATTTACATTTATTTTATTTCAATCCAACACCAGCATAAAATAATATTTAACACTGCAGCATTAGGAATTCTTCAAAATATAACACCACTATGTATGCAAATCATGAGATTAAGTTCATAGCGTAGAACTCAGTGATATTTCATATACCCTCCCATTGCTTTTAAGAACTGGAAAATGGTATTGGGGTACAAACTGCTGGGACTTCATTTGATCTCATGACTTTTCTAAAATCCCTATCCAATTTTGTGACACATAGCCTAAAACCCCTGGACTGTATATGACCCAAAAACTGAAGTCCTCAACACTTCTCCAGAAGTGTTTCAGAATTACAAAATAACACAGTTGGAAGGGACCTTGGAGGTCTTCTAATCTAACCACATGCTCAAGCAGGAGATCCTATACCATTCTGGACCAATGGCCACCCAATCTCTTCTTTAAAAGCTCCAGTTGTCATTGGATTGTAACATGTGATAGGATAGAAGAGGAAAAACTATTAAATACCTTGTAAAAGGTTATACAAATTTCATATAATCAATACAATTTAATTCTATGTAAGTGAAATGAGATTAGATTCAGCCTTCTTCACCCATTTCCTTGGCTTTGTGGCCAACTCTTCAAAGGTTAAATATGGCTGCCTAAAGATTTTAGAAAGTGACCCGACTTGATTGGCACAAACAGCATATATGCTGTCACCCTATTTTATCTCATGGACAAGATTTTCTCATGTTTTGTTTCCTATGTTCAAATTTATATCTTCCAAATATGTTGGCACTGCAAATTTTCAAACATTGAGGACAAGTCCTAACAGTAAGACTGGAGGCCATGACTTTGGATGTCATGTCCATTATAATAAAGAGGTTTCAAGTTACCCTTTAACTTTATCATGGAAACAGTCCTTCTTTCTCTTGTTATAGCATGTTAATCTTTTCTTCTTGGATATATCTCAATAGAGCTGAATAGCAACCTCTTGTTAGCTAAGGTTGTAAACCGTTTGCACAGTTGCCATGTGAATGGGAAGATGGGTGTGTTCCCACAAATTAAAAGGCACACCCTTCTATTCAGTTGCACAGTGTTACTAAGGATCGTATGGCTGTAGGTCTTTGTCAACATCTATCAAGGAGCTCTTTGTATACCTATACCTTGGAATGTAGCCAAGAGCCACTGCCATGGAAACTAGTCCACCCTCATGCTTCCATGTTGTAAATAAATACATAGTGCAGAAAATAAAGTGCAATTTTATTCTGGTCAGAAGAGCGCTCTGTAAAATACGAATCTCAGTGTTGTGAATCAATAAAAGTGTATAACCTAAATGCAAATTAGGGGTTGAAAACCTGCACACTTGATTGGTCCTTATACAACAACTTGGGATTGGGCCAGAACCAGTCCCTGATTGGCCACTTTTGGGACTGTCCTTATTGGTCAGTAGTGGGAACCTGTTGCACATTTTCATTGGTTAATAAGGCAACAGCTAACCCTATAAAAGGGTTACTGCTGCCCATAGCATTGCTCTGTTATGTCTATCACTTTATTAAAGAGTTGAAGTCATTGGTCAGATGTCTGGTCTCCCTTATTCTCCATACTTAACACTGGCGACGAAGGTGGGATATGGAGACCGAAGAGCTGACTAACCTACAGAGCAACTAACAGAGCACGTGGTTGAACACGCACCATCAACGGCAACATGGCCAGCGGTGTCGTACCACCCGCTCCATTCAACCCAGAAACCGAAGACTGGGAATCGTACATGGATAGGTTCCAGATGTTTCTGGAGACCAACAATTTGAAAAATGCAACAGCCGGAAAAAAAGAGCTATATTTCTAACCCACTGCGGCCCGACCGTGTTTAAAATGGCAAAGTCACTTGCCAAGCCAGCAGAGGTAAAAGAGATGGACTGGGACGTCCTCGAGCCTTTACTATGGGCTCACTATGCGCCCGCCGTGCCAACTTTAGTCCGAAGACACGAATATTACCGGAGGGACCAACAGAAAGGTGAAAGCCTTGCTGATTATATCGCAGACCTCCGAAACCTTGGAGGCCTCTGCGGATTCGCAGACTTAGAAGAAGCTCTCCGGGACCGTTTGGTTCTGGGCCTAGAAGACGGCACGATCCAGAGTAAAATTATGGCTAAGGGGGACATCAGTCTCACCGATGCCCTTAAAGAAGCCTCGGCAGCAGAGGCAATCAAGAAGTCGGCAGCTCGAATGCGCCGCACCAACGCACCGCTACGTAAACTCGCCACTGATACCTCGCCGCACAGAGAGACAGCCGGTATCAACTCACCACAAAGACCTAGAGTCCCCGTCCGACAGCGATGAGGAAGAGGTCAACCGACTGCGAACGGAGCGAGACCAGTCCACACAACACTCCTCTCGACCGTGTGCCGGTTGTGGGTCCAATCACCCTCGATCCGGTTGCAAATTCCTCGACGCGCTCTGCCGAAATTGCGGAGACGAGGTCACATCGCAAAGGTTTGCAAAAGCAAACAAAACACCAAACCCCGACAAGCCGAATGCCAATCTTCAGGATTCTTCAGCACACACCGAGAAAAATTAAACCACTCCTACAGAAACAAACCGTCCACCACTTCCACCAGGCGTGAAGAAACCCGGCGGGAAGAGACCCACCAAACAATCACCATAGGCCACGCTACATCCCTTGATGCCGGGAAAATCCGAGTGAAGGTCGCTATCGAAAACAAACCTTGCGTGATGGAGGTAGACTCGGGATCCTCCCTCTCGATGGTGTCGTGGAAAACACTCCAACAGCTTATTCCATCGATTCGCCGCCAAGACCTTAACCCTCAAAGGGTGATACTCAAAGACTATCAGGGCAACCGAATCCCCGTCGTCGGGTCCCGCAGATTCCAGGTCTCATTCAAGGACCGCACCGTCGCACTACCACTGACTGTCGTGGACCGAGACAGGCCTAGTCTTCTAGGCCTCCAATGGTTCAGGCCGCTCGGAATCACTGTAGCCGGAGTCCACAAGGCCGAGAGCGTCGATTGGGAGGAAGCACTGTGCAAGAATTCCAAGACGTTTTCGCGAACGGACTAGGCAAGTATAAGGGGACCCCAATCTCGTTTAACTTGAACCCTGAAATAGCACCCATCCGCCTTAAGCCGCGTCGGGTGCAGTTCGCCTTAAAGCCTAAAATCGACGAACAACTCGATAAGCTGATAGCGCAGGGCGTACTGGAACCCACCGACCACGCCCGTTGGGAAACCTCGATAGTGACGCCTATCAAGCCTGATGGGTCCCTAAGAATTTGCGGAGACTACCGGGCCACATTAAACCACGCACTGCAGCAAAGTGCTTATCCAGTACCGGTAATGCAACATTTACTCCATTCCTGGGCGGGGAAAGTTTTCGCCAAACTAGATTTAGCCCAGGTGTATCAACAATTACCTGTAGACCCAACCACAGCCGAGCGCAAACGATCGTAACTCATAGGGGTGCATTTAAATGCAACCTGCTCCAATCGGGGAGCGTCGCCCCTGGAATCTTCCAGAGTTTAATGGAAAGGTTGTTACAAGGGATAAAAGGCGTTGTCCCATATTTCGACGATGTACCCATCGCCGCACCTAACAAAGACATCCTAGAAAAACGACTCAGAGAGGTTTTACGAAGATTCCAAAATGCAGGCCTCAGAGTAAAAAAGATAAATGCCACTTATGTACCGAAAAAGTAGAATTTTGGGATACCTCCTGGACAGCCAAGGAATTCATCTCACGAAGACAAATTACGAGCAATTAAAAAGGCACCCACTCCGAGGAACAAGGCAGACCTACAGGCGTTCCTTGGACTTATCAATTTCTATAATGTGTTTTTACCCCACAAAGCAACAGTAGCTGAACCATTGCATAGACTATTAGACAAAAAAGCAACGTGGGTTTGGGGACAACGGGAACAACATGCTTTCCAACAAGTAAAGAAATTGCTAACTTCTGATTCAGTACTTATGCAGTACAACGAGACTCTGCCACTCACTATCACGTGTGATGCATCACCTTTGGGGTTGGGGCAATTCTGGCCCACGTGTTACCAAACGGAACGGAGGCCCCCATCGCTTTTTTCGCGAACCTTAGCTAAAGCTGAACGAAATTATAGTCAGCTGGACAAAGAAGCTTTAGCTATTGTTGCTGCAGTTAAAAGATTTCACGAATATGTTCATGGCGTGCGTTTACAATAATCACTTATCATAAACCGCTACTGGGGATCATTGCGGGTAATAAACCAACCCGTATATATTGTCCCCCAGAATGACCCGTTGGTCTGAATTCCTGGCGCCTACAACTACACCTTGCAACACCGCCCGGGAAATCGATTCTCCACGCCGATGCATTGAGCAGAACACCACTTCCAGACGCTGTTGTGGATCCAGCCCCAACCCTCTCAACACTACAGATTGAAGCTCTACAGGCACCACCCTTGACGGCTAGAGACATTGCTTTTGAAAGCGAAACGTGACCCAGTTCTCCAACACATACTACGCTGGGTTGAACGGGGTGGCCGACGGACCGTGCACCTGAATGGGCGCCCTTCAAAGCCCGCCAAACCGAGCTGTTTTCCCAAAAAGGCTGTATCTTGTGGGGCGATCGAGTCGTAATCCTGGCAAATTGCAACAGATTGTGTTGGCGGTATTGCACGAAGGACATCCGGGCATTGTGCGGATGAAATCACTCGCACGCAGCTACACTTGGTGGCCGGGAATCGACAAAGAATCGAGGCCTGGGTCGCTCGTGCCAACGTTGCCAGGGCGTCAGCAACGCCCCACCAAAGCAAGCCCAACCGAATGGGAAACGCCGAGGGGACCGTGGTCTCGTATTCATATTGACTTTGCGGGGCCTACCAAAGGCCACACTTTCCTGATTACTGTCGACGCCTATTCTAACTGGCTCGAGATTCATCGAATGCACACTACTACAACCGACTCAGTTATTAATAAATTAAACAGACTATTTGCCACGCACGAGTTTCCGGACGTATTGGTCTCGGACAACGGCCCATAGTTCACTGCATTGCCCTTTGAACAATATCTGGCTGATCGGGCATCCGCCATGCACTGACCTCGCCTCGCGCACCCTGCGGCAAATGGACATGCAGAACGCATGGTACAATTTGTGAAAAAGACCCTGCATAAAATGGAATTTGGCAACATCGACGAGAAAATCAATCGAATCCTCTTATTGCAGCACATCACGCCCACAGCGTAACCAACAAAACACCCGCTGAACTTCTTATGGGGCGGAAAATACGATCGCACCTTGACCGGCTCCACCCGCTTTCGCACCAGAAAAACCTTTCGGCTCCAGCAGCAAATGCCGGGAATTTAAGGTAGGCGATTTAATCTTTGCCAAAAACTTTTCCGGCGACCCGTTATGGATACCCGCAACCGTTACCCACCTCACCAGGCCTAGATCTTACCGCCTGCTAACAGACGATGGGAGGGTGTGGAAACGCCACATAGACCAACTCCGATCGAGATTACCACCCAGCAGCCATGACTTCCCCAGTTCACCAACTCAAGGGGAGAGGGAGTATCGAGGAATTGACTTTGATACAACTAATAGCAGGTCAACGGGAGCCCTACAGCCCAGCGAAGCACCGGAGCGTGAAGCGGGGAGGGAGTTGATGTCTTCAGGGAACTTTAATACGGGGAAAAGCGAACTGCAAAACCCGAAGAAACACACAGTAGCAGAAACAACCTCAGTGAATGCAGCACGGAATCGCCGTGCAGCGAAATAGAACTCAACAATGGTCATCCAAACGCTCCACCGGAACCGGACATTGGACAAAACCCGGTGGAGCCTCGAAATCATCCAGGCAGACCAAACGGCCTGCCTATCTTGAGGATTTTATCACAGCTCCCTCAAACGGAACCCAAGGGGAGGGGTGTTGTGAATCAATAAAAGTGTATAACCTAAATGCAAATTAGGGTTGAAAACCTGCACACTTGATTGGTCCTTATACAACAACTTGGGATTGGGCCAGAACCAGTCCCTGATTGGCCACTTTTGGGACTGTCCTTATTGGTCAGTAGTGGGAACCTGTTGCACATTTTCATTGGTTAATAAGGCAACAGCTAACCCTATAAAAGGGTTACTGCTGCCCATAGCATTGCTCTGTTATGTCTATCACTTTATTAAAGAGTTGAAGTCACTGGTCAGATGTCTGGTCTCCCTTATTCTCCATACTTAACACTCAGTATGCCAGAGTTTGGTTTAGGAGGGACCATGGGGGATCTGCAATGGTCGTAAGTGCGACAAATGGTCATAAATCACTTTTTCAGTGCCATTGTAACTTTGAACAGTCATTCAATGAACTATTGTAAGTTGAGAACTCCCTGCACTTAGTAAAGCAAATGGTTTGTTTCAGTGGTGGGATTCAATTTTTTTTACTACTGGTTCTGTGGGCGTGGCTTGGTGGGCATGGCAGGGGAAGGACACTGTAAAATCTCCAGTCAGAGGTGGTATTGGCTGATTCTCCGAACTACTCAAAATTTCTGCTACTGGTTCTCCAGAACTGGTCAGAACCTGCTGAATATCACCTCTGGTTTGTTTGCATGGCTAAGCAAATGTTTCCAGAAGAAGATATTATAAATAAGTCTGCCAACCTTTGATTTCCAAAGTCATGAATTTGGATAGAACCTGTAGGTGCCTTATGGGTGGGCCAATGGGCAGGCAGCCATTTTAGTGGCATTGGAAGAAAGAGCAAAAGTTTTATGTTAGTTGTGATGGACATGCAACAGATAACTTGATATGGAGTGCTTATATTTCTGTGTTGGTTGAAGAAGGGATGTAGATGTGTTAGCAACTCCCAGAGGGTTGGAATAGTGCTCATACTTAATAGTTGTTCACATTCTGTCATTATCTAGTCATTTGCCTCACCTACCTAGGATATGCACAAAACATGACTCAGCCATCCATGCCAGTAAGCAGAATATGAAATGGAAAACTTCCACTGAAATGAGCAGTGCAGTACCTCAGGAGATGCTTTCAAACATAATGGCCAGTTCACAGTTCACATAAAACCAAATACAAATAAAGAAACCACACAGGCCCTATGGGTTTTCCAGGATTGTCCAACTGTGGACAGGATTTATCTTACTTCAGCAAATGGGTAAATCAGAGGTGTCCCAGGATATCATCAAAAAGGATTGCATATAAAAAACTTCAACTTCAAGTTGCAACTTCAGTTTGAACCAAGTAAGGAAGAAAAGGATTAGAATTTTCTTTGGGTCCTAAAAAAACAACAACAACCAAGACTGGATTAGAAGGTACCACTGTGGCTCCAATATCAAAACCTGACAGGACAGTTCCTTTAGAAAATGCAACCCACGGAGCAGTGGTTTCCTCTGACAAAAAGGCTGTGCTTATACACAGTGCAAAAACAAAGAAGATTTATTTAAATAATGATTTATTGAATAATCCAGAATTGGCTGGATTTCTACAAGTAAATGATAAACAAACAAAGCATCATGTGGTTCATTCATGATGCTAAGGCAAAATCAGATAAACTTTATCATTAGCATGATACTAAATGATATGTTTAGTGTTTTATTTTTATTTTTTTAATACACGAAGAGAGAAAATGATGTGATCACCAGATCCTGCAGCTGATTCCAACAATTGTGGCCACTATCAATGAAGTCATGGCTAGAACAGGTAAACCTTTCCTAATTACTTTGCAACTTCAATTCTAAGCAGGAGAACTCTGAAACAACCATGAGGAGAATAAGATGGCGTTGCTTTCTTTTGAACATGTACCTTGCCACAGATAACTTTTTGATGCTGGAGGTCTGGTGTTTGTTTCAATGTCCAATGTTGTGGATGTGCTGCTTATTGCTAGGTAGGACATCAAAGTTTTCTCTACAGAGTTTGGAGGACCCTGTAGCACATGGGTGTCAAACTTGCTGTGTCATGTTGCCCTCACGTGACGTATCATGACATTTCCCCCCCTTTGCGGAGCTGGGTGGGCAGGGCCTACATGTGACCATCCTGCCCACCAGTTTGACACCCCTGCTGTATATGATATAACAACTGGAGGATATGCCGCAATCAGAGTTTGAGCACCTGGCTGGCGAATTCTGAGAGTTGAAGTCCACACATCAGAAAGAACACTTCCACCAAGTGACACTAGTATATTAAAAAAACAAACCACTTCCTTCTAGCACTGATGACGTTACTTAGTTGGATAACAAAGCATTTGCAAGAAAATAAGAAGGGCCAGAGTGTACCAAGAACTTCACCATGACAGGGTTCCAAGTAATAGACCCATATCAAGCAAAACCCTGAGGCAGGTAGATTCCTCAAGGAATAGCTTTATTGGATATAACATATTGGCACAGATCTGGTGAAAACCAACTGAAGGTTCCTGTGGTTTTCACCTAATTAAAAGTAAAAGTTTTTCACTTTCTCAAAACTATCAATCACATGGTCCAATCATGGCACTGTCTGGTTGCCTGGTGACATCACTCCGCCTTCCTCCGACCAGGTGTGAGAATGTCCTTGGTTCCCAAGAGAAAATATTTTGTTTTGGCTACAAAATCCCAGCTATCTCAAATTCCTCCTCCCTATCCCTCAGCTGCAGTGTGGCAACACTGAAGCTGTCAAGATGGCTACACAGTTCAACCCTGATTACAAATTTTCTCTTCTATTGGTACTACCACTTCTGAAAACTGTTGAAAAACACTGCTTTAGAACCACTGGGACTATTTCAGGCATCAACAAGATCACCCCAGGTTTTGAAAGAGTTTGATGTTTAATGGTCTTGGATTCCATATCCTCTCACTAAACTCAGGGTTTATTCTAACATGCAGCTGGACAAATTTGGGGCAGTTGTAATAAAACTGTGCAGGAGGAACTAGAATTTTCTGCAGTTGAAAATACAGGGCTAGTCAAGCAAGAGCTGTAGAAGTTTTTTTTTTCCCCTGAGGGAAAAAGGTGAAATAAACAAAATTAAGATTGATTCTTTCCCATTGCAATGACTTAATTGTGTATTATTGGAATGGTCACTTAACTAGCCAAAATCATTTATTAATTATTTGAATTACACAAAAGCAGAAGATATGCACTTATATGACAGTAATGAAAATTAATCACCATTATTAGTTTATTATTAATTAAAGTCCATGTGCCAGGCCTTCTCTCACATCATATTGAGCACTTCAACATTTTCTGTGTTTCGAGATGGCTGGACCATTACTTTCTAGATATAGGTAGGAGAAATATCAGTGCATACAGTTCTCTGACAAAATTTCTGTAAAGCACAACTGCTCCCTTGTTCGAACTGTAACTTTGATTCTGTGGTCTTCTTTAGTCATACAACAGAGAGCTAATACCTTAAGATCCATTCATTGAGTAGTGGCAGATTGTGAAAGATATGTATAACTCACTTTACAATTGTCCTACTTAGAAGGAAATTTTGGGCTCAATTGTGGTCATATATTGTTGTGGTTAGCCAGCAGCGGATGGGGAAAAACTGTCCTTGTGTCTACTTGTTCTAGTGTGCAGTGCTCTACACCTGTTGTGGTTAGCCAGAAGCAGGTGCGGACGGCTGAGGAGAGCGAAGACTCAGAGGAGGGGCCAGGACCATTAGGGAGTGGACTGCTGCCTTGTGGAAGCAAGATTGTGGAAGCTGGCCGCAGTGATGAGGAGGTTCCCAAGGAGCCTGTGCCAAGTGCGCGTGCACACAGGATTGCTCATAGGAAAGAGCAGCTGCAACAGCACAGGTGATTTGGGAGTAAGGCTGCAAGGTAATGCCCCCTCCCTCAAGAAGATAAAAGCCAGCTGTGAAACAAACCTTCTTTGCAGAAGGCAAAGACGTTTTGAAACTACAGCCTCGTGGACATTCCAGTATTCTGAGTTTGTATTTGAACATTTTTGTCTTGCAAATTATTTCTTGTCTGTTATCTTTTGGCAAGTCTCGCACAGTTTGACAAGGCTTATGCTTATCACAGCTAATTATTTTGTTTTTTGTTCCCTTTGGATTGTGTTTGATTTGTCAGAAAAGGGCGTGGGTCAGAACATATATATCTTTCACAATCTGCTACATATGTATGACTCAATTGGGATTCTGTTTCTCTTTATGGGTTTAAACATGGTCCTTGTGCTAATGGGATATAGGTAGTCCTCAACTTATGACCACAATTGAGCCCAAAATTCCCTTTGCTAAGTAAGACAATTGTAAAGTGAGTGTTGCCCCATTTTATGAAATTTCAGGCCAATTGCTAAGTGAATCCCTGCAGTTGTTAAATTAGTAACATGATTGTTAAATGAATTTGATGATTGACTTGGTTTGTCAGAAGGTCACAAAAAGTAGTCACATGAGCCCGTAACACTGCAACCATTGTAAAACTGAGTCAAGCATTCGACATTTGATCACGAGACCATGGGGATGCTGAAACAGTCATGTGAAAAATGGTCATAACTCATTTTTTTCGGTGCCTTTATAACTTGGAACAGCCACTGAATGAATGGTTGCAATCAAGAACTACCTGCTATGAACCAAAGAGGTGCACCAGGAACATTGTCACCTGCCTCCATTCATTTGACAGTAGAAAACCAAGGATTAGATGAGAAGATGTGATCTTGCAAACTCCACTGATATTATCAAAGAGTTGAAGCTTCTCTTTGTATTCTGGTGACATTTCTGCAAGATGAACATCTGTTCCAACCCAACCCCCCCTCCAAATGAGGACTCCTTCCAGGGGAAAATAGCAAAAGGCTTTTGCATCACACTGATCAGCAGCAGCATCAACTTCAAAGGGCTGATTCAAGAAGCAAACAAGAAAGTCAACAGTTTTATTACAGACGGCATCTCTCCCGTCATAAGCACATTGGGGGTATCCCTTGTGTCAGTTCATTATTTTATTTTTTGCTAGCTGAGTTCCTTGCAGCATCACTATGCCATCTGGCTGGGTAACAGATTCATTTCTGAAACCATCGATCGCTCATGGATAGAGACAC
This sequence comes from Notechis scutatus, assembly GCF_049901735.1. NCBI lineage: Eukaryota > Metazoa > Chordata > Lepidosauria > Squamata > Elapidae > Notechis > Notechis scutatus. The sequence goes on along the minus strand of NC_142012.1, from coordinate 92,424,045 downwards.
TTCACCCCATCATCCATGGAAACAAAAAAACTCCATAATGTTGAACAGCTTTTATTAAGCATTCTGTACACAGACGTTGAATGCAATAGTACAATATGTGAATTGAGACATCTGTGTTCCTGCTGTGGATATAGAACATTTACTGAGGCTGTGGATGTTGGAAAAGTGTCTTAATGCTAGGGTTCTTTTTAACATTGATCTGAAAATAACTTCATGTTGAGCAAAAATCAAACAATGAAGACTGCCAATGTACAAATTATCAACAATAGGTGCCATCTTTCATAATCCGTAGGACCTTTACCAGTTAATTATAAACTAGATCCATTAATATTGGATACAATACATGGAACAGCTTTAATTACTAACAAGATAATGTTTCAGAAATTAATGAATGTCCTTCAGTGGGTCAGGGGTTATTTTAAGCTTTTTCCAAAACAACTTATGCAGATGGTGGCGTCCTCATGACATATAATTTCTGGGCCACCTTGTAAAGGTTTCCAAATTAAAAAGAAAAACAACACAAGGGAAGTTTAAAAAAAAACAGAGGCAGCAAGAGACAGAGAGTTAGGAAGGTAGAAAATAAAAGTTCACGCATTTTAGAAAATAAAATAAAAAGAAGATGCCTTTGAAAGAATAAATCTCCTTTCCTAAATTATGTGTGAGGGTTGAGTCCTTTTTGACAAAGAGGTCAATTAAGGGGTCGTTATAATTTATGATAAATAATATATTTATCTTCTATAGCAAAGTGTACTCAGCAAAAATAAGTTCATGGTTCTAGTGGGAATGATTGAATCTAAAATGCCACCAAAGTGAATATAAGAATATTTTACATAATATAAAGGGAGAAAACAATAACTAGGAGGCAAGGAAATTAAAACAATTGAACAGGAATATGATAGGTAAAATACAGATTCTGCTGCGGAACAGATTTTTGGCAATACTGTATGAAAACATAAAAGCATGTTTGGATCAAATACATTCACTGAGCCTTCACTGTGTCTTTGGTCTAATATCTCTGGAAGTCTCTTGGAGGCTTTCAAGAACTGTAGCATGGGCTACGTTATTCTTGTGTAGAATCTCTGCTTGCTTTTGTATCTTGCAATTATTTCAAATAGTCAGAGACCGACCTCTGACACTCTGATCTGACTAAGGTTTGACTCAGAATTCCTCCCGCATCCTCCTAGAGTAATAATAAAAGAACTTCCTGGTAGGAGCCATCTGGTAACTCGACAAAAGCAGACTGGGAATTGTTTGTATTATTTCCTCAGCTCTTATTTGCACGCCCTCTGTGAGCAGCTATGGAAACCCTGACGCTGACGACGGGCGTTCTGTCTAATTCACCTGAGCAGGTGTGGCATTCACTGCCACTTGGTCTGCAGCCACATGGATGTTGCTGTCTGAACTGACAGAAGATCGCCTCTCTGCAGAGAATGTGGGAACCGCCACGCCTTGGAAGAACGCGCAGACAAATATTTACAGCATTAGTAGCTTGGCTAGCAACAAGCATCTCAGCCAAGAAGCGGAAGGGCTGCCTTAAATACAGTGTATGCAAATAGTCTTCAGGAGGAGGGAAGGAAACCAGCTGCTTATGGAATTATTATCTTTTCATAGCAGTTCCATGCAGAGCAAAAATGACAAGCCCAACAATGTGGGCATCAGGAACATGCAGCAGGGCAATTCGAACACATCGCTCATTTCAGGAGTTGAAGCTGAAAGGTATAAAATGGGGAGGCAGCAGGGGGCATTTGGAACCCCTAAATCAAACACTCATCACCCCTGGCAATCAGCCTCTCGTAAGAAAAGGTCAAAGAATTCCCCTTCTTCTGCTTTGGAGAATGGAACAGCTGGATCTTTTTTCTCATTCAGAGGGTTGTGGATTGGGGAAATAAAAACAACAAAACTATTTTACAGCTGGAGATGGAACACACAGAGTTTTTCCCTCTGACACTCCCACATGAGGCCAACATGGTACCAGAGGGAGAAAACCTTAAGTTGCATCTCAACAGGCTTAATATTAGACTTGGCCCAACTTCTGTAATGTAAGTGTGAGAGGATATTTTCACTTGCAGGTGCTGTCAAATCCTATCACTGGTTTTCCAACAGAATCACAGAATACCAGTAGATGGTAGTGGCCTGAATTTTGCTCTATGAACCGAGGAGGTCAACATTCAAATCTCTGCTCTGAATTTTAGCTCCGTTTTGCCTTCTTCACAGGACTGTTGGGAACAAATGTTCTGTAAAAGCCTGGGGCAAAAAGCCTTTGCAGAAAAAATAGAATATGAGTTTTATCACAATATTTTTAAGTACCATAACAAAAACTTATTTGACCATCTTTTATTTCTCCCATGACTACTAGCTGGAATGATCTGCTCAGGTATGAGCACAACCTTGGAAAAACAGAGCCCTTCACTTCCAGATAGGTAGATCAGGGCTGTCAAACTCCCAGCCCACAGGCAGGGGTAGGATTCAACTGGTGTTACTACCAGTTCGGTAACTACGCCAAAAGGATCTAGACTTCTGAAGTCAAAACGCCAATCCTAATTTATTGTGCAAAAACATTCCTTTGGGTTTTTTTAGTTGTACTTTGCAAACAAGAGGAAACACAAACCACAGAGATTATGCTAAATCCCATTGATCAGCTTTGGTATCAACTCTAGCTATGCCCATCAAATATATCTGCATGAGACTAACAAAGAATCAACATGGATGCCCCATATGTTTTCCAGGAATTTGTGGCGCTAAAGTATTATGTCTTTTTCTTGCAAAATGCAAACACATCCTTCTCTGGTCTCAATTTCACCTGAGAAAGCAGTTGGTTAAGCTTCAAGCTGAGAACACCTGACATGAATGAAAACAGCCTTATCATTAGCTTGGAATGTGTGCTCATGAAAATTTCCCAAACTTTACTTTTGTTGTGGGTTTTATAACTAACGCATGTGGAAGTATTGCATGGAAATATTTAGATATTGATGCTAAGTTTATATTCCAGCTTGATGGATATTCTTACTTCTTTGAATAGTTTCAAATTAAAGATCCTGATAATCAAACATTTTCCAGTGAACTAAATATATTCCTTAACATTGCAAACTTAATAGATATTTCCCACCTTGAATTTCACAGCAGAGGGCAGTGCAATGAACCCAAATTTTCTTCCGGCATATCTCCTAATTATCACCAGGGATGCTTTCCCAAGGACAGGCTGTTCTGTTCTATTTTGATTTTTACACCAAAACTGTCACCATGGCATCTTCACTTCCTAGCGACTTCTCTATCCATCTTGGTAACAAGTTCTTCTTCTTCATCATCACCAACAAGTAAAACAATGCTCCAGGAACACATGGCTAAAGAACAAAGCCAAATGGAGAGAACTACTCATAACTCTCTTTTAGCCTTCAATCATTAAAAAAACACATAATAAAAAAAATCCAATGTGCATGCACTGTGGCAAAAAGTCTGCTGTACAAATGAAAACCACTATCATTGTAGTTGCAGCTAAAATCTTGAGCTACAAATGGAAAGACACAGGTCCTAGGCTACTCTCAACCTTAGGGATTCTCTTGGACACACATCTCGTGCTTGGGGACCCTATGACCTCTTGGGCTTCTTTGACTAGTTCCCCAATTATAGCATATTCTGGATTAAAAGGCCTTAGCAACGTAACTCTTGCCTTCGTCACCTTGAGTTTGGACTACAGCAACACATGCTGATTGTGATTGTGATGTGGTGTTTGGGGCACTGTGCTGGAATAGCTTTCAAATTTCATTGTATTCATGGAATGCAATGACAATAAAGGTATTCTATTCTATTCTATGATTGGGGTTGACTTTGAAGATGACTTGGAAAATGAAGTTGGTTCAGAATCTGGATCCCTCCGGCGAAGCAGAACATGACACCCGTTTTGTGATTGCTAAGCCAACTTCCATATGTTTCTGTCAGTATATAAGTAATTATGAGCTGGAATAGACATGGTAACAGGTCAGCCAATGGGGACTGTTTGAATAGACATGGCAACAGGTCAGCCAATGGGAACTGTTTGGAAACTGAAACAGTATTTGTTTGTATGGGGCCATAAGAGACTGTTTGGAGTCTGGTTGTGGCTTAGACTTGCTGGACTGTATATAAGAGTTGGTTTTCCCTCTGCTACTCTCACCTCTGTATATCTCTACTCTGTAATGACTTGCTTCTGCGAATATTGCTTTTGTGTTCCTGATTTTGTATGCTGACTTCTGCTGCATGGTATTGAATATAAAGAAGTTTCTTCTGTAAATGAATCCTGCGGAATTATTTTCTTGTGTGCTGGTTGGATGTGCTGCAAACTCTTGACAGTTTCTAAGTACGGATCAAAATGCTGGTGTTAACTTGCAAACTCTTTATTGTTTTGGAGATCATCTTCACTGAACCGAATCCACTCTTACCTTCTGTGTTCAACCCATTAACAGAGAAAACTTGGGTCTCTCAGAAGATGAAAGTAGTAGTGAAGATTATTTTGCTTGACCAGTCACTTGTGACTTAAGATTCACTTAATAACTTGCTTAATGCATGTATTCAATTTCATACATTACAGTTTTACCCATTATATAATGTCCATAAAATGCAAGATACATCTCAAACCTACATGACAATTTATCTTATGGAGACCCTAAGGAGAAATTCTTGAAGATGGACACCAATTCCTATAAGTTCACCTATCTTTTTCGTATTATTATTAAATAATTATATTGCCTCTGCATTTGCTTTCTTCAGGAGTGAAAGATCTTTCCAATTTTATCCAAAAAAAGAAATGAGATTCATGAGATTTTTGAAAAATATGAAGCTGTGAGATAAATAATATTTAAATGTTTCTCAATAAATTAAAAAGTGATGTACAAAGAGCCTGAACTCATGAAACCAGCACCCACCAAGTCACACCACACCCATCAAGCCATGCCCACAGAACCAGTAGTAAAAAAAAAATTGAATCCCACCACTGATACACTCCATCTATTTTGGGTGGGTCTTGAGTTGGGAACATCTGAACACCATCAGGTCATTTGTCCTCAAGGCCAGGAGCTGGGAAATATAAATGAGATAAAGGTTCCAGCAAATAGAGAAACAAACTGTCCATAAATGCCCAGGCCAGAGCTGCAGAATTTTTAAAGAATGTAAACTCTATTGCAGTTTCAAGGATGCAACAGCTGACACTTGAAGACCTCTGAAATCTCATTGGAATGTAGAAATCCAGAGCTGGATCCAGCAAAAAGTTCTTTTGTAGACATGCGTCCAAAATACAAGGGCTTATATTGAATGCAAGCAGAGATTAATTCTATTCTGCCTGTTCCTCTACCCTGCAACATGGCAAAAAGAGATTTGTGGTAAGCTATTTGTTTAGACTATTGCAACATCAGGTAATTTGCAAGAGTAGTAACCACTGAAACAGAAGTACATTTCATTGGTTATGTTTGTATAAATTTAAATCTAATATTTAATGGCAAAGTATTATGCTAATTGGGTTGCCGCTACCAATCTTGGAAATAAATGGCCTGATGACCTGGCTTGGCTTTGCAGTGGCCTAACTCATTAATTTGAGGGGGGGGAGAGGGGGAGACAGAGGGAGAGAGGGAGGGAAAGAGAGTGAGAGAGAGGAGGAGGGAGGGAGGGAAAGAGTGTGTGTGAGAGAGAGAGCTCCAACTATGTGGGGAGTATTCATGATATTATCTGACCTAAAGAGTGGCTTCAGTGTAAAAAATATCTAGAGAGGGGAAATAACCTAGGTTTTAAGGGCACAAAAACAGATTTAAAACAGAATGACGATACCACCCAAGCTTTAAATCTTTTTTCCTGATCTTCTTTGGCAATGGCTTCATCACTAGAATATGTATTTGTTCCATGCCTTTGGAAATGTTCCCTCATAATGTTATCTGAGATGTCCTGTATTCTCATGCAGACAAAAGAAAGGGAGGGAGGGAGTTGAACTTAATTACGCCACTGCAAAGTAAAGCCAGGTCATCTATCTATCATCTATCTATCTATCTATCTATCTATCTATCTATCTATCTATCTATCTATCTATCTATCTATCTATCTCTATCCATCTATCTATCTATCTATCCAACAATAAAAGAAGACAACTTCTGGTAAGAGAGGCCAGTAAGGTTTAATTCCTATAGCATTTGTTAAATAAATGAATGATCAGAAAGTATCCGACACTAATGTTTCTAATGATTAGTGAACTTGTGCAAAAAATGAACAATTCTTCCATGTCTGCCTGCCTGCCTGCCTATCATCCATGTCTGTCTGTCTAATCTATCGTGGAACAAGGAGTCTGGTGGATGGAAAGAGAGAAGCTATAAAAACAGCTCTGCCGGAGAGCACCAGAACTGCTTCTCAGCTAGTGTTTGTAGTATGTACTTTTAAATTTTAAGCCTTGCTCAAAATTCCTTAATGGAATTTGAAGCGGCATCTATTTTACATATTCATGAATTTCTAGATATTTATTTGTTGATAAAAGGAAATAAAAAAGGGAAAGCAAATTTAACAGCACCTAAAATACTTAAAGTGGAAAAAAGTAAACTAAGTAATAATACTTTAAAAAAGGAACTGATTTATGTCTCTCCCCTTTTTATACAATTGCTAATTTGCTGTATTTGCTAGCATTTAGGCCTTGTTTAAAGCCAGATTGTATATTTTTATATTGGATGTATTTTATTCATGGGAACCATTCTTGTTCAAATATGATTATATTTCTATTGTATAAGTTTACATACTATTAGTTTTGTATATTGTATGTGTATGTTCTCCAAATTTAAGTGTCCGATCAAAAAGATCATGTGAAGTGTTTATAATATCATTTTATAATGCCTTGGTAAGACCACACTTAGAATATTGCATCCATGATATAAAAACGATGAGATGTATGTTGAGATGTTGAGACTCTAGAAAGAGTGCAGAGAAGAGCAACAAAGATGATTAGGGGACTGGAGACTAAAACATATGAAGAACAGTTGCAGGAACCGGGTATGTCTAGTCTAATGAAAAGAAGGACTAGGGGAGACATGATAGCAGTGTTCCAATATCTCAGGGGCTGCCACAAAGAAGAGGGGGGGTGTCAACCCATTCACAAAAGCTCTGAAGGCAGGACAAGAAGCCATGGATGGAAACTAATCAAGGAGAGAAACAACTTGGAACTAAAGAGAAATTTCCTGACAATTAGAACAAAATATCAGTGGAACAACATGTCTCCAAAAGTTGTGGGTGCTCCAGCATTGGATGTTTTAAAGAAGAGATTGGACAACCATTTGTCTGAAAATGTATAGCTTCCCTGCTTGAGCAGAAGGTTGGACTGGAAGACCTCTACAGTCCCTTCAAACTCTGTGTCGGGCTCCGAGTTCACTTGGAGACCGTCAACTCCAAATATGCCTCACAGCAAGTCAGCTGGCCATGTCACTTTATCTCTGCTGCTGCCGGATCTGTATTTCTGCTTGTGTGCTGGCTGATGGCTTTGGAATGACTCAGCAGAGCTGAGGATGGATTCTGAAACAACTGTGGGGATGGAGGATGGATTCTGCAACAACTGCAGGGCTGCAGGATGGAGTCTGAAGCAACTGTAGGGCCGGAAATGGCTCTTTCCATGTATTGATGTGGTGCATATTGTTAAAGGGGGTTGGGGCACATATAGGTGGTAATTAAGCCTTAATTAAGCCTTCGGTTAAAACATGGTGAAGGTGGCACCAGGCGGGGATCTGTTAGTGAGGGTTGGAATAGGGTAGGGATGTAGACACGTTATAGGGTTAATAGCGTTTAGGGATAATGGGTTAGGTGTGGCCAGAACTAGAACTGCATATAGGCATGGATGTGGTAGCGTGTGTCTCATGATAATGGTGATAAAAGGAAAGAGCAAACTCAAACCCAACTCTAACCTTGCCTGGCTTTTAGCCATTCTTGCCTGATTAGAGTATTTGTTGTTTGATGCTATGTTGAATAAGCCATCATTGTCCTAAAGAGGAGCTGGAGTTTGGATTCATTTAAATACAAAGCTTCAATACTCAAGGACTGGTCGAGACTCTGTTATTCTGTTAAATATTGCTAAGTTCATGTTTTTTCTTCTAAAACTGAACGAAATTTATTTTTACTGCTTTAAGCATATATATCTCATTAAATTATGAAACTTCTTGTTAATATTTTTCTAAGATTATACCTAATAAGAGTTGTTTTTCTTTCCAATTGTTCGTTTCCAATTTAATTTCCAACTTTTCTGTGTTATATTATGTATATTCCAATACTTCTGACTTCTTTTACATGTGCGGCATATATGATAAAATATTCCTTCTGCATCTTGGCAGTTCCAACATTTATTACTGTATGATTTGTCCATCTCAGTTACTGTTGATGGAACTGTGAATCAATTATAAAACATTTTGAACCGTATTTCCTTTAATTTATTACTAGGTGTAAATTTTATAGATGTAATCCATATTCTTCCTATTACTGCACTCTTTCTTGAATTTCTGCATCCATTTTATAAAGTCATAAAACTTTTGGTTTGTTGTATCTCTGTACCATATCTAAGTAAAAATATATAAACATTTCTAAAATCATGGGAATATAGACTAAAGTCCCTACTGATATCCTATTCCTATTTTATATCCCAAACACTTGAGAGAAATTGTTGTGGTCTACCAGCAGCCGATGCAGACAGGAGCAGAGTCAAACAGTGAGGATGAAAGGGAACCAGTCAGGGAGTCTGGTGAGGACTCGGACAAGGGTCCTGCGTCCGATGCAGGGATGGAGCTAGGACCATCTGGGAGTAGGGTGCTGCCTTAGGAGCCTTCAGAGTCTGGCAGCAGCGAGGAAGAGGACCCAGGGGAGCCTGTTCCCAATGCACCTGTGTGCAGAGCTGCTAGAAGGTGAGAGCAGCTGAAGCAGAAGGGGCAATTCGGGAGTAAGATTGGGAGGTGATTGCCCCTCCCATAAGGGATAAAAGTCAGACCTCAATGACGAAGAGCTTTGCAGGAAGCAAAGCAGTTCAGTTAGATTCTGAATCCTTCTTGAAGCTCTGCGTACTCTGGTCATTTTTTTTCTGATACTTCGGGGGGGAGGGTTTTGTTATAATTACTTTGAAGACTTCTGTTTTTGGCAGCATTCCACAGCACTGATAAGCGTGGGCTTATCTTGGGGAACTGTGTTTTATTGGTTCTGGCTGGGAATGCAAGTAATTCCCAGCGTTGCAATAAAATAGGTTTTTGCTTTTAAAATAAGTTTGTGTTTAAGTATGTTTGACGAACCCTGGGTCAGAACAGAAATACTGGAAAAGACCTGTGATGCTGAAATGAGAGATGGGCTGGCCATGCAGCCCCTGAAAATAAATGTCTGTGTGGCTATCTATAATAAGAGTGCTATTTCAGAGACTGGTTCCTTTCAAAATGCCAAGGCTTGAGTTATGATTAAAGCCGGTGCCTGTCATCTAATAGGCTTCACGTTTTACTTTATTTTCCATTGCTGGGTTCTTATGTGACCTCAACCAAGGCCAACTTTCTGTACTGTGGGGAATTCAATAGCAACACTAATCAAAAGGCGAGGTTTAATTTATCTGGCACTGGAAGCATTAGGAATATTAATAAATACCACCCTCAGAGGACGAATGAAAGGTAACAGACATTATTTCAATATTTCATGATATACTAGCCATGAAAGTGCACAAAAATTAAGATACAGCAGGGATGAACTAGTTTGGTGTGGGCAGTTAAGGCATTTGGGCTAGAAAACAGCAGGATGCGAGTTCTAGTCCTGGTTTAGATAGGAAGCCAGCTGGGTGGCACTGGGCCAGTCATTCTCTCAGCCCTAAGAAGGAGGCAATGGCAAACCACTTTTAAAATCTTGCCAAGAAAATTGCAGGGACTTTTCCAGGCAATCACCAGGAGACAAAACTGACTCGAAGGTATCAAAATACAAGGAAGGAAGGAAGGAAGGAAGGAAGGAAGGAAGGAAGGAAGGAAGGAAGGAAGGAAGGAAGGAAGGAAAGGGCAAACATAGGTATGCCTATGATATGGTGGTTGCCATATCATATTTCTGCAGCCACTAGAGCCTCCAGATCAAGATCAAGGACAAAGTGATAAACAATGAAGATGCAACTGAAGGGTTTGTTTTTTTTACTATAAAAGAAGAAAAACAAACCAAAGATAAACAAAACATATGAAATCCCCTAATTTCTCAATGCCTGAAAAACATAGGCCTCCTGACTCCATATCACCAAGTGCAATCTCACCAAAAATATGGCCCCTGTCACCAAAGTGTTGCATGGCGCCTATTCCTTTGGCTCAGATTGTGCAATGACGCATTTGCACTTGCACTCCTCCCAAAGTAGTTATTTTTCATAGGAAAACAAAATCAGCTTCCGAAGGAATAATCTGATGGCGGGCAGAAAAGATGCAGGGCGAAATGATGGCGTTTATGCATTTCTTTGCCTGCCAAGATGCATTCGATAGCTTCTGTTTGCTAGTTATTGATAATATGCACTTTTATTCTTGTTTGCTTATGGAGTTTGCAATTGCAGCAGGTGCGTTCAAGTTTTATTTTACTTTTGACAAATCTTTTTGGAAGTACAAACATAAAATAAGACATTGGACCGATGTTGGAGGGAGGAGAAATAAGACAACAGCTTACAGTTTCTAAAATATGTACTGAAAGGATGGATGGATGGATGGATGGATGGATGGATGGGTGGGTGGATGATAGACAGACAGACAGACAGACAGACAATAGGCAGGCAGGCAGCCACTCACAGAAGAATTGTTCATTTTCACACAAATTCACTAATCATTAGAAACATTAGTATCCCATACTTTCTGATCATTCATTTATTTAACAAATGCTATAGGAATTAAATCTTATTGGACTCCCTTATTAGAAGTTGTCTTACTCTTTTATTGCTGTCCCTGAGTTCCTATGTTTGCTGTGTAATACAGGCTAATTAGTAATAATTATCACAATAAGAGAGCACTAAAAACAGATCTAGTACCTTCATGTTGGTGGGCATATCCTTTTTTAATGTGGCTGTCTTCCCTATAATTTTGAAGTATCTTCCCTGTTTGGGGTCTGAACTTGTTTTCAGCTGATTTCCACCTTGCTTTTGTTACAGTTCTCATTTGTGGGAAGCCTTGCCGCATTCTGCCTACTGATTCCTGCAGAATGGGACAACTTACCGTGGTCGATTCACCACAGTCAACTCTCCACGGCCAACTTGTCAACTTGCTGTGGGACAATTGGCCATGGCCAACTCACCACAGGGATCACTTGCCATAGAACAATTGAACGTGGGTTAACTCTCAAGAGTAGGACAAGTGAATTGCAGCTCACCCCAGCCTCAAGGACTTCTAACTTGAGAAGGTTCAAATCAAGCAAAACAAGGCCCACTACAATTCACTTAGTTTAGTTTTAGTTTAGTTTAGTTTATTGTCATTGCACCTCGTACAGTGAAATTAAATACCATCTTCAATGTACATTATGACGATGAAAATAAACACAAACACACCCCCTTCACATTTCATACATTGAATTGAAAACCCCTGACATTGCATTAATATTGCACTATGCAGTAGAATTCAACAGAGCTACTGCCCTGGGATAGAAGCTGTTTTTCAGCCTATTTGTCCTTGTTTTTATTATCCTGTACCGTCTGCCAGATGGTAATAGTTCAAAAAAAGAGGGTGCCCAGGATGAGACGGATCTTTGAGAGTTTGTCCCTGTCTTGAGTTATCCTGTGTTGAATTGTCCCATGGCAAATTGTCCCGTGGCAAATTGTCCTGTGGCAAATTGGCCAGGGAAACTTGGCTGGAGTGAGTCGGCTGGGGTAAATGAACCAAGAGCAAGTCATCCAAGACCCAATTCCTGAGTTGTAATTGGACTATTAGATCTTGCAAAAATAAATAAATAAAATACAAAAGGTCTTTTTTAGCATCCCTCTCCCCAGTGATGTTTTTGTTTTCATAGACAGCCACATAAATAAACACTACATGAAATAAGTTAATTTATACAAAGGCTTTCTTAGAAATAAAAGTGACACTGCCAAAGCCAATTTCCCAAGTAATTTGTCGCTTTAAATGAAAAATCATAAATCACTTTAAAGGATGAGAACATCTGCTGTCTACCATGGCTGGTGCCGGAACGACATATTCCCAATACAAATATCAGTTTCCAGTGTCTGGTATTAAACTTTACTGCATAGGAGGATTGTTCTGTGGTCAAATTTCTAGTTATGAAGGGTTAGAAGATTCTTAAGAATTTGAGAAGAAGAGATTGTACTACACAGTTTAAAGAGAACTTAAAAGAAACTTAAAAATAAATCTCTCTTTTGAAACTGGCTTATTGGGTTTTAATATAAGCATTCTCTTATAAGTAATAGTGATCTTGACTTCAAAGCATTTCTTCTGCAGCTCTGCTGATTACATTTTTAAAAGGCCTTATTCAGCACAATCAAAAGCATTTCTAATCAGGTTCTATTACGAAAAAGCAGGGTGGATGAGAAGTCCTCTGAAATCCCACATTTCTTTCCTAAATATAGATTTCTTAAAAAAAAGAAAAGAAACAAGATAGTTTGGAACTCAGAGAATAAAGCGCCAAAAGAAAAAAGTAATAAAAATATGACAACCACCTGATCTTAAAGATTTTTGTTCAGAAATGGTCTCTTTATAGCATCTGAAGGATGTGGATCAAAGAAATATTATTTTGAATTTTTTTCAATAATTTATAGTATGTATAACAAGGGGGGGTTGGATTGGATGACCAGGAGAGTTCCTTCTTTGCTAAAATGCTTGCTCATAACAGTTATGTTTAAACACTTGTTTAAGCTGAAAAACACGTAACCACAAATATTTCCTACCCGGCTGCTTGCTGTAAGGTTTCCTGTTTCGATAGAATACTTGAACCGCAAGTTCAAAAGGACATTCACTATAAATTGTATTGAAAAAGGAAGTGCCTTGCTCTTCTGACTCCAACTGACCAGAGAGGGATTCAGAATTGCCTGCTTTTGCAAAAGTATAATAAAATTCTTGTTTGTTGACTTTATCTCGTTGTCCTGAAAATTTGTCAAGAATTTGGGATCTGAATCAAACTTGGTGCCCAAGCTTTTCCTGGAATGGGAAGCACGCCAGTCACCTCATTGTTGACTGCCTGTTCTAAACACCACCTTGGACTTTGTTGTACATAAATTCAAGGCAGGACAATGGGTTCTAGTTAAATCTTGGAAGGAAGAAAAACTGACTCCGGTGTAGGAAGGACTTTTCTTAATTCTACTCACCACTGAAACAGCTGTCCGTACAAAAGAAAAAGGGTGGACACATTTCTCAAGGCTTAAAGGGCCCGTGCCAGCTCCAACGGAGTGGAGAGTGGAGTCTCACCAAGGAGATCCACTCAAGATCACACTCCGAAAGAGCTAAATGAGCTGGTGGGCAACACCCTTGCCCTTAGTGGTGATAATACTGATTATTATGATGTGTTAGCTTTGTAAGAATATTGAATGTTTGAATGGTGGGTGTTTGCTGTGTGGATTATATTGTGTACACTGGAATTTTGGTTTTATTATCGGGCAAATAGACAACTTTATTGTAGGAATACAGGACCAGATCCAACTCCTGTAGGGTTTAGCAGTCTGAATGTGTTAATTTTGCTATTGTTTGTGTGACGCCACTCCTTACTGTTGTTGTTGTTATCATTGTCCTGATTGTGGGCCAGTACATACATACGGGATGTGTTTATACATGTGTTTATATACATGGTTCATGTGATAGGGAATATGGATTGCAAACAGAGGTTGGTCCACTTCCTGTGGTGTTGCCTATTAATGATCAAGGTCATCCTAAGCAAGGACCTTGAGTGTTGCCAGGAGGTAGTGCGAGCACGTTGGTGGGCCTGGACATCCAAAATATTCCCTTATGGGACCATATATCATGGAATTCCACATGGGAACATAGGAAGGATTGGTGAGATGAGTACATGCAGGGGTGAACAGGTACGTGAAATTACGCTGAGGACTTTTACAATCAAAAGCAATAAAAGGAATTAGGTTACCTCCTTTTGAAATGATGTTTGGAAGACCCCCTGCCATAAGTACTAGTTTGAGAAATAATATAGGGGATTTAAGTCAATTAGGGAGTTCATGGGTGAGTCTAATGAGTGGTATGCTTGAAGAAGCGCCCCCTATAGCTGCCCTACCAGTAATGGGCAGGCAACATACGGGGCAGAAGAGGCCTTACTGGTGTCACTCCGGAAGCTGACCCTCTACGTATGGCTGAAAATAAGAACAAGTAAAACAGATGTTAATGTATTAGGGATAGAGTGTGTGGTAGAAAGATATATTCTTTTGAATTCTTTTAAAGGATTTTATGTATCAAAAAGGGGGTTGGACTAGATGACCTAGAGGGGTCCCAAATTTTAAAAGCTAATATGTTTAAAGTGCTTATGTGAGTTGAAGAAACCACAAAATGTTTCTTGCTCAGTTGCCCGGCTAAGAGTTTCCTGTTCAAGGTGGTCAAACTTCCCTGTCTCGATAGAATACCTAAACCGCAAATATGCTTCAAAAGTAAAAGAAGCTCTTTTGACTTCGACTTATCTGAGAAGGATTTGAAAATGTCTACTTTCACAATAGAAAGAAAGGAGAGAAACTTTGTATCAAACTTTTATGGGGCCAAAGTGGCCTAAGGACACGTGAACAATTTAGGAACCTTGAAAAAGCAACACGACCAAAACCAAGACCAAAAGTGTGATTGCAACTAGCCCCTAATAAATGGGGAAAGCTAACTCCAGCATCAATAGCCAGAGTTGGAAGATGAATATTAATTTGTAAAGCAAAAGATAAGAATTTAGGAAAAATGCTGAGCTTAAAATATAACTAGTAGAAATATAAACTCTCTATGCAACGTATTACAGGAGAAAGCATTTTTTGAAGATATATATATATAGGTGTCGAAGGAACCTTAATGCCGTGCAACAGGAAGAAGGGAGGAAGAAAGACATTTGTCTAAAATGTCTTCAACAAGACATTTGTGTTATGAATCAATAAAGTAACTAATATAAATGCAAAGTAGGTTTTGAAGGCCTGCATACCTGATTGGTCCTCAAACAACAAACGAGGATTGGTCAGGATGAGGCCACTTCTTATTGGTTATTATTTGAACTTATCACAAAGACTATTGGTTAATAGGGCAGCAGCCAACCCTATAAAAGGGTTACTGCTGCCCATAGAGTTTGCTCTGTTCTATTCTATTACTGTTATTATTAAAGAGTTGAAGTCACTGGTCAGATGTCTGGTCTCCTTATTCTCCAAACTTAACACTGGCGACGAAGGTGGGATGCGGAGACCGAAGAGCTGACTGATCTACAGAGCAACCAACAGAGCACGTGGTTGAACACGCACTATCAACGGCAACATGGCCAGCGGTGCCGTACCACCCGCTCCATTCAACCCAGAAACCGAAGACTGGGAGTTGTACATGGATAGGTTCCAAATGTTTTTGGAAACCGAACTACGAAACCCTGAAGAACCATTAGTTAGCAGAGACAACCTCAACGAAAACAGCACGGAAGCACCGTGCAGCGAAACGGAACATAATAGAGACTATCCAAACGCTCCACCGGAACCGGACATCAGGCAAAACCCGTGGAGCCACGGAAATCATCCAGACAGACCAAATGGCCTGTCTATCTTGAGGATTTTGTTACAGCTCCCCTCAAACGGAGCCCAAGGGGAGGGTGTTATGAATCAATAAAGTAACTAATATAAAATGCAAAGTAGGTTTTGAAGGCCTGCATACCTGATTGGTCCTCAAACAACAAACGAGGATTGGTCAGGATGAGGCCACTTCTTATTGGTTATTATTTGAACTTATCACAAAGACTATTGGTTAATAGGGCAGCAGCCAACCCTATAAAAGGGTTACTGCTGCCCATAAAGTTTGCTCTGTTCTATTCTATTACTGTTATTATTAAAGAGTTGAAGTCACTGGTCAGATGTCTGGTCTCCTTATTCTCCAAACTTAACAATTTGTGTGTTTTGCGTATGTGTGTGTGTGGAATCAAATATGGGAGATTAATGGAATCCAACAAATTTGGATTGTGGGTGCCTATTGTGTTTTGTCCAGTGGGACTGGACTGAGCGGAGTTCTAATAAAAAATGTGACTAGTAGTGAAGTGTGTTATTGTAAGAATCATGAAGCAAATAATAGCAACTGGACTACTCCAGAAGTTATGTATAGGGAATGTGAAAAATATGCCTATACTAGCCTCCCCACTGGGTGGTTTGGACTCTGTGTAATGAGATTCATAAGGCCAATCTTTTAGTAAGAATAGTTGTGATATTTGGATAGTTCATTAAAGGATATTTTTAGATGTAAGGATTTTTATAGAAGATAGCAACATAGTGGTAATGGAGTCGGGAGATGCATTGAGCCATGTTTCACAGACAAATATAATGTGAGTTAGCCATATTTAGTAGGATGAGAAATTCAGGTATTTTATTCACGAGGCTTCTTGCATTGAGTGATGCCAGTGATGCCCCAGATGCTTGAAACTCTAAAAGGGCCTACACGTAGGTGGAGGATGGCACTCTGGGAGCTAATGGACATACAATTAAATTTGACTACAAACTGTGGTAGAAACCCCCTTAAAGGAGGTGACTGCAGTCTTGGGAACCTTAGCCAAAGGAAAGTGTGGAAAATAACATTGTGCAAAACCAGCTAGCCCTAATACAAATTTTGGAGCGTAGCAAATTGTGTTGGTGAAGGGTTAATGAAACAAAGTCTGTTGTATTAGGATTCTGGGTTCTAATGTTTCTCTCCTGTTTGATTCCCTTTATAAGAGATGTGGTACTATCAAAGTTTAAAAGAATCAAATGTAATAAAAGAAAAAGGGTGGCTTGAAGGATGTGGATCAAAGAAATATTATTTTGAATTCTTTTAAATAACTTATAGTATGTATAACAAGGGTGGGGGGGTTGGATTGGATGACCAGGAGAGTTCCTTCTTTGCTAAAATGCTTGCTCATAACACTTATGTTTAAACACTTGTTTAAGCTGAAAAACATGTAACCACAAATATTTCCTACCTGGCTGCTTGCTGTAAGGTTTCCTGTTTCGATAGAATACTTGAACCGCAAGTTCAAAAGGACATTCACTATAAATTGTATTGAAAAAGGAAGTGCCTTGCTCTTCTGACTCCAACTCACCAGAGAGGGATTCAGAATTTCCTGCTTTTGCAAAAGTACAATAAAATTGTTGTTTGTTCACTTTATCTCGTTGTCCTGAAAATTTGTTAAGAATTTGGGATCACCTAAATCTGACAGCATCTTAACTGCTAAAAAACATGCTCGGGACTACAGTTTAGTACAATAATCCCATATCAGTTTATTTTTAGCAGTAGATGCTGTGAAGTTCACCTAACCAGAACTCTTAACAATTGTTATGTTGGCTGGGAAATATTGAACTTAAATTCCACGCCTCTGGAAGATTTCCAAATTGGAGAAGGTCATATTACAGATAACTTCCATATCAAAAGTCTGGCATTTACTTCTGACTACA
The DNA here is from genome assembly GCF_049901735.1 of Notechis scutatus. NCBI lineage: Eukaryota > Metazoa > Chordata > Lepidosauria > Squamata > Elapidae > Notechis > Notechis scutatus. The sequence continues at coordinate 92,406,503 of NC_142012.1, read as the reverse complement.
TATATAAAATTGGCATTAATGAAAAGTGAAAATAGATTTGTTAAACATCAGCAAATACTACTACTAATAATAAGAAAAACTGGATGCAACATTGTATATTGGAATACATCACGAGCCTGATAATTATTGATGTTTATTTATTCATAAATACAATAAGAGATTATACTTTGTGACTCTCCAGAACTACAGCATAGTTCACCATTGGCTTGGTGTCTGAAATTATTAGAGGTTGTAATACAACAAACTCCATAGAGCCACATCCACTTTTGATACAGGAAACCCAGTCAAAGTTACTAAGCTGTAAATTCTTTGAATTTATCAAGGCTTATTCTGAATAGACAATTGTGCCATTAGCCTTTTTCATTCCTAACTAATGGATGTTCTACCTTTTTTCAACATAAAAAAAAATAAGAAGGCAATCTAAGAAGGAAAATTAAATGACAAAAGAAACAAATTTATTTTTTAAGGGTAAAGATGGTTATACATTTATTGAAATATAAATTATTTTAGCATGTAATATGTGTGTCTTTAAAATTGCATTAAACATTGTAGAAATTTATTCAATACTGAGTAAGCCATAACAGATTTCTCACTACATATTAATTTTCTTTGCAGTGTTCTTAAGATCAGTGTAACATCTCAGAAATTTTCTACGAAGACTCAGAATAAATAAGGATGAATCTGTTGCTAATCAACAAATGCTAATTTTAATGGATGCCATAAATTACATATGGAATAAAGACCAAATCTAAACAAGTAAAAAGGGAGAGGACATTCAACAATATTTGAGACTTCTTCTTCTTCTTCTTTTTCTTCAGCGTTTGTCTCGCGCTCTGGCGAGGTCCGCTAATGTCCTTGAGTACTGCTTCCACGCCTCTCTGTCTGCCACATATGTCGGGTCTGCCTTCGCGATCTCTAGATCAGCCTTGATCGTGTCCATCCAGCGTTGCTTAGGTCTACCACGCGGTCTCGCTCCTCCGACAATCACCTTCATCGCAGATTTGATGATGGATTCTTCCTTGGCGCGACTCACATGGCCGAACCATCGTAGCCGGGACTGCCTCATGACCGTGGGGATGGGCACGACGTTGAACCGTCTGCGCACTTCTTCATTCCTGGCGCGATCGAGTAGGGTGAGGCCTACCGACCATCGGAGCATTCGCATCTCCATTGTCTGGAGTCTGCTTTCGACTTCTTTGGTCGCCGGCCAGCACTCTGCACCGTATATGGCCACGGGGCGCACCACAGAGTTATAGATTTTCGCCTTCAGGCGCGTCGGCATCTTCTTGTCACAGAGGACGCCCGTGACGGACTTCCATTTGCCCCACGCTGCGTTGATTCTGGCTGCCACCTCAGTTTGTAGTAGGCCTTCTTCCCCAAGAGTAGTTCCCAGATACTTGAAGGTGGAGGCGCGCGGTAGCTCCTGCCCGTTCACGTGGATGGAGCCTGTCGTTTCGTTGTCAGTGGTCAGGTATTCGGACTTCTTTAGGTTCAACCGGAGCCCGAACTGCTCGAGGCGGTCGTGCCACTGTTGGACTATTTGAGACTGTTGTATTATATTCATGTTCAATACAAGGAAAGGAATAAAAATACATCTTGTTTATGTAGAATACATCAGGGGTGGGATTCAAATTTTTTAACAACTGGTTCTGTGGGCATGGCTTAGTTGGTGGGTGTGGCTTGGTGGTCATGTGACTTGGTGGACATGGCTTGGTGGTCATGTTACTGGCTGGGCGTGGCCAACTCAGCATCACTCACATCGAGGCACGCATCTCTTCGCCTGGCCTCTCGTGACTGTGGGGATGCTGCAACAGTTGTAAGAGTGAAAAACAGTCATAAGTCACTTTTTTCAGTGCCACTGTAACTTTGAATGGTCACTCCACACAAGCAAAATACCAGCAAAGGAGGGGGAAAAACTCCAGAGAGGTTCCTGAGACAGGAAGTCTAGTCCTGCCAAGAATGTAATAAGGGTTAATGGAGAGGCAGTTTCTGTAAGCAATACCAGAATGTTTCCTTCCTGCCTTCCTTACAGAATTAGGCCAGTAATTTTTTCTAACAACCAGTTCTCTGAACTGCTTAGAATGTTAACAACCGGTTCTAGCAAATAGGTGTGAACCTGTAGAATTCCACCCCTGGAATACACAATTAAAAAGTCAAATAATGTATAAAGTGTTGTCAGGCCAATAAATATCTACTAAACATGTGGATCAGAGGTGGTATTCAGCAGGTTCTGACCAGTTCTGGAGAACCGGTAGTGGAAATTTTGAGTAGTTCGGAGAACCAGCAAATACCACCTCTGACTGGCCCCGCCCCCATCTATTCTCTGCCTCCCAAGTCCCAGCTGATTGTCTGGGTCTTCTTTTGTTGCCCTGCACAGGAGAACGGAGCTGGAAAGCAGGTTAGTGGGGTGGGGAGGGAATGGAGATTTTGCAGTATCCTTCCCCTGCTACACCCACCAAGCTACACCACCCACGCCCACCAAGCTACATCACCCACTAAGCCATGCCCACAGAACCGGTAGTAAAAAAAATTGAATCCTACCACTGATGTGGATGCTTAAAAACTATTTGGCAAGTGTAGAAACATGAACACTTCTTCTGTTGGTTAAACCAATCAAACTTTTTTTGATCTTTCCATATGAATCTGAAATTTTTTGTGGCTGTTACATGAAATCAACACCTATGTTTGAATAAAGTCTAAGATTGGCTCTGTTGTTTGGATTGGCTTTTGTGGTAATGGTCTCTTTGGCAATGATCTTGCTGCTGTAGGCCCACCTAGGAATAGGACAAAACACTTTTTGTCTAATCCTGGATTTATTTATTTTTTTAAAAAAAACCTTCCGTAGGAAACACCCAGAGGTTCCATTCTGCAAAGAAGGAGTTTTCCACTGGTAAAAAAAAAGCAAATAAGCAAATTTCTTTCCTTCTCTCTCACCACCTGCCCGGCCCAAGTGATCATATTTTTTTCTTCCTCACTGAATCTGCAATTTTCAGCAGAACATCAGAGTCATATGCTTTCCCCCATTATTATTTTATTTGAATTAAATTGGAGGGCTCTGGGATTCATTTGGTATGCCATTGGACACAGCTCAGAGGTTGGTTTTACAGGGCCTCTGATTTAAAGCAGGTCTGCACAATTAAATATTAACTATTTAGCATACAGGAACAGGTATAAAGATATCTTGTGATTTATTCCCCCCCCCTAGAATTGAATCATTTTTCAAACATTATGGATTGGGATAAGACTTATTTTACCAGACTTTAGTCATTCATTGTCGAGTCCTTGATGCTCCCTGAGCTTTAGACATTCAATATATTACTTGGAAATGTTTTGTAGGTACCATTATCTGTCTTATCTTATGATAGTCATACTAGTTCAAAAGCCTTTGGAGCATCTTCTGCCCAACTACTGAACCCAGCAGGATAGTATGAAATATTGTGTAAGAATATATTCTACCGCATAAGTATTTATCATCTTAAAGCATCATAAGGGTTAGGTATGAGTGACTCACATTTCAAAATCGTGTATGTGCCTGTGCAGATTTCTCTAACTTTGGACATATGGAACAATTATAATTGGTATAGTGCACGTTCTTTGAGATGTTGATACGGATGATGTTATCTAGTTTGGATTAATGAAACATCTACAAGAAAACAACCGAGCTCGGTTTCACCCTGAGCTACAAATATTTCACCCTGAGCTACAAATATCCTTCTCTGTCGATAATATCTGTATTAATGATTTTTGGTTACCAGATGTTCTGACCCAGACTTTGCAAGTAGTGATGAGATGTTTACTCATGAGTAAAACAAACCCCTTTATATAACAGGGCAGGAACAGTCTTTGATTCACAGGGATGAACAAAAAGTCAAATGTAATTAGTCCCAACAAACCTGGGTTTATCCAAGAAATCCGAATTGCTTGCTGTATACTAGAAACAAACGGTTATCCACAACATCTGGCCACTCCCAAACCCCTCCTATTTATTTCCCATCCAGGGAGGGGCTGGCTATTGTCTGCCTCTGCCGGCTTACGGTTTTCCTTTGCTCTCCTCTCCTCTCCTCTTTGTGTATACATTCCTCTGGGATGGGCCCCGTCTGTTTCTCCCCCTCACTCAGCTCAGGTCCCGAAGACAGCTGCCTCTCTACCTGGGGGAGGACGGAAGGCTCCAGCTCTGCCTCTGCCTCTAGTGCTGTTTCCAAAGCCTCTGAAGCTGGCCCAGGCTCCCTCCCTCTCCCTCCAGCTCCTCCTTGTCTGACTCTGCAGCTAGCTCTTCTGGCAGCCGACGGGCCACAACACCAGATCTCCACTTCAGCTTCCTGCCAATGGTCCTTTTCTCCCAGCACCCTGCCCCAAATCTGCAAGTACATGAAATCTGTAATTCTGTATATATTGCACTAAATTCCACCGAATCTAATAGGGTTTCTACTAAATGGATATGAATAACTTTGTGCTTGAGACGTTCTGTGATTGGCAGTCTTTTCGGATAGTTGCTCGAACAAAGGAAACTGCACCATATTTTGTAATTGAGCAGAACCATCATTTTCTGGTTATTTATTTTGGCAGAATAACTCGAAGATCCCCAAAGACCACCACGTGGTCCAATGGCCATGTGTGGTTTGGGACTTGCAGGGTGCCCGTTCCTCTAGTTTCACTGCCAGCATTGGGAAAGTCAGTGAGACTTTCTTTAAGGAAACACTGATTACGATGCACTCTCAGAAGAACCTTGGTTACAACGGAGTACTCTAGAACTAGAACTAGAAAGAGCACAACTAGAAATAATGCAGAGACTCTCTAGAACAGGGGTTTCAAACTCACGTTGTCACGGTGGCATCACATGATGTATTGGGACTTTCCCCACCTTCACTAAACCGGGCGTGGGCATGGCCATATGACACATCCGGCCCACGGGCCGGGAGTTTGACAGCCCTGCTCTAGAAAGTGCAGAGAAGAGCAACAGTATAAATAATAATAATAATAATAATAATAATAATAATAATAATAATAATAATAATAATAATAATAATAATAGATCCACAGAGGACGCTATAGCCATCACTCTTCACACTGCTCTGACTCATCTAGAACAGCAGGAGGGGGGCTATGTGAGGATGCTTTTTGTGGATTTTAGTTCTGCGTTTAACACAATTCTTCCACATAGACTAGTGTCTAAACTTCTGGACCTTGGGCTTTCTAATTCAATCTGCCTTTGGATTATGGATTTCTTGTCTGGCTGCTCACAGAGGGTCAGATTAGGTAATCATACCTCTTCAGCCCTTATTCTTAACACTGGTACACCACAGGGTTGTGTGTTGAGTCCCTTACTCTATACATTTTATGTGCATGACTGCATTCCCACTCACGCTAGTAATACTATTGCTAAATTTGCAGATGATACAACAGTGGTGGGACTCATCTGCGGGGGGGATGAGTCTGCCTACTGAGATGAGGTGGACCGGTTGCTTTCATGGTGTGGAGACAATAACTTGGTCTTCAACACCAATAAGACCAAGTAGCTTATAGTGAGCTATAGAAGGAACAGATCAAACATCCAGCCCTTGCTTATCAATGGAGACCGAGTGGAGCAAGTGGCCAGTTTTAAGTTTCTGGGTGTTACCCTAAAAGAGGACCTGACCTGGGGTGCCCATATTGCAGCCCTGGTCAAAAGGGCCCAGCAGAGATTATATTACCTGAGACTTCTCAGAAAACAACAACTGAATGAAAAACTGCTGGTGACCTTCTACCACTGCACTATAGAGAGTATCTTAACATACTGCATCTCTGTATGGTTTGCCAACTGCACAGTGGCAGATAGGACAGCATTCCAGAGAGTTAATGTCATTGCCCAGAAGATCATTGGTTGCCCTCTTCCCTCTTTGGAAGAGCTTTATAGCTCCTGCTGCCTTAAGAAAGTTCAAAACATTCTCAAAGATCCATCTCATCCTGGGCACCCTTTTTTTGAACTATTACCCTCTGGCAGACGGTAAAGAATAATAAAAACAAGGACAAATAGGCTGAAAAACTGCCCTATCCCAGGGCAGTAGCTCCTTTGAATTCTACTGTATAGTGCAGTGTTGGTGTGGTGTCAGGGTTTCCGGTTCAATGTGTGAAGGGTGAAGGATGTGTGTTTGTGTTTATTTTCATGGTCATGGTCATGATGTGCACTGAAGATGGTGTTTGATTTTGTTGTATGAGGTGCAGTGACAATAAAGTAAACTAAACAAAGATGATTAGGGGACTGGAGGCTAAAACATATAGAGAACTGTTGCTGGAATTGGGTATGCCTAAATAATGAAAAGAAGGCCTACGGGTGACATGATAGCAGTGTTCCAATATCTCGGGGCTGCCACAAAGAAGAGGGAGTCAAGCTATTCTCCAAAACACCTGAAGGCAGAACAAGAAGCAATGTATAGAAACTAATCAAGGATAGAAGCAACTTAGAACTAAGGAGAAATTTCCTGACAGTTAGAACAATTAATCAGTGGAACCGCGTGACTCCAGAAGTTGTGAATTCTCCAATACTGCAAATTTTTAAGAAGAGGTTGGACAATGATTTGTCTGAAATGGTATAGTTTAGACCACCTCCAAGGTCCCTTCCAACTCTGTTATTCTATTATATTCTAAATGTCAGTGGAAAAAAAGATTCATTTGATGAGGGTGTGATTCATTTCACAGCTGCAGTGATTTCTCAACCACCGGTTTAAAAAAGCTAATAAATTGGGTGTGACTCACTTAACATCTGGCTTAAGAATGGAAATTCTGGTCCTCCTTGTGGTCGTAAGTCGAGGATTACCTGCACTTTAGTTCCTGGGAGGCTGCCAAGGAATTCAAGCCGTAAACCAGACTGAGAAATCTAAAAATATTCCAGAAAACCGAACCATTTTCCTTTTATTGCCAGGAAAGCTGCAGAGCTGTATTCAGGTCCACGAAATCACCAGGAATTGAACTTGACTTGAAGGATATTTTGTGTTTATTTCTCGGAAGAAGAATGTCAGAGCCATTACTATTAGAGGGCAAAAAACCCCAGGCAAAATTAATATTGCCAGACAAGGATCTTAAACATGATCTATTGCAGTTGATGAAGCACAACTCTCCTTCTTCATATGTAGTAAATTGCCTTTTAAAAATCATAATTTTATTGAATAATGCTGCTGCAGCTATTCTTACTCACCTTTTCCCCCCCATCCTTTGTGTGGGACAGATTCCTTTTCTTAAAAATGCAGATTTTTAAGACCATCTGTTGCCACTACATCATATTGTGACTAAAGAAAGGGAGGGTGCTCACCTATACAGGTAGTTTTCAATCCATTCATTTAGTGACCCTTTGAAATTACGCCACTGGAAAAAAGTGACTTATGGCCAGTTGGTCAATTTTTTTTACTACCGGTCAATTTATGGTCAATTTTTTTTACTACCGGTTCCGTGGGTGTGGCTTGGTGACCGTGGCAGGGGAAGGATACTGTGAAATCTCCAGTCAGAGGTGGTATTTGCCGGTTCTCCAAACTACTCAAAATTTCCGCTAGAGGTTCTCCAGAGCTGGTCAGAACCTGCTGGATACCACCTCTGGCCAGTTTTCACTCTTAACGATTGTTGAAGCATTCCCCAGAGTCACGTGATCAAAATTTGGTTGTTTGGCAACCAGCATGTATTTATGATGGTTGCATTGTCCTGAAGTCATGTGATCACTGTTTGTAACCTTCCCAGCTAATACAATCGAGAGAGTCCAGAAATATTTCACAAGAAGTGTCCTCCACTCCTCCACTCGCAACAGAATACCCTATGTCTCCAGACTTGAAATTTTAGGCTTAGATAACTTAGAACTATGCCGCCTTCGGTCTGACCTAAACATAGTACATAAAATTATCCAATACAATGTCCTACCTGTCAGTGACTACTTCAGCTTCAACTTCAACAATACACGAGCACACAATAGATACAAAGTCAGGGTAAACCACACAAAACTTGATTGCAGGAAATACGACTTCAGCAACAGAGTGGTCAATGCCTGGAATACTCTACCTGACTCTGTGGTTTCTTCCACTAACCCCAAACACTTTAACCTCAGACTGTCTACTGTTGACCTCACCCCATTCTTAAGAGGTCTGTAAGGGGTGTGCATAAGTGCACCAACATGCCTACTGTCCCTGTCTTAATGTTCCCTTTTATCCGTATCTATTTCATGTATTAATAATCATGTTTATTCTTATATATACTGTATTATCAAATGCATGCTTGACAAAATAAATTAATAAAATAAAATTTTAAGGAAGCCACTAATGTAGGTCTTGATATAGATGCTGGGGAAAAGTGCTATTTTCAGCTCTCCTTTATTATAACCATCTGCACCTGAATTTTTTTTCCAGTAGGAGGGACAGGTGGTATCTTGCAGCCATATGCATCAGAGTGGAAACTGTTTATATTTAAACTGAGATTGTACTGTAACAATTCTGCCGCAGAGCTGAATGCTTCATGGTCAAAAGCATTCAGGTATGGCGAGAGAAGAAAAATGCATCATGACAAGCAAAATAGGCCCCGGCTAGGAACAAATAAAAAAGGCCTTCAGAGGTGTCAGTTTGCTTTAAAGATAGATCTAATTTATTATCTAATGCTTATCAAAAGTAGCTTCCATTCTTCTGCATTGCCAGTTCTTCAGGAACATTTGCCAGCAGTTGATTGCTCCTCTTTTATTAAAATTTCTGGGACGCTGTGCTAAAGGTTTTTTTTTTGCACTGTCTGTTAAACAATCAAGATAAATTTTATTTTTTTACAATAGGAAAATATGTCTAGGTTATGTGTAAGTTTCACCTACAAATGGCTGCTGACATTTCTTGTGGATAAGGAATAGTTTTGTCTTGTTCATTTAATGGAATGTATATTTATTTGTCAATGACCAAAATAGAATTACTGTCTGTCTATCTGTCTGTGCTCTGTCTGTCAAAACCGAGTACTTATTGTGGTTCGCCAGCAGCAGGTGCGGATGGCTGAGGGCTCGGAGAGTGTAGACTCAGACGAAAGGCCTGTGTGTGATGCAGGGATGGGGCCAGGACCATCAGGGTGTGGAATGCTGCCTTTGGAGATTGTGGAGGCTGGCAGCAGCAATGAAGAGGTCCCCGAGGAGCCTGTGCCCAACGTGTGTGCATGTAGGGCTGCTCGAAGAAAAGAGCAGCTGCAGCAGCACAGGCGACCCAGATAAATAAATAAATAAATAAATAAATAAACGGTAATGGCCCCTCCCTGAGGAGATAAAAGCCAGCTAAGAAATCACAGTTCTTTGCAGAAGGCAAAGAAGTTTTACACTCGAGCCTGGTGGACATTAGGAATATCTGAGTTGGTGTTTGTAGACTCTTTGTGTTGGAATTATTGCTTAGTAACTTTATCTGGTGTTCTTGGCAGCCTTGCAAAACCTTGGCAAGGCTCTTTCTTATTGGAGCTAATTGGTTTGAAGCAACCTTTTACCTGTGAAGGAACGCAATTCGTTAAAAGGTTGTGCTGTTACCTTTGTCTCGTGTTTGCTTCCTTGGAACCACGTTTGGGTCAGAACAGTACTGAGATACCCAATCGTAGCAAAGCTACTTGCCTTTTCAGAGGTTCTAAGATCTTTGAAACCCCTAAGAGGTGGAAATTCTTTGCTGAACTGAGGTTGATCACCTGGAAGCTAGAGAGAACTAGCTTTCTTTTCCTTTTTGTTTGCATGTCTATTATTGATGCTTGAAGGTCTTTCTTTCAATTTGCAACCGGTAGAAGGGAGATTACTCTATAAATCTCCCCATGAACCGAGATGTAATTGAGATCTAGAGACCTGAATCTCTTCCATCCTCCTGCCTTGCTTCAGATCTACCACCTTTCATTCCAGGCATCAGAAAACGGAAGAACTATTTCGCAGCCTTGAAATGGAGGATCAAAAGTTTGCTCTGTTTCTTTTTAAAAATAAGAGTTTCCTCAAAAATATCCTGCAGCCTTCTACTACAATCTAGGGTCCATAGATTTGCATCCTAAGCTGCAAGTCAGGTTAAGATCGCAGATTTATTCATTAATTTACTATGCCAATTCAATTGTATCACCGTAAGTGACTTGTAGGATAACATACAACATATATAATGCAACTGTAAGAGATAGAAAAAGTAGCGAAATGATCAGAGATGTAATGTTTGTTTAAGCAGCATTTATTTTTTATTTTTGTGAAGTTTTTATTTTTTACAACAAACATACAAACAAAACATAAAAACATAAAACCATCTTTCAATTATATACATACAGTATGTCAGCTGGTTACAATCTTTTGTGCTATCCTTTTTTTTACCATTACTCACAAATTGTATAAATTCTCACCTTATCAATCTATCATGTGGTTATGTAATATCAATTATTAATCATTCATTTGACTAAACTATTTTCCCATCATTCTATATGAGATATTCTAAATTTCATTATAGTTTAATCTTATACATTCATCCAATGGTTATATAGTTTATATTATATTCTATATCAATCTATTAACTTTTATTGTAAAGCTTCCTAATCTATTTCTTTACCATGTCTTTTTATCTAACCATTGATAAAATAGGTTTTGCTCTGTATTAACATACTCCAAATACTGACTTCTGATTGGTCCACGCAAACGGCATTGTGATTGGTCCACTGAACGGCAGTGATTGGTCCACTAAGAATCAACCGCGATTGGCCGAGGCGATCGCGGGAGATTCAAAGACCTGTCATTGGCTGGCGAGCCGCGAGCAATCCCTATATGAAGGGCTGCCGCGGCTCCAAGATCTGGTACAGATCTATACATGAAATAAAGAGCTTGAAGTACACTGGTCTCGCGTCTCTTTCGTACCCGATCAAACAGGTTTAAGCAGCATTTATTGAATAAGCTACAATTGACTAGGATTTCCAACAAACTAAACCATAATTTATGATTTACAAGCCATAATGACTGGTTTCATACAGTACACTGTACCAAACAGAGCACTGCTTGCTTCATGAATAGTTCAGAACAACTAGTGAATGATCAAATATTAGTCATAGTATTCCTTAATTTTTTGGGGGTGGGGGTGGGGGTTAGAGTACCCACTCTGATTTGAAAATTATGCTATGTCTTATACAGAGGTCAGGAAACCAAATATGAACGCAATATGATGAGGTGGACAGATTCTATTATTTTTTTGGGGGGAAGCAAAATTCAATATATATGCTGATTGTATATGTTTGTCAAGTGATTCCTACTATTAACACTCAATCAGTCAATGCTGTGTGAACCCAACAAATTTTGATTTATTCAATAAATGATAATTAAAGAAACTATCACTTAGCTGATTGTGAACCCAGCCAGTGTTTAATAGATTTTTTTAAAAATAACAATTCAGTAGTCAACAATAACATTAACAACGACATTAAACAAAAAATGTATAGGTATTCTATTATTTGCCAGTGACACTGAAAAATTAAGAAAACTAAGCATTGAACAATAAATATGACTTTCAACAAAATAGCCATTTGCACTGCTGAGGAAGAGGAAGAGGAAGAAGAGAAGGAAGAAGAAGAAACATATTATGAAATAGCAGACAAGTGTTATCATATTTTTTTATATTCTTATGATTTTTTTAAGCAATGGCAATAGCACCTAGTCTTATATACTCCAATACTGCTTTACAGTATTCTCTGTATTGGCCCCAATAATCTAGATCAGGGGTGTCCAACCTTGGCAACTTTAAGACTTGTGGACTTCAACTCCCAGAATTCCTCAGCCAGCAAAGCTGGCTGAGTAATTCTGGGAGTTGAAGTCCACAAGTCTTAAAGTTGCCAAGGTTGGACACCCCTGATCTAGATCCTCATTTTACTGACCTTGAAAGGATGGAAGACCGAGTCAACCTTGAGCTGGTCAGGATTGAACTCCTAGCTATGGCCAGAGTTAGCCTTCAAAACTGCATTCTAACTACTGTGCTACCACGGTCTTTTTAAAAACAATATATACAATAATAGCCTAAATATTAAGCCCATTTTCTTTATGATTTCTAAATGGATTTCATGTTTGTAAGGTCTTCATGCTTTTATTATGCATTTTATAAACAAGAGCAAGGGTATGTATGTATGAGGTGATAAATACATCGTTCACTGCATGCGCCAGTAGGAAATAAGTATTTGAACACTGATGTTTATTAACTCTGTTTGGTTCAGCTATCTGCAGATGGCACATTAGAAGAAAATGTTTGTTATGAACATGGAACTTCCATTTTATTTTCAATTTGCTTGCTTTATACCAAAGATTTTATCAGTTCCCAAGAATGCACTTACTTTGTTCATCTATTTACAGCTCACTTTTCTGCAACTTGCCAAATTTATCACAAAACTATTCAAATAATATAATCATACCAACAGAACACCACCATAAGACAACAATCAGAGTTTTAAATTATTACTGAAACAAAAAATAAAATAAAACCTAATGTAGGAAGTTAGCACCCACCCCTCTCCTAGAAAATTGAAAGATCCTAGGAAATATTAAAAAGGCAGAATATTTCCCCTAAAAAGAGTAGAAACTCAGAAGCAGAAACTCACCCCCACCTTTGTTAATGGGTGAGCCATTAAGGCCTGGGCCAGAACTTTACATAACAAAGTTCTCCAGGTAAAACTATAACAATTGCCCAAAGCCCTTTCAGTGCATCATCCAGCAAGGCTCAACCAAGCCTGGAACACAGGACAGCCTACAGAATTGCCCCTGCATGGCCCCATGGGAGTCTGACAACCAATCAGAATACAAGCTCCAATTCAAATCCCAACAAAGGTTATAAAACCCAGGCACTCTCAGCACCTCAGCCCTTTTTCTTGATCTCTTCCTTCACCTTGAAGCATGTGATCATTCTTCCTTTTCACTCTGGCGCTCCAGGCCATGTGGTCCTTGTCCACAATTAAACCTTCCAAACAGCCTCCATGTTTCCACTGTGTTTTTCCCCACTTGGAACTGAACCCAGAAGGATTTTCCCCCCAATAATATCTACATGATTAGATACAGAATTCAAATCTGGGACTGGAGATAAATCTGTTTATAATACCATTTGAATGGTACTATTCTTATTCAACATTCAAAAAGTTCCTGTTGTTTTAACAAATACCAATAAGAATGAGATATATAAACAGGAACTTATGTGTATGGAATATGATGGAAAGGAATTGTAAACTCAAAATGTTCTTTCTTTTCCTCTCAAAATACTTTGTACCTCATAATGAAATCAGTCTCAAGCCTGGTCTTACCTTCTTTTTGCAATAATGAGTTTAAAGGAAAGCTGGCCATGTTTTTTAATTCCCCAAAATAATTAGGCTTTGGACCAAACACCCAGAGTTGTCCAAAACTTGAACAATGCTTTTAACAGCCAGAAATTTTAATAAGGACTAAGGGGAAGTGTGAAATAGAACATTTAGCAAAATAAGGTAAATTAAATTCTGCACCTGAACTGCCAAGTGAAAAGACAAGAGAAAACAATGTGTTTAAGCAGAAGACTGATGGCCAAAAATATTGGCCTTTTTGACTGTTCATGATAACAAAGCAATTGTTATAGGTATAATTACTGTCAAAGGAATAGTGTCTGATACCAGCAATAAATGAGTAGTCCTACTCAGGCAATTGAGTGAACCAAGAACAGGAAATGTATGAACCTGTCCATATTTTCACGGGCTTTATAACACTCTGAACTAGGCAGTGGATGAATTCATTTGTATTTTCCTGAAGTTAAATCTATAAATAGTTTTTAGAATTTGAATTTGACACATCTAAGATTTATTCTACAATTACAAATGTACGCTGGGTGTTTCAACGTGTTTGTTGACTGCAGAACATTTTCTTTGTTTTGTTGTTGTTTGAGTACTAATGGGAATCTGTACAAAATCCCAATTGTAGTATCCTCCAACTGTTTTCTCACGGCCAGAAATAGAAAGAGCTGCACTTGCAAACTAGTTGCGTTCTTTCACTTAATTCAATTTATAGATGTGCCTTTTCCAGAGTTTATTTTAATCTCTCTTTTCAGGCATCCCAGAGGGCTCATTTTAAGCAAAAATCAACAGTGTTAGAATGCCCATGTAGATTGGTATGGCTGAGTCCGGGCACTGTATCATTTTTCCTTTTATTTCTATTTAAGCCATAGCTATCCCATCATAACTGAAACATTTCCCTGGCTGTACTAAATAATTTTATGCTAACTGCTTTGGTGCTAATAGAAATCCTAAAATCACCTCTTCCATGGCCAAATTTGGCTATTTAGTGACACAAAAGTGCCGTAAGGTCACCAAGGTAGTCCTCAATTTATGACCACAATTGAGCTCAAAATTTATGTTAAGTGAGTGTTGCCACATTTTTCTTGCTACATTTGTTAAGTGAATCACTGTAGTTATTAAATAACATGGTTGTTAAGTTAATCTGGTTTCCTCATTTGCTTGTCAGGTCACAAAAAGCAATTACATAACTCCTGGACACTGCAATTGTCATAAATGTGAGTCAAGTTGTCCAATATTCAAATGTAAATCATGTAAACAGGGATGCTAAAAATGATTCTAAGTGTGAAAAACAGTCATGTCACTTTTTTCAATGAAGTTGTAAATTTGAACCCATCACTAAATGAACTGTTGTAAGTTGAGGACTACCTGTATTAAGTTTTATTTATTCTATTGGATTTTGACTACGTTTCACTTTGATTTGTCCTTACAGCTTCACTCCTCTGAGTAAAGAATAGTTGCTGCCAAGTCATATCCAACTCTTCACGATTCCAGGTGTGACCTTCCCCCACTCCAACTGTTACCCCAAGTCTACCCAACGTCCTGCCCATTACTTTGATGACACTAATCAGGGTGAATAATTGACATCTGCAGAAGGACATGAGCTGCAGTGGCGCAGTGGTTAGAGTGCATTACTGCAAGCGACTTCTGCTGATTGCTGTCTGTCTGCAATTTGGCAGTTCAAATCTCACCAGACTCAAGGTTGACTCAGCCTTCCATCCTTTCGAGAAGGGTAGAATGAGGACAGAGATTGTTGGGGCCAATACGCTGACTCTGTAAACCACTGTAAAGCGGTATATAAGTCTAAGTGCTATTGCTATTGCTATGATTGACATCTGCAGAAGCATGCAGCTTGACAGATTGCCCCGATTTGCATCCCTACCAAGGCGAGAATTCACGCCAGTATGTTAACAACAGCATTCGTGTGATGACGTCATCGAGGTTTGCTGCCATAGAACTTTACATTTCATGCAGGATTGTACATTCAGACAAGCTCTTGCAAGTGAGGTTTATTGAAATAACCCGGAGACTCCTCAAGTACACGGCTGGCTGGCTGGCTTGCTTGCTTTCTATGTCTTCTCATGTCAAACTTCTCTCCAAACTGGGCTCTCGGCTTTGTAACGTCCAGAATTAAATCCTTAGGATTCTATACCGCTTTAGGAAGCCTGACTCTAGTTCTTAACAGCAATTCTTCAGACCATTCATGAAAGTCTTCAGGCGACCTTCATAACGTTGCACAAGAAGCCACGCCCACCGCCCTCCCACCCCACCCGCGAACTCTGAGGCAAAAGGGAAACCCTTCCAGGAGGCGAGGAAAGCGCTCCCGTGACGTAGGCACGCTGCGTTGGATGACAGGTGGTGGTGGAGGAGGAGGAGGAGGTGGGACGAGCCCAGAGTGGGCGGAGTCAAGGGCTGAGCTCCGGCATTTCGCTTTGCCCGGTTGGGCGGAACGTTTCCTGGCTGTCTCCCCCGCGGCCCGGCGTTGGTCTCGCTCACTCCGGAGCCCTTAGGCGGGAGGTGCGTCTGCCCCCCACGTGGGAGACCCGACAGGTAAGACTGCGGGGGGGAAATTCCCAATGACGGGAGTGTTTACGTCTTTCGGGCAGTGGGCGGATGGAGGCAAAGGGGAGCGGGGCCGAGTTTCCAGCCCGGTTGGAAGTCATAGAAAGCCAAACAGCTAGAGGAGAAGAAGGATCTCTTCTTGCCTAGCTCCAGAGCGCGGAAAGCTGCCTTTTCAATCTATTCCCACTTTATGGGAATAGATATGGCGCTAATCCATAATATTCTCTTTTTTTTTTGTGGTACAAAGCCGGTTTCTTCCTTTACCTTCCGTCCTATTCCTGCTTTCTGCATACATGCTGTTGTTTTCAAGCCCTTTTTTTGTAACTCTTCTGTCCCATACATCTGTAAGTCCCCCCCACCCCCAAATTTGCCTTTAACAGATAACAGATAATCAGAGTTGGAAGGGACCTTGTAGGTCATCTAGTCCAACCCTCTGCCCAAGAGAGAGACCCTACACCATTTCTGACAAATGGCCAATCTTTTCTTGAAAGTCTCAAGTGATGATGCTCCCACAACTTCCCAGGGCAAGCTGTTCCCGTTACATCCAGCGCAAGATCCCCCTTTGCTTTCTTTCCCAGGACTCCGGTGTGTGGTGTATATTTTCTCTTGTGCAGAATGTTTCTGTAGCACGTCCAATATGAATATAGTAGAATTAGCATTGGGAAATAGACAGACAATGTGGGGGTATAAACATTGGTGTATATTTGTAAGCCACGTGCATCCTGAATGTTGGAGAATGTGTAAAGTTAAGGCTTGCCAAGAAAACTGCAATTGTAGGAGTCGGCCCTGACTTGAAGACACCAAATAAAAAAATAAAAGTTAAGCATATGTTCATAATCTATCTGCTATATCTAGCTCAGAAGAAGAACCCAAAAGGTGCTTTTTTCAAAAGACAACTGGACTTTCTTGATTTTTCTTTTGAAGATGTTTCGCTTCTCATCCAAGAAGCTTCTTCAGCTCTGACAGCATAGTGGGGAATGGAAAGATTTATATTCCTTGCCGACAGCTGGTCATTTGCATCCTTTTAGAGGGTCATTGAAACACTTGGAGGTTTATCTATATCCCCAGGATCACCTGAGTAGTGCTCCTGGTCCCAGTAGTCTGCAGTTTTTCCTCTGGAAATCCATTCCTACTCTCACACTATTTAAAGAGTGCTCATCCCAAATTGTATAGCTAAGAAGATTCAGAAGAAAGGCTTAGTTACCCATTTATATCTGCTTGGATCCATTGATAGGATGTTAACTGAAATGACAAAAAATGTGTGGCATACCTCAGCCACACTTTTTTCTAACTTTAAGAATCCCATAAAAACAGCTAATTGGCTCTAAAAACCTTTAAAAAAAATCTACTGCAACTCTTTGCTTGTCATACTAAAGATTTGAAAGTTAGGCTATTTCATAATGTTGTACTTGTCAAACTTCAGATATATCTTTACCCAGAAGACAAAATTTTCTTGCTCTCTAATGGCCTATATTTGCCTAGAAACCCTTAAGGGGATTTTCAGCAATCTTTCCATAATCTCTACAGATATCTTGCACAAGCCAATTAGTTGTTTCTGTGGGATGCTCCACCTCAGGTAGTCCTTGACTTGCAATCATAATTGAGACTGGAACCTATGTCTTTAAGCAATGAGGTTGTACAATGAGTTGTGACCTAATTTATAGTCCTTTTTTGTCACTGTCATTAAATGAATCACACAGTCATTAAGTGAATCTGGTTCCTCTTCCTCCCTCATAGTTTTTAATTACAACATTCTTAGAACTTTCAATTAAGGATCATTTCCCCCCAAAAAAAAATAATAATCTTGGTCTATTTAGAGTTTCAGTAATACGACAAAGAGGGATGAAAGGATATTGTATGGTTGTTACTGAGATTTTCCAGCTGAATCATACGTCACATCATTAAAACTAATATAGATTCTGACAAGATGACAGAATGTGATTGACACATCAACATTAGAGCATGATATGTTTAAAATACAGTTCATTGAATAAATCTGCCTGCAAAACATGGAATGCTGTTACAGTTTATTTAATTTTGGTTTAATGTGAATTTGTGCTGTGACCTTATAGCTGAATGGTGATACAATTAACTCCAAAAATGACTAAACCTCTATTGCAGTAGAGAAAGAAAACTTCTTAATAATATACTACTGTACTGTGAGCTCCAAACTGTATGGTAAATATTCAAGAGTGTAAATTCCATATTCCATATTTATATTTTTCATTTTAAAAAGTGGCTTACAAAGTTATCCCCACAATAATTTGTCCGATCTCTTTAGCAGCACTCAGGATTGGAAGTGAACATCAGAAACAAGTACAGCTTCAGTTAGTAAGTTTTATAGTGACATTAATTTAAAATGACAGCCCAAGAATTCTGACCAGTACTTTGCTTTTCAAATATGAACTTTAAATATAAAATGCAGTTAGCTTTTTCTTTTCCTCCTGTATTTATGTTGTGGAAAAAGGAAGCCTGTTTTTTGATAGGCCAATATCTATCGTGGATATTATTTATATAACAACTAATGTATTACACCTTGTTGCAAACAGGTTTGCTCTGTTGTCTGAAGTTGCCTGGCTGGAAATTGTCCTACTCCCCTGCTTTGCAGAGTATCTCAGAGCTCTCCCCTCGCCTTTTCAGTGTATACATGAAATCACTGGGAAAGGTGATCTATTGGGATCATATGGTGATGATACTCAGCTATATATTTCTGTTCCTGGCTGTTCATATGAAGTTGTCAGAGACCACTCAGTGCCTGGAGGCTGTGAGGGTCTGGATGAAGAAAAACAGGCTTGACTCTATGAGTCCTGGAACTGGGGAAACTTCATCCTGGACTCTTGAGTAGAGTTGCAGGACCATGTTTCGATTCCGTGTGCAATTTGTGAAAGGAACAAGGAAACATTTTTTAATAAGTTTTCTTTTTTCAGTTTTTTAACTTTTCAGGTTTTTTAAAAACTTTTTTGGGGGTTTTAATTTTTCTAGGTTTTTAAAGAAAAGACTGGACAGCCACTTATCTGAAATGATATAGGGTTTCCTCCTTGAGCAGTGGGTTGGAATAGAAGACCTCCAAGGTCCCTTCGAGTTCTATTCTAATTGATTGATCGATTGATTGATCGATCAGCTATGGGTGAAAGAGCCAGCAGGGTGGCACATCCAGTGGAGTTCAGGGCTTCCCAAAGAGTAGTGATGGGGGAGATAACTGGTGGGAGTGGGAGCTGAAGAGAAGACAGATCCTTACCTTACTGAGGCTTGGGGCTGTGGTAGGAGGGACCAAGCCAGGGATAGCTTGAATTAGGAGGGCTCTTCACCTAATGAGTAGGTGGGATTTGATTAACAATGGCAACTGGGACAGATTGCCATCACTAAACAATGTAATGACATGACATTGCCCCATATGACCACATCACTTAGTGATGGAAATTTATTTATTAATTCAATTTGTATAGGCACCCAGGATTAGACAGTGTTATTGACACAGTGGGCATGAGTTTGGGTAGGCTCAGTGGAGGACAGGAGGGCCTGAAGTGCTATGGTCCATGGGGTCATGAAGAGTTGGGCATGACTTAGCACAGGCCTCTCAAACTGCTGCTAGCCAACATTCCTTACCTGATGAAACCCTTAGGATGCCCAGCCTACAGGACTGAATTGGACAGGTAGAAACCACTGGGAGAAGGCAGTAGCTTGGGTAATTCTGGTCCAAATTACTATAGTTAACCAAGGATTACCTGTTTTGGAATGCACTCTACATGGGGCTGCCCTTGAAGACCATCCAGAAGCTTCAGGTGGTCCAGAACGTAATGGCACAGATAGTTATGGTTCTTTCCCCAGGCCTTTGGATCAGGTTGAGTGGAGACCCACCTGGATGAGTTGCAATATATTTTAGTCTGGTTACAATTTTACTGTTTTAGTTGGGTTTTATTCTCTTTAGTAGTGTTTTGTTCTCTCTGTGTTGCATTTGTTGTGGATGTTTTTTCTTGTACATTGCCCAAAGCCAAACTATTTAAGTTGGACAGCCAGATTAAATATTATGAATACATAAATATCTAACTTAAGTTAACTAAGTTACGTTAAATAATCTAACACCAGATGTAACTGAGCATGTCATGCAAATACTCCCACTGGTGTCATGCGTACAGCTTTTGTTAAGCCATAATGTGCTTTGTTTTGGCTTGCCCAGTGTTTTGAGTGACTTCAGCCTGCTATCAGTTATTCAGTAAACTTCAGTTGAGCCTTGACTTAGTGCAGAAGAGTTGCATCAGAGAACTTGGCTGTAGACTTTGACAATGGATTTTATGGCGCGTTCTAGATGGGAAATAGATGTAAGTAAATGTGTTCCAGATTTTGTATTGAAATCATCATCATCAGCAGCAGCAGCCATTTGTTTGACCGTCGGCCGTTCTATGGCTCAGCACTCTCTGTGCCTCTTGGTCTTTCACTGCCTCCTTCAGATCTGCCATAGTCATCCCGGTGTCATTCTTTGTAGTGTCCAGCCAGCAGGTACTAGGGTACCTTTCTCCTTTTTTCGCTGATCATTCCCAGCGTGATTGACCTTTTAGGTCCTGCTATCATGACATGACCAAAGTATGACAGCCGGTTTGGCTATCTTGGCTTCAAGTGGTAGTTTTGGCGACATTTGCTCTAGAGCTTCTTTGTTACTTTTGCAGTCCATGGGATGTGTAGTAATCACTTCCAGCACCATCTGACCTTTTCAGAGTTCAAGTTTCATAGCCATAAGAATACCTGTGTATTCTCTGCAATGGTCACTATCTTTGTTTTCTTGATGTTAAGGTGCAGTCCAAATTTTTCTCTTTCATCTTTGGCTTTCAGGTTTAGTCACTCCAGAGCCTCCTTGCTTTCCGTGAACAATGTTGTATCATCTACATATCGGAGGTTGTTGATATTTCTACCGCCAGTTTTAATCCCAATGGAAGATTAATGTGCATTTCTCATATCTATTTCTGTGTACTAACCGTACAACTGTAGGAAAACATTCTTACCTCACAACATCCCACAACATGGGGTAGACCTCCATTTTTTGCTATAGTTAAGCTCATAACATCCTTGTTTGCATAGTTAAGATAGTGAAAACTGCATGGGGCTTGCCAATTCTTCCTTTTCTTTTCAACAATCTGAGGGGATTTGTTCTTCACTTACATCCAGAATTTAACAACAGTTCCTTCCATAGGAGGTAATAAGAATTTGTGTTGCATATGGTCACTAACTCCCTCTTTTCTGTGAGACTAAGATGGAATTGGTTTTATGGTGCTTCAGTTAAAGGGTTTGTCAAAACTAGCCATAGTTTTCAGTGGTTATGTTTATAATGCCATCTGGCATTCACAAGGTTTACAGCTGCTTTCTAGAAAGGGAATATACACCTTGCTTTAGACAGGATCTTCCAGAGGAGAGATGCTTCATAACCTTTCTGAAATAGTATTCTCCTGCTTGAGCAGGGGGCTGGACTAGAAGACCTCCAAAGTCCCTTCCATCTTCCCTTCCATTTTTTCTCCAGGTGGAAGACTTTTTTTTTTCTTTTGGAAACTGTGGCAGAAGAACAGAACAGAAGCATTTTAAGGGCTAGAATATTGCAAAATATGCCTTCCAGCAATGTTGATGGAAGGCCATAGCAGCAAGCCAAGAAAGCACTTTTCTGGATGCTCGCATGCCTTTCTGTCTAAATAGCAGGTTGGGTTATAAGCTTTATGAGTGCCCAGAGGTGTCAAAAATAGCTAAGCTCATAAAATGCAAACAAAATTAGCAAGATCTGCTTCGTCCTTTGGTGCTGCACAAATATTAAAAAACTGTAGTGCAAATTAAGAATAAACACGATCATACAAATAATAATAACAAAGTCTTAAGTTCTGAAATAAATCTGACTTCTAAAGTTAGCAAAGAAATTGTTTTATTAAAAACTAAAAGATAAAATACAAATTCTGCTTAGTAGATAATATTGCTAGTTACTAGGATCTAGGACAGTGTTTCTCAATCCTGACAAGTTTAAGATGTCTGAATTTCTAGAATCTCCAGCATGCTGGCTGGGGAATTCTGGGAATTGAAGTCCAGACATCTTAAATTTGTCACGTTTGAAAAATACTGGTCTGTGAGGCTGTCAGGGACCCATATTTGTATGTATTTGGATAGATGTGAAGGCTTATATCAATATCAATAACTCTACACACACATATACTTTGAGAGCCTGATGCTAATAATAAAAATACTGGAAAAAGCTGCTATGGCTTCCCTTATCTTATTTCCCCCAAAATGTTTTAAAAGGTCGTCTCTGAGGTATTGCGGGAAATTAAGCATGGCTGCTACTGCATTGATTCTGCTTATAATTTTCTGTCTAGTACTGAGATGCCTACAGGAGGCGTAAATAATCATTTTCTGAATAAGTAGATGGACTATCAGGGCTTGATTTTACCATTTGTCTGGCTGAGGCAGAAAATGGCATAATGGACTTGGTATATTAATTACTTTCCCAATCAATAGTTGCATTTTGGGTGCACTGGATCGGTCTGCCTTCATGAAATTATAAATAAATGCTGAGTTGTGTGTATAAGAGTAGAATGAAGAATGTGTAATGAGTGCATTGTTTGTTTTTAAACCTCAAAATGTTCAAATAGAGAGCTATTCGTTGAAACGTGGCTCAAGGTACAGGTAGTCACAATTGAGCCCCAAATCTCTATTGCTAAGTGGGACACTTCTTAAGTGAGTTTTGCGCCATTTTATGACTTTTCTTGCCACATTTGTTGAGTGAATCACTGCAGTTTGTTAAATTAGTGACATGGTTGTTAAGTGAATCTGGTTTCCCCACTGACTTTGCTTGTCAGAAGATTGAAAAGGGGGATCATATAACCCAAGGACAGTGGTGGCTAAACTTTTTGGGCTCCTGTGACAAAAATTGTGTGCATGCTGGCGCTCGTATACTCGCATGCCAGCACCGAGAAGGCAATCAATGCGTGTCCCCCCACGCCCTGCGCATGCGTGCGCAATCCCCCTTCCCCCTCCTTACCTGCACTTTGCCTCACAGCTGATTTTCGGCTGGCTTGAGGTCTTTTTTGGGCTCCCAGAGGCTTGAAAAAAGCCTCTGCAGGCCGAATAAGCCCATTTAGTCACTTCTGGTATTAACAGGAAGTGACGACACAGGCCTATTCAGCCTGTAGAGGCTTTTTTCAAGCCTCTGGGAGGCCGAAAAAGGCCTCAAACCAGCCGAAAATCAGCTGTGAGGCATGCACATGCACAGTGAGGTAGGTTTGCCTGCGGCTCGCGTGCCGGCACAAATGGCGCTGCATGCCACCTGTGGCACTCGTGCCATAGGTTCGCCATCACAGCCCTAGGACAATGCAACCGTCATAAGTGTGAACCAGTTGTCAAGCATCTGAATGTAAATCACATGACCATGGGGATGCTGCAATGGTCATTAGTGTGAAAAACGCTCATAAGTCACTTATGCCGTTGTAACTTTGAACAGTCACTAAATGACCTATTGTAAGTCAAGGATTACCCATATTTTACTCTTTTGTCTTATTGTTACAGCTTTACTCCTTCATAATCTAATTATATTTGAGCTAAACGCCTCCATGTATTAGTAGCTTTTTAAATACTATAGTAGAATTTGTGGCTGTGATCTTTCTAATAAATAGTGATCATGAATTAACCTTTTTTAAAGATACAAGTTAGTTGTACTAGCAGTGTTAAGTTAGTAACAACCGTGTTACTAACTTAACAACTGCAGTGATTCACTTAACAACAGGGCAAAAAAATCACTTAACGGATGTCTCACTTAGCAACATAAATTTTGGGATCCATTGTGGTCGTAAGCACATCTGTGGGTTCACTTAGAGACCGCTTTGTTTAACGGTGGAGTTGTTGGTCCTGAGTGTGGTCACTAAACAAAGACCGCCCATAAAGGATTTCAGTGATAGACACAGAATAAATTATCCTTTGTAACCAGCATTAAACTTGAAATGGAAAACAAAACTGGTTTTAAGGATGGACCCAACTGAGTATTATTTTGTCTGAAGGATATTTTTGTTGTTGTTGTTAGTGGGAAAGGCCTCCCTAGCCGTTTCTAAAATGGAAAAATAAATCATGGGTAATGTTCCGTGGAGTGCAGCCAACATATTTCAGTTGAGGAGAGACGATTTGTACAGTCAGCAAGTGATGGTAACGCACTTGACGATGATATGACAATTTGCCTTGTTACTGTTCCATGTGCGTGCCTTACTAACTGCACCTCACAATTATGTCACCTGAAGAAAAATGAAATATGGACCGTATCTAAGACACGCTTATTGTTTGGCACTTGCAACGTTTTAACTATCACATCCAGAATTGTTACTAGAATCCAGAGCTGGTCAATCATTTATAATTTTAGGCACAGTTCAGTACTTATTTTGTTCTTTTGCAAAATGGATATTTATTGGGATACTGTAGGTATCCTCTCAAAGTCATAGCAGATATTAATCAGGCTGAGATGATAAATTCTCTGAGGTTAGAAGATGATAAACATTTTGGCTTCTGCTTAATCCTCGGATGGTTGAATCTAGATCAGGGGTGGTATTGAGCAGGTTCTGACCAGTTCTGGAAAGCCGGTAGCGGAAATTTTGAGGAGTCCGGAGAACCGGCAAATACCACCTCTGACTGGCCCCACCCCCATCTATTCTCTGCCTCCCAAGTCCCAGCTGATTGGCTGGGTCTTCATTTGTTGCCCTGCACAGGAGAACGGAGCTGGAAAGCAGGTTAGTGTGGTGGGGAGGGAATAGGATTTTGCAGTAACCTTCCTCCTAGAGTGAGGTGGGAATGGAGATTTTACAGTATCCTTTCCCTGACATGCCCACCAAGCCACGGCCACCAAGCCATGCCATGCCCACCAAGCCATGCCATGCCCACCAAGCCATGCCATGCCCACCAAGCCACACACACAGAACCGGTAGTAAAAATTGTTGAATCCCGCCACTGATCTAGATGCTAAGTCTATGCCAGCTTTGCTCCCCCAAAGCTTTCAGAATCTATTAACAAATCCCAGAATAGTCCACATATACATTATCTATGAGAAGAATCATAGAATCTTAGGGCTGGAAGACACCTTAGAAGTCTTCTAGTCCAGTCCCTTGCCCAAGACAAAAGACCTTATTCCATCCTGGACAACTTTTCTCGAAGACCTCCAGTGATGGAGCACACACAACTCCTGGAGGAAAGCTGTTCCATTGTTTAATTGTTTTTACTGTCAGGAAAGTTCTCCTTAGTTCCAGATTGGACCTCTCTTAAACGAGCTTCCACCATTGCTGCTTTTCCTGTCCTCATGGGCATTGGGCTCTTCTCTGTGACAGTGGTTATTCAGCACATGAAAAAGATGTGAGACTTAATTAACGAAGCTGATCTACTGGCATATTGCCTATGACAGTAGCAAGGGGCTCTATGGCAAGAGCTGAAGTTTCCCCTTTCAATCTAAACCAATTTAGTTTCTGCTCCCAGGTGAATGGAATTCCCACTAGGTTGGAATTGATATGATAGACCTGAGTTTGGTCAAAGAAATTATCCATTTGCAATGGGTATCTTCTTCCAGAAATCAAATTCAGATTTATACCACAAGTATGGTAATGAAGTTCTCTATTGTCTTATGTTGAGAGATTTTTGCACCAGATGATCTGTCATTGATCAGGAATCTAAAAAGAGGTTAACAATTCTATGCCTAATAACACTACATTAAATTTAATGGGTAAACAGAAATAAGTCTGTAGATTGTTCATAGGATTAAGAGATCAGCTTTTCAGTGGTGCCTGCTGTTGTATTAAAACAAGCCATTGTTAGTTGTGACACACACTTGCACACACTTATGCACACTTTGGTCTTAAGCAAAAATGGTCTTAATCAGAATTCTGTGTTAAGCATTATTCGTAATGTTTACCCCAAGAATAGAATAAATTTGATATTTTCTTCTAAACTTGGATCTGCAACAAAAGTAAAATGAATCTTCCACATTCCGCAGGAACCTGTATTTTGTTTGGATGTGACGTGAGGTAAATCGTTGTTCTCCCCCCTCTCTAATCAACCCTTGATGTGATTCCAGTCTGCTTGAGTGGGAATATGGTATCTGTGACTTGTCTCATGTTTATATTCTCGGGTGCTCCAAATGTTTCAAAGAACAAAGACAGCAGGTCGCCCTTTCTGTTTCCTGAACTGAGCTTGGAGCTAGACAAGGGAGGAAGAAATTGCAGAGATCCAAACTCATAAGGGACACATGAATTAGAAAAGTATGATCACAGAACATCATCAGGCTATGCAACTATGGGGTGTGTCCAACAAAATCAGTTGGGGCAAGCTTCTACTGATACCACCAGCTAGACTAGGGGTGTCAAACTCAAGGCCTGCAGGCTGGATGTGGCCTGCAGGGTGCTTAGATCTGACCCGCGGGGCTGCCCTGGAAACAGTGAAGGACCAGCCTGCAGTGCCTCTGCCAGCGAAAATGGAGCTCGGGAGGGCTGCGTATTCAGGCCTTCAGGCGCCCCGACATGAGTGATGTTGACCCGGCCACGCCCACCCGGGCCACACACCCTGCTCCCCCGAGGTCAAACACAACCCTGATGCGGCCCTCAATGGAATCGACTTTGACACCCCTGAGCTAGACAATGCTGTACTGAGCATATTGAAGGAGCAAAGCAATAAGAGTTGAAAGAAGCATCCTTGCCTACAATTGAATACCAGAGACCAACACTGGCTACTATGAACCATGACTAGCCTCCTTTCTTTTACATTTAAAAGGGATATGATGCTTTCTGCATATGAAATTATTCCTGTATCTCTGCTGTCTTAGGAAGCTGATGATAAAGGTTTTCTCATTCTTTCTACTTTTCTCCATTAGCTAACAGCTCGTGGTTAGCTCATCTATATGCGCCAGCTTGGATCTTTGACATTGTTGCTGGGAGTTAAGGAGAGATTTCCTGATTTCCCATGTGCTGTAAGGGAAAAGTGTCATAGAAGTTGCTTTGATCTTCTTCCACATTTTTGACTGTGATCTCGGAGGCTGAACCAATCAAGTTGCTTGTAGAAACCGCAGTGCAGGAGCACGGAGTGTGAGACAACTTGGTTTCCCATCTACTAAATGCAAAGGAGTTCCCTTTTGTTGTCAGCCTCTTTAGTAATAGATAGCACTGTCTTTTTTCTTCTGGGTGTCTACATTTAGAGGGGGGCGTTTTTGCTAGTGCACATAAATTCAACAGCATCAGTTCACAAAGATGAACTCTTCTCCCCTTGCTTTCCTTCTTGCCTTTTTAATTAGTAAGCTGTTTTTTGCTAGGATTGATAGATTTTTTTCCCCTGGACTGCTTTGAATAATTTTACTAGTGCTGAGCCTTCATAATCAGAATATATTCTTGTGGAAGATTTGGCTTGCAATTAACTGTCTAGGAACTTCAGATGTTAACACTGCAAGTGACTTAGCCATCATTGAGAAATCAGGAATCGACAGCAGGAAGATTAATTGCAATCTTTCATAACCAGGGCTTTCTTAACGAGTGGTGGCAACTGTTACACAACAAAATATTTTCAGAGTCGGTAATGCCACAAAACTGACTTTATAACTGTCCAATTAAAATCATGACACTCTGAACGGCTGATGCTCTCTCTTTTTTGTTCGAGCTTGTGTTCACATAGTTTGTCAGGGTTGACTTCAAAACCAATATGGACTTTTAATATTATTGGAAGTCTTAGGAAATAATCTTAAGAGTGCAGCGCTGCCTGCCAAGTAGCTGTTCTGAAGAGGCCAGAAATGCATGATGTATTGTCGGATCTTTGATGAAGCAGTGAAAATTAGACAGCAGTGGAGGCTTATGGAAAAAAAAATGCTGCCTACCAATAAAATGTTTTGAGTGAAACTGCTTTTAAAAATAGTTCATGATTGACTGACCAAACCCATGCTTCAGAAACATGCTCCTTCGTTCCTGCAACAGAATACTTTTAAAAATTTGTTTTTAATCCATCATAAGCATCATTCCATTTATAGATTTGTTGTTCGGGGCCCTGAAAAATCCCTTTAAGCCATGAAAGGCTGGAAAGTTTGTGGAGATGGAATAAGAGAAATAGATGTTGAAAGTAGATTCTGTTAACTTTCTCCATTTCCAGTTCTCTTATTTTATGGTTTATTTCCTTTCAACAATTTTGCCCAGTGTTAAGTTTTTGAACGGTACAGCTTTTTCTGCATCTTAGATATTTGCATGATGGGTATACGTTACACTTCACAATGCAGGCAATCCTTGATTTAAATTGAGCCCAGAATTTCTGTCGCTCCATGAGACATTTGTTAAATAAGTTTTGCTCCGTTTTACAACCTTTCTTGCCACTGTTGTTAGGTGAATGACTGCAGTTGTTAAGTTAGCAACACAGTTGTTAAGTGAATTTGGCTTCCCCATTGAATTCCTCATCAGAAGGTTACAAAAAGGGATCACAGGACCCTGGGACGTTGCAGCAGTCATAAATATGAAGTAGTTGCCAAGCATCTGAATTTTGATCATGTGACCATGGAGGTAGTTGTAAGTGTGGAAAACGATCATGTCACTTTTTTCAGTGCCATTGTAACTTTGAATGTCATTAAACAAACTGTTTTAAGTTGAGGACTACCTGTATTCCACAATTTCTCCTTCTTCTAACTATTGTAACTACTTCATCCATGTGTCTAGATCATGCGGCATGCTAAACCTGAGCATACTATGTGTCAGGGTGTTGTGGTTAGATGGCAGCAGGTGCTGACGGCTGAGGAGAGTGGGGACTCAGGTGAGGGGCCAGGACCATTAGGGAGTGGACTGCTGTCTTCAGAGATTGTGGGGGCTGGCAGCAGTAATGAGGAGGTTCCCGAGGAGCCTGTGCCAAGTGCGCGTGCGCGCAGGGTTGCTTGCAGGAAAGAGCCAGTTACAGCAGCTGGGCGACTCGGGAGTAAGGCTGCAAGGTAATGGCCCCTCCTTCAAGAAGATAAAAGCCAGCTGTGAAACGAATGTACTTATATTGCAAATCATTTCTTGTCTGTTATCTTTTGGCAAGTCTCGCACAGTTTGGCAAGGCTTGTGCTTATCACAGCTAATTATTTTGTAAAAGCATTACAAGGTTTTTGTTCCCTTTGGATTGTGTTTGATATGTTGGAAAAGGACGTGGATCAGAACAACAGCGTCATTTTGAGGGTAGGAGTTGAAACAGTTTATGTCCGGGATGTGAGGGGTCTGTAAATATTTTCACAGCCCTCTTTTTGGCTTGTGCAGTATACAGGTCCTCGATGGAAGGCAGGTTGGTAATAATTATTTTTTCTGCAGTCCTAATTACTCTCTGAAGTCCCCATGACACTGCAACCATTTTGAATACATGCTGGTTGCCAAGTAGCTGAATTTCGATCACTTGACTAGGGGGAATGCTGCAATTGTTGTAAGCATGAGGACTTCCCCCCCCAGTGCTGCTGTATCTTCAGATGCTTCCTAAACATATGGTTGTAAGTCGAGGCCTACCTGTATACAAGGAATCATGATGACCAACCGCTTCTTGCTACATCCGATAGGAATCTGACATTAGTCCCCTAAACTCTTTTCAAGATACAACTTACTAAGGGGAGGCAACAGAAACTTACAAGGTTTCTGTTCCCTTTGGATTATGTTTGATTTGTTGGGAAAGGGCGTGGGTCAGAACACAGGGCTCCGGTAGTTACCCCCATTTAAATCATGAGTCTCTAGCCATATTTTCAAACTAAAGGAAGATTTATTAGGAGTAAACATGCTAGCACTGCCTGGATGTAGCCAACTCTGAGGCACATCATTCATTGTCACCCTTAACCCTGGTTTTCCCCCACCCCCTTGGTGTATCATAATTCATATTCTCCAATGGGACACATCCATAGCCAAGAGTCATCAATCATGCTCTCCAGTTAGAATTTTGCATGGCAGAAACCTCGGTCGCCTAGAAACTATCTTTGAGAACATTTATGGAATGCAAGCTGCCCACTGCTTCCCCTTCCCTTTCAGTTGGCAACTCTAAAAGACCACATAAATATTTTATGAGTTGACACTATGGTTTGTTTGGTTTATCTCAAGTGGTTTATATTCAGTAGCGTGAATTTGCACGGTGTGTGCATCCAGCTAGTATGAATTTCAATTTTAGTTGGTCATAAGTCTTTTGTTTTATTGCTTCTTTGATTTTCTGTTGACTGACTAGGGACAGCGTACTATGATTGAACTCTCTGATTTATATTAAGAAGTTCAGACAGATTTGTTTAATTATACATAGAAAGTAAATCATCCATTAGCTAAATCCAGGGAGACTCAAATTATTGGGACTATTGAGAGAAGGGATACAAACATCTGGAAGACTATTAGATTACTGCAAAAAGGTGCTTTCTGTCTCTCTGCTGTCATCTAGAGTTGTTTACTTAAACATTTTATTTTAAAAATTGATACAGCTTCCCGTCTTAAGTACATAGCTCTGTTCCTCTATATTTTTGAAGCCTGGGCCTGTAGCCTTTTTCATATTCATCTTCAACCATGGAAATTCCTTGGATGACCTGGAACCAGTTACTATCTCAGCCTTTTGGGAGGAAATGCTTTATATCGTGGAAGAAGGAAAAAATAACAATTCTTTTATTTTTTTTTCTTTTATTTTTTTAGATTTCTATCAGGAATTCAATTAATATTTTAAATATGCATGCTATGTTCAACTCAGCATAAAATAACAATTTGAGAATTCCTTTTAGCCTTGTATTCTCCCTTCCCATCCTTCCTGGGCTTATTCCTTTCCCTATTTCGTCTTTAACTGTAGTATAAGAAGCACATTGATACAAAGCTAACCATTGTAATTCGTGCTTAGGTTGAAAAAATAACTTGGAAGATTTTTGGAAGCCTCAATTTACTTTAATCATCCTGCATTAGCTAAATAATAATCTAATACTAATTATAATGTTAGCCTGGTTGTTCCTATTACGTTGAGTATAAAGGGGGAATTGGAAAAAGTGATGATGAATTATGCAGTCTGGCCATACTTTCTGATCCAACCATAGTTATGTTCTTGTTGACGTTGGATTGAGGGATTTATTTTGTCTTGGAAATAATGGCAAAACCTCTTGGGTCCTGTAAAAGGAGATTTCATGCCACAAATCATTAAAATTATTAAAATTTTGTACGGTTCTCTAAAATAATGGCATATACAGGTGAAACTCAAAAAATTGGAATATCGTGCAAAAGTTCATTTATTTCAGTAATGCAACTTAAAAAGTGACACTAATATACGAGATAGACTCATTACATGCAAAGCAAGATAGTTCAAGCCGTGATTTGTCGTAATTGTGATGATTATGGCTTACAGCTCGTGAAAAACCCAAATCCACAATCAGAAAATTAGAACATTACATGCAATCAATAAAACAAGGATTGTACATAGAACAATATCGGACCTCTGAAAAGTATAAGCATACATATGTACTCAGTACTTGGTTTGGGCCCCTTTTGCAGCAATTACTGCCTCAATGAGGCATGGCATGGAAGCTATCAGCCTATGGCACTGCTGAGGTATTATGGAAGACCATAATACCTCAGCATGCTTCAGGATGCTTCAATAGCGGCCTTCAGCTCTTCTGCATTGTTCGGTCTCATGTCTCTCATCTTTCTCTTGGCAATGCCCCATAGATTCTCTATGTGGTTCAGGTCAGGAGAGTTTGCTGGCCAGTCAAGCACAGTAATGCCACGGTCATTGAACCAGGTTTTGATGCCAATGGCAGTGTGGGCAGGTGCCAAGTCCTGCTGGAAAATGAAGTCAGCATTCCCATAAAGCTTGTCTGCGGAAGGAAGCATGAAGTGCTCCAAAATCTCCTGGTAGACGGCTGCGTTGACCCTGGACTTAATGAAGCACAGTGGACCAACATCAGCAGACGACATGGCTCCCCAAATCAACACAGACTGTGGAAACTTCACCTTGGACTTCAAGCATCTTGCAGTGTGTGCCTCTCTATTCTTCCTCCAGACTCTGGGTCCTTGATTTCCAAATGAGATGCAAAAGTTGCTCTCATCAGAAAAGAGGACTTTGGACCACTGAGCAACAGACCAGGTCTGTTTTTCTTTAGCCCAGGTAAGATGCTTCTGACGTTGTTTGTTGTTCAGGAGCGGCTTGACAAGAGGAATACGACATTTGAAGCCCATGTCCAGGATCTGTCTCTGTGTGGTGGCTCTTAATGCACTGACTCCAGCCTCAGTCCACTCCTTGTGAAAGTCCCCAACACTTTTGAATGGCCTTTTCCTGACAATCCTCTCCAGGCTGCGGTCATCCCTGCTGCTTGTGCACCTTTTTCTTCCACACTTTTCCCTTCCACATAAATTTCTATTAATGTGCTTTGATACAGCACTTTGGGAACATCCAACTTCTTTTGCAATAACCTTTTGAGGCTTTCCCTCTTTATGGAGGGTGTCAATGATGATTTTCTGCACAACTGCCAGGTCAGCAGTCTTTCCCATGATTGTGATTCCTACTGAACAAGACTGAGAAACCATTTAAAGGCTCAGGAACCCTTTGCAGGTGTTATGGCTTAATTAGCTGATTAGAGTGGGACACTTTGAGCCTACAATATTGAACTTTTTCACAATGTTCCAATTTCTCTTCCAATGAGATTGTGGATTTGGGGTTTTCACGAGCTGTAAACCATAATCATCTCAATTATGACACATCACGGCTTGAACTATCTTGCTTTGCATGTAATGAGTCTATCTCATATATTAGTTTCACCTTTTAAGTTGCATTACTGAAATAAATGAACTTTTGCACGATATTCTAATTTTTCGAGTTTCCCCTGTATTATCTTGGAAGCTGTGTTGTTGAAGAGCTAGCACCTAAAAAGCAAGAGATAACAAACAGCCTCAAACCACTTGCAAATTGAAGTCATCCTCATATGAATTGTTTCCATTTTTGCAATTCCCTGGGTACCTCTGAAATAGATTGTTGTTTGTTTTTTAGAGACGATGTTTCCATTTTAAAGAGTTCATGTTTAAATACTATTTAGTTCAGTAGCCAGTTTTCCATTTTTCTTTCTATAATAATCTGGCCAATACACCAGATTTTGTTGACTAGGAAATATGAGATTTTATTAAAAGAACATCTTAATTACTAATGAATACTCTACAGAATGTTAGGCAATTTTTGCACTCTCTAGAGAGGGCAACCAGACTAAGTTACATTTTCCTTACCTCCAGATATTTTGGAGTGAAAATTTTGTTGATTGCATTAGTTCTATTGTTAGATTACCTGGAAATCTGCCTTCATTTTATTAGTCATACCAACATCCCTATGAGGTTTTTAAAGGAGAGTGTGTGACTCAATCACCTAACGAGTTTCCATGACTGAAAGTACTGTAGACTTGAAACAGGATATCTCCTTAACTATCAATCAATCAATCAATCAATCAATCAACCAGAACAGAGCTGGAAAGGATCTTTGAGGTCTCTAGTCCAACCACCTGTTCAAGCAGCAGACCCTACACTCTTTCAAACAAGTGGTTGTCCAGTCTCTTCTTAAAGACAATATTGTGGATGAAGCACCCACAACTTTTGACTGCCAGCTGTTTGTTCCACTGGTTAATTATTCTCACTGTTAGGAAGTTTCTCCTTAATTCCAGGTTGCTTCCCTCCTTGATTAGTTTCCATCCATTGTTTCTTGTCCTGCCCTCTGGTACTTTGGAAAATAAATTGACCCCCTCCTCTTTGTGGCAACCTCTCAAATACTGGAATACTGCTATCATATAGTCCTTTTTTTCTCTAGACTAGCCAACCGCAAATCCTGCAATTGTTCTTCATATGTTTTTGTCTCCAGGCCTTTTATTATCTTAGTTGCTCTCCTTTGCACTTTTTCCAAAGTCTCGACATCTTTTTTATAATCTGGTGACCAAACTACGAGAGCTTCTCTGGATATTCTGGCTGGGACTGACTAGATGTGTGACCTAGAACATCTAGAAAGCATCAGGCTACGTTTTGTGTTGCCAGGAATCAAACCAAATCATTCTAGACTGCAGACTGAGGTGATGTATAGTCTTCCCTTTTAATCTCAGAATGGAATTTTGGCCCAGAATGGAATTTTGTGTAACCAACCTTAGGAATCTCACTTTCTAGCTGTGTCCCAGTGGCCTCCTGGTTAATTTTCTTCTTGGCTTGTCATGTTTTGGACTAGTCTCCAAACAGGTGCTGCCTTTGTCTACATTTCAGCCACTAAATTCTTTGTTGGCCAAGTGTGATTGGACACACAAGGAATTTGTCTTGGTGCAAATGCTCTCAGTGTACATAAAAGAAAAAATACACTCTCCAGCAGTTGAAATTTATATCCAAGACACCAGCCTCAGATTGACTGACTTGACATCTTGGTTTGATGATAACTTCTATGACATGGAGTTCAACTTGCTTGGCTGCCTACAAGATGATTATCCCTGAATTAGAGTAGAAATTCTGCCAGGGTTTAGGAAGTTCAGTGGTAAATTGTGAAGCTTAACAAGCTAACAGGTGCTGTTGGGGTTTTTTGTTTTGTTTTGCTAGCTCGAAGATTGAAAAGGAGGTGAACACTACAGCTTTTTAGTTTCTTCAAAAGCCCCTGATCTGCACAGTTCAAAACTTAAGCTGCTCTTTCTTTTTAACCAACTTTGTGAAGTTTCAGAGGAAAAATAAAGTACAAAACAACAACAGCAACAACCAAGATTAAAAGGGAAGGGAAAGTTAAAAAGAGAGAAGTGGGGGAAAAGGGATACAAAAACAGTGATTTCCCAATTTCTTCACTACAGATCAGGACTGTCAAACACATGGCCCACGGGCCAGATCTGTCGCGTGCTGGCCACGGCCGGTTTAGCGAAGGGAAAAAAGTCACAATATGTCATGTGACGCCGCTGTGAGTCTGATACAAACATATAATAAAATAACCTGTTACTGAATTAAAACGAAAGTATCATATACTCCCTATACAAACTACACAGTCCACTAAAATTCAGTCCACAAACACTAAAATTCTATGCAAAATAACTACTTACTTGAAGTTTAAACATAAATGTTTAAAAATATAAAATATACATATCTAGTAATAACAATAAAAATACTCAATATATCTACACAGATAGTCCTTAACTTACAATCATTTATTTAGTGACTGTTCAAAGTTATAATAGCACTGAAAAAAGCGACATATGACTACTTTTTCTCACTTATGGCCATTGCAACATTCCCATGGTGGTCACGTCATCAAAATTCGGCCGCTTAGCAACTGGCATGTATTTATGACACTTGCCCTATTCTGGGATTAGTAATCACCATTTGTAACCTTCCCAGCCGGCTTCTGACAAGCAAAGCCAGTGAGGGAAGCCAGATTTTCTTAATGACCGCACATTTCAGTTAACAATTGCAGTGATTCACTTAACAACTGTGGCAGA
Organism: Notechis scutatus; assembly: GCF_049901735.1. Taxonomy (NCBI): domain Eukaryota; kingdom Metazoa; phylum Chordata; class Lepidosauria; order Squamata; family Elapidae; genus Notechis; species Notechis scutatus. The sequence continues at coordinate 92,371,264 of NC_142012.1, read as the reverse complement.
GAAGGTCATAAATTGGAGCAAAACTCAACTACTGCCTTGTATCAACCCTGAAGATGACCTGACTGAGGCTATTTTGAGGCTTCAGTGCTGCCACAGCTGGAGCTAAGGGATTGGAAGCAGGGAATAGAGATAGCTTGGGTTTGTAGCCAAAACAAAATACTTTCTCTTGGGAACCAAGGACATTCCAGCAGGTGCTTGGAAGGAGGGGACTGAAGTCACCTTGCAACTGGACTGTATCCTAATTGGACCATGTGACTGATTGTTTTGAGAAAGTGAAAAACTACTTTTAATTAGGTGAAAACTGCAGGAACGTTTAGAGTCAGTTTTCACCAGCCTGTGCCTATATGACATATCCAATAAAACTATTCTTTGAGGAATCTACCTGCCTCCGAGTTTTGTTTGCCGTGGGTATGTTACTTGGAACCCTGACACCTTGCTTAGCAACAGCTCAGTGAAGTTGAGGGCAACCTACAGTCATAACAAATCAGATCATCAAAGCCTAAAATCAAAACTTCCTTTTTATCTTTCTCAAGTAAAAAAATCCAGAAGCTGTCTCAAAACCTAAGCCATTCTGATGCTTTCATTCTTACACTTTTCTTTATTTCCTTTCCCAGAATGTTGCGATTTCGTCTTCTCCCTCCTATGGCGGCCTTGGCGGTCACTTCCAGGCGCCATTTTGGTACCACTCGTTATCACCAAAGCCGGCACAGGCTTATGATGGTAGCCTTTGCTGGAACAACAGTTCTAACCACAACCACCGGGCTTCTTTGGAGAAGGTGAGTGCTTTGAAACTACCATCCTTGCTTTGCTTTGGGCTGTTAAAGCAAAATGACAGACAGATTCAGAAAAATAAATAAATACTGTAGATGCAATTAGCAGTGAGGAAAAAAAATATGCAACCATGCCATGTAGTTTGCATTGATATATTATACCTTTGCAGATTAAAAAGCTATCTGATTGAAACTTGGCTATGTTCTACCTCCCTACCGTTTTGTTCCCTAACCCAGGTTTGCTACTGTTTGTGGTTGAGGAAGTAAAACATTTTTCAGGGTTACAGCTGTTTTATGAAGGGCAACCCAGGAGCTCTGTGCCATACTATATATATAGTGTGGCACTGCTAGTTGTGGTGACAAATTAGTCCACGATGCTAATGTAATATTGCTTTCCTTACATTTTGTTTCTTTTTAAATAAATTGGCGAACCTTTGAAAAAATGCAACAAATATACATGTATGAATTAAATAGCATCTAAATTGTCATGTAGCATTTTAGAATCACTTGGCAACAGCACGGTGACCTGATTGACCTGGCTGGGGTTTTAAAGTCTCCTATTTGTTGTGTTGACAAATGATTTATATGCTAGGACCCAGAGGTGGTATTCAGCAGGTTCTGACCAGTTCTGGAGAACCGGTAGTGAAAATTTTGAGTAGTTTAGAGAACCGGCCAATACCACCTCTGACTGGCCCCGCCCCCATCTATTCTCTGTCTCCCGAGTCCCAGCTGATCGGCTGGGTCTTCTTTTGTTGCCCTGCACAGGAGAACGGAGCTGGAAAGCAGGTTAGTGGGATGGGGAGGGAATGGGGATTTTGTAGTTTCCTTCCCCCAGGAGTGGGAAGGGAATGGGGATTTTGCAGTTTCCTTCCCCTGCTACGCCCACCAAGCCACGCCACGCCCACCAAGCCACGCCCACAGAACTAGTAGTAAAAAAAAATTTGAATCCCACCACTGGCATAACATGGTTAACTTGGATCCTGAAAAACCTGCTTTCTGGGACTTGTAGGATATTAATGAATCATAAGTATCGATCTGGTTTAGTGGTTAAGGCATCAGGCTAGAAAGCAGGAGAGCATGAGTTCAAGTCCTGCCCTGGCCATGAAAACCAGTTGGATGACTTTGGGCCAAACACTTCCCCCCCGCCCCCTCTTTCTCTCTCAGCACAACCTACTTCACAGGGTTGTTGTTGTGGGGAAAATAGGAGGAGGAAGGTTCACCTTGAATTATTTGTAAAAATATTTTTACACATATTTTATTTACAAATATTTTTTTTAAAAAAATAATAAAACATGACAAACAAAATAAATAAATAATGTGGAGTAGGAATTCATAACACACAACGCTTAAAAGGGACCTGTCTTAAAGACACGATCCGCAATTGCTGTGTCTTTATAGGATGTAGTTATATGTAAGTTTAAGATAACCTAGGCCAGTGGTAGGGAACCTCTGGCAACCTCTCATTCATCTGCTCGTCCCATGTATGCCAGAGGTGGCATGCAGAGCCCTCTCTGTGCGCATGCACCCCGTCGCCCCAGCTCAGCTTCTCCATGCTTCTCCGTGGCGTTTCTCTCCATCATTTGCAGGGAAACAGAAGCTCACAAAAGCAAAAGATCTCACCTCTTGCAGAGCTACCGGTGTTGGGATGGTCCACCTACCGCTGGCCAGCTGGTCTTCGGGTCTCTGCCATGCATGTGCTGGCGGGCGCCTTGCAATTTTGGCATTTTGGGCACTCAGTGCCTAAAAGGTTTGCCATCACTGACCTAGGCAAACTCAACCAAGATATTGTTTTGATCTATTTGTAAAGGATGTCAGCGTTCAAAGTCTGACAAAGGAATCTTTCCATAATATAGCTGAACAAGAACACACCGTGGTTGCTATTTTTCAACATGTCTACTGAGAAATACACTTTGTTGAACTCAGTGGGATTTAATCCTGAATTCATCTGGAATGTTTAGAAATCCCGAATTCACAAGTGTTTGTTTACATACCTGAAGTTGGAATCAGAAGTATCTTTTAAGTTTGGTAAACTTGTATGGTAGAGCCCTTTAATGAGAAACACCAGCTAATTCAAAGTGAAATTTTGTATAAATAACCTAACAGGGAAATTGAACCGCTGCAAACATGATATAACAGAATGCATGGTGCTATTTTCTTCCTCCCCAATTAATTAGGCAGATTCATTTTCATGGGTATATAAATTCTTGCTGTGCTGCAGAGCTACAATTATGTGGGGGCAGGAAGATAATGGATTTTCTTCTTCTTTGAAGTTTCCCTTGCATCATACTGAGACTGTGATATGTGACACTAATAAGGAGTGTGTGTGGTTTCCAGTATGCTATCAAACCTTGTGTAGTCTATTTCTGGAGCTGTTTCTCTTAATGAGGAATTCAATGAGAAGCACCCTGATAGTAAACCCTGATCATTCGTTTGCTTATGCCCTAAGACAGTGGAGGCTAACCTTTTTGGGCTCCTTTGCCAAAAATTGTGTGCGCGCTTGCACACTTGCATTCAAATGCCGGGACCCAGAAGGCAATGTGCGCCCCCCAACTCCCCCTACGCATGCGCACGTAATCATCCCCCCCACCGCCCCCTTACCTGCACTGCGCCTCACAGCTGATTTTCGGCCAGTTTGAGGCCTTTTTCGGCCTCCCAAAGGCTTGAGGAAGGCTTCTGCAGGTTTTGCAGGCCAAAAACTAGTTCTGTTTGTCACTTCCGGTATTTTCGGAAAAACAGGAAATGATGAAATGGGGCTAGTTTTCAGCCTGAAAAGCCCGCAGAAGTCTTCCTCAAGCCTTTGGGAGGCCGAAAAAGCCCTCAAACTGGCTGAAAATCAGCTGTGAGGTACGCACATGCCCAGTGAGGTAAGTTTGCCTGCAGCTCACGTGCTGGCACAAATGGCTCTGTATGCCACCTGTGGCACGCATGCCATAGGTTCGCTATCACGGCCCTAAGATGAATGGGATTTGTGAGCTATATTACCACAAGTCAAATAGTTTTTAAGGAAAACACTCCTATGGACAACTGAAAGTTGTTCACCCAGAGTATTTGTGAATTATGCTATGGGCCTTTGAATGGTGCAGGAAGCCACCTCCCTGTTAGAAGAATGAAATATTTTGAGGTATATTAAAAAGGCAGATTATATTTCCCTAAATGAGAAATGGAGAAACATGTTTTTTTTAGAGGCAGGAAGCAGACTTAGTCTTAACAGTCTCCAGCAGATATTTTGTGCCCATTAAGAAAGACTGGGCCAGCGTATCTACAAAACAAAAGACCTTCAGCTCAGGATGATGGGATTATCCTACAGGACAAAGCCATTAATTCACAATAGGAATTGCCCAACATCCTTTCAGAACACAAGCTCCTTCATTGAATCATCTCAGAGCAGACCAAACTTCAACCAAACTTAGCTCAGACAAACACCTAGGATTTGTACTTTGCCTATAGAGCCAGCTGTGACCCCTTCATAACCTCTACATGGCCCCATGGGAGTCTGACAACAGCCAATAGAATGCACGTTCTTGCATAGAAACAGGAAGCCCAAGTGCAAAGCCCAAGAGAAGGTATAAAAACCTTCCACTCTCAGCTCCATGTGGTCAGCTGCACCAGAACCCATGTGGTTCTGCTTCATCATTAAACCATCTTTCCAATCAGCCTCCATGTTTCCAGTGTCTTTCTCCAGCTTGGAACTGAACCAGATGGATATTTCTTACAACAATGGCATGTTGAGATCTATTCTTCAAAAAGTAGAAGGGTGTAGGACAACTTGCCTTGGCCACTCGCTGTGGCCAACTTGCTGCTTCCAGTTCTCCATGCCAACTCACCTCTGCCAACTTGCTGCAAGACAACTCCACGTGGCTAACTGAGGCCATGGTGACAAGTTGCTGCAGCCAGCCAGAGAAAGAACCGATCTGGTGGGCAAGTGGATGTGCAGAGTACAGAGTGCAGAATGCAGAGCCCAGTTGGCAGGGGACTTCACATTTTCACACCATTGCTGCTGCCACTCCAGGTTCAGACCCATCGCTGCCACCACACCAGGCTCAGAACCGCTGTCGCCCTGGCTACGCCAGGCTCGGATGGAGGGCTATAAAAATGGGAAACCCTGGTAGCTGCCATGTCTCGCCACCTGCCCCGATGCGCTCTGCCCAGCCGCTTGCTCACCTGCCCATCCAACTCTCCCACCAACTGCCTGTAGTAAGTTGTCCTTGCAGTGAGCTGGTCCTGTGGAGTTATGCTGCGGCGGGTTGGCCATAGTGAGTTGGCTGTCGAGTTGTCCCTTTCTAAAAGCAGAGCATGGAGCAACATCCAATTGCTCTTCAGTTTTATTTCCCTTAAAATGTAATGTATTTAATGTGGATTCCCATGTCAGTAATACATTGAATAATTTCCCCCATCTATCCTATCAAAGAGTACAATTTGGTAATAATTTTGCTCTACCCTGAAGGCAGAGGATGAACCAGCTTCCCTCAATATAACGTAGCTTCCCTCAATATAACGTAGCTTCCCTCAAAATAAAGTACTAATGCTTTAGTAGAGTTTCCTACTATCAGGATTAGGTTTAACAGATTAACAGAGTTGGAAGGGACCTTGTAGGTCATCTAGTCCAACCCCCTGCTCAAAGCAGGAGACCCTACACCCATGATGGTGAACCTATGGCATGCAGAATCCTCTCTGTGGGTACGCACGCCATCGCCAGCTGCTCTTTTAGTTTCTGGCGCACACTGGCCAGCTGGTTTTCGCCACATGACCACAGAGATGTCTTCGGACAGCACTGGCTCTTTGGCTTTGTAACGGAGATCAGCACTGCCCCCTAGAGCTGGAAACGACTAACACGTATGTGCGAGGGGAACGTTTACCTAAGGTTATGGGAGGGTGGTATGAAAAGTCTCCTATTTCTAACGTTTCTCCAGTCGACAAACCATTTTCCACTACTACCTTGACAGGAAGATGTTGATGATATCTCTGCGCTTAGCCAATTTAGGCAGAAGATTCCTAATTCATACAGGCGGAAATACAAGTGGTCTTTTATTAATGGAAAATGCATCTTTTGACAGAGGAGCTCACAAGGGTGTCCTTGGACATTCCAAAAGGGCAGTAGAAGTAATTTATTTTTATGAGAATGAAAGAAATCCAAGGCTGCTATTATCTCAATAATAGGAAATTGAGATGGAAACAATTACAATTTCAGCAGAGAGCAAATGCTCATAAATGTGAGTTGGAGCTCTTGAACATGTTCGGATGATTAGAGATCAGTCTTGTATCCATCTTTTTCATTTCTACAGTGCATTTATCTTTGTCTCTAGAGTCCAGTACTGATTTTATTCATTTCCATCTCTTCTATTACTGGGCAGGAACATAGGAAAGAAAAATAATGATCAAAGCTACAGCATAGTTAGCTGTTTAGTTGTTTTTCAAGCAAGGGCCAAGTTATGCTCACTCTCAGTTGCCTGGCCTGGTTCTTTTGCGGTAGCTATAATACGATGCCTGGATTTCATATTAAGCTGGAAATCCACAACACGAATGAACAAGCTGCTTATTTCTCCTTTTTTCAGTAGGGAAATTACATGGGAAGGATAGGTATTAAGGGATTAAGTATTTGTAAACATGTCAGATCTCATACATCAATGTGAAGTCATCCTTCTAAGTCCAGGCATAATGCAGAAATGTCCTTTCTGCGTTGTTTATGCAGCATTAACAAAATGAAAAATTAACTGGTGGTTCTTATGGTGGTTTATGAAATAAAGAGTCCTGGTCTAACATAATACACAAATACTCGTTTTGATTTTTCTAGCTAAAGCTGATGAGTATATTGCTTGGCAGGTTAACATTCTCCTTGCCCGTTGTTACACGTCTTATGTAAAAACCTTCGCAGGACAAATATATTTATTTTACGTACTGAAAATGGCATTGTGGACAAATACCATATATCCCTTAGAAAATGAAGAGATTTTCTGTCCTGTTGGTTGCTTAATACTAAAACCTGGAGTTCAGTGAAATTGAATTATGTGAAATTTAAAAGAATTGTGACATACAGATGGTCCTAGCTTACCAGCTGCCCTGTTTAGCAACTATCTGAAGTTACGACGGTTGGGGGAAGGAACAGCTTTGCAACCAATCCTTACATTTACACCAAGTATCTTTAGCAGACCATAGTAAACTAGTCATGATTTGTGTCATGCTCCCTGTTGGAGACTGGCTCTGAGGGAGAGGAGGAGACTGGGGAAGGGCAGAGGCCGGCTGGGCAGTCAGAGGAAGACCCAGGCCCACCCCCTCTCCATCCTAGGGCACACAGGGAGGAGAGGATAAGGGAGAGACGTGAATGGCGTGGTCTACGGGGTGGAAAGGGCCTTGATTTTCTTCATGGGCTGCAGCTGTAAGAACTGGTTAAAAGGACCGACATGCGTATGCGCCACTGCTGGAAACAAAGCGTGGAAATATCTCTAGTCTGTCGTTCCTCTCTGAGTTTGGCGTCCTTCCCAGTGTGTGTTCCGATATCTGTGGACGTCTTCAAGCCCTTATCTTGCCTGGTTCCCTTAATTGCTTCAGTGTGGTTTGTGTTGTTTTTACTCGTATAATTTATAGGCATTTTAGTTTAAATGGCATTTCTTCCTTTTCGTAACTGCTTGTGGGGAAGTTTTTTGTCTCCAGTCAAGGCGATTTGGAGCTTTGAAGCAAAGTGAAGGAATAAAGGGGGCTTCACCTGTTTTTGTGACTGTGTTTATTTTGTATCCCACACTGGGTCATCACAATTTGCTTGTTGAATATCCACAATTGGCTTGGATCCTACATTATTCTCATTATTCTCATTATTTATTTATTCTCTAAATCATGGGTTATAGCACACAGTATGTGGGTTCAAAGTTAAAACTAAATGGTTATGTTGGCTTTTAGAGTAATATATTACCTGAAAATTACTTCCAGTCTCAGGAGCAGCCGAGTTATTCATCTTGGAAAGACTTGAGTGTGAGTATGTTGAGTGTGAGTAGGTGTGTTTGTGGCTATTTGTGGGATTTTCATGGACAGAGCATCTGTCTAGCAACTGGTAGAATGGAATCCTAGATTGGTGTGAATTTGCTACTGCTGCTAATATTCTCATGCTTAAAACTTTTAAGTAACTCATCAAACATGTTTAACTATGTTTAAATTTGTTTAACTTCAAATAGAGGTAGTCCTCAACTTATGACCAACTGAGACCAGAATTTATGATGTTAAGCAGTGTGGTTATCAAGTGAACCCTACCCAATTTTACAACTTTTTTTGCCACCGCTGTTAAGCAGAGCATTGCAGTTGTTCAGTGAATCATGCAATCATTAAGCAAATCCAGCTTTCCTATTGACTTTGCTTGACGGAAGCTAGCTGGGAAAATCATAAATGTCGTTCACATGACTCTGGGACACTACAACTATTGTAAACACATGGCAGTTGCCAAGCATCAAAATTATGACCATGGGGATGCTACATCAGTTGTAAATGTATAAGTCACTTTTTTTAGTGCCATTGTAACTTAGAACAGTCACTAAACGAATAGTTGTAAGTCGAGGACTACATGCATGTATTTTGTGTTGGGCTCCGAGTTCACTTGGAGCCCATCAGCTCCAAATATGCCTCGCAGCAAGTCAGCTGGCCATGTCACCTTATCTCTGCTACTGCCGGATCTGTATTTCTGCTTCTGTGCTGGCCAATGGCTTTGGAATGATTCAGCAGAGCTGAGGATGGATTCTGCAACAACTGCGGGGCTGCAGGATGGATTCTGAAGCGGGGCTGCTGGAAATGGCTCTTTTCATGTATTGATATGGTGCATATTATTAAAAGGAGTTGGGGCACATTTAGGTGGTAATTAAACCTTAGGTTAAAACATGGTGAAGGTGGCACCAGTGGGGATCAGTTAGTGAGGGTCGGAATAGGGTAGGGATGTAGACATGTTATAGGGTTAATAGCATTTAGGGATAATGGGTTAGGCGTGGCCAGAATTAGAACTGTGTATAAGCCTGGGTGTGGTGGGGTGTATCTCACGATAATGGTAATAAACAGAAAGGGAGCAAACTCAGACCCAACTCTTATCTTGCCTGGCTTTTAGCCTTTCTTGTCAAGAAGAGTATTTGTTGTTTGCTGAGCTAATGAATAAACCACCATTGCACTACATGGAGTTTGTATTCATTTCAGGACAAATCTTCAATACTCAAGGACTGGCTGAGATTTTGATTATTTGGTGCATATAGGTGACTTTAATGCTGGAATGGATAATGGGAGCTAAGGACCAACACATCTATAAGGCAGCACATTGGGGAATGCTCATCCACAGTCATTTATCTATTAATGATTGGCAAATTCCAGAGGTCTGGATTTAAAGCCAACAGAATGCTCAACCAGCATCTCACTGTGGACTGGGAATTCTGGGGTATTCTACAACATCTAGAAGACACTAGCAGGAGGGAGAAGACAGTTCTAAAAGTTCTGGCTTTAAGTTATTGAGTCCGAGCAAAGTCTGTTTAAAGGGTCTATGACAATTTGCCACGGCCAACTCTCCACAGCCTACTCAACACAGCCAATTTAACATAATCACCTTGCTACCTTGCTGTGGCCAACTTTCCATGGCACAACTCACCACAGCCAACTTACCATGGGTCAACTCACTGCGGGGCAAGAATTACACTAATATCAAAGAAATGGTAGGATAGAATTATTAAGGAAAGGATGCAAACGAGGGACAGAACGAATTGTGAATGGCAAAAATTTAAAAATAAAAAATAAAACTTTATTTTAAATAATTAACTTGAATTGTTAAATTGTCCAGCAGCAAGTTGTCACATGACAAGTAGGCCATAGCAAGTTGTCCAGCAGCGAGTTGGCTGCGGCAAGTTGTCCCATTCCACTGTTTAAAATCTCACAGCATTTGAAGATCGCTGTGTAAGCCATATTCTTGTCCACCCAGAAGTGTTTTCTCTTCCAGAAGAGCCGTGGTGGCGCAGTGGTTAGAAAGTAGTACTGCAGTCTAATTGTGCTGACTGCTGGCTGCCAGCAGTTCGGCAGTTCAATTCTCACCGGCTTAAGGTTGACTCAGCCCTCCATCCTTCCGAGGTTGGTAAAATGAGGACCCAGATTGTTTGGAGGCAATATGCTTAGAGAGGGCTGTAAAGCACAATGAAGCAGTATATACGTCTAAGTGCTACTTCTATTTTCATGAAGCTTGGCAGCTTCCAAATACTTCGGATTGCCACCACTCTTCATTGGTAATGCTGTCCTCTCATTTCGGACCCTCCCTGGATTTTCAGGGGAGGTATGGGGAACTGGATACAGCTGTACAAAAGCAGAGCTAATGACTGCAGCAAATACAAACGAAACAGTGACTGGAGATAAAAATGGTATTGAAAGTGGATTTATAGCTGCCAGTCCAAGAGGACGACTTAGAAAAAGACATTTCCCTGGATCTTCAAAAGAAGCTGGCTGAGGTTTTAAAATTTAAAAGGAAAATACAGGTGACAAATCAAGAGAGCGACCTGGATATTTTTTTTCCCTACTGGATTTACAAAAGATGTTAAAATCTTGAAGAGCTCTGTGCAATGGGAGAAAGAAAAAATGAAGATGAATCAAATCCTGTAACAATATTTGAGTATGAGCTAAAGATTAAGATTGTTAGAAGCAAAAGGAAGGAATATTAAATTGGTTTATTTAATCCAAGTGAAAACGAATATATTGTTATTTCTAGCAACCCTTTATGGGCTTTCTGCTAAAACCAGGATTTAAAAAATGATACTTTATGGATTTTTTTTGTAGATAAAAGATGAGATACTAGATGAAGAGATAAATGTTTGCTTTAGAGGGAGTGAAGAATAATTAAATTTGTTTGGACTTGCGGTGATAAAGATCAGAAGTTACTTCTTTATACGTTTCTTTCTCTTTCTTTATGATATTCTTACTTTTTCTCATTTTTTTCTCTTTTCTTGCACTTTTTACAACTTCCATCCTCTTTTTAAAAGTTTAGCTTGTATTAGATTAAACACTGGGATTTCGCTCAGATGTTTTTGGGTGTAACTGCTGGTAGACACTTGGTTGGTGATGGTGGTAGAGGTCAAAAATAGAGAGAAGCAGGATATTTATTAGAGGAAAAAGCTGTTTTTCCTGATCCAACATTAAATTGTTTCTTGTAGAAAAGGTATCAGTGAGCTTCGAAGTAAATATGTAAGATATCACTTTTGCCTGACATCATTTCTCTGCCTGTTGGCTAAATGAGAGTAAGATGCTTATACAGTACCATCAGAAATTAAAACTAATCACAGTGAGTGGCACAACATCTGAATCATAGGTATCGCTGTGATGGGAAGAATTTATGGGCTGTGGCTGTGTATGCTTATGGGTGTGCACGTTTCAGTGACTGGCAACTCGCCTGCATGTTTCAACATAATTGATGTATTGTTAGAACGAGGTATGCTTTCAGGTATGGTAATTATACCAATGCCGGTTACGATACCAGCAGCGAATGCCGGTTACGATACCAGCAGCGAAAAACCACTGCAAATTATTGCAAGCTGAAAATGTGCATCCATCCTTGTACAAATTTTCTTTGAATTTCCTTGTCACTTTTAAATCTGGGGGAAATCACTGTTTCTACAGCAGCTTGAGCACCCTCTGGTGGATGACTCAAGTCCCAGCTTCTGAAGTAGAGTGTTTTCATTATGGTCTAATCAGGAGTTGAGATTTGGCTAATAAGCCTAATTAGACCTGTTTCTGGGGAACAGCAGAACGAAGTCTAAAATTAACCTTGAAATTCACTTACAAAAGGTATTAGATCTCTATTCTGGTTTCTGTTTTTCAACCGGTGCCCTTGCTCCTCTTCATTTCAGCCCCAGAAAGGTTACAGTAGATTATCCTTTTAATTAAAGAAATATGTTCCGGGTCCTAAATTAACACATATATATTGGGAATCAACTGGCTTTTGTTCCTTGGATTCTCTTGGGGGAAAATACTACCTCAGCTAAACTATAAGCTGTTAATTGTCAAGAAAGGATAGCAATAGAGTGACTGAAAGGATCTGATTGTTTGATTAAACTTAGCATGACAAATATGCAGTGGCTACATGGACAAGTAGATTCTATTGAATTGCATTGATTTTAATAAACCCAAATGCTTATCAGCAGACTTGGAACTGATAATGAATATTGGGGCACCCAGTTCTGAAGTATTTTGCAGATGTGTGGCATTCCTTTTAGCTTTGTCACCTGTCACATCAGCATAGGGCTTGCTAGAAACCAGTGAACGTATTCTTTTTCTGCTTTTATTGCCTTCTGTTATGTAAATACATTTAACATATGTTGCTTCTAGGTAGCTGCTGCTTGTGTCTGTATGTCTCATGGGATTCTAACTTTCTTTGTGATGTCAGCAGTACTATAAACAGGCATCATCAAACCCAGGAATGGGTTCAACAAATCCATAGTCAGTTCCATCATTTGTGCCCTCCTTCCCACAGTTAGTAGAATTGTTCTACAGCATATATAGGGTCATAAAAGGTTAATTGTATCTCCAGAGTAATTCAGGAAATCCTGCCAAACCTTAGTGATAATGACATTACATTTGCAAATGCTTTGTGTGCCAAATTACAACTGAGGACTACTTTCCCATTAACCTGGTCTTTATTTGCTTCTAATTTTTACTCCTGAGCTGTTTCACTGCTCTTTTGCCTTTTACATGTTCCCGGATCATTTTTCCATCCAAGTCTTTGTGTCAGTATCCCAAAAAAGGCACAGTGGATTCCTGAGAGCTAGGGTTGTCTTTCACTAATGTCGCTTAAATTATTTTCCTTTGCAGAGATAGATATAAATTCATCAAAACCATGTCCTGTTTAGCAAGTGATTAATTTGTTTAATCCATCTGTACTGTGAAATGCCATATTTCATTCGCATAGACCTGGCCCTTAACCAATTTTTCCTTCATCTTTAGCATAATCATAAAAAATCACTGACTATATCTAACATTGGGCAGCTGTTTACTTCTTTGCCCTTAAGTAAATTACAGTATTCGTTGTTTTTGTAAATTTATACATTTTGTTTCATAGATACTATAGTTCCTCAGAATGCTTCCAAATAGGTTCATTGATTACAATTCTGTTTGGTTTTATTATTATTTTTTCTCTTGCTAGTAGATTTTATGAACAGTTAAAATCATTATTTTAATATGTATGGCATTAATTTTCTAGGTATAATGATCTGGATGTCCCAGATTGGAGAAGGCTAGTCTAATCAGAGAATAATTGAAAGGATTGTTTAAATGTAGTTTGAATTAAATAACGAAATATTACCATTTTGTAACTCTCAATCATTTACCAAGATCTTATGCTTCGATCTTTCTCAACCATGTTATCCTGAATTATTTTGATTGGAGACACCATAGATATAACCTAAAATATTCTGAATGTGTAGAATTCTCTGCTCTTGAACTATATAGGTCCTGTAGAGGGCATCTGGATGTCCTTGAGGAACAGAAGGAATAGCTACTACCAAGGCAATGGTCAGATAAAAGGGGCTAGAAATTTGGCCAAGAAAATAATGTAACAGAAAAGACAATCCTTTTCCTAGGTCACCAAAAGATAAAAGGAGGAAAGGAAACCAATTCAGATTTGCAAGATTCTATAGCTGTATACTTCTAGATTTTCTAAAAGTAGCCCTGAACTACAAGACATTGGCATCTTAGCATGGGCTACCTTGAAGAGCTGATATCTGAAATAAAACATTCTACTGTATCCTTCATCCACACACATTCATAAATAGACCAAAATAATGCCTGGAATTGTGGGCTCTCCATCACTGGAGGTTTTCAAAAATAGACTGGATAATCATTTGACTGAGATGGTAAGATCTCCTGCCTTGAGCAGCCAGTTAAACTAGAAGATCTCCGAGCTTCCTTCCAGCCCTATGATGTTATGTTCCAACTGTGTTGGGTGGAAACATTTGCTCATTTTTAAACAATTATTTATTTATTGAAATATATTGGCTGCCCAATTCCAATAGATTGTGGGTGGCATTCAAAACTAAAAAAAACAAAAAACACACACACACATATTAAAAACAGCAATAGCACTTAGACTTATATACCGCTTTACAGTGCTTTATAGCCCTCTCTAAGCGTTTTACAGAGTCAGCCTATTGCCCCCAACAATCTGGGTCCTCATTTTACCCACCTTGGAAGGTTAGAAGACTGAGTCAACCTTGAGCCTGGTGGGATTTGAAGTGCCAAATTGCAGGCAGCTGATAGTCAGCAGAAGTGGCCTGCAGTACAGCACTCTAACCACTGTGCCGCTGAGCAGGAAACATTAAACCAACAAGCAGCCCAAATTAAAATACCCTGCTAATAAAATCCACAAAACAAAACAAAACAGAGGTTATTAAACAATGACAGATATCAACCCCAGAGCTCATACCAAAGCCAGTTTTTCAAGGCTTTCCAGAACCTCAAGAGAGATGTGACATTATAAGTTGGTAAGCCGCTTTCATCTCAGAAAAATGATGAATGCACTTTGAAAGAAGCGGAGTGAAACAGGCTGAGTTTATTGTTTTTCTCTAAAGCAGTTTGGTTTGTTTGTAGACTTGAAGGCAATGATATTTACAGAATTTGAGATAGTTGCCTATTACTAGAATTATATCGCACCTCTATTTTGTATGAATTCACATAGGGGTGCATAATGGTCTATCCTCCTCTTTTCCCCCCAAATAACTGTCCTTTGTTAGGTGGTGCAGTGTTTAGAGTGCAGTACTGCAGGCCACTTCTGCTGACTATCAGCTGCCTGCAGTTTGGCAGATCGAATCCCACCAGGCTCAAGGTTGACTCAGCCTTCCATGCTTCCAAGGTGGGTAAAATGAGGACCCAGATTGTTGGGGGAAATATGCTGACTCTGTAAAAAAAAAAACGCTTAGAGAGGGCTGTAAAGCACTGTAAAGCGGTATGTAAGTCTAAGTGCTATTGCTGTGAGGCGATTGGGGTGAGTGAGACTCTGACAATAAAATAAAGTCCCCTTAACTTTCTTACCTAAGGGGGGGGACTACAATTCATGATCTCCTGGTTTCGTGTTCAGCTCCTAAACTGATTCCAATCACATTAAAACGAACATGTACTGCTGGAGTTGGATTTCACCCCTCCAAATAATTACTAAGGAGCGGAGTGTTTTATCCTTTGCTTTAAAATGACTTTATTGAGGATATAATTTTTAAGAAGGGAAGGTTCCTGTTGCTATGTTTTGAAAGTCAGCTGGGTTTAAGTTTGTTTTTTTTGGGGGGGGGGGAAGAATTACGATAAGCAAGACACACGGCCTTATTCCCCCCTCCTTCCCCAGGTATCTGGCTTACAGTGTGATTTATGTAGGAGATGACCAAGCAGAGCTGGGGAGGAAGGGCGGAGTTAAGCGCATCATCAGCTTAGAATCTTTATGTTGCTGCAAACAATCCAAGTCCAGCCCCTCCTGAATTCTGTTGACCCTTTTTTGGAGCCAATTTAGTTGACTAGACTTTTGCGTATAGGCTTGAATAAATCTTCTATGCTGCAATCTAATGGATAGTCCTGATTCTTTGCACCTGACAGTTTAGCTTTTACCTAAGATGACATAGGAGTTATTGCCAGGTCAAGCTGTCTTCTGATGCCTATGATTAATTGTGATGAACCTTACTTACTTACTTACTGAAAGAAGGAGCATCCATGTGCGCAGCTATCTTGAAAACCTCTTGCCTATCTTCTGTTTGTCTTACCTCCTGCTTAGTCCAAGCTTTCCTTCTTTTGGCATTACGATAAGCAGCAGTAGTCTTCCTCGCCTTAGAATGGGGACTACTAATAACCACTCTCTAGACATGAATGGAAAGTCAGTTTGGTATCGTGGCTAAGATATTAGGTTAGAAACCAGGAAACTAGGAGTTCTAGTCCTGCCTTAGGCACAAAGCCAACTGGGTGACCCTGGGCTGGTCACTTTTTCTCAACTGTAAGAAGGAGGCAATGAGAAAACTAATAGACTTGAAGAATAACATTTGGGGGCATGGTTGTCAGAACATAATAAAGCACTACAAGTATTTATTAATTGCTAAATGTTGGTTCTTCTCTTTGCTTAGAAAAAAATCGTTCTAATGGTTCACTGCCTTCTCAATCTTTTGGGAAGCTATGCTGAGTGATCACTTGGACTAGAAATCTCTTTCCACAGCATGTTTCTTGCTTCATCCTAGAACAAACTAGGGAGAAAATAAAATCACTGCAAAGTATATTTAGAGTTTAAACACATGAAAGTAAACAGTGCAGATTGAATATGGAGACCCTCATTTTAATTCTTCAAAATGCTTGTTTTAAAGTTTCTGTCCAGCACATTTGGGTTTTTTATTATTCTAATGTTGCAAATTTTAATAACTTCATTCTGTCATTCTATGGTCCTGTGTTGTTGCTGTTGCTTTATTTATGTAATAAAAACATTAAAAAGAACCTTAAAAAAGAGGGAAGAATAACAAAAAGAGAAAAGAAAGAAAATGATACAAGATCAAGAACAATATATAAGGGCTTCTCGTGTTGATGGAGATTCTCAGTCATCCAGTTAGAGTTATCTGGAAGTTCCGTCATGGCAGCTGAACGTCTTTTCTTTTTGGTTTGAAACACATTAGTGGGGTGGGGTAGGGTAGGGTAGGGTAGGGTAGAATAGAATAGAATAGAATAGAATAGAATAGAATAGAATAGAATAGAATAGAATAGAATAGAATAGAATAGAATAGAATAGAATAACAGGGTTGGAAGGGACCTTGGAGGTCTTCTAGTACAACCTCCTGCTTAGGCAGGAAACACTAACCACTTCAGACAAATGGTTATCCAATCTCTTCTTAAAAACTTCCAGTGTTGGAGCATTTACAACTTCTGGAATCAAGCTGTTTCACTGATTAATTCTCCTTAGTTCTAAGTTGCTTCTCTCCTTGATTAGTTTCCATCCATTGCTTCTTGCCCTGCCTTCAGGTGCTTTGGAGCAGGGGTCTCCAACCTTGGTAACTTTAAGACTTGTGGACTTCAATCCCCATAATTCCTCAGCCAGCTTCGCTTAGTTTAGTTGGCTGAGGAATTCTGGGAGTTGAAGTCCACAAGTTGCCAAGATTGGAGACCCCTGCTTTGGAGAATAGCTTGACTCCCTCTTCTTTGTGGCAGCTTATCCAGGTAGCTTCTTCAGTCTGAGCAAGTTGGCTAGGGGAGCCCCATATTTGTCCTCCTGGAAGGTTTTTGGACGGATAGGCTGAAGAGGTGAGTAGGCAGAGATTCATTAAGGGTTCTTGCTCCTAAATCCTTCTCTTAGGTTGGTCATTAAGTGTGAACCTGTGAAGAGGTCTTGATCTTCCTGGAGACTGATGCAAGAGCAGCATAACTTCCAGACTAGGGTTTCTCATGTGTATCTGTGTATCTACATTAACCTTTACACAACCGTTTCAATAAAGCATCGCAGTATTTCACTGTAACCTTCTATACATAATCCATCTCTATTAGCAACTTGTTTATAAGTCACAAGTAGCAACATCAAGTCTTCAATTTACAGGTGTCTGGGCTCATAAATTTATCCCTGCACTATTAGAAGACTGGACTTTTAGCCATAAAAGCGGCCTAGAGAATCAATTTCGATTGTGCAGTTGCGAATTCCATGTAATAGGCACATATAATTCAAAAGAATATAAGCATCCAAAATTACTATATCTTCTTTCAAGGTCAAATTAACATATGCAATTATTTCGCCCTAGAACATAATAACATTAAAAATTATTGCAAAAGTACAGTATTTGTTTTAACAAAGTGTTATTCTCCTTATGTTTCTAATAACATTCCTTTTCTGTACAAAAACTCCAATTATTCTTTATAAATGATCCATTAAATCTGAAATATTGGGAGTTTTTTTTGTTCAATCTAAAATCTATTGCCAATTTTTATATTACGTTTAAAACAATTTTAGAGAAAATTGGGATATCCAATTCCTTATTTCATCCACTCTTTAAAGTGCATGTGAATGAAATTGATTTTGACTCTAATTGTGGGCTTTTCTCTCTCACTAAATTGGATAACTATTCACTTCAAATGCATTAAGTGACTTTGAAGTTGAAAATGCCATTTGTTCACATCAGAATATCAGTAAATGTTGTAATTGTAAATAATACCAGTGATTGGCAATGGACAATGGGATTTATCTAATAACACAGAAAATGATTAAAATTCATCATTATCATCAATACCAGTAAAAATCCCAGCATCCAGCCAAATCTTTCAGATTTTAAAATATATTTTAAGGTCTGAATAACCTAAAGAACTTCCTAGCTTAGTGTGCAGATCAGTTTTTAGTAAATTTCCAGAAGACATAGCGTTCTTTGCTAAAACATACAAGAAGCTTCAGTGTAATAACAGAATAGAAAATTAAGGAAAAAATACTTTAAATATTGAGGTGCGGTCTTTTAAAGTCAGGGTCTTTGATACAGCTAATCCTTGTTTAACAGGCAGTCCTTGTTTAACAACGCTAATTGGGACTGGAAACTCCATTATTAATGATGTGATTGTAAGTAAAAAAAAACAACAACCCACATGACTGTGTCACTTAATGACAGCAATTCTGGCAGCCCTGGTTGCCATCGTTACAAAAGAACCATGCCAGTCATTCATTGAGGACCTCACATGACTGCAATTTTCAACTTCCTGCCTGCTTTCCCATTGACTTTTCTTGTGGAAAACTGACAAGAAAGGACCCCAAATCAGGGTCATGTGACTTCAGGGATATTGTGATGGCCATAAGTACAATGTCTAAGTTGTAACTACCATTCCTTCAGTCATAAAACTGGATAGAACAAGTAATCACTAAGTCAGGATCAGTTGTATGCTAGATGTCTTAGTGGGTCTTTGGGGACTAAGAACAGAGGGATAGTTTCAAGATCATGTGAGGCGATAGTACCGCTTTATACTGTGCTGGTAAGACCACACTTGGAATACTGCATCTGGTTCTGGTCATCAGTTCTATTTCTTCTGATACAAAATAGAATCTGTATTGGTGGTGCGATAAATCAACAATATAGAAATAAATTGTAAACTTATCTATGTAAACTCTAAAGCAGGGGTGTCAAACTGGATTTCTTTGAGAGCCGGATCACCATTGTAGTTCTCCGCAGGCCGGCAGGGGCGGGGGAACAGGAGGGAAATGGGATGGACGCCTCCTGCAGCACCTTCCCGGCCAAAATGGGCCACAGGACAGCCATGTGCTGCCCTCCGTATCCTGTTTTTGGCCTGGACAGCCTCCTGCAGCACTTTGCCAGCCAAAAAGGGGTGCAGAGGGGGCCTGTTTTTGGCTGGCAGAGTGCTGCTGGAGGCCGGGAAGACCAAAAACAGCATGCGCAGGGGCTTTGTGGGGCTCCCATGTGGCCTGTTTTTGGCTGTCAGAGTGCTGCTGGAGGCTGGGGAGGCCAAAAATGGACCACGCGGGGGCCTTGCAAGGCCTCTATGCAGCTCGTTTTGGCCACCTGATGCACCACAGGCTGGTCCTTTGATATTTCCAGGGCCCGCAGCCTGGAGCTGGCCCGTGGGCCTTGAGTTTGACACTCCTGCTCTGAAGGGTACAGAGAAGAGCAACACAGATGATAAGAGGTCTGGAGGCTAAACTGTACAACGAATGTCTGTAGAGATTCTCAGTCATCCAGGTTATGGTTGTCCCAAAGATGCTTTTTCAGGAGGCAGCTGGACTTTCTTGTTATTTATTTTGAAGATGTTTCATTTCTCATCCAAGACGCTTCTTCAGCTCTCACAGGTCTTCAGCTCTTGTTTTAGGTCTCTTTGGTGGACACTTTTGTCAAGTTTATATCACAATGATATGAACTTATTGTGGCCTTTTAAATTCTCAGTCCTTTCCTAATTAGCATTTAAATTATCACAAGTCTCTTCCTTTTGCTGCACCAATTGAACAGAGCCACTTTCTCTGTAGTCATGAATAGTTTCATTGTAGTCCACCTAGCCCATATCTACTCAGAAGTAAAACCTCTTGTGCTGGTGAGAGTTACTCGCAAGAAACTCAAGATAAGATTGTAACAACGCGGCTTCAGTTTGATTACCCTTTCCTGGGATTTAATAGAACTTGTTTCCCGAATGTTGCATAATGAATTTAATAGAATTTGTTTCCAGAATGTTGCACAATGAATTTAATAGAATTTGTTTCCAGAATGTTGCATAATAATTTCATTGAATAACCAGGGAACAAGTAGCAATCTATTCAACAGAAGCTTTGCCTATTTTAATGATGCATATGATGTGCTGCTGTGTTATCTTGACCTGCATCAGTTAATTTGCATTCATCATAATGATTTTGTATTTTAAAGACCATGGGCAGCATGGTCTAGTACCTCTCTCGGGTTTCCAACTTTACTTGAATACATTAGTACTTTCAAGTCTGTCACTTAGAATAGCTGTCAAAGGCAGATCAGGAGTTAGCAAAACCACAACTGTGCGTCTTATTTCTCTCCCTTCTTCCTTTTGAAGATAGATCCCGCTTTTTTGGTTCTTCTCTCTTAAATGAATATAGAATTTGAATGGATGTACTTTTCCAGTGAGCTCACATTTCTGGACGACTTTATCATATTTTTTTTATTCTTCAGTCTCAAGCTACATTCACTTATTGCATTCTAGCAATAGCACAGACTTATGTATTGCTTCACAGTGCCTTTATAACCCTTTCTAAGCAGTTTACAGAGTCAGCCTATTGCCCCAAACAATCTGGGTCTTCATTTTACCAACCTCGGAAGGATGGAAGGCGAAGTCAACCTAGAGCCGGTCAGGATCGAACTGTTGGCAGTCAGCAGAATTAGCCTGCAATACTGCAGTCTGCAATACTGTGCTACCACGTAGCACAGTATAGCCTGCAATACTGTGCTACCACGGCTCTCAAATTACAACCCCAGTTGGGACCAGAGTTACTGTATGCTGAGCCAGAAGTTGTTAAATGAATCACAGCCAAATTTGTGACTTCTTTTGCCACGGTTGTTAAGAAAATCACAGCAGTCATTAAGTGAGTGATACAGTTGGTAAGCTAACCTAGCTTCCTCTGTTGACTTTGTTTCTGGATGGATAGGTTGCAAATGGGGAATCACATGGCTCCTGGGATGCTTTCACCCATTAAAAATACACGCCAGTTACCAACTGGTTAAATTTTGATCATGTGACTATGGGAATGCTGCAGTGGTTGCAAATGCAAGGACTGGTTGTCTCTTTTTTCAGTGCCATTGTAACTTTGAACAGCCACTAAACAAATAGTTGTAAGTCAAGGACTACCTGTAGTAATTCAGTATGGGTTTATAGATGTCGCTGTTGACAATTTTTCCAGTGAAATAGGAACTCACCTAATCTGATCATTTTATAAATCTCTTTAAAGAAATCAAAGTTGATTTCACGACGGAGGTGAAAAGTTCTGAAACATGCCTCCTTGACTTTCTATTTCTTTTTTATCTGTGATTTTATTCTTTTAAGATTTTTCTTAAGTCAATGTGCTGATAAATGCCTAATTTTGAGGAAAAAACAGTTTGATAGCCTTGTAATTTTCAGTTGGCTCAGTAAATTTGATTCTCTGCCACATCCTGGGTGCTTACTAAATTTAGGGCAAAATTGTTTTCCTTTTGTTTGCTTCTCTGGTCACCTGTTTTTGTCACTAGGGTGAAGGGTTGCCCCCAATATTTCTGAGTCTGAACATCATCATCCACAGGAATTTGTGGATTTATCATTTTTCCTTAATTAGCTTATTCTGTGCTCTGGATTTGAAGTGGTATGGGGTGGGATATGACAGGGTTAACTACCGGTTCAGGATTTACTAGCTTCCCTGCAGGCTGCATGCCACGCGCCTGTAAATCGTCATCAGCAGCTGCCTGCAGAGAAGCAGCCTTTGAAACAGCCCTCTTTTCTTGCTTTTCTAACTGCAGCTGTGCCTCGTTCAGCAGCTGAAGTTGAAAAATCAGGAAATAAAGATCAGGTAAGAGCTCAGGTGGGTGGGCGGGCAAAAACATCAGCAGACATAGAACTGGTCCTATGTTTCCTGCTCTTCAGAGCTACCGGTTCTACAGAGGTGGACAGAACCGGTAGAAACCCACCCCTGAAGTGGTACCTCTCACTGTTCTTGCTTTTGTTTTCTCTATTGTTCGTAAGTAGAAAATTATATTCCCTTGGTTATTCTCCCTATATTTATATCCTCTATAATCAAGGACCTCATTCTCTTCATTGACTTCCAACATCAGTCTTTAAACAGGATGGGCTTTTCAAAATATTATTTGCATATGCGAATTGCAAAACAGAAAAAACATCTGTTGCATTTTGCCAAGTGGTTGTCATTGCCTAGATTTAGTCAAACTTCAATTAGATCAATTAATAATAATCAAAATAATTAATAAAATAGTAATCAGAATAAAAGTTAACCTACACTAGAGTGGATTTCTTTAACAATCCTGCCAAGGTATTTTAAGATTTATACTTGCAACTAAACATTTAGAGTGAACTATTCAAAATATATTCACTTATTGCTGTCTTATAGTGTATGCTGCTATTTTTTCAGCAAACTTCTCTGTTGCATTTTGCTAAATAATCAGTGACCTATTCTCCAGATGAGCTGTTCACAGCATCCATTGTTTGGGATGATGCTTCTGTCGCTCGTTTGATAGGCTGGGCTTTAATTGAGAGGACGCTCCTCCTCCTCCACGGGACTCCTCCCTAGCACCCCCAGTTTTGGCGAAGTCAAAGTGATGAAATATTTCTTCTCCTTCACCCTTCTAATACTTGGCCGGAATAGCATCCCACCAATATAGGGAGATAATTTGGTTCGTCGTGCCCCGACCTATCTCTGATAGAGACTAGAAGCAGAAAATAAGTTCCTCTCTTTTCATAGACCCCAAAATAGTCCTTCCCAGCTTTTTGGAGGGTTCCTTTGTTCCTTCTACCAGGGACTTTTTCCCTCCAGATTGCAGGGATCGTCTGGATGCATGAATCGCCAACAGTCAGACAGTTTGCGATCTGGAGATAGATACTGAAGGGGAGGGCAGAGCAAAAGAATCTCTTGAGGAACATGAAATAGAGGTCTCTGAGGCACAACATAGGCCTCACGACTGTGCCCCTATTGGTGGAAGGCTCAAGCCCATCACGGAAGATGGGATGCCTCTACCTCTGTTTCCTGGGTTAGAGGTATCAGAAGATTAGGCCTGGCTAGAGAATTTCCATCCTCTCCCCGGAACCTTTGCATTACTTGCCTTCTCTCTGGGGATCCTGTTAAAGGGAGCATGATAGAGACAGCTATTGTTCATTTATTGGAGATCCAGGCAACCAACCTGTGGCATTAGATCAGCAGGGGCAATTTTAGTTTTAAAATGACTTAATTGATCCATAGTTCATAGGAGGCTTAAGATGAGCATACTGAACTCCATACTTCTGAGCTTCAGAAGGGGCGATTTTCTACCCTCCATTGACTTAATGGAGGCCCATCCCCACATTCCAATTAGATCCTCACATAGCAAAACTCTTAGTTTTTGTTATAATACTCAACGTTTTGAATACATTGCACTGTCCTTTGGGTTGTCATCTGCCCAAGGTTCTTATGAAGGTTCTGATGGCTCTGGCTGTTCATCTCAGGAGAACACTTGTTAGACGGCAGTGTTATTTATATGACATTTCATTATTATCTTGTTCATATGAACAGGCAAAGGGGAGGCCTTAGCATCGGTCATCACTAGGAGAGACTTGCAGTCCATCTCTCATCACCCACGCATATGCCATTTTCTTGCACGGGGCTACAATCTTACAGTCTCCTGTAGTACATTGATATCACACATGGGACCTCAACAAGGTCCTTACGCACTCAAGAAAACTCCCTTTGAGCCCATGTAGACCATGCGTCTCCATTCCTAACGTACAAGGTGGTTCTCTTGGTTGCCATTACATCGGCCAGTTACATCTTGGATCTAGTAGTCTTGTCAGTTAGATAGGAGCTCTGTATTTTTCACACAGACAAAGTGGTCCAGATCCATCTTTCACCCATAGATAATTTTGAGTTTCCACAGACCATAGGAACTGATACTTCCGTACATTTGTCTGAAACCGATATAAAATCTGGCACGACAATGCCACAATCTAGATGTAAGGCGAGCTTTCTGCATATATTTCAACTGCACGATGTGTGTTAGGAAACAAAGGTTCTCTTCGTTTCTTTTGAACCACCCACCATTGGGTGCAAGACCCCTTCCTCAATGACCAGTAAGTGGCTGAGAGCACAATTCCCAAGTCCTATGAGACACAATCTCTTCCTGTACCCAGGGGCATCACTGCTTATTCGACCTGGAGCGCTGTGATGTTGACAACATGGGCCACAAGTGCCAATAGCGAAAATTTACAAGGCGACAACATGGGCCTCACCATCGCCTTTTATTTAGAAACTATTAGAATGATGTCTTCACCTCTACAGAGGCTGCCTTTGACAGGAAAGTGTTACAAAGCGTCCATAGGGACCAAGAAAAGGGGAATCCGAACCAGACGGAAGCCCTCCCGTAGGATACGCCAAGCTTTGATATGTCCCAAACAATGGATGCTCTGAACAGCTCATCTGGAGAAGGGGCGTTGGTACTTACCTGACACGCCCTTTCTCTGTGAGCTGTGAAGAGCATGCATCCCCACCCTTATTCGTCTGGTGGGATGCTATTCCGGCCAAGTATTAGAAAGAGTGAAGGAGAAGAAATATTTCATCACTTCGACTTCGCCAAAACTGGGGATGCTAGGGAGGAGTCCCATGGAGGAGGAGGAGCGTCCTCTCAATTAAAGCCCAGCCTATCAAACGAGCGACAGAAGCATCACCCCAAACAATGGATGCTCTTCACAGCTCACAGAGAAAGGGCGTGTCAGGTAAGTACCAATGCCCCTTTCAGCAGTTACCTTTGGATGTTGCTTATTGCTCATGAATGTCCAGATGCTAAGGCAACACACAGTTTCCATGCTTGACTTCTTCCATTCAGTACTTCCTTCATTATATAATTCCTTGCTTGAATTAAGCCCAACTTGTGCATGACCTAAGAACCGAGGAATTTTCATATAACTCAAACCAAAATTTGTATTATTACTACGCAAATATTTGGAAAGAAATCCTTCACAACTCACAGGAACTTAGACAAAACACGTTTCTTGGAATAATTAAAGCAGATGCATGTTTTTCCAGACTCATTTAACTGCTTCATCAATTCAACTACTTATAAATGCTTAATAAGCAACTGAGGGTAGGTTACAGAGCAGCTGTGCAAGCTTCTGGAAATGCATAAAAGTTTGGCTGTAGATAATAAACCCAAGCGAAGCCCTTGAAACAGGCTCTTTGCAGGAATCTCCGTATGTGGATGAAACATCTGTCTTCAAAGTATTAAAACAGCTGCATCCTTTGAAAGCTGACCTTGTGCTTGGCACCAGCAGAGGAAAACATATGCAGGTAGAGACAGCTAGGAATAGCAGTGTGAGCCTTGTAACCATGGTATTATTTTAACATTTTGGTGGGGAAAAGTGTTTTCTCTGGGATGACGTGCTTTGGAAATCACCTGTTTTGAATAGTTTGCACAGTCAAGGATTGAGGTCATTCATTTCTCTGAAGTGTTTTCTTGTTGGCATTTTAAATAATTAGAAGGACTTTCCTCCCTGTTTTTAATCTTAGAGCCCAGGCAGAAGCATCGCCTTCTGTGAATCATGACGTGAACGTGACGGATGAGAAGATGAAAAACAGAGAAGTCGCGAATGAAGGAAGCGATAATGTTTCTCAGGCAGAAGGAACGAAGAAAAAACAGCGTTCTGGATTTCGAGACCGTAAGGTATGTCTTTATTAAACTGCATTTATTTGAATTAGTGGTCAAGAGCAACCTTTGGACAGGTCATTTATTTTTATTTTTTATATCGTGCCTTTAGTATTTTTACAAATAACCCAAGGTGACAAACACAGCCAACACTCCTTCCTCCTCCTATTTTTCCCACAACATCAACAACCCTGTGAGGTAGGTTGGCCTAAGAGAGAGTGACTGACCTAAAGTCATCACCCAGCTGACTTTCATGGGTATGGTGGGGCTTGAACTCACGGTCTCTTGCTTTCTAGCCTGGTGCATTACCTCTAATAATCCC
The DNA here is from genome assembly GCF_049901735.1 of Notechis scutatus. Taxonomy (NCBI): domain Eukaryota; kingdom Metazoa; phylum Chordata; class Lepidosauria; order Squamata; family Elapidae; genus Notechis; species Notechis scutatus. The sequence continues at coordinate 92,345,366 of NC_142012.1, read as the reverse complement.
TCAAATATTTTTGACGATTACAAGGATAGAAAAGAACTGTTTAAACCAGGATGCAAATCATATTCATACATTTGGATGGATTTTGGATTTTGGATTTTTTTTCTTCTGAGTTTGGATGAGGGAATTGTGGAATCTTAGTTTTGATAGGTGACATTTAGGCCATGAAGTCTAAACCCTTGCTCAGTGCAGGAAATTAGATAATTTTTGCATAACTGGCTGTCCAGTCTCTAACTAGGTGCATTTAATGAGAAGAAAGCCCACCATCTATTTTGATAATTCATTCCACTGTGGAATTTGTCATATTATTAGAGATTTCTTCCCCTAATATTAAAGTTGAAGTCTTTAATTTAGATTAACTATTCTACATTTTGGAATCATAAAAATCTTTACTTTCTTCATGCGCTATCTTTTTAGGTGTTTGAAAATTAAGATGGAATATGAAAGCCATCTCAGAGCCAAATATGTCCTTGTATTTCTCTTTATAGGACTTAATTCTAGTTCCCTTAGCATTCTTGTTGCCGTTCTCTGAACATTTTTCCAGTTTGTCTGAATTGTTAAAGCATGGTGCTCGAAATTAAACATAGCACTTATCTGAGCAGTATTATGGTTTCCTATGATCTGGAAATTACATTTCTTTTAATGCAACCTAAAATTGCCTTTACCTTTTTTGTAGTCATATCACATTTGCTGTGTCATGTTCAGGCTGCAATCAACTGCTTACTATGCACATGGTTTTTGATAAGTGCTATTATCAAACCAGGATTCCCTGTCCTCTCTCTGACTGTGCACTTTAAACATCATTGTCTTTACAGTACATTCCAGAAACTTCCCAAGTATCAGGATTGAACCGACTAGTCCCTGTTTTTGTCCTTTTTGAAAATTGGGAGAACTTTGTTTCTCCTCCAATCATTTGGTACTTCAGTAGTTATTCCAGATTTTGTAAAAGTAATATGCAAATGCTCAGGCCATCATGCAGTTTTTTTAGTACCATAAGATATAGGATCTGAGAATTTAAATTCTTTCAGAGTAAACAGGAACTCCTAATTACCTTTGTATCAGTCTCAAAATTCAATCCTTCCCCTTCTTAGAAAGGAATTAGGCTTTGGGCTTGGGGGTGAAGGAAGCACATGAGGGAATATGTTGATTTTATTTTTCATCAGCCAGTTGAGAGTCCTGGCAGAAAAGAGAATTCTGGAGGTCTACAAGTGACCTTTTATTCATTTGTTCTCATTGAAATGATTCTCTCTAAATATGTGTGGGTGACTTGCAAGATTGTGTCAATGTAAGCCTTACCCGAAAGTAGAATTTGTTCATCTAATTCTGTTTCTTGGTTTTCCTGGGAGGGCTGACATCAATCTTGCAAGACTGTGAAAAAAACACACACTTTTAACTGCTTGATTCAATAGGCCGGGTCCTTCCTATGTTTCTTCCTCTGACTGTTAAGCCCCTGGGGTGTCCTGCCTCTGGTTCTCTGATTGCTTCCTAGGCAGTATCTCTTCCCTTCTTTCCCCAAGGTCATAGAGACAGTAGTCATCAACCAATGTTGTTATTATTAAGGAGTTATTTTGTCCAATCATTTCCAAATCAAATTATTCTATCTCAGCCGTATGTCTCCTGTGGGGAACAAACAGGCCTGGAATGACCAATTAGCTTACCAAAAGCAAAGTCATGATGCTGGCACAGAAGATCACAAGTTGCTTGGATAAGTCTCTCCAACCACGCAACTTCCCATAGCTTCTCTGCACTCGTGGCGTGCCTCACAAGCAACCCACCGACTCTCGTGCATCCTCCCCAAGCCCCACTTTACTCACACACCGTGTTCATCCTACCATTGTGCACCTTGTCAAGCCTAGTTGCACTCATTGCTACATCTTTCTGGTCACCTATGCACCCTCATGCACCTTTCCCCACCTGGCATCAGCCACCCCAAGGCTCATGCTGTGCAGGAAATGACCATGCTGAGCTTGAGGGCAGAGTCAAATGGATTGTGATGACCCGGGGTGTGGCATAAAGGCAACACAGCCAGAGAACAGGTATGCATCCCTTTATTTGCTCCAACTTTGCCCGCAACGTCCCGTTTACTCTCCAGCCTGGAGAAAAGCTCTCCCACGAACCTGCAATAGCTTCTGGTTGCAGATACTCCAGTCCAAATGCTGTAAGCAGAATGACTGCAATCAATCACTCCAGCAGGGCAAGATAATGAGTCCAATAATTCCAACAAGGCAAGATACGTGCACAGAAGCACAGCAATAATTCAGTCAGGAGGAATGCCAGGAATGTAGGGTAAAACTGTCAACATTAGATGAATTCAGTGTTTGCTCCCGACAAATTCCCCTCCCAACTGCCTCTCCTTTAAACTCCATCCCCAGGTGTGCCTTGTGGAGGGAATTGGGGCCCTTTCCTTCCTCGTAAGCCATGCAACCCACATTGCTCTGTTCTGTGTTCTTCCCTGCACACCCTAGGATGAAGAGGGCAAGGGCTTTGGTCTTCATCTGAACCCCCTTTCCCTTGTTCTACCTCTTCCCTGCTCTGCCCAGCCTGACTTTGCCCTTCCCAAGTTTCCTCCACAGCCAATGGAGCCACTCTCCCGCTCTCTGTCAGCTGTTCGTCTTCCCCCTCAGATTCAGACTCCAACGGGGGCATGATATGTACCATCACTTTGGAGTTGCTACGCTTCCACTAGAGACCTACGTCCAACCCCCAGTGAGTTCCATTGACTCTTATCTAGTACCAATTTGCTTTGACTGTTACTAGATCAGATTCTTAGCCTGAAATAAACTCATACTCCTTTTGAACTCTACCCTGCCTCCTGGTTTCTTGCACCTGACATGCGGCAACTTGAAGATTGCAAATATTCATCAATAACTATAGATGTCTGGTTGCTCTTGCATGCTAATAACCATTTGCTTTAGGATTTTCTTGCATTTCCCCCTTTTATTATTGTATCATATGCTGGTTTTTTTATTGTGCTTGGTCTTGGACCATGAATAGATTTTGATTGATTGATTGATTGATTGATTGATTGGAACGACACAGGGGAATTAAACTGTGATGGTATTTTCTTACTGGGAAAGCTTTACTCAAAAGTAGGACTGATTGTCACTTTTATTTCAATGCCAATTTTAACTGAATTCTCCCAATTATTTCTTCATTATGGTGCTGGTTTGTTGGCTGCTCTGTTGTTTTTATGCTTAATTTGTTTTTATTTTTTCAGAACGTTCCACTACTTCAGGAATGAAACCTAATTTGATTTTTATGTCTCTTGCAATCTGCCTGGTGGGTAGATTGATCATACGGATAGATAAATAGACCTTGACAACTCAGCTTGGGCCTTTAGATAGAATTATATATTTCTGTCAAAACATCATTTAACCTTTAAAAAAAGTGGCTTAAGTTATTGGAATTTAGAGAATGTTCACATCCAGTATTTATTTATTTTTAGGTGATGGAATATGAAAACAGGATTCGTGCTTACTCTACTCCTGATAAAATCTTTCGATACTTTGCCACATTGAAAATCATCAATGAGCATGGAGATTCAGAAGTATTTATGACCCCACAAGATTTTGTGCGATCTATAACACCAAATGAAAAGCAACCAGAAAGTAAGTCGTCTTGGATACTGTGATGGAAAATAGAAGGCTGGGAGGCACAGCAGTAAACTTGGTTATTTCCCTTTTTGTAAAAGCTACTGAGATTGATTTCCTGTAGTTGTGCAATTTGATGCCAGAGATCATTTCTCAGTTTCTCCCATCTCATTTTTAATGTTCTGCAGCACATGGTTTTAAACTATTGCTGAGATAATCTTTAGTAATGGACTAAAACAGCCTTATAAACGTTTTTATTGCAGTTAAGAACTAGCCAATGTGTTGTAAAAATAGTGTGGATAATTGGCACTAAAGTTTTTTATTAAGGTGCATGACACTGTGAGCATGAAGCTTTATGATAGTTTTCTCTAGCTTAGTATCTGCCATATTTGTTGGTCTACCATTCACATTATCTGCAAATGGTCTTGTGGGAGACACCTATAAGATAGAGATATACATCAATATGAATCAGTCCAATGGAGGACAAAGGTCTTCATTGAAGGTCATCAACTAAACTATGGTTCAGTGCAGCACAGTATCATACTATACCCGTGATGGCGAACCTATGGCATGCGTGGTGGAAGGGGCACGCAGAGCCATCTCTGCCAGCATGTGAGCTCAGTTCCACTGCACATGCGTGTGCGCCTCCTGCCAGCCAGCTGATTTTCGGGTATCTGCCATGCATGCGCAGGGGGTGGGGTGCATGCAGGAGACGCATGCGCAGGGGGGCAGGGGGAGCGTGGGAGGCATGCGTACATGCACAGAGGAAGGGGAGTGCGGGGGGTTGCATGCGCATGCACAGGGGGGCAGGGAGAGTGTGGGGGTTGCGCACGCATGCACAGGGGCCAGGGGAGTGCAGGGGGATCGCACGGGCATGAGCAGGGGGATGGGGGAGCGCGGGGGGGGGTCACTTGTGCATTGCATTGTGGGTGCAGGCACGCAGGCACTTTTGGTACGCAACGACAAAAAGGTTAGCCACCACTGTACTATATCATCCAATATTGCATTTTGAGCATCCATTTCCCCCTCCCAAAATTAGTTTCTTCCTGAAAGGAAAGTGACCAGTAAACATGAATGAATAATGGCAACAGTTGTATGAATTTATTGTGACTTTTAATCTACAGAAACGTGGCACGCAGATGTCAAAGTGATCACTCAATGATTATTCAACACAAAGCAGATCAATTTGCATATTTTGGATTACTGGTTCCTATTTTGTGCTGGCTAATGACTGCAATGAAGTGTTTCATGAATTAAATCCTGTTATCAGTATTATTGATTTTTTTAAATCAACTTAATATTAAACCTATGTGTAAAATCATAATGTTGGAAGACCCTTGGAGAGCTTCTAGATCAGGGGTGTCAAACTCAAGGCCCGCAGGCTGAATCTGGCCCATGGGCTGCTTAGGTCTGGCCTGCGGGGCTGCCTGGGAACAGCAAAGGACCAGCCCATGGCACCTTTGCCAGCGAAAACAGAGCTCCATTTTTGTTGGCAGAGCGCTCGGACCACCACCGGCGCCCCCAACATGAGTGATGTCAAGCTGGCCACGCTCGCCCCCCAGGTCAAACACAACCCTGATGTGGCCCTCAATAAAATCGAGTTTGACACTGTTGTTCCAGATCATCGCCCATGAAGGGTACCTTCTTTCTGTGATAACTATGGGGTGTGTGGGGGGGGGAATTAAGTAGTGTATCCTCTACTTAAAGAAGAAAAATTAAAGAAGTGTTTCCTCTATTTCAGTGTTTCTCAACTTTAGCTGCTTCAAGATGTATGGACTTCAACTCTCAGAATTCTACAGTCAGCCATGCTGGCTGTGGAATTTTGGGAGTTGAAGTCCACATATCTTCAAGCGGCCAAGTCCACATATCTTCAAGCGGCCAAGGTTGAGAACCACTGTTCTACTTTCCCAACCCAATATGCTGGCTAGGGAATTCTGGGAGTTGAAGTCTACTCATTTTAAAGCTGCCAAGTTTGAAAAACACTGCTCCATACGTTCATTAAGCAAAGCGTTTGGTATTCTCTTAATGGCAACTACTTATTTCCTTCCTTACCATATGAAAGGAAGGACATAATTTTTTTTCTCTACAGGCCAAACTCTGATTCCATCCAAGTGGGGCTGTTTCCAGCTACATGATTAATGATTATAGTAGCTGGGAAATGACAGGCGTGCACTGGAGGTAACATAGAGAATCAGAGTCGGGTGTGGGGGGGAGAAGCATACCTAGCTGCAGGTAAAAGATGATGGTATTGTTAGGAGGAGGCAGAGTGATTAAAGACAAAGATTTATTACAGAAACCTGTAAAACTAGATAGAAAATTATTATACATTAAAGTTACTTTCCTGTATTTTTCATGTTTGATTTGATGGTTAAGGCTTAAGTGATGCATTTTCTTTAAAGAAACCGCCAAAATGCCATTTTTCCAAATATGCTAATAAATCTGTTTGGTTTTATTCCCAGATTTAGGTCTTGATCAATTTGTGGTGAAACGCTATGATGGAAAGGTGAGATTCCTTAAATCTTTGGATGCATGTTAATTATATTTCTAACAATGGTGGAGTGAGGAGCGGGATGGGGAGAGGAAAAAGATGTCGTCCCGTCCCCCCCATTCCATGTATAAAATAAGAAAAGGCCTGCCATTTTTCAAGCAGACAGTATTCTTTTTTTCTGGCTCATAATAATGAATGCAACTACATCTAAATTCTAAGGAGTTTTTTTTTACTGACTCTTATGAGACTCTAGAAAGCAACATCATGCTTCAAAGTAAAAAAAAAAATATGGCCTGCTCTTCTGCTAGTTGTGCTGTGTCATTGCAGCAAAATAGCTACCTTACTCCAGTTTCCACTTCATTATAAAATTCACGTATACAAATTTTCAGGAATTTATTTTTTCCTGCCTCAAAGTAATGGAGTATTTAAAATGGCCCTCATTTTTCTGTTGAAAACGGAAATAGGAAGGTGTGCCCTTTGCTAACCTATTCATTGCACTGGGTATCAATATCCAAATTCACTGTTTATATAAGGACTACAGTGAATTAGGATATTGATATCCAGCGAGGGTACAGTGAATATGGTAGCAAAAGGACACACCTTCCTATTTCCATTTTCAACAGAGAAATAAGTTTTAGAATTTGTGTTGTTCTTTCTCTCTTTCCTCTGAGGCGGATTTCCCTGTTTTTTCCAGAGACAGGATAGTGTTCCTACCACCTGCTTAGGGATAGCAGAAAGAAGTCTAATATGTAGCCACATTATCTTTCCTCCATGTCATCCTGCTCTTGTTCTGCTTATCAGCATCTCTGGATGGGCGGAATATAATAATTTAAGTTGTCATTGGTGACAGCTTCAAATGCATTCAATTTAAGGCCCTGCTGCCAGCTTTTATCAGACTGACTGGTAGAACAAGCAGATTAAGACAATTATTGGTTATTCGGGAGTGTGGCATTTAATATTTAATATCAGTCTCGGAACGATCAACTTCCTTGTTTGAGAAAGAAGTGCAGGTCATCCTTGATGTACACCCCCAACTGAGACCAGAATTTCTGTTGCTAATCAAGATAACTGTTGAGTGAGCCGCATACAATTTTATGACCGTTTTGCTATGGTGGATTAAGTGAACCACTGCAGTTCTTAAATGAATCCCATGTCCATTAAGTAAACCAAGCTTCCCATTGGCTTCGCTTGTCTGAAACGGTCTGGGAAGATTACAAATGGTGATCACAGCCCACCCCCATGCTGCAACTGTCATAAATACATGCCAGTTGCCAAGTGCCCAAATTTTGATCACGTGACTGTGGCGTTGCTAAAACAGTTGTAAGTGTGAAGAGTGGTTGTAAATTACAAGTTGAGGACTACCTATGTAATTTAAAGGGTGTAGTCAAAGTACCGTCAATTTTTAAAATGTGTACACTGCTCTTTGAAACAGGTTTTCTCCAATATGCTCCAATGTAAGACTTATGCTATTTGCCCACATATACAGGCTTGTTCACGTTTTCCTAATGTGTAGTAAGCACGTATGCTGTAAATAAGTACAACAGTTTGCCTTTTTCTGAAACACTGCATTAGATTTTTAGATGTTTATGATTTTATGGACCCTTGTGTCACCCAGTTTATTCTTTCATCATAGAAGAACAAGTGTCTTAGTTGTAGTTAATTTGAACTGGAATTGCAGAGCGATTTTAGATATGTTTGAAAAGACAGTTTACATATCTCTTCCTAAAAGCTCTGTTTGGGAGGGTGGGCTTGCTGAAAATTCAGGGTGCCAAGGACTTAACTTGAAAGATTTGGTTGTGCTGAAAAAAAGTAGATTTTTTCAGTGGTTTCCCCATAATATTATTATTTTTTTCTGATTTATCTATTCATATTACTTTCACATTACTTTGCTTTTCTGAGTTTAATAGAACAGTTTCTCTTGGTATGCTTTGCAGGAGGGGGAAAACTTAAATTAGCAATATATGCCCAGCTTTCATTGTCAGTGCTGTATACATATTTATATAAGTTGCTGCTTTTCCTTCAAAATCTACAATTATTTGAAAAGATTTTGACAGATGGTGTAGCTTATCAGGAGAAGTAATTATTTGTATGACCATGTCTGTGCCTTTTACAATACCCAGAAGATGAGATGTTAGCATATATTTTAGTAGATTTGTTCTCCAGATAACTGGGCCAGCTGCCAAAGATATATTGGAATCTCAGGTTAACCATGAAGTCAGCCATTAATGTTTAAGTGCCAATGGTTAATTGGGTTAATGTGCAGTTCTGTACTGAGGTTATTATCAAGGAAAGTAGGTTCCAAAGGACCAACTGTTTCTCCAGCCTAGTTCCTAAGGTGTTTTAGGCTTTGATTATCTTGATAACATTGATAAGAGCCGTGGTGGCGCAGTGATTAGAATGCAGTATTGCAGGCTACTTCTGGTCTTCTGCTGATTGCCAACTGCCAGGAGTTCGGCAGTTCAAATCTCACCAGGCTCAAGGTTGACTCAGCCTTCCATCCTTCCAAGGTCGGTAAAATGAAGACCCAGATTGTTGGGGGCAATATGTCAACACTGTAAACCGCTTAGAGAGAGCACCATGAAGCGGTATACAAGTCTAAGTGCTATTGCTAAGTGCTGTAGATGTTTATTGTCCAACCTGTGGAAAACACCAAGCTGGAGAAGAAGAGGAGTGATTGGTCACTTTGTGCTATTAGGAAGAAAACATGGCCTTTTTTTCTTCTTACAAAAGTTCTTTTATATCTCAAACTGGAGATGATGGTGGTGGGCAATTTTGTCTGCAACATCCGTCACCTCATTTCGACAGGGTTGACCCAGCTGATCTGGTTGGCTAGATGGTTGTTCCCTCTCTACCTCATTGCTTCAGAAGTGTTGTCTCACAGCTGCATGGTCACTGGAAGAGGACAACCAGATAGATGATAGAAGATTATATGAATCTTTGCTCAAGAATGAACTCTATGAATTGTTGGTTTCTGTTGAAACTTGAAGGCTTCTTATTTTGTTGGCATAAATTTGAAAGTACTGAACTAGACTGTTATATAGATTCCTTCTGTTCTTGATATTGTAGCAGGCAACTGATAAATGCTATTGATTTCCTCCCCTTTATTTGTTGCTTCTGAGGAGTTCAGCAATCCTTTCTTCCTGAAATGTTAACTTACTATTCTTTTTATTCTGCCGTTCCTGCCGTTATGATGTACATGATATTTTTTGGTTGGTTTATTTTTCCTATTGTTGTAACAAACCTTTGCTCATTTTCTTCCTTTTCTTCCTAACCTTTACCCCTCTTCTCAGGATTTTTGGCAGGTACTGACTTTGTCAGCATGTGCTTTAACCAGTTTGTGCTTCAGAACCCATATCCACCCCTTTTAAAAGGGACAGCATATATATACATACATACACACACACACACACACACACATATTTACTTTTTTTCTCCATCATCTGTCTTAAAATAGCCATTTTCTTTACTTGGATTGTGCTACTTAAACAAATTAAAATATGGGCCTTTCAAACTTTTATTGATAGAAAAAAAAGTACTTGGGAATTCATTGCTAAGATATTTCAGATATTTTAGAAAAGTTGATATAAGGAACAGGGCTTTTCCTTGAGCACAGTTGTGTTCAGCATAGTACTGGAATATTTTTCCAATATAATCAAATCTCTATTATCAGTTACCTTGAGATAATAACTATAGCTCCTTTGTCACATTTCATTCCCCGTCCCACACACAATTTTTACTGAGGAACAAGCCATTTGAATTAAAAAGGAGACACGCATAGAAATCCACTGTTGGTTTTTAAACTGCATTTCAAGACCATCCTATCATAAAAAGTGGTTCTCAGTAAATTATGAAGCAATTAGTAATGAGCTTTACAGAAGAGCTGTCTGTAGACTCTGCTTGAGATTACATTAAAACAGAGGTGTGCAATTAATTTTCCCAAGGGGACATATGAGAAACTGAGACAATCGTGGAGGGCCGAACCATGTGTAAATTGAAGAGAAAAAAAAATAGTTGTTTTCAAAATAAAACAATGGCCAGACAGGGACTACCAAAGGGCCAATTGTGGCAAGCAACTGTAAAAAAACCAGGTCTGCATTAAAAGCTGTTTTGCTGTTAACGTCTTTTTAAAAATGCAAATAGCATCAGAAAAAAAAAAAGATAATTTGGACACTACTTATAATGCAGAATAAATTATCTACTCGGTTTTCTGAACCTGCAAGTGAGAGATTTCCTCCCAGTGCAAGTCCCACTATCAGAAGTGGGGGTTTTCTTCAACAGACATTTGGAGCACGGATATCACCCTTCCACAGTCCTTCTCCAATAGCCAACTCTAAAGGTAGTCCTTGACTTATGGCCACAGTTGGAGCCGGAATTTGTGTAAAGCATGAGTCCTAAGACTACATCACTTAGTGATGGCAATCTGGTAGCCCTGTTGTTGTTGTAACTCCAGATCAGGGGTGGGCTGCTGGGGGTTCGCAGGGGTTCGGGAGAGCCCCTAGCTAAAATTCTGTGTAGTTCAGAGAAGCCCCCAAATCCCACTCTTGGCTGGCCCTGCCCACCCCGCCTCTCCCAGGAGTCCCCACGCGGCTCGTTTTGGATGCAGGTAAGTGCAGGGTGCGTGCGGAAGCTTGGGGAGGGCAAAACACGGCCTCCTGGAAATTTGGGAAGTCCAGAAATGAGTCTGTTTCCAGCTTCCAGAGAGCCTCCAGAGCCCCGGGAGGCTGTTTTCGCCCTCCTGGAGGCTCAAGGGAAACCTCCAGATCCCGGGGAGGACAAAAATAATCCTCCCCCGTTGTGGTGCAGGAGACTGACTAGGCCACACCTACCTTGGCCACACCCACCCAGCAGAGAACCAGTTGCTAAATTTTTTGAAGCCCACCCCTGCTCCAGATGTGCATGTTGTCAAATGGGAAGCGGATGTGAGTTCTAGGTAAGGAATACAGGGGTTGAGGGAATGCAGGTTCAGGGACGCCAGGTAAAAACCATGTAGGCTATGTGCATGCATGTGTGTAATTACAGGAAGACCGAGGAAAAAATACATTGTGGCTCAAGGTTTTCTTGATGTGCCATCACAGCAAGAAGTCTCTGAGCTGCAGCTTCCCCTGGAAGCCTCAACTGTCCTAGTGTTCTGACCAAGGCTTCCAAACTGTAATTACGCACACACGTCTTTTAAAAACAAGACTTATTTTATTGCAACACTTTCATTCCCAGCTGGAATTAATCTCAAACAGTCCCCCAAGATAAGCACACACCTTTCAGTTCTGTGAAGTGCTGCCGATAACAGAAGTAGCAAATGAACTAGAAAAGAAACCAACCAAGTACAAAAAAAACCAATCGAAGTACAAAGAGCTTCAAGAATGACTCTGAACCAATCAAACTACTTTGCTTCCTGCAAAGGTATTGTCATCTTGGCCTGACTTTTATACCTTACGGAAGGGGCAATCACCTCCCAGCCTTACTCCCGAGTCACCCCTTTTGTTTCCCCTCTCGCCTTCTAGCAGCTCTGTGCACATGTGCACTGGGAACAGGCTCCCCTGGGTCCGCAGCCTTGCTGCTGCCAGCAACCCCAGAGGCTCAGAAGGCAGCACCCCACTCCCAGATGGTCCTGGCCCTATCTCTGCATTGGATGCAGGACCTCATCCGAGTCCTCTCCAGACTCCCTGACTGGTCCCCGTTCTTCCCCACTGTCCGATTCTGCTGCCGGCTGCACTGGCTGCTGGTGAACCACAACACCTAGCCCAGTTCCAGCCACAGTCCCCCCCTCCTTGTCACCCTGTACTCTGAGACCCCTGTTGCCTTGTACTCCACCACCCTAGCTGATCTTTGCTGTCTTCTTGTTCCCACTGCCGATGAGGCATGCCCAGTCTGCCCCTTCACGAGGCCGCTGCTGGCCACATGAAGCCATTATTCCTAGATCGCACGAGGAATCTGCCATGGATAGACCTGGGGAAGAAAGCCTCATGTGGCCAACAGCTGTCTTGGTCAGCTGAGAGGGAGAAAAATAATGGCAAAAGTCAAGTAGGACTTCAGGAGCCATAGAGTGTAGAGAGCCAAAAGGACATAGATGTGGGGAGATAATTGGACGGGGTAGTTGAAGTGCTCCTGAGGTTATAAATGAGGGTGGGCTGCCAAGTATTGATCTATTATGTTGGGGATGCTGCAATAGCCAATGTTAGGCATCGAGAATCAGGATCATTCATCAAGTTGCAGCATAGAGGATTTATTCAAACTTGTACACAAGTATCTGGCCAATAATAATCAGCACTGAACTGATGCTAGATAAGGGTTAACATAATTCAAAGGAGGGCTAGACTTGGATCTCTTGTAGCAATGCAGGAACTCTAAACTGATGACACATTTAACTCCGCCCTCTAGTTCTACCTGCTCTTCTCCTGCAGCCATAACTTCAAGGACTATTAAATGAATAGTTATAAGTCAAGGACTACCTATAATGAGTATTCCCCAAAAATATATATGAATCTTTAATGACCCTCAGAGTTCCTGCTTTAGTTTCATCTGGTGATTGTAGCTGAAAGATATTAAGGGAATTGGGAGGAAAAAGCAGAATAATGACAGAAATATATTTCTAACAACATTCTAGAACAGTGGTTGCCAACCGGTGGGCTACAAGAAAATTTTTGTGGGCCGCAGAGACATGTCACCCCAAGAGCACCCCCCAAAGCAATTAATCCAAGCTGTACGGGAACACAAGACTGCGCTGCCTACATAGCCCATGGGAACCTTCCCCACCCACTTACTCCTTACCTGGCAAACTTGCTTGCTAAGTTGCTATTTTTCCTTTTTTTCCCCGACCATCAGTTGTTCTGCTGTGCCGGGAGATTTAGATTAACTAGAAAGCAGGAAACCATTGGATTTCTTGCTTTCTAGCTAATCTTTAGATCTTCCTTAGGACTGAAGCTTCTATTATTCAGTGCAGATTCAGGTAGCCGATGGCAGAAAGATAGATCTTTGAATGAATCTGTGATTCTGTGAGCAACTCAATCTGCCTGCCTGCTTTGCCTGATTTTGGGTAAAAGTTGCTCTTTTTTTATAAAAAAAAATCAATATTTACATAAATATTTATAATATTTACATACAAGCCATGCCCAGCCAGTCACATGACCACCAAGCACACCCACAAATTAGGCCACGCCCACAGAACCGGTTGTTAATAAATTTGAATCCCACCCCTGCCTGTGTGTGTGTGTGTGTGTGTGTGTGTGAGAGAGAGAGAGAGAGAGAGAGGGGTTAGATCAGATATCTTTCTCTCTCCCTCTCTCCCACCAACGTCACCAATCCACCATCAGTCAAAATTCATATTAGTGGTCCCTGGGATTTAAAATCTGAGTTTGGTGGTTGCTGAGGTCCAAAAGGTTGGTGACCCCTGTTCTAGAAAGCTCTCTAGCTTTTACATTTGCTAATATTTATGGCTGGAGTGCACCTCTAATAGCTTTGAGCATTTCCCAGAGTGAGGTGTCATAATTCCAAATTGTAGTCTTTCCATTGACAAATGTGTCTGTCTGTGGAAGATTTCCCCAAGGTGGTCTTTATAACATAAAACATTACATCCTAAGCAAATAGGGCATTTTATAACAAGGGTGATATTCACTTCTTTGGCATCTGTACTGACAAGTATTGAATATGAAACCTTACGTAGGCCCTGGAGAAAGACCTACCCTGAAATGCTCATCACTTGTTTGCCCATATATCATATATGAGTCAGTTTAGAATACTGATAATTCTCTTTTTTTTTTTTGAGCTAAAACTTTTGGTTTTGTTTTAAAGAAGTGTTAAAGATTTTTTTCACCGTTGATAAACCTGGAGCCATGTTTTATACTGAAAACAAACCTACTGTGCAAATGCAATGCAGGAAGCTACTGCAACAGCTTTACTAAACAAGCAACATATTATAAAATAAGATAACCTTTATTGTCATTTTTTTCTGTGAACACACTGGCACACATTAAAAAATGAAATTCTTTCTCTCAAAAGAATCCACTCAAGCTAGCAACACTATCTAGGACAGAATGCTTTAACCAAGTCTCTATTGCAATGACTTCTCACCTCCCAGTTTGTTATTAAATCTAGCTTCATGTAATCCATTTTCGGCTCTGAGGAGCAAACATTAGCAAACAAAATAGATACTAATGACACTCATGAAACACTGGGAGTTTTTTTGCCTGGCATCTTACGTAGATTACCATCAACCCTGTGAAATTAGTAAACTTTCATACTTCTTCATCAAATATGGGATTGGATTTGGGATGATACCCTCAGGATTAAGCATTCTAATTTATCCTCCTTTCCTTCACTCGTTTGGGGAAATAGGAAAAAAAGGCTACTAGAAATATACTCAGTCAATTGCATGAAAAATAGGCATATATGAAAACCAGAATCAAAGTATTGGTAAATTGTCAACACGAGCAGCATGTGAATTCTCTCAGAGGACCAAATTACTGACTAATGTAATCTGTAAAAGCCATGAAATAGATTAATTCAGTAACCAAGTTAAGATTAGTTTAAAAATCAGAAGATATCATGGGTGATTGAAGAGGTATACATGTACCAAAGGTGTTTTTTCAAAAGGAAATTGGACTTTGGTTTTCTTTGAAGAACTTTAGCTTCTCGTCCAAGAAGCAAACTGTCTTCAAGGAAAAACAAAGAAAGTCCAGTTGCCTTTAAAAAAACCACCTTAAAAATACTTAAGAAAATCTTTGCTACGTGTGGTGCACCCTAACATTTCAGTTTGTTTTTCTTATAAGCTAGTACCCTTGTATCTCTCTTTCAAAATACATCCAGTAGTATCTCTTCATAAACACAACAGAGCACAATGAAAGCAAACCACACCCGGGTTATCAATAAATCATTGCCTCTCTCACTTAAACTTTTCATGTGCTATTTTTGTTGCATGAAGATACATTGATTTTGGTAGAATCCAGTGGGTAGTCTTCTCCGAGTTGCAAAATTCTATATCGCACTTAAAGTGTACAATGAAAGAACAAATACCTGAAATGATTTAAAAAGGCAAATGTGGACTGTTTCTGAATATTGGAGATCCACCAGTAATGAGGATTACCAGATATATTCTGTCCCTTTTAAATAGGCTTTTTCCTTCTTGCTTTCTTTAGAAGGACTCACCCCTTGCTTGCTGGGCTCCTGCTGCCTGTGGAGGGTCTTGGGATATTGATGGCTTGGTTTCCTCTGGATAGTAGAATGCTAGCCTTCTAAGTTCTTGCATTTCAGGTGCAGCTTTTTTTAATGGCGATGGTTATTTAATTTGTTACTGGGAAAGGTATCCATGCACATTTCTCTTTCTAGCCTCTGAAAACCACCAGGAGCACAAGTCTTGCTCGATGCATCATGAGGTCAATTTTACAGAGGAAGATTGCATACTGTTCTTTTAAATAAAAATAGCAACAGTTCTCATTTTTCTCACGGGAATAAATATTTTTTCTTGGCTCAAATTATAAAATGTGCGCTATGCACATTTTTTTTGGTGGGATCTTTCTGATTTTCTAGGTTTACTGGTCAAAGAAATTGCAAAGCAGTTTCCCCACTGAGGCTGCAGTATTTCATAGAAATGTTCATCTCCATACTTTAAAAAAAAAAAAATCTCACCTGGATGATATCCATTTTCCTGCTAATGTAAAACATGCTTTTCAGTCAGCTGCACCACCTGTCTACTGCAAATAAATACTGTAAATATTATAATTCAGTAGTGCAGCCCTGTAGTTGTCCAAAATAAGCTTCATTACCCATGTAATGGGAGTTTCGGGTATCTATAGCAGGGGTGTGAAACTCGATTTCATTGAGGGCCGCATCAGGGTTGTGTTTGACCTTGATAGGCTTGGCCATGGTAGGCATAGCCAGTCCAACATCACTCGTTTCAGGGGTGCTTGTGGTGGTCCGAGCACTCTGCCAGTGAAAATGGGTCCTGATTGCCTCCTGCAACCCTGTGCCAGCAGAAACGGAGCTCGGGAGGGCTGCCTCTCGAGCTCCGTTTTTGCTGGCAGAGGCATTGCAGGCCAATCCTTCACTGTTTCCAGGGTGGCCCCGATCCGGCCCCTGGGCCTTGAGTTTGACACCCCTGATCTATAGGACTGCAGTCTGAATTTAACATGCAATGTTTGATCTGTCAGCGCTCCAGGGAAAATCCATTCCTGTCAGTAACTCCAAGACACACATCATCTCAAAGTACTTTAATGGAATTCATCGCTGCCATGATCATGTGTATAAAGTTTGGGAGAAAATGGACAATTTTTCCACTAGACCTTTCCAGCTAATGTTTCTCCTGGATCTGTTGACAGCACAAAATAGATTCAAATAATCATCAGTTAAGTTCCTTAATTCCTATGGTAATTAAAGATCCCACTCATTTTTTGAGACTCTCAGGTTGACCCTTTTTGTTACTTAACAACGTTTGGAAAACCAACTTTAATAAAACATTTATCAGTGCCCAAAATATGCTTATTTACACAGACGAATTTAGATCATGTTATTCTGAAGCAACAACGGTTCAAGTATCTTGGTAGTGAGCAATCAAAAGAGATTTCAAAGGTGTACATCTCTTGTCCATCTGTTGAAACTAAGGCATATTAAAATACATTTATATAAAATATATTGGATAACAGCTTGGGAAGGATAACTATTGGGGCTGTGCACAGTGAAAATTATTGGAGATTGTGCATTGGATTTCACATGGACATAACATCTCTCTGTTATGCATTAAAGCAGCCATCTGTTACAAGCTTCCATGCCAACCTAAAAAAAAATTGATGTCGCTGCTTTCAGGAGTTGCCTCATTAAAATTAGATTTATATTAATATGATCCTTAAGGCAGACAGAACCTTTTTTTCAGGTTTGCCAACATGCCTTTAATGAACAGTTGATACTGCAGTCTCCTCAGTGTTCCTGTTAGAGAACCTGGAATATTTTTCCCCCATAAAGGTCTCCATCCTAGCTAATCCAGTTTTACTTCGTCATCCACAATTCTCTTTGTCTTTAAACTTTTCTAACACTCCACACCAACTCCAGTCTGAGAAGCAATTCTCAGTGGGATGACTTGGTGAAAGTTTACTTACATCCAAGTAAGTGCATAAGAGCCGTATGCTGCCAATTAAAAGATTACTTCAACTTCTGTGTACATTATGCAGTTAACAAACCTGAGCGTGGTCAATGGGGATTGAAAGAGAATGATATTACTACAAATACAATACGCAGAATCTTAAGCATTCATGTTTTTTCTAATGATTGTTCAGTTTCTGTAATCCTATATAAGGCAGATGAGACCGAACAAATTATCTAAATTGTTAAGATGTATGCAGTTCTGGCACGCATGATATACAGTACATATTTAGTTTTGATGGAAAAACAATGTATTGATTGCTTAAGATTATCAACTTTTTTTTTTTAAAGTATTGAAGTGTAAATATTAATGGCATGGAAAATATCACTGAACATTCACTGCTTTCTTTCATGATTTACGATAAGTGGTCAGTTCATTCTCCATTTTATAGTAAGAATGTTCCCTATATCTCTTGGTATGCAGACATTGTTCATTAATTATTTTATATTATTATTGGTATATGAAAGTTAAAATAATATATTTGAGGCCTAGCTGTGTTCTTAAAAACAATACTGGTGACTTTGAATTAAGATTATTATCTATTTATAGTTTTGGTGTGTTCTTATTTGCCAATCTGCATTCATATTTTGTCCAAACTAGACTAGATTACATCCAGATTTGCAAAACAGGAAGAAGTTGGTGGGGAATTGCACTGTTCTCGAATTCCTTCTAATCTTAGTAGCTTTTACTACTGTGTTGTAGTAGGTAACAATTAGATTATATTTTCTGAAGCAGAACAAAGCATTGTAAGACAATGGGAATCAGAAAATGCTAATTCCTTTCTCCAACAGAAACTCTCCATAGTCTGCAGGGTCCCTCCCTCCCTCCCTCCCTCCCTCCCTCCCTCCCTCCCTCCCTCCTTCCTTCCTTCCTTCCTTCCTTCCTTCCTTCCTTCCTTCCTTCCTTCCTTCCTTCCTTTCTTTCTTTCTTTCTTTCTTTCTTTCTTTCTTTCTTTCTTTCTTTCTTTCTTTCTTTCTTTCTTTCTTTCTTTCTTTCTTTCTTTCTTTCTTCCATTCCAACTAGCATGGACAAAGTTGTGTCCACATTTTCTTTAAAGCCAGAATTTTAAAAATCAATATAGATTCTAAATTAATGCAATGTATTCCTTCAGTTTAAATATTGTATGCTCAAAAAAAGAAAAAAAGCTGGAGACACAGATAAAAATTCAAAATCTGCTTATTAAATACACACTGACCAAGGGTATATTTTAATGGGCATTGCTATGGTGATTAATAATATTAATGTGCTATAGTTCAATTTCTGAAATTGAATTTGTGGTACTAGTAAATAAAGCAATATAAATAATTATTTGGCATGGGATTTTTTACATTTGGTGTTTCATAATTCATATATCTCAAAGCATATTACTAATCTCTGTGCTTTAATAAAGCCTTTGCAATCTTATATGCTTGGCTCTGTTTATGTGATGACCAAGCTGTCCATAAATTGCTAGGTTAAATGTGGCAATCCTATTCTGAATTTAATTGCAGCTTCAAAATCCCTAGTCCTTTTTGTCCTTGATACCAAAGACAATGATACAGCTATATGTGTAAATGTACTTTGTGATACTATATAGTATATACAGCATGCCTTACAACAATTAGATGTTCTAACTTTTTAGAACATATGAATACATTTGTTGTCACTTTGACAATCGGGCCTTTAGTGGCCTGCCTTAAAACATTTGTTCTCTTTTCCTGCCTGGTCCATACACAGCAGCCTCATCAAAATGTATTTACTTTTTATTCCTCATTTAATTAAAGGTCTAAAATCAATGTTTCCCAATTGTGACATTTCCAGATGTGTGAACTTGGAATCTCAGGATTCCACAATCACTTATTGATTAGATAGATGGTCACTGATTAGAATTCGGAGAGTTGAAATTTACACATCTGGAAATTGCCAGGTTATGGAAATATTTGTCTAAATCCATCTGACGGAAATGGAAACCGGTCATCTCTTTGACTATATAAGTATTGCAGTAGAGAGAATATATGCCTTATTCTTACATGTTGGTATATACTATTCAGCTGAGCAGTGTGGTGACCTAGTGGTGATGACACTCACCTCCCACTTGGAAGGTTGGGAGTTCAATCCTAGGTAGCATCAGGTATTTCTCTCCTAGGGCACAAGGAAAAAAAATCTACTGAGAACTCTGCGTGGCATCAGGAAGGGAATCCAGCCAGTAAAAGCTCAGCTCCATCCAGTCGCTCTGACTCTATCCCAAATGAAGAGATTACAGGGTCGTAAAAAGGGAGTTGGTATACTATTCAGTGGCACTACAATTATTTCTAGATGCTTGTACCCTATGGCTAGAGTGGCTTTCATTTTTCTAGGAATATTATTTTGAATTATAAATGGGTTAAGTTGAATTACTTAGTATGACAATGAGCTTCAGACAATATTGGACAGGCTCAGGTGATGTGGGGAAATATAAAATTCTTCAGTAAGCCAAACTGTTTTTTAAAATAATAATCATCATCACATCTTTGCAGTAATGCTTCCATTTTTATAAATGGGAACTTTATAAAATAATTAATTTGATTAC
Source organism: Notechis scutatus (assembly GCF_049901735.1). Classification (NCBI taxonomy): domain Eukaryota; kingdom Metazoa; phylum Chordata; class Lepidosauria; order Squamata; family Elapidae; genus Notechis; species Notechis scutatus. Next base: position 92,325,618 of record NC_142012.1, on the reverse strand, counting down.
AGATAGAAATGAATTTGGAATCCAGGTGCAAAGAGGACTTATAAAATGTGGGTAGAGCAGAATGTACTATTAGTCTTTCTGATGTCAATGGCAAGTCATTAAGAGAAGCCTGATCTACTTAGCATTAACTACATGTCATTTACTACTACTACTACTACTACTACTACTACTACTACTACTATTACTACCACTGCTACTACTATCACTGATTATATCACACCTGCATGTTTGCTTTTTAAATAACTTGCATTTGATTCAAGAGTAATAATGCATTGTGCTGGAATGATAGTTGGGGAAGATGGTGTTGAGATTCATAAAACACATTCTTATACAAGAGAAACTGGTTTACAATAGAATGTGTTTGAATTGCTGATGTGCCTGTTGTATTAATCTAGTTCCCAAAACTGCATCAAGGTGTCAGAAGCTCATTCATTATGATATTTAGAACTCCATAATATAAAGTGGATATTTTTAGCAGTAGTATATGCTGTATGAAATATATATTGTTACTACTCCTAATATAAAGAAGGATACAGAATGCCATAATAAAATTGTAAATAATGACTGGAATAAACATTGTTTGGGTCTAGCGTTTTACAAACAGAATGCCTTTAAATGAGTTTAAAATCTCAAAGGTCTGTCTCTCTAAATCTGCAATCTATATTTCAGTGGAAATCAATCTCAATTCACTGGAACTTATTTTAGAGTTGCATGCTCAAAAGATACTAAAATGACAAGTGATAGGAATAGTAACAGTATGATTGCATAATCTTGAAGTTATAATACTGTAAACAAAAGAGTTCTGATTTTAGGTACAGTTTTCATAATCTTAGAGAGCAGTGAGTCTCAAATCTTTGTCAATTGTATGTATAATTGTTGGCCATACAATATCCTTATGTAGCTTTCCCTTTTGATTTTGTCAGAATAAATATAATGACACCGACAGATACTGACAGAAGAGAATATTGTAGTTTCAACCATGAACTACATATTTGTCGGGTCCTTGGTGCTCTCTAAGCTTGGTTATCTTTTTGAGATGTTTCATTACCCACTTAGGTAACATCATCAGTGCTAGAACAGAATGAGAGGGTTGCTCTTTTTTATATATTAGTAGCTTATCCTGTCAGTGGATAAGCTGGGAGCATTCTTGGTGGTTCCTTTGTTCAGAGAACACCAAGGACTTCATAAATATAATGAGTGAATACTGATATGAGTATTTTGCAGGATAAGTACAACTTCTCACTCTGTGAAATGTTGTCACTAAGAACGTTTCTTGTTATAAGTTCTTCCTGGATATTTTGACAATCCTACATAGCTAGAATTATTGAAAAAGAGTTTGGTGATTATCCTTTCTCTCAGCATGATTACTTTATTATGGATTTATCTCCAGTTCTGGTACTTCAGACAGAAATAGAATGATAGCACCAGACAGCATCTCAATCTCAATTTCTAATCAATGCCTTCTCCACATTTCTTAATTATGACTGTTATCGTTTCAAATGTTTCTTGCTCTTCAAATGCAACAGATGATGATGATGATGATGTCAATGTGCTTTAAGTGTCGTTGCTTAACAAATTGTCTTTCCTTTATCTCATATATGATGGGATCCTCGCTAGACAGAGGTAACAGATAGGGAACAGTTGTATAACTGGACCCTGGTGTGTTGTTGATGATGTCTTTTGTTCCCTAATACTGCTCTTAAATTTGTGCTTGTGATTTAATGTGCTCCCGTGCTTGCATGCTTCATATACATTAACCACAACTCACTTGATCCTTTTTAATATTTCTACTTCTCTTTGTGTGCGTGCGTGCGTGTGTGTGTATGGTGCTTGTCTTCTAATACTTCTGAAAAAAATTAACAATTTTAAGATGATAGAACTCAACTTCTCTAACCCAAATTGTTGCATCTTTTTTTTTTTTTTTTTGGCCTTTAAAACTTCAGAAGGCAAAAATGACTTAATAGCTTTCAGTTTACTAATTAAATCTATGGATAGAATGAGAAAAAAAAAGACATTGTTGGAGTCTGTCTGCATTACAATTACCAATTGATGATAAACTGGCCTCTTAATCATGACACTGAGATTAGATTTGGTCTTTTATCTTTATTTTCATTAGCGTATATTTCCTAGTCCTGCTGTTAAAAAGAGTTTTGTATTATGTATGCCTCGCCAAAAATCATAGCTAAGACAAATCTTTTAAATCACGTCTGCAAACCTTCAAAGCTAGTTCAGTTTTGCAGTTTTAGAAAATATGTGGCACTATTAATTCTGGTTTCCTGAAATGTTCATATAATGCAACACTGCTATTAAATTCAAGTGCTACTTTCTATTTCCTAATTAAATTAAGAGATGGGCAGTATTTTATCTATGCATAAAAGTATAGAGTCTCCAAAACCACCATAGTAAATTCTTTCCAGTTCCTATGTATTAAAACTGGTAAGATAGAAGCTTTGAAATACCTACTACTAAGTTAGAGGAAACAAGACATATCTTGATTTGCCTTGGATTGAAAATGTTAACAGCACGATCCTAGCCTGCTCACAAAGAAATAATTCCTGTATTGAAAGGGATTTAGACTCAAATAAGGACTGAAATTTATGTAAAATATAGATAGAAGAGAACTTAATTTTAATATTTTAACCCCCAAAAGCCCATCTGACAGATTTAAAGGCTGGAAAGGTATCTGAATGGTAATAGAAGGGGTTTAGAAAATCAATAATAATAATAATAATAATAATAATAATAATAATAATAATAATAATAATAATAATAATGTACTAAAGCTGTGGTCTGTTATTAATTAAGTATATTTTTCCTCTCTTGGGATTGTGGTATTCGTAATCTTTTAAAATAGAGAATTTCCCAGGAACGTGAGAAGTTTGCAGATGAAGACAGCATCTTTTATGCCCTTGGAGAATGTGGCTTGATTTCCTTTTCTGATTATATCTTCCTCACAACGGTCCTGTCAAGTAAGTACATGTTTTTGTTCCATACTATTTCCATTTCAGGTTTTTTTTTTCTAAATAACAAAGAATAACCAAGTTCAAAGAGCTCTGTTATTACAACTAAAAACATCATTGGCATTGATGAAATTATCGTCAGTCAATTGCAAAAGGCAGCTTTACTTGGAACAGCTTACATTCTGTGAGGATCCCTCTATGATTAAACAATATCTGCCTACCCCAAGTCCTTGGGAAAGACTTGATAGGTGGTTCAAAATGCAGTCTCTAGACATCTGGTTGATTGTGCAATGCGCCATAACAACAATGTTTTTGTGATTTGATTGTACTCACAGTTGTTGTCAATGTGCATTCAATTCTCCATTTTTAGAGGATTTCTTTGGGTCCCATTTGTGCTTGATGTATATCAGAAATGAACAAGCTCTTTTTCTTCTTTCTCTTGGAAACATTCCTGTTTTATCAGTTTTGGATTTGGCTTCAGTCCTCCGTCATTTATCTTGCTGTAGAAAGAGCAGCACTAATTCTGTCTGGTTGAGAGTGTTCTCCCTTGTTTTCCTATCCTGTTCTAAGTCACTTGGCTTGGAAAACTGCACATATTCTGCATTTGGCCCCTGTGAGAGAGGAAAAGAATGATATGTGCATCATTAAATTCTCTATCTGAAAAGATTTGAAGTCTCACAAAACTTGTATGGGAATTAAAATTCAGAGCACATCAGCTCCATATTGCTAAATATTATATTTACCAAGCCTATATGACTCCTGCTCTTCTTGCTTACCTTTTAACTCTGTGTTAGCCTCTTCAATAATCAGAAGACACATCATGAAACTCTTTTAGGTGTTTAAGAAGCAGCCTCAGCACCTGAACAAAATTCAAGTCAGGCCATGCTCCACATAATTTCATACCTACACTGACTACTGGGGAATCACAGAGGCACGGTGGCTCAGTGGGTTAATGATGCTGGAAATGGTCTCAGCTCTGGTGGTTTGAGCCCTGACTCTGCATGGCAGGGCAAGCTCCTGTCACTCGCTTCAGCTTCTGTCCACCTAACAGTTCGAAAACATGTTATGCAAGTAGATAGATAGGTACCACTTTGGTGGGGGGACAAGCTGGTGCTCTGTGCAGGCAGGCAGATTCCTGACAGCGCTGAACTTTCCAGTTGTGGTACCCACTTGCAAGGCAGTTCCAGGAAGGGAGAAGGCCTTGGGTGACACTGGAGGAACAGCTGCTTGTCTTTTTCTCTGGTACGAAACCAGCTTGCCCTTCTGTGGTGCACTTTTGGAAATGCACAAGTGTTTCCTATAACAGGGCTGGTACCTTGGCAAGCTGAAATGCTACTCTGCAATAGCATTGTGGTCTCCTGGCTACTTTAACAACATCATGCACTAACAACAACAACAACAGCAACAACTGGGGATCACCATAGTTTTAGACAGAATCCTGCCGAATTGAGCATTTTTGTTCTGTCATTGAATTGTGGCCTTTCCTGCCGATGCACTACATAAGAGCTAACTTTCCATGTTTGAGTGGGGAGATGAGACTTAACTGTATTTCCCTGAAAATAAGACTGGGTCTTATATTAATTTTTGCTCCAAAAGATGAATTAGGGCTTTGTTTTCCAGTTAGGGCTTATTTTCGTGAAAATATACGGTAAAATGCGTCTGTCTGGCTGACAATCTTAACTGGAGCTTATTTTGGGGGTAAGGCTTATATTATGAGCATCCTGAAAAATCATGCTAGGGTTTATTTTCCTGTTAGGTCTTATTTTCAGGGAAAGACAGTAGTTGAAGTTTTTTGTCCCTCCCTTGTTTGATCAGTTGCTGATCAAGCAAGCAGAATTTTGTGATGCCCAAAGGTATTGACATAGTGAGTCCAGAAGACAACAAGGGCATTGCTGGTCAGCTATATTTATCATGGAAAACAATTGTGTATGTAGCTGAGAGAACTGACCGTCTTTTACAGAACCACACTCCTGCACAAAGAGAATAATAATCTGTCTGCAAATGTTTTTGTTTTGAAAATAACCAGTTTGGTCAGGTGAATAGTCCATTGGCAAGAAGAAACAATACTATAAAAGTGAAATGTTTTTCCCCTTTTTTGTGCTGTGCACAAGTATTATTAGGTCTCATTTTCAGAATAGCACAACTGAAAGAAGCTGAGGCATCAGAACAGCCATTCCCATGTCAACATTCCTTGTGACTAGAAGAATAAAGAGAGGAAAATGGTTGCTCCTCCAGTAAAATCCTTGCTGTGGAATTAAGAGTTTAAAGATGTGACATGCAGCATGCCAAGTTCTTTTGTATCTTTACGAGAATGAGTTGATCTTCAAGGAAAAACAAAGGATGTCTGTAAAAGCACATTTGGGAGGTCTATACTTGTAACTGATTTGAAGTAAGAAAAATTAAATGTCCCAACATAGATGTTCAATATAATCTTTGCCTCTCCTTCGTACTGTGGAATATCATCTTGTCTCTTTTCATTGTGTACCTCCAGCCCATGATATATATTTTTTGAACATTGCAATAGGCTTTCTATAAATGAATATCCAATATATCTTTTAAAAAAATACAATGCTGCATAATGAATTCAGGAGCCTTGAGCCTTTTGATGGTTTTGCTGCTCTTTGCACGTCTGTGATTATAAAATTTTGGGACTAGCTGAGCTTCTCATATCAAAGAATCTTCATAAACAGCTATCCGGTTAGACTGAACATGTCACCTAATACAAAAAGTTTCTGCAGCTGAGATATTGATCCCACTCAGAATGAAACCTTCTTTGAGTTATGTAGGTTGTGGACATCCTAATGCATGCCATTTAAATAAAGAACTGTCATGGCAATGGAGTATGTGGAAAGTGGAAGAAAGAAACAATGGAAGGATTCATCGTTTTGTACTTTAGCAAATGGTTAAGTGTGTTTCTAATTCGTATTTATTAAAATGTGTTGAGTGCAATTTGTCCTCAGTTATCTTCTATATTGGTAAGAGTCCGTGGGCAATGATTTGCAGACAAGGATGTACATGACAGTATTCACAGTATGGGCTTTTTGCAGTGTGATAATGCAAATTTTTCATGATTGTACCCTTGGGCAACTAAGCACTACGTTTAATTGACGTTATTTGATTAAAGTTACTTGCATTTACAGGGAGTAATCAATTCAGTTCGCTTTCCTGATAAGGCCATATGCCAGTTATCAGAAAAGTGTCATTACTAGAAACATTCTCACATGCTTCGAGTTAGACAGTGATAAAAGATTATGGCCTACTGTGTGCAGCAGAAGAATATAGTCTGCATTGTCCAGGCTTGCAATAACAATTACTGGATTGCAAAGGGGTACTTGGAATCCAGGCCAGCTTTCTTATTTTTGTTTAAATCCCAATACAATTACTTTCAAGATTCCTAGTAATACATCCATAGCAAATAGAGCTCCAAGGCAAGCAGGGTCCTCAAAGAACAAGTTTATTGGATATAACATATTGGAACAAACTGGTGAAAACCGACTCTAATGGTTCCTGCGGTTTTCACCTAATTAAAAGTAAAAAAATTTTCCAAGATGCTCGACTGCTTCCGGTTGCGGCGCTGTGGTGGTGTGGGGAGAGAAGAGCGGGCTCCGTTCTCTCATCCCCAATCTGTGCGTCTGGAGGCCCCCCCGAGGGGCACGCAAATCTTGGAGGGATCGGCGAAAGTGTGAGGAAGCCCAGTGTGAGGTATAATCAGTCCAATTGCTTGGAAACTTCATTCCTCCTCTCTTCAGCCACCTGTGGGAATGTCCTTGGTTCTCAGGAGAAGCTATTTTGCTTTGGCTACAGAACAGCAACTATCTCTACTCCCCCCTCCCTATCCCTCAGCACCATTGTGGCAACACTGAAGCCTCCAAGATGGCCTCGGTCAGGTAAACTTCAGAGTTGACAATTACTTTTTCTTTGGAACATGAAGATTATTGTATTCTCCATCCTTGTCATTTCCTTTTGAAGATAGCTCCTATCTATTTTCTTGATGTTTTCTTGTTCCTCCTTTGCTCTGTTGGTGTTAAATTATCCACCTATTTCAAGTGTAGATATTTGGCTGTGGGGAGAGATACAAATTGCTTTTGGTGTACTCACCTGCTTATCTTAACTATGGACTTGGCATGAAATCAGAATCTGCACATTGTTTTTAATTCCTTGACTCTTATTCTTTGGTCCTGAGCTGTAGTAGCCTATTTGTTTTCTTCCTCCAATAAAATAATCTGTTGCTGCTTTTAGTGAATTTAACTATGAAGGACAAGAACAGAATAAATTTACCTTTATTGGAACATTGAATACTAATGAACTATTTGTATGCAGTCATAATTGCAGCTATTAATTTGGTTATATAAACAAATACAGCTGAGGGAATCCACACTTTAAGGCTGCAGGTTAAATTGAGGATAAGAAAAATTAACTTGATACAGACGTGCAGGAGCAATTGCCTAGGCAAAAGGGGCGGAAGTGCAAAATAGCTATCCTAGATAACATTTGGAAGCAGCTCAGGCAAATACCTCCGTAAGAAGGAAGAACGGGTACAGCATAATCAGACTTGCAAGATTCTGTTATAATAGTCAATCTCAATAAAAAGTAATCTTGGCCTTCTTTTGGAGTTGATTTCCTGGTCTGATCTATCTATGTAGTGGAGCTAACAGATGAATATTTACTTGGGTGTGAGAACGTAGTGGTTTTTTTTTTTCTGAGTACATTGCCCTGTGAGGGATTTCTATTCTATTTGTCTAATGGAATCTTCTATGTAAACAGAACATTTGTGGCCATAAGTAGTAAAACACTTCCTCTGTGAGCAACATGGAAAATGGAACCTCACTGAAACTCAGTTAGTTGAGATCTGTACTTGTCTATGGAAATTCTCAGTTATCCAGGTTATGGTTTTATTTATTTATTTATAATTTGTCAAACAAAAATGAAAACACGAATAATATAAAAAAAATAAAATGACAGGGACGATAGGCACGTTAGTGCACATATGCACGCCCCCTTTAAGGATCTCTTAAATATGAAGTGAGGTCCACAGAAGTCAATTTGTGACTAAAGCTGTGAAATTATTATTAGCTGAGACAACTAAATCGGGTAGAGCATCCCATACTTTGACCACTCTATTACAAAAATCATATTTTTACAGTCAAGTTTAGAACGGTTTACATTGAGTTTAAAAAGGTTATTTGCACGCATATTATTGCGATTAAAACAGAAAAAGTCATTTACAGGTAAAACATTACTACGTACAATTTTGTATGCAATACCTAAGTCCGACTGCAAGCGATGCAGTTCCAGGTTATCCAAACCAGGAATTTTGAGCCTAGTAGTGTACGAAATTCAATTATTTACAGAACAGAAGAGTGTAAAACTTTTCTCGTAAAGTACTTCTGAACCCGCTCGATTGTGCTAATATCAGATATATGGTAGGGATTCCAAACAGTTTAACAGTACTCCAGCATAAATTTATAAGCTCTGGTTAGCAATACAATGTTTCCAGAAAAGAAACTTCATAGAATTAAGTTAACAACTCTTACTGCTTTTTTAGCAATGCTGTTACAATGAACTTTGGAGCATAGATCATCAGAGATGAGTACACCTAGGTCCTTAACAAAGTGAGGGTCATCGATACCACCTAAGATAAAGGTAAAGGTTCCCCTTGCACATCCGTGCTAGTTGTTTCTGGCTCTAATGGGTGGTGCTCATCTCTGAAGGCGCACAGAACGCTGTTACCTTCCCACCAAAGTGGTCCCTATTTTTCTACTTGCATTTTTACATGCTTTCAAACTGCTAGGTTGGCAGAAGCTGGGACAAGTAACGGGAGCTTACTCCGAAACACAGTGCTAGGGATTCGAACCGCCGAACTCCGACCTTTCTGATCGACAAGCTCAGCATCTTAGCCACTGAGCCACTGTGTCCCTTTTCGATACTACCTAGCTTATACTTAACATTCTGATTTTGTTTACCAATATGTAAGACAGAGCATTTATTAATCGAAATTTGAAGTTGCCAAATAGATGACCATTCAGTCACATAATTGAGATCATTTTGCAAAACAACAGAATTATCTGTAGTATTAAATAATTTTACGTCATCGGCAAAAAGGACACAATTGCTTTTAAGTTGATCACATAAATTGTTGATATAGAGCAGGAAAAGCATGGGAACTTAAGACGTTGCCTTGCCTTCCTTAAAGACGTTTAGCTTCTCATCCAAGAAGCTTCTTCAGTTCTGAACTGAAGAAGCTTCTCGGATGGGAACCAAAACATCTTCAAGGAAAAACAAAGGAAGTCTGGCTGCCTCTTGTAAAAGCACATTTGGGAGGTCTATACTTGTAACTGATTTGAAGTAAGAAAAATTAAATGTCCCAACATAGATGTTCAATGTAATCTTTGCCTCTCCTTCGTACTGTGGAATATCATCTTGTCTCTTTTCATTGTGTACCTCCAGCCCATGATATATTTTTTTGAACATTACAATAGGCTTTCTATAAATGAATATCCGATAGAGAATAGTTTAAAAACATTTGTGTAATTAGCCCAAGAAAACGGGTTCTGGTTATTCTTTTTGTTATTACTGCAGTGTTACTGGCTGGCCAGGGCTCAAATAAAATCATATCCCTTTTACCAGCAAGGACCTGTTTGCATACTGCATAGAAAATGAAGTCTGCTACCATATTTTATTCATAAGTAATTTACTGCTCTCGAGCAGTCTGTTTCCCTAATTCGCTCTGTGCATCTTATGCATTTTTTTTTTTCCAAAAGACATGATATAATATTTTAAATTGTGTCAGTGTTTCCTGTATTCTATTAAAATGCTAGGGCAAAGCAGCTTAGAGGACTTTGCAAGGATGTTCATCTCTTTCTCCACTGTTAATTTTTTTTCAGCACAGTTTGAATTTCCTTAGTGGGGGGACACAAGGTTAAGGGGGAATGAGCTGACTTTGCTTTTCTTTTTCTTTTTGTCTGTAAGTTAGAAGAAATTGCATTTGGGCAGCTTCTTGGAAACATGGCAGTGAAAAACAGAGTAAAAATCCCCTATTTATTGGGTTGTTGTTTTTAAGTTATCCTGATTTTCTGTTTTAAAAGTACTTTTTATTAATCACAATTATCAAAGAAATATTCTATTTATTTATTTTATTAGTTGCAGCTGGGTTTTTTTTATGCTGTGGCACCTCACAAAGTTAAAAACAACCAATATAATACAGGTAATCCTCGACTTATGACCACAATTGAGCCAAAGTTTCTGTTGTTAAGTGAGTTTTTGCCCCATTTTATGACCTCTCTTGCCTCAGTTGTTAAGTGAATGACTGCAGTTGATAAGTTAGCAAAACGGTTGTTAAGTGAATCTGGCTTCCCCATTGATTTTGCTTGTCAGGAGGTTGCAAAAGGTGATCACATGACCTTGGGATACAGCAACGGCCATAAATATGAATCAGTTCACATGACGATGGGGATTCTGTGAAGGTCGTGAAAAATGGTCACGTCACTTTTTTCTGTGCCCTTGTAAGTTTGAACAATCACTAAACAAACTGTTGTAAGTTGAGGACTATATATAGTGGTTAAGGTGCTAGATTAGGAACAGGGAATCCCAGATTTTACTTATCCCTTAGGCAGAGAAGTCAGATGGCTATTGGGTCACTCACATTCTTTGCATCCTAGATTAGGCAGTTGAAAAGCATCTATCAACCCACACTGAATCAGCATGGTAAAGGTAAAGGTTCCCCTTGCACATACGTGCTAGTCATTTCCGGCTCTAGGGGGTAGTGCTCATCTCCGTTACAAAGCTGAAGAGCCAGCGCTGTCCGAAGATGTCTCCATAGTCATGTCGCCTGCATGACTAAACTGTCAACTAAAAAAATACTTCTTTGGTCTTTTTAGTTGTAGCAGAAAGGGAGTAGGGAAAGTAGTACATTCCTTAAATGTTTCAGATAATTGCTGAGCCACCAAAGCTGTTGATGCACAAGATTATTACTGGAGAGCATGATTGATAACTCTTGGCTATGGATGTGTCCTATTGGAGAATATACATCCAGAGGGTGGAGGGAAGACCAGGGTCAAGAGTGAAATGAATGATGTGTCTTAGAGTTGGCTGCACCCAGGTAACGCCGACATGGTTACTCCTAATAAATCAATTTTTTTTTACTCTGAGAGATGTGGCTAGAGACTTATGATTTGAATGGGAGTGGTTTGTCGGAGCCCTGACATAAATGCTGAAGGGGCACGGAACGCTGTTACCTTCCCACCAAAGTGGTCCCTATTTTTCTACTTGCATTTTTACATGCTTTCGAACTGCTAGGTTTGCAGAAGCTGGGACAAGTAACAGGAGCTCACTCTGCTACATGGTGCTAGGGATTCAAACCGCCCAACTGCCAACCTTTCTGATTGACAAGCTCAAGAGTCTTAGCCACTGAGCCACCACGTCTCTAACAGCATGGTAGATAACCTTTAATGTAGTGACTTTCATCCTGCAGTGGAATAATCATATCAACAATAATAACAGAAATATCACAAATAACCTATGTCTGCCATAGAAATTCCTAAGAAAGAATGTCTAGGATTGTGGTCCTATTTGGTAGTTTATTTTATCCTAGATGGTTGGATAGATGATTATGGTGTCACAGTTTCAGCTTTTTTTGTGTGACCTTCTCTATTCAACTGCAATTATCTCTTGCAGGTTCTTAGTTCTATGTTACATCCATTTGAAAGAAATCATACCACTATTGTCTATGGAGATTCTCAGTCACCCAGGTCATAGTTGTCCCAAAGGTGCTTTTTCAAGAGACAACTGGACTTTCTGGTTTTTCTTTGGAGACGTTTCATTTCTCATCCAAGAAGCTTCTTCAGAGCTGAAAAAGTTTTTTGGATGAGAAGAGAAACATCTTCAAAGAAAAACCAGAAAGTCAAGTTGTCTCTTGAAAAAGCACCTTTGGGATATATCACTGTTGCTTGTAAGGTTGTGTATGATTTATTAACCCTGGCAGCCTTTTCCCCCTCTATCCATCATTTTAAAAAATCCTTGTCATTTCCTCCTGTATCTTTGTTCAGTTATATACATTCAGTGAATATTTCCCTTAACCTGCTTGCTATATGACTGTTGGCTACAGCTCTATGTGTGAATTGAATAAAATACAATGCAATTCTTTTTTTGAGAATGACCACACCAATATTAGGTTGAATGTTGGTGAATTGGATTGTCTTTTTGCACATATGGAAACCGGGACTTGTCTAGTTTAATCTCTTTTGTGGGTGGAAGTACAGACCAAGCTTGTAAGCTTGAGTCAAGATGTCTTTGCTCTTAATTCAGAGACAATCCCATCAGAGCCAATCCAATCCTTAAATTATTTATATTGAGGGAGAACTATTATGCTCTGGGAATTTGAGCGGGAGAAGAAGAATAAAGATTTAACTCCTACTTGATTGATTTTGGGCCATTAAGTCATTTTTGACCCCTGGCAACCACACTTTTCTCCATGATGACCTATCTTTAACCTGTTCTTTCAAACCTCCCAATAATGCGCTGTTTTAACTGAGTCCATCCAGTGGTGGTATGCTGCCAGTTCACACCGATTCTAGTGATCCGGTAGCGTCAGTCAGCAGTTGGTCCCGCCCTGCCTTTTCCTGTCCTATATTTCCTTTGTTTGTAGCTCAGCTGATAGGCGCAATAGAACAGATTGCCATACCTTAGCTGTTTTACTCACCAATGCTGACGATAAGTTTTCATGCTTAAAATTGCCCGTTTTAGAACGTTTCCCGCGCGCGCCCACAGAACCACTTAGTAAAATATTTTGAATTCCACCACTGAGTCCATCTACCTTGCTGCTGGTCACGTTTGTCTTCTTTTTCTGTCCACCTTTCCCAGCATCAGAGCCTCCTTGCACAGTGTGTCTGAAATAGGATAATTTAAGCCTGGTCATTTGTCCCTCAAGGGAGAATTCTGGATTGAAATTCCTACTTATCTAGACTCATCTGTCACCCTCAACTATTACAGAGCTCTGTGCCTGCTTAAATTTGGAAGGAAAAAAATTATATTCATTGAACTTTCATATCCTATTTAGTTGCAGTTGGAGCAAATTAAACCATTCCGGGAGGATCTTTTTATATATGTCAGTCATTAGCATGTTATTTTATGCCACAAATTAGAATGTTTTCCTTATAAAAGTAATAGCTTCAGCTGAATTGAAATCTGTCTTTTCCTCCATAGCTTCAAAAATTAGCCACAGAGAGATTTCAGTAACATCTGCCATCCACTGTTTAGTATTTACTGGCATTATGCTTCATACAGTTTGCCAAATTTCCAGCTGGGATAGTTGGAGATTTGGGACTGAAAATAATTATGGCTCAGGAGCAATCATATTGTAAAGCATTTGACTGAGGTGGGTTGTTTCCTTGATAATGCCATTTTATTTTATTTATAAAATTTATTGGCTGCCTATCTTACCATAGGGTAAGTCCGAGAGGCTTGCACTCATAATACATATATATGTTCAGTTAAACATAAATAATTAAAATCAACATTAAACCTAAAGAACATGGGAAGGGCAGGAGCAGGAGGGAGGTGGGATAGTTGTTACTTGGGACAACCTCACATCAGTGGGGGGGGGGGAGATGTTCCTGTTGTGGTTAGCTGAGGAGAGCGATGACTCTGATGAAGGGCCAGGACCATCAGGGCGTGGACTGCTGCCTTCAGAGATTGTGGGGGCTGGCAGCAGTGATGAGGAGGTTTCCGAGGAGCCTGTGCCAAGTGCACGTGCACGAGGGATTGCTCGGAGGAAAGAACAATTACAGCAGCACAGGCAACTCGGGAGTAAGGCTGCAAGGTAATGGCTCCTCCCTCAAGAGGATAAAAGCCAGGTTTGGAAAAGCATTCTTTGAAGACAGCAAAGAAGCTCTTAAGCTCAACTGGTGGACATCTTAGTTTGTGTTTGGAGAATCTTGTAAATTAGTTCTTATCTCTGGGTTTTTGATAGCCTTGACAAACAACTTGGCAAGGGTCTTTCTTGTCGGAGCTAATTAGTGGAAAGCAGCCTTCAGAACAGAATTCGTTATTAAACCTTAAAAGGTGGGGGCTGCTGCCTTTGTGTGTGTTTGCTCTTTGGGAACCCGGTTGGGTCAGAACAGTTCCAGAGAGCAGGGGCAACAGTAGAGCAGGCCCTCCTCCAGTACTCTGCCAGCCGGAATACTTGGGCAGATGGGACGTGCTACATGCCTCTTCTGCCAGCATGGATGGGACGCACCAATCCCACTGGAGTGAGGCAGTCCCTCTGTCAACTCATAAAGCATTCCTATGCTTGTTTTAGAGTTGCCATAAATGTGGGGGGGGGGGGGGAGAGAAATCTGAAGGAGCAGGGCGGCAGTTTAAAACCAGAAGTACATTCCATACTTATCTTACAAAGATTATAACTAAGCTACCGGGCTTTCTGCCCATGAAAATCCTTAATTGGAGAATGTGATTGATGACACCCTAGCCTGTGAAGGTGCTTCATTGGAGAATCTGCTTTATGATATACCCATGGGGGAGAGGCGAAACAGGGTCACAGTTGACTGTAAATTACATATGCCAGAGTTGGTTTCATACAGGCTAATGCCGGACCTGTTGCTCCTAATAAATCTTCTGGATTCTTTTGAAGCTTGGCTCGAGGCTCATGATTTAATTAGGACAATCGCAGGAATCATGACACCCTCAAGTAAACTGGACCCATGCCATGAAGGGAATGCTATCCTGAGATATTCACAAAACAAATCTAGAATAGCAGTTTCTTTTACACAAAACAAATCTTTCTAATGTATCATTTTTCACCATATTCAGCATGATGAGTCTTGCCAGATGAGGTGGTTGGAGGTCCCATCCTTCTGAAGATTGCCAAGTTGGGGCAAACTGTTGTACAGTATCCAATCGTGCTAATTATGGAAATCATAGTCCTTAGATTTTCCGAGTTTCCCCCCCAGGCTTGTCAACTAATAATGTAATGCTGAAAGAGAATACCCGTCCATTCATTTGTATGTTGCCTTTTACCTGTCTTTTGAAGAGACAAGTTTATATTCTTAATTAGTGTCCCTCTGAATAGTCAAGTAATTTCATGTCTCCTTTTTTTTAAAGTCTACATTTAAGTACTTAACATTTTGCTTATGATATATGCTTGAAATATATACATTGATAATGTCTAGTTTATTTTATTTTTATTTGTCAATCACTTACAAAATAATAGGTATAAGTATAAACATGAGTAAGAATACAAAAAAACAGGTACGATTAAATGGGGACAATAGGACAGGGACGGGAGGCACAATGGTGCACTTACGCACGCCCCTTATAGACCTCTTAGGAATGGGGTGAGATCAATAGTGGATAGTTTGAGGTTGAAGGAGTGGGGGTTTGAGGATGTAACTACAGAGTCAGGTAGTGCATTCCGGGCATTGACCACTCTGTTGCTGAAGTCGTTCTTTCTGCAGTCAAGTTTGGAGTGGTTAACATTGAGTTTGTATCTATTGTGTGCTCTTGTATTGTTGCGGTTGAAGCTGAAGTAGTTATTGACTGGTAGGACATTGTAGCAGATAATGTTGTGTACTACGTTTAAGTCCAACCGTAGGCGGCGTAGCTCAAGATCTTCAAAGCTTAATTGTGAGCAGAGGGTTGATCAAACTCAGGATGGCCAAAATATTTTCCAAATCATGTCAGCCCATATTTAAAACACTGGCCATGGAGAAGTATCACACTAAAGTCTGATGAATTTAAGCAAAATATATCCAGCATATTAGAGGCATAAGCCTCTTCTACACTTTCAGAGAATAGCATCCTGTACAATTTAGGGCGGTTCCAGATGGCCAGTTTTCCATCATTCAAGTCTTCATTTCACTTTTGAAATGGAACTGGGCTAGAGCAAGCTTTTCTCATTATTAAAGTCAGCAAAATGCTAGGGGGTACCTCTGTAAAAGTCTGTAGTGTTTCCTGAAAACTGGACTTCAATCAGAAACTCTCCTTCCCTGACAAATAAGCAAGCAAAGGTGTCTTAGCCAATTTGTGCTTAGCTGTTGGCCAGTGACTAAGTGCCAGATCCCATCTACTCAATGTTATGCTTGGGAGTGGAGGGAGGAACAACCCCTTTCTCCCTTCCACCCATCACTTTGTTAAACATACACAATAATTTCAAGGCTGTGGGGTCCTTGGTGCTCTCTGAACTTGGTTGTTTTCTTGAAGACATTTCATTACTGAGCACTAACATTATCAGTGCTGCTCGGTCTGTGCTCATTACTGCTGAACAGCACTGATGATGCTACCTAGTTTGCAAGAAATGTTTGCAAGAAAACAATCAAACTCAAGGAGAGCACCAAGGACCTCACAATTCAACTCTGAGCTGTAAATCAGTGGCCCCCAACCTTTTTTGAACCAGGGACCGGTTTCACGATTATTTATTCTTCCACGGACCGGTACCTGAGTAACGCGAGACTCTACTGCCATCGGGACGGCTCTTCGCTCGAAGCCGCCCCCCCCATTTGACGAAACTAAGGCGTGAGCACCCAAACGCCGCTTTCCAACTGGAAACCCGGAAGCACTTTCCAACCGAAAACCCGGAAGCACTTTCCAACCGAAAACCCGGAAGCAACCGAAAACCCGGAAGCGCCGTCGAAACAAGATGGCGGCGCCCAAGTGGTTGGGGACCCCTGCTGTAAATAGTCTCTTCAGCCGGAACCTCAAGTTTCTCATGTGATTGCTCTGGTATCCTACAGGTTATAGTGGGTATTCCTACTGTGTTTACTTCAGTAAGTCCTGCTGCCCTGCTACCACAACTCGAAAAAGAATGGCTGCTTAAACCACTCGAGTAGAGACAGCACGAAATTTTCTGCTGCTTCTGCAGCAATTATCACCACTCGCAGATAGAAGTTTCTGTAGCACCAAATCTTTCGAGCATAGCAGAATGAAACCAGAATCAGGTACAATTGGAAATGTTTGGCAATAGTATCAACAATTGGGGGCATGGCACTTACGCTTGGTTGCATCAAGAAATCCCCTAAGTATTCTTGTTTAACAATGTAGTTGAAATTATAATCTGGAATCAAGGTGCCTATAAGAAGTTTATTGAATTCATTTTTTAAAAATTAGTAGAGTGTTGGATGATCTTTTTCTTGTTGGGATTAATATGTAATTGAAATGTTTGTATTTGTTCTATTTAGGCTATATCCTAATCATACTATTGAATTATTCTTGAGAGTGGTGGGATATATTTCTAAGCACATGTCCATAGAATCTCATCTATCATTAACCTTTACTTTCAGTTTTAGTAAAAATTGAATCTAGAATCTATATGCACATTATTATTTTTTTAATATAATTTGAATATAAATATTTAAAATTATAATAAACTGCCCTGCATTCACATATAAGTATAAATAAATATATCTATATATAAAATTGCACTATTTTGTGGATTTCTAATATATTTCTTTTTTTTAAATCAAAATTGAAGAACCAGATACCCACAAATGCATTATTTGGACATTCAATAATTATTGTGGAGGTAGGATTTTTAACATAGCATTAGGGCATGACAGTGGTGGGATGCTACCGGTTCTGCCCGGTTCTATAGAACCAGTAGCTCTGAAGAGCAGCAGACACTGAACCTGTTCTGTGTTTGCTGCTGTTTGGCCCACCTGCCCGCCCAGGCTCTTACTTGTCCATTATTTCCTGCTTTTTCAATCTCAGCTGCTTTGCGCGGCACAGCTGAGGTTGAAAAAGCAGGAAAAAAGTGGCTTTTCAAATGCTGCGCACCCACACGCAGTGCTTTTCAGCTGTCCGGGTGGCACAGCTGAGGGTTTTTTTACACGCGCGCGCAGCGTAGTCACCTAATTGGTAGTAACCCCGGTTGAATCCCACCCCTGGTGGAGACATAGGTTTTTCAAATGTTACCAGGGTGATAATGATGACAAAGGTAAGAAAAATAGTTCCTCTAGGTAACCTAATTTTATCTAGTAGCCTTTTCTTCCTACATAGCCTGGTGCATATTGTGAGATTTGCCATTTCACTCATAAAATAATAATCTTCACAATTATTGTTATTGTTTGTATGATAATATGAATCAAAGACATTCAAAGCCCGTATTAAGGTGTGGCACAATATATAAAATACCTAACACCCTTCAACCACATGAAAAAGCAACCTCCATTTTCCTGGGCAATATGATGCCAAGTTGGGGGAAGCCAAAAGCCTGCAGAATTTATTTTTTTAATTATTGTTTAATCTCTGCTTTTCAGAGACTTTTGAGTGCCATCATAGATGTCATATTACCATTGGAATGTTCAAAGACAGGATTTCTCCTTTTGAGGAGCTGGGATGGTGGGTACAAAGCAGTGGCTCCCAACCTTTTGGGCACCAGGGATCAGTTTTGTGGAGAGAGGTTTTTCTGTGGACCAGAGGGGGCATGGTTTTGCATGCTGCCTGTATCCCGCGGATGGGGTTTCTGGCATATCACAGCCTGGTACCGATCCACAAACTGGGTGTTGGGGACCCCTGGTGTAAGGAAACCAAATGGATCCTTTCAATCTTGTAGTTGTTACGCCTTAAATTTACCCCTAAAGGTTCCCCTCGCACATACGTGCTAGTCGTTTCTGGCTTTCTAGATGCTCATATCTGTTACAAAGCCAAAGAGCCAGCGCATGGAACACTGTTACCTTCCCACCAAAGTGGTCCCTATTTTTCTACTTGCATTTTTACATGCTTTTGAACTGCTAGGTTGGCAGAAGCTGGGACAAATAATGGGAGCTCACTCCATTACGCGGTGCTAGGGATTCGAACCGCTGAACTGCCGACCTTTCTGATTGACAAGCATAGCATCTTAGCCACTGAGCCACCGCATCCCAAGTAAATTTACCCCTACTCCTGGTCTATATTTTAAGGTGTTACCTCTGTGCATCCTCATAATCATTTTTCTTAAAAGAGGTGTAAGGCTTCAAGAATGCTAAATAACTACCTTACCCCATTCCCTTATTTCTGCTACTGGCATGATAATTGATATTTGATACTGCTACTACTACAGCCATAAAAAAAAAATCTCAATCTGTTCAATATCACAAAAAGTCCTGGCTGCCTCTGAATATGTCAGGGTTGAGAAAACAGCAATAGACACTAGGGAATATTTCCTTCTCTTCCATCCATGTAACCTTCCATTGAAGATACCTTCTATCTAAGGTTGCCTGGTATTTCCATTTTTCTCCCTCATCTTTTTCTCTGGACATCTTTCATGCTATGAAAGAATTTCCTTGGGGAGTTGCCTTCTTGATGCAGACCGAGGACATGGTAGACATCCCATCAATCTATTTCCCTTAACATGTATCAACCACATTCTCAGTAGAATTACGTTAGAAATCTGCATTTCATCTCAGCAACTTCAAATCAAGAGAAAGATGTTTCCTTGCAAACACCAGGAGTAGTAAAGGATTTGGATTTCTTACTGGGTTTTCCTTGAAACCGTCAAGAACTTCCTTCTGTTCCACTCCCAACCAAATAAGTACTTTCATATGTGTCTTTGAGGCAGGGTTAAACTCGGTAGATTAAATTTGTAAACACTACAGTATGTTAGAAAAGATAATGTCAGGCACAAAAAATCAGGATCCTTTGTAAGGCTGCGGCATAGAAGATTTATTCAAGCCTATACACAAGAATCTGGTCAACTAAACTTGCTACTTGATAAGGATCAGAAGTGGTTGGACTTGGAGCATTTGTGGGAGCACAAGGATTCTAACTGATGATGTGCTTAACTCCGCTCCCCTAACTCTGCCTGCTCTTCTCCTACAGTATTTTATAAATTTCCGTGATCTCAAATTTTTTTCTCTTCAAGTTATTTGCCTGGGATATGCTCTGTGAACAGATAAAGATGCACGTAGCTATTGTACTAGGAAATACATGGCACCCGCCCAATAATATAAGTAGTCAAGAATTCACTCAATCTTCAGCTACATAAATTTTTATACAAGATCTTCTAGAGATACCTAGCAAAAGCACTTTCCATATTTATTCATCTAATCTTCGTGTTATGGAGCCAGGAATAAATCTCCATTGCCATGAATTCTCACTGAAAATTGAACACAGTCCTTTGAGCATTAGCTTAGCTCTGCTGTAAAGGAATGCAGCAATATTGTTGTTATAACAAGGTACTTAATATCTCATGGTTGTAGAGTCATGATAAGAAATAATCCACATGCCTCCTACATATGTTTGTATGTGTATTTTCAAGCACATAGCTATTTTAAATTCAGCTACCTTCACTGATTGCTTATCTTGCTTATCCTGCCTTTTCCTATTTCTTGCACATTTACAACACAATGCTGTTTTTATCTTCTGTGGAAGGAATACTATTGTCCCATGAATAAATATTTTAATGGTGGAGGACTCTAACCTGAGACAGAGATGGAATCTGTCATTTGTCATTTTGTACAAAACATCTTTCTTTATTCTGGAATGCTTTCTTAACTCCCTTTGTGAAACTTGGTATATACTGGTCGTCCTTGACCTACGTTCACAATTTCTGTTGCTAAGCAAGGCATTAAGTGAATTTTGCCTCACGTTACGACCTTTCCTGCCACAGTTGTTAAGTAAGTCACTTCAGTTGTTAAGTTAATAACTTGGTTGTTAAGTGAATCTGGCTTCCCCATTGACTTCGCTTGTCATAAGGTCACAAAAGGTGATCCCATGTCCCTAACTCCAACCCTTCCAAGCTCTGTTTTTGATGGCAGAGAGTTGCAGGAGGCTGTCCCAGATGAAAAGGGAGCTCGGGAGCCTGTTTTTGCTAGCGGAGCACTCGGGGTACCACATGCGCCCCCAACACGAGTGATGTCAAGATGGCCACACGCACCCTGGCCACGCCAAACACAACCCTCAATGAAATCAAGTTTGACACTCTTGGTTTAGATCAAATATGTAGTTAGTGTCAACTATAAAATGTATATACAAAATGACCAATTACCTCCAATAACCTTATGCTCAGACAACTTTGGGCTACTGAGGTGATTATCTAGGCATTTCAAGAATGCCTTGTTTTCCCCCACTCCCTTTTTCCAGCAGCTAAAAAGACTAAAGGAGTATCTTTTTAGTTGACATTCAGCTCCCCTCACTTCCTGACTCTCTCTCTAAATCCATGCTTGAGCCTGACAGTCAGTCAGTCAGTTAGTTAGTTTTCACATTTCTTAACCTCTCAGCTCCCTCCCTCCCCTACACCATTATGCTGTAAAATTGCCAGGAGCTACTGGTTGAGCATTTTCTGGTCCCATGTCCATGTTTACACTATCTAACATCTTCCTCAGCTTTGCAGTCAGTCTCCACCTAATGCAAACACTGCCACCAGCTACCAAGTCTATGGAGATTCTCAGTCGTCCAGGTCCTGGTTGTCCCAAAAATGCTTTTTCAAAAGGCGACTTGGACTTTCTTTGTTTTTCTTTGGAGACGTTTCAGTTCAGGACTGAAGAAGCTTCTTGGATGAGAAGTGAAACGTTTGCAAGGAAAAACAGAGAAAGGCCAAGTGCCTGTTGAAAAAGCATGTATAGACACTAGTGTTCTGACCCAGGCTTCATCAAATGTAATTAAACACAAACTTATTTTAAAAGCAAAACCTATTTTATTGCAATGCTGGGAATTACTGTCATTCCCAGCCAGAACTAATCATAAACAGTTCCCCAAGATAAGCACACGCTTTTCAGTGCTGTGGAATGCTGCCAAAAACAGAAGTATCCAAATTAATTATAACAGAAACCAACCGAAGTACCAGAAAAAACCAACCAGAGTACACACAGCTTCAAGGAGGACTCGGAATCTATCGAACTACTTTGCTTCTGGCAAAGGTTTCGTCATTGAGGCCCAACTTTTATCCCTTATGGGAGGGGCAATCACCTCCTAGTTTTACTCCCGAATCGCCCCTTCTGTTTCAGCTGCTCTCGCCATCTAGCAGCTCTGCGCACATGCGCACTGGGAACAGGCTCCCCTGGGTCCTCTTCCTCGCTGCTGCCAGACTCCGAAGGCTCCATAGGCAGCTCCCCACTCCCAGCTGGTCCTGGCCCCATCCCTGCATCTGACGCAGGACCCTCGTCCGAGTCCTTTCCAGACTCCCTGACTGGTCCCCTTTCTTCCCCACTGTCTGATTCCACCACCGGCTGCACCGGCTGCTGGCGAACCACAACAACTAGCTAGCAGCTTTGAGACACTAGCTACCACATCTCCCTAATGGTGCTAATTTACCCAATTGGAGGTTGTTGGCTGCACTCCAGTACTTCATGGAGGCATCCAGCTACTTTGTAGTCGATGAAATTACATTTTGAATGTCTCCAAAATGCAATGCACATGCAATGGTCCTTCTAGAATGGTGTCTCAAAAGCGCTTTTTCCAAAAGGCAACTGGACTTTCTTGGAGGTTTTTTATTTTCCCCTTTGAAAACATTTCACTTCTCATCCAAGAAGCTTATTCAGTTCTGAACTGAAGAAGCTTCTTGGATGAGAAACAAAACATTTTCAAAGAAAAATAAAATAAAATGAAAAAGTTAAGTTGCCTTTTGAAAAATGCCCCTTTGGGACAATCATGATCCGGAATCGGAGGTCTCCAAACTTGGCAACTTGAAGACTTGTGGACTTTGCTGACTGAGGAATTCTGGGAGTTGAAATCCACAAGTCTTCAAGTTGCCAAGTTTGAGGACTCCTGATCTGGATGATTGAGAATATTCATAGACATACTTCCAAAATGGTAGTATCAATGGGGAAAGAAACAATGGATGAGAGACCTAAGTCAGTCCATCAGAGGTCTCATAATGGAAACATACTAGGTTCCTACATTTAGTTTAGTTTAGCTTATTGTCATTGCACCTTGTACAACAAAATCAAACACCATCTTCATGACCATGAAAATAAACACAAACACACATCCTTCACCCTCCACACATTGAACCAAAAACCCCTGACACCGCACCAACACTGCACTATACAGCAGAATTCAAAAGAGCTACTGCCCTGGGATATAAGCTGTTTTTCAGCCTATTTGTGCTTGGTTTTATTATCCTGTACTGTCTGCCAGATGGTAATAGTTAAAAAAAAAAAAGGGTACCAGGATGAGATGGATCTTTGAGAATGTTTTGAACTTTTTTAAGGCAACGGGAGATATAAAGCTCTTCCAAAGAGGGGAGAGGGCAACCAATGATCTTCTGGGCAATGATGTTAACCCTCTGGAGTGCTTTCCTATCTGCCGCTGTACAATTGGCAAGCCATACGGAGGTGCAGTAGGTTAAGATACTCTCTATGGTACAGCGGTAGAAGGTGACCAGCAGTTTTTATTGTTATAAACAGAGTAAAGTAAAATCACAATCCTAACATACTGCATGCAAACCCTGAAAAGGATATAGGGGACTTTAGACTTTAAACAAATAGTAATATATCTGATATATCATACCTAAATTTCAAATGTACCTTAGTTTGATTTCTTAGAAGCCCTGAGAACAGCAGTTCTGTAATGCAAATATACGGTGCGTGTTGGCAGGGAAAATCCTTTGAGAGTTCTCTGTACTATCTCAAGCTGTATTTCCTTTGATGCTCTGGGGAAGCTATGACAATGGTTTAGTAATAGGATACTAGAAATGGAACCAGCATCGAACATTTTGGAGAAAGCTATATATTTCTTACACCACATTGGCTTCTACTGCATATGAATGAATACTGTTCTGCATTCGCATCGTTGAATTCCAGTAGTGTCTGAAGATGCATGTTCCCACAGGGAGATATATTTCCTGTTCCCTCCCAATAAGAGGAAAGAAATAAGGAAAAAAAAAACCTATATTATGCAGAATAATTATAGTGCCTGATTTTGCATATAATGTATTAATTGGGGAGGGGAGAACAAGAGAGAAATAGTATGATTAATAGTATAATGAAGGGTATCTAAGGAAAACATTTCAGTTCATTTAAATTCGTTTCGGAAGCCTGATATTCGCATTCTGCAGCACATGATGAGAATATTAAAACATTTGAAAGGACTTCTACTGTCAATGGCATTCTCAGTTTAGTTCTTATTGCAGAATAGTATACATTTGCTAAAATTCCATTTAGACTTTTTTTTTGATGAGCACCAGAAAATGTTACGAGGCTCTGAGGCTGTGCCTCTAGGCAGTTCAAATTTGTAAAGAATATGAAGGGCTTGAGTGTCGAAGTTTAAAGGCAAATATACTCCATATTGTCTTCTCGTGATTGATGTGGGAAGTGTATTGAACCTATTCTTTTCATGTTTCGTGTAAAATATTAATGAGACATGGGGGACTGGAAGTACAGTCACTCAAAAGATGGAGAGGTTTTTTTTAAAGGTATAGGTAGTCCTCAACTTATAACAGTTCGTTTAGCGACCATTGAAAGTGGTGGGATTCAAATATTTTTACTACTGGTTTGATGGGCATGGTGTGGCTTGGTGGGCATGGCAGGGGAAGGGTACTGTAAAATCTCCATTCCCGCCCCATTCCTGGGGGAAGGATACTACAAAATCCCCATTCCCTCCCCACCCCACTAACCTGCTTTCCAGCTCTGTTCTCCTGTGCAGGGCAACAAAAGAAGACCCAGCCGATCAGCTGGGACTCAGGTGGCAGAGAATAAATGGGGCCGGGGCCAGTCAGAGGTGGTATTTGCCGGTTCTCGGAACTACTCAGAATTTTTGCTACTGGTTCTCCAGAGCTGATCAACCTGCTGAATACCACCTCTGTTTCAAAGTTACAATAGCACTGAAATTCAAATGGTTGGCAACCGGTTCATATTTACCTTATACCTGATTCATGATGACCTTTTGAGAACCTCTGACAAGCAAAGTCAATGGGGAAGCCAGATTTACTTAATAACCATGTTACTAACTTAACAACTGCAGTGATTCTCTTAACAACTGTGGCAAGAAAGATCGTACAGTGGGGTTAAATTCACTTAACAAATGTCTCGCTTAGCAACAGAAGTTTGGGGCTCAATTGCTGTTGCATGTCAAGGACTACCTGTAATTGCTCTTACAGTAAGGTGAACTTTTGTCATTCTCCGCTATTACTGAAGGTGAATGGTGTCTAATTAGCTTGAGGGCAAGGTGGAACGTGTTGTAAATTCTCTCCTGGGAACTATTGGGGTGGAGCGTTGAGTGCACTGAAGACAAATCAGCCTTACCACCTCTACAGAATGAATAGACAAACATCACACTACACTCAAATGAAATTCCCATATAATGTCATTGATGTAAATAAGCAATTGTTGTAAATAAACAATTGATGTAAATAAACAATTGAACTAATGGCTGAGTTCATCTGACTCTAAACTAGGGGTGTCAAACTCGATTTCATTGAGGGCTGCATCAGGGTTGTGTTTGACCTTGGGGGGGCAAGGGCCATGGGCAGGGGGGCCATGGGCAGCTCAACATCACTCATCAAGCCTCCATTTTTGGCTGCGATGGCCTCCTGCAGCCCTCTGCCAGTGAAAACAGAACTCCGTTTTCACTGGGCCGTTGCGGCCAAAAACAGCCCAGGAGGGTCACACATGGCCCTCCTGAGCTCCATTTTTGGTAGCAGAGGCACCGCAGGCTGGTCCTTCACTGTTTTCAGGGCAGGCCTGCAGGCCAGATCTAAGCACCTTGCAGGCTGCATCCAGCCCGCGGACATTGAGTTTGACACCCCTGCTCTAAACCAAAGATGCAATGGGACAACAGTTATGAGAAGACTTGGTATGAAAATACAGATAAACAGCCTCTATTCAAAATTAACTAGCAAACAGAGTATTAGTAGATACGAAGCTTTCTTCTGAGTCATTCCCTGGCAAAAAGTGCCATAACATGAAAATTACAGAGATATTTCTTTGGTACAGTAATTATTGCAGCTACTAGATTTTAATTAATATTTTCCTGAGTGCTTAAAATGATGGAGAAGAGGGAAAAAGTTTTCTTAACTGTCTTAGATCAAAGATGTCCGCATGAATAGGCTAGGGCAATGATGCTGAACCTCATTTTCCACATATTTGGAAAATGCCTAACTTGACTCTTCCAGCATATCACACAGATACATACGCATACACACACACAAACAAAAGGGAATACTTTACATACTCATTTGTTTTCTTTAAAAAATGCAGTCTAATTTTGTGATAATAGGTATTATATAGAGAAATACCAAATAATTACAACATGGAAATAACAAGTAAACAAACTTATTTTTGGAGCCTGCAGGGGCCACGCAAGAACATGGCCCTTTGTATAATTTCCAGAAAGTTCAGTGGTTGTGCGAGAAGAAAACCCATCCACCCCCCATTGTCACATAGCTTCTGCAGCCCCAACATAAGAATGGGGTGAGCTTTTGAGAATACAGTCATACCTCAGCACTCAACTGCTCCAAAACTTGTCAAGTTCAGTTCTCAATAATTTTGTTAAGTAGAAATCTTGTCCCAGCACTTATTTTTCTCATGGTCGTCGACGCCCAGGGAAGAACTTGCTAACATCAGCTGCTTCGTGATTCTCTGTTTCTTCCAGCCAAAATAGCAGGTCATGTAGTAAGTCACATGGTTTTCTCAGTGTTGTGGCCTGCCGGCGGCCAGCAGAGTCGGACAGTGGGGAGGAACATGGGCCAGTCCTGGAGTCTGGGGAGGGCTCAGATGAGGGATCTGCGTCCGACACAGAGATGGGGCCAGGGCCATCTGAGAGTTATGTGCTGACTCTGGATCCTCCAGAATGTGACATCAGCGAGGCAGAGGAACAGGGGGAGCCTGTTCCGAGTGTGCACTTGTGCAGAGCTGCCAGAAAGCAAGAACAGTTACTGTAAGACAAAAGGGGCAACTCGGAGTAAGGTTTGAGGATGATTGGCCCCTCCCATAAAACATAAAGGAGGAGCAAAGGGATATGAGCCTTTGCAGGAAGCAACTTTGTTCTGGTCGGTTTAAAATCTGAAGCTCCATGTTGACTTTGTCCTCTGTTTGTGGCAAGATTCTGGCAGTCATAAAACATTTTGTACACACGTTTTATAATTGTCAGTTTGGCCTTGTACAGCTAATTGGCAATTTAGTCGTTGGCAGCATTTCAAGGGAGATAAAGGTGGGTGCTTATTAGTCTTATTCCGAAAGACTGTGGCAGACTTCTGTTGGACTATTCATAAACTGTTTGGGACTCATTACGGGCTGTGAATGCATATAATTCACAGCCATTGAAATAAAAACAAAGTTTTTGGGAACAGCATATGATTGTTACCGTCTCAGGAAGCCTTGGTCAGAACAGTCAGTACTCATTGGTTTTAGTATTTGTTGCATCTTCTGGAATGAATTTCCAATGAATACCAAGGTACCACTGTGGTTGTCAGGTATTGATGAATGTTGGTATGTCACCCAAAATATTGTAGCGTATCACCTTTGACATGCGTGTCATCAGTTTGCCATCACTGGGCTAAGGTGTGGGTCTACCAATATATTTTTCGAAGCTGGAGGTATAACCTGTCTTTCATCTTCCTATAATTTTAGTTACAGTTTAATTACTGTATGAGCTGCAGTGGCACAGTAGTTAGAATGCAGTACTGCAGGCTGCTTCTGCTGACTGCTGGCTGCCAGCAGTTTGGCAGTTCAATTCTCACCAGCTCAAGATTGACTCAGCCTTCCATCTTTCCAAGGTCGGGTAAAATGAGGACCCAGATTGTTGGGGGCAATAGGCTGACTCTGCTTAGAGAGGGCTGTAAAGCACTGTGAAGCGGTATATAAGTCTAAATGCTATTGCTATTGCTACCTAAGGCCACAATATTTAATAAGAAGTAACTCCAAATGAAAACAGTGATTTGATTTCAAGTAAATAGTACTTAAAATGAAATTGTCATTTCTCTGATTTTTCACATAGAATCTTCTTGTTGCAAATGGGTTAATTAAAACCTTTCATTGTCCCACTTTTTTCATCAAATTCGTCTTTGCGAAAATTTATGCAGTGCTGCCCTGATAACAATGCCTTGCATTTAAATTCATGCTTAGATTTGAAACTCTTAGTTTACCATTGCATCCTTCATTTCTAATTAGGCTTTCTCTATTCTATTTCCTTAGAGAGGACAGAAATTACAGACATTTTGTGCGTAGACCCATAAATAAAATTATGAAACATAATACAGACTTACTGGAGAAAAATAGCCCTGCAGAGCTCATAATTTCAAGATATTCCAGAGATATATTTTTGCAAGAAAATTGCTAAAGAGGACTATTAAGATAATACATATTAACAAAGCTGCAGAAACAAAGATAAGAAGATAAAAACACCCATTGGAGAGACATAAGAAATATATTGCAAAAACAAGTATACTTTTTTTAAAGAAAAGTTTTAAGCCGTAATATCACTCTTAAATCATTATTTCTGCTTTCTGATTACTCCATAATGTAATGCCTATAATGTACTGGATGTTTTTTTTTCTAGCTCCTCAGAGAAACTTTGAAATCGCTTTCAAGATGTTTGATCTAAATGGTGATGGAGAAGTGGATATGGAAGAATTTGAACAGGCAAGTTTTCGTTTCTTTTTTCCTTTCTGACGTAATTTTTAAGAAGGTGAATTCATGCAGTTCTCTGCTCTTAGGAGTACTGTGTGTACATAATCCATGGCGGCATGGTTTCCATCTCTATGTCAAGCCGTCTTCTTCAACAAACCTTCCAAGTGTGTTAGGCTACTTCTGGCAATGCTGGCTGGCAATCCCATTTTTTTTCTTTCTCTCCTCCCTACCCTTTAATTTCCTCTTTCTTTTCAGTCTAACTGATTTCCAGTTGTTAGTGAGCTTGCTAAATTGTCGTTGGATTGTCTGGTTTTTTTTTTAAGGTATTGCCCCCTTGGCTATTTTAAAAGATACACACAGTTCCAAACAGACAGCTAACTTCCTCTTGTTCTTGTCTTCTGGGGTTCAATCAATATCTGTCATTGCTACTAGAGGGATTGTTTTTCAATTACCTATAAAATATCTACCCAAAAAACAAAAAGACTGCATCTCTCTTAACAACAATGCATATGTGCTTTTCTATTGCTTTAAGGTTTTCATAAACTGCTTTTCTACTGCAAAAAAACACTTCCAAACCTCCAAAAATATTCTAATATTAAATGAGGGAGAGTCCCCAGAGGTAAATCTACAAAGGGGGAGAAAAATAAAAGCTTTAGCAGAAAGATAGATAGTTAAACTGATTTCCTGACAAGAGGGGAAAAATACTACCAAAGGGAACAAAGAGGAAGAAATAAATGTACTTTTAATCATTTGTCTCAATTACCACAAAATAACATTGAAACAATATCAACGTTAATTATTATTTATGTGCAGTTTTGCAATTAGAGGGATTTTCTTTACTTTCAGAAGCAAAACATTGGAGGTGTTTTAGGAAGCTGAAATAAGTATGTACAATTGAAGCTACATGAATTTAATCTTGGGGTTTTTTGCTTTTTATTAAAAAAAAAATCCAAGCATAGTTTTGATGTTAGTTCCATCACAAAGTGAGAACTTTACAGAGAGCCTGTGAAACCAATAAATCAAATTAATTTAAAAACAGATAAAAATAAAGATGCTTTCTAATGTACTTAACTCCTGATGACTAAATGGGTATAAATATGCCATCATGCCACTAAATGAAGGGTCTGTGAGAATCATATAAAAGAACAAATCAAAAATTTTAATGGACAGTTGAAAAGCATTATGCTATATGAGTAACCAATACTTCATCATTAATGTATTACAGCAAAATGACAACTCTTTTTGTTGTTTGTTGTAGCCTGTTAAAGTGACTGAGGTCCCTGATTGTAATAGATTGTTAAAACCAATACACAATTAACATCTTTCTGAGCCTTTATTTCTCTGGTATTGTCGGTACAAATAATCAAGATGTCTTATTAGAAAGCCTGACCTTCAAAATGATTCCAAAACAACTGTTTTGAAGCATTTGAATCTGCATTATATCATTTTGCATTTGGATCACTCTAAACCTCACTCTTTTAGAATGATTAATAAGTCATGTTAAATATGTTCAGGTTTTGAAATTCATCTTCGGTAAATTTTAAATGAATTTTCTTACAGATCCAGACAGCAGTGTATATAACATTTGTGTATTTTTGTTCATAGCTAAGACCTTGATTTTGCAGGCAGAGCTATTTTACTGATATTTAATGAGCTCTGAAAATAGAGCCTCCAATATGTCGTAATCTCTGCCAAGCTCCAGCTGGCAGTCCATAAATAAAGGAAGACAATGGTTTCCCTCCCTTACTCATCTCACAGTTTTATTATTTTTATCACTTTTTGCATTTCCAGCCTACTTTTCTTCCATGAGTTCAGGTATGAGCTTTTCTGCCTCAGGATTTCCCCCAAACCTGATGAGGACTGCAAGCTACCAGGCTAAAAATGGACTAGCACTTGATCTCCCAAGTCCTACCTTAACATCTTAACAACCATATCACACAGATTGTAAATCTGGGTTTGTTTTGGTTTGGGCCATTACGCCAAATTAGGAATCCTTGGACTTTAGCAGAAATATAAGTCTTGTGCTGTGCCCTTCTGGATCGAGTGTGGGGTGCTTCATTTTGCCTTTTGCCAGTGCCAACTTTAGAAAAAAATCTCTTTCCAAATGCTTCCAAGATAGAAATAAAATAACATTTAAAAAGAAACTTGGAGGTCTTCTAATCCAGGGGTCTCCAACCATGGCAATTTTGGCAGACTTCAACTCCCAGAATTCCCCAGCCAACTTTGCTTTGCTTTTCTGGCTGAGGAATTCTGGAAGTTGAAGTCCACAAGTCTTAAAGTTGCCAAGGTTGGAGACCCCTGTTCTAGTCCAACCTCCTGCGCAAGCAGGAGACCCTATAACAGTGATGGTGAACCATTTTGTTGTGGTGTGCCGGAAGTAAGCAGGTGCCGGCACCCACAATGCAATGCGCCCCGCTTCCCCTGTGCATGCACATGCACATGCAACAGCCCCGCCCCGCCCCCTTACCTGCACTGCACAGGAGAACAGCGCTGGAAAGCAGGTTAGTGGGTGGGGAGGGAATGGGATTTTGCAGTAACCTTCTCCTGCCACGCCCACCAAGCCTGAAAATGGCCCCATTTTGGCACTTCTGGTATTTCTGGAAGGCCCGTTTTTCGGCCTCCCGAGGCTGCAGAGGCTTCCCTTGAGCTTCTGGGAGGGCGAAAACGGCCTCAAACAGGCCGAAGATGAGCTGGGAGGCGCATGCATGCACAGCGCAGGTAAGTTTGGCTGGGGCTCGTGTGCCATAGGTGTGCCATCACGGCCCTATAACATTTCAGACAAATGGTTGTCCAATCTCTTCTTAAAAGCCTCCTGTGATGGAGCACTCATAACTTTTAGAGGCAAATCATTCCACTGATTAATTGTTCTAACGATCAGGAAATTTTTCCTTGGTTCTAGGTTGGCTCTCTCCTTGATTGATTTCCATCCATTGCTTCTTGTCCTGCCTTCAGGTGTTTTGGAGAACAAGTTGAATCCCTCTTCTTTGTGGCAGAGATTTTGGAACACTGCTATCATGTCTCTCCAGTCCTTCTTTTCATTCAGATTGCATATTCCTTTCTAAGGCTGGAATATCGTCTGACTTTAGAGGCGTCAGATTCCTTAGCGAAGTCTTGCAGGAAGCATAACTGCCCAAGAGACTCAGACAACACAGCAAGGAGCTTCAATTTTTATGATAGTTCTAGAACAAGGGTCTTCAAACTTGGCAAGACTTGTGGACTTCAACTCCCAGAGTTCCTGAGCTAACATGACTGGAGGAGGAATTCTGGGATTTGAAGTCCACAAGTCTTAAAGCTGTCAAGTTTGAAGACCCCTGATCTAGACCCATTACCAACAACTGACCTGCTGAGTGGCCTTCAGATTGATACAGAATTTGCTCATGTTTTTCCTCATATAAAAATGTTTTTGCCTTTCTTTTGTCACTGTTGGTGGTTGGGAGACTATTGCATGTTTTTTATTTCCCACTTGTCTACACAGAATCCCTTGCCACAAATGAAAGCTTCATGAGAGAAGGAAAGGGAGAAAGTTACGAAACCCTTAAGATGCTCCCTCCCTTCCCTCCCACCATCAATGGGGTTTTGGGAAAAGTTTAATAATCCTTTTCCAACAGGGACAAGAGGGACTACAGCAGCCTCTTTTAAAAAGCATGTAAAATTTTAAAATGGAAATTACCGCATTTTATATCTGAAGGTACCATATTCTTTTTTATGATATCGTTTTCCTGTACCTTCTGTCTACATCAGTCTTCCCATTGAGATGGTTGAGTTATAATATTACGCATTAAAATAACATGAAAGGTCATACCTCCTATTATTGTAGGAGGAAGTTAGAATGCAGAATATATTCTGTACTTAAAAAATAACTCCATTGCAGTGGAACATTAAAAACTGGCAGACTCCTGACCAGTTCGGAAAACAAGGTTTTTTCCTGGGATGAAAAGACTGCAATGATTATGTCAGAGGAGAAGTTAGGGCAGTAACCTTTCATTTCTCTGGAGTCTAAATTGTATTGGAATATCACATAATAAAAAGAAACATTGTAAATTCAATTCTCTATTGGATGATTAATAACCTGTCCAGGAATATTGCCAATAATTGAAATCTTGTTCCTGCTAGGAATTTATGCCGAATATTCCTTTGTTTCATTGAGTTATTAAAGGTATTTCTTAGCTTTCCTTCAAGATAGCTGTCTTTCGAAGCCAGCTTTCAAAATACAACATACATTTCAATCTCAACATCAGAAATCAATCTGAAATGATTTTATAAATGAAGCGGTTAAAGTAAGTCAGATCCAATATTTAAGCAGCAATATATACGTTTTTTCGGTATTCTTGACCTCTTTGTTTACAGATTGTCGGTACTGATCTACTTTCTCATTTTTTTTAAATTTGAATCTGATTTTAAATTCATATGCACAATTGAAGAGCAGCTGGGATTGTTCTGCATTTTTAATTCTATTTAGTGGCTTAGTAATCATGCTGCTATTGTCAGGGTTAGAATTAGAGTTGCCAGGTTAGTCTGACCATTTTGTTTGTGTGAAAATAACCTCATTCTTCACTTCTGCTGTCTCACTGAAATCAATAATCTCAGAACAAGATCCCCAGAAATGGTCAAATACTGCAACAATTGTTTGTTTCTCTACGTGCAGTGTATATGTCCAGCTTTTATTTCCATAAAACATCAGAGGGAAAAAAATTTCATGATTCTCATCTCTGCAGATAGAAACAGCATCTGAATATCTTTCCCAAAGCATTGTATGTTCCTCTATCAAATGCTGGTCTGTGACAATTGATTCTCTTTTTTTGTTGATAGTTAATTCTGTAAGGCAAAGGCTAACCACCACTTCAACATTTGCTCATTCTAAGGCAGTTTGCTACACCTCTTGTCATTGATTTGATCTTCTTTATATTCAAAGTTATTCCTGTTTTTTCCACCATGCCCCTTGAGTTTCATCATTGGAGTTTGCAGGTCAGTTGTATTTTCAACTGTCAAAGAGACATCATCAGCACAATTATTGTTTCTTCCTCCAATTTTAAATTTTCATTGTTTTCCAGTCCAGCTTCAATCCATAGATAGATAGATAGATAGATAGATAGATAGATAGATAGATAGATAGATAGATAGATAGATAGATAGATTCAACAGATAGATTAAATAAAGAAGGAGAGGTTATATATACATCCTACTCTCATTCCTTTGTCAAATTGGAAACAGTCTGTTTCTTCATGTTCCATTCATGCTCTGGGCTTCCTGATCTATAATACAGGTTTCATGTGAAGACAGTCAGATGTTTGGTATTCCCGTGTTACTGAACATAGCTTGACATGGTTGGCACAAACAAAGGCTAATCAATGAAGCACACGCTGATTGGGAAGGTGGCATTCTGGGACTTTCTCAATTATCCTTAGTACATCCACAATATCTCTTGTTCCTCAGCCTTATTTAAAATCAGCTTGAACATCTGGCATTATTCTTACCACGTAATGCTGTGATTTATGTTGGATGTTCCTCAGCATTTTTTCCCCCTAGCATTTGAAATTGAAAACCTTCCAAAATAGTTTGCATACTGAGGCTTACTTGGTAAAATACCAAAGCTGTTTATAACTGCCTTCTCCTACATAATACGAAATGATGCTTTCTTCAATTGTCGCCAGAGCAATCAACTGCCTCTAGCATTTTCCTATATTGCTGCTGTGCAATGTAGGTGCCTCTTATTTTAGCTGGAAAGCTGGGATGATCTTCATGATTTGGTGACCATGCTGAGAAGATGTACTCTTGGAATACACCCTGGCATTCCATGCTCATCCATCCAAGGACCTCCCTCTCTGTCCCAATGAGGCAGCACAGCAGGTTTTGAAGGGTCTATAGCCAAAGTGTTTTATGCACCTTGAACTGTCAATGAATTGAATACAGAATACCTTATGCCACCAGACTTGAAATTCTAGACCTAGAAACCTAGAACTACACTGCCTTCAGTCCGATCTAAGTATAGTATATAAAATCATACATTGCAATGTCCTACCTGTCAATGAATACTTCAGCTTCAACCATAACAATACAAGAGCAAACAATAGATACAAACTCAAGGTTAATCGCACCAAATTTGATTGCAGGAAATACGACTTCAGCAACAGAGTGGTCAATGTCTGGAATACTCTACCTGACTCTGTGGTTTCTTCCCCAAACACTTTAACCATAGACTGTCTACTGTTGACCTCACCCCTTTCCTAAGAGGTCTGTAGGGGGCGTGCATAAGCGCACCAACGTGCCTACCGTCCCTGTCCTATTGTTTCTTTTATTTTTCTTATATGTACCCATTTCATGTATTCATAATTATGTTTATATTTATACCTATTATCTTTTAAGCGATTGACAAATCAAATCAAATAAATAAATAGAACATTTTGGGAAGTATGAACAAGTGTTCTGGGCCAGCAGGACATACTATAACATCTCTGTTTTATAAGACAGCTTGGGTTTTTTTAAAAAAAAAGCAAATTGCAGAGTTTCCACATCTCTTTCTTTTTGAAAATCTGACAAGGTTGCAGAGATGGC
Organism: Notechis scutatus; assembly: GCF_049901735.1. Classification (NCBI taxonomy): domain Eukaryota; kingdom Metazoa; phylum Chordata; class Lepidosauria; order Squamata; family Elapidae; genus Notechis; species Notechis scutatus. The sequence continues at coordinate 92,290,634 of NC_142012.1, read as the reverse complement.
AAGGATGAGGTTTGAGTCATTTTGGTTGATCATTTTTTGACTCTGACTAGACATCCATCAAGACAAAAGTACTCTTAAGTTTGGGGAATGCGTTTCACAATTGAGATATCCAAGCCTGAAGCAATTCTGTATGATGCCCCCATGCTTTAATAAAGGAGCTGTAAAAGATTTGCCCACTCCTTCCATTATTGGCCAAACAATATTTGCAAATTTTATGAAAAGGAGCTATGGAACGTTTTTGAAATACTCATCAAATAGAAGAGGCAGCTTTGTTTTCACTGGCCATGCCCTCAACATATCTCTATATCTCTGTGTGTTCTATCTCACTCCACTCCACAGTCAAACCCTACTGAATGACAAGATTTAAAACAGAATTTCTTCCATTACATCTCCCATTGAGATGTATGTAAGATCTCAATATCAAAGAGAAGGATTAGGGAGGATGTCATGCTCCTGGTGGAGACTGACTCTGAGGGAGAGGAGGAACAGCCAACAGGGAGTGGAAGTGTGGCTCCGGATGTTGTGGAAGAGGCTGGGGAAGGGCAGAGGCCGGCTAAGCAGTCAGAGGAGGACCCAGGCCCATCCCCTATCCATCCTAGGGCACGCAGGAAGGAGAGGATAAGTGAGAGACGTGGTCTCCTCGGGAGGAGAGGGCCTTGATCCTCTTCATGGGCTGCAGGTGTGAGAACTGAATAAGAGTTTGGACCTGTGTACTGGCAAACGCTGGAAACAAAGCGTGTGTTATTTTGGTCTGAAGTTATCTTGGTTGGCGCCCTTCCAACAGACCGTGCCTTGTTATCTCCTTGAATTTGGTAAATACTTCTCTTGTTCCGTTGTGGAAATTTCATCATTGTAGTTTGTTTGGTTTTTTATTTCACCTCTATCTGCTCATTAAATTCGGACTGTATTGCTTTCTTTTGAAGACTATTTTTTATTACGTTTTATCTCCAACTGAGTATTATTGAACAGTGGGGCCAAATTGGAGGACATTTATTTACATTTTGGATTTTGTTACATTTGTGTTACACCTTGGGTCAACACATTACCTTCTAGTGCTTAAGGGACTGTCACAAAAAAAGAGGAGATTGACTAGGACACAGAGGGCAGGCCAAGAAGTAATGGATAGAAGCTGGTCAAAAACGGATAACAACCTAAAAATAAGGAGAAATTTTCTGACAGTGAGAGCAATTAAACAATGGAATAGCTTACCTCCTAGGGCTCTGGGTGCTCCATCACTGGATGTTTTCAAAAAATAGACTGGAGAACCATTTGACTGGGATTGTATAAGACTCCTGCCTTGAGCAGTACGTTGGACCAGAAGACCTCGAAAGTCCCTTTCAGTCCTATGATTTGATAATTCTAAGGAGAGGTCATCATAGAATCAGGTTTGCTACTTTCATGTAAAGTTCTGAAAACATTCACAGTCAAGCAAATACAACAAAACATCCACTTCATACTTTGCCATTTAATATCAATTGGAGAACTGATGGATTAGCTCATCATGCATGGTCCTTCCCATCTTAATCATGATTACATTTTCTTTTCAGCTGAACCTACACATGGTTACTCTGAATTGTATATTTGTGAAACCATGCATAGATGGGGTCCTTCTGGTCCTTCTGCTGTGGTTCTTTGTTGGATGTGATTTTTGAGAGGTGTAGTACAGCAGTATCTGGAAGGCCAATGGTTCTCACCAATACTTGAATAGAGCATATTGGGAACACTGGGCATTGCCATGTTCATCTGTAGAGCAACATAGGGATTGTTCTGCATTTCAGCCACATAATCTGGATAATTCTCTGGTGAACAAAGTAATTTCTGAGAATTCAGAAATTTATCAATACACTCTAAAGGGGTTTAAAACTCAACTTAATGTGCACATTAAAATAAATAGTAACTTCAATCATTTTGGGGAGATAATGAAGCTGCCATCTGCCTAGTTATAGCTGGGTATTCAACATCATGGTAGCACAGTAGTTAGAATGCAGTATTACAGGCAAACTCTGCCCACAGCCAGAAGTTTGATCCTGAGCAGCTCAAAGTTGACTTAGCCTTCCATGCTTTCGAGGTCAGCAAAATGAGGACACAGATTGTTTTGGGGGCAATATGTAAACAATGCTTACATTGTAAACCTCCCAGAGAGTGCTGTAAAGCACTATGGTGGGGTGGTAAAGAACTCTAAATATCTATTGCTATTTCTGTTTTGCCATCTATAGGTTCAGAGCATCACTCGTTCTCAGACTAGCATGGGGATGCGTCACAGGGACCGTTCGACTACTGGGAATACGTTGAAGACTGGCTTCAATTCCGCATTGACGACATACTTTTTTGGAGCTGATTTGAAGGGGAAACTGACCATCTCCCACTTCTTGGAGTTCCAGCGGAAACTTCAGCATGACATTCTCAAACTCGAGGTTAGTGTCTAATAATCCACAGGGATCTTGCTTAACTCACTTTCCATTTGCTTACAGATTTGTTATATTAATATCATTAGCTTTCATTAACAGGGACACAGCTTATTTCAGCAGATGGTATAATCTGTGCACCCAGGAGGTCTAATTCCTTTCACTTCCCATGAGAATCCAGATTCTTTTAGATTTCCTGAAATATCCCAGATAGCCAGATGAACGGTTGGTTGATTCTGGAGCAGTGGGCTAAAAAACAACAACTATATTGCTGCACAAAATATTTCTATTCTGCAGTTAAAAAATAACACACTCTTGCTTTTAGTTTTCTGACCTGATTTCATCTATTACATGTGTCCCAAACTTTTCCCCTTTAAGATTAAATGTCTCTCTCCATCTATCTATCTATCTATCTATCTATCTATCTATCTATCTATCTATCTATCTTTCCAGTATTATACACAAAAACGTATTACTTGAAAGCAGATGAGTTTGTTTTTCTTTTTAAAAAATTATATGTTATGTATGTTCTTAAGTTTATGTCAAATTTAATATTTACAGTGTGATAATCTCTCTTTTGTAGGACTAAAAAGGGCATACTGCACATTAATCAATTTCAAGGAATATTTGATAGTTATAACGTAATGCTGTTTGGTTAATTAAAATAGGCTGTCATAAATAACTTAGGTTATAACTGTCTAAAATTAATCTGCTTTTTGAAAAATACAATGAAGTATATCCTAGGTCAGGGGTTCCCAACCTGGGGTGCGAGACGATATTCCAGGGGGTGCGAGAAAAGTCCAGGTAAATAATAGGATATTGGCTATATGTTGGCATTTTTATTTTATTTTGCAATGGATTAACTTTGTTTTCATTTTAGAGTTAAGTATCGTTATTTAGTGGCCGTCACATACATAGCTGAAAAGATTCAATCCTACCATATATTTAACGCGTTCAGTAGTTCCTAAAGTCTAAATTTCAGGGGGTGCAAGGTTCGAGTGAAATTGTCCTAGGTCAACTGCTATTAAAAAAAATTATATTATAATGAATTATATCTGTCAGGGAAAGAAGCATTTCCAAATGTTAATAAACATTAACTATCAGACCACCTGGGTATTTATTTTTACTCCAGTATATCTCTATCCCTTTTTTTAAACACCTTTTAGAGAAAAACTAGAAACATTTATAAACCAGACTAATATTGTATACTCACAAATATGCCCAATTTGATTTGGCAAAGAGGAATGAATTGATCCTAAAACAGGAGTTCCAACAGAAAATCAATTCTTCTTAGTGTACTTTATTTAGCATTTTAAGTGCTACTTAAGTGTACTTTTAAATCAATTAAACCAGCCATGAAGGGTCTCAGTTCTTTATAACCAAATTAGATTGGATTAAAGTTTGCATTTGATATATTTGAATTCTCTTAGAACGTAGAAGCTATTGTCAAAGTCTTTATTTCATTTTGCTAGATAAATTCACATTGTATTTTAATTCTGGAAATCTAGGAGTGTCCAGAATCATCACTCATTTGCATGAATTAATGTTTACATGAATATTAGTTGTCATGTACAAGATTTTCAGAGAGAAACCCTAAATTTGATATTTAAAATTTATACCTGATAGTTTCAATAGTAAATTAAATCTTTTGGCTTCATCTTCAAGAAGAAACCAAGAAAGAAGAAAGATGGACTGAGCATTATGATAAGAATTACAGTATATCTCAAATTACATATTAAATACTGTCCCTGAATGCATTTTTATAGCAAATGAAAACTGTCATGCAGGACAGCATTATTATGACTGAGTTGTTTGCAATCAAAATAAAAGATAAAAACAAGAACATTGCCCGAAATGAAATAAATGTGCAGAATTATTATTATTATTATTTTGAGTTTGAGCTAACAAATATATTGATTTAAAAACATAGGAACATGGAAAACTGGTGGTGGAAAAAGACCTAGTGATCCATTCAGTATGCTATTTGAGTTTAGTTGGGGGGTGTTTTCTTTTTAACTAATTGATTTATTATTTTTCCATTATTATTTTTATTTATTTTTATTTTTGTTGGATAATGGACATGCATGTTTAAACTCAGTTACTGATGATTGACCCACTTACCTTTGCTGAGTTGTTCCACACTTCCACTCCTCTCTATGAAGTCACACTTTCTAACATTACTTTTGAACTTCCCTCCTGTCAATTTGGTGGTGTGGGGGCTCAGCAGTTAAGACGCTGGGCTTGTCATATGCAAAGCCGACAACCCAGATTGAAGACCCAAGCTCCATGCAATGGAGTGAGCTCCCACCCTCGCCCCAGCTCCTGGCAGTCTAGCAGTTCTAAAGCATACAAATGCAAGTAGATAAAGAGGTACCACTTTGGTGGGAAGCTAACAGTGTTCCGTGACATCATGCTGGCCAAATGACTGCGGAAATGTCTTCAGATAGCATGGGCTCACTGGCCTTGAAATGGAGACGAGCACCACCCTCTATAGTCAGCAGTGATTAGCGGTGTAAAATCCACAGGGACTCTTTTATCTTGTTTTAACCTGTCATTTTGAGACTATACCCCTGCGTTCTTGATTTTTGCTTAGTATTGAAAATACTACCTTCTAGAACCTTTAATATATTTAAAGGTTTCAATCATATAGTGACCACAATATGATCGACTTTTGTCTCAACATACATCCACACAAAAATCACCACAATGATGTAATCCCCTATTGTAACTTCAAAAAAGGCAACTATGATCTTATAGACAACGATCTCTCATCCCTTGATTGGCAATCTCTATTCACTGGATGCAATACCGTTGAAGACCATTATAACATATTTTTACTTGAAGTCAAAAGAGTCATCAAACTATATGTACCAACAACAACTCCCAAAACAAAACAAAAAAGCAGATTACCCATATCAATAAGGAAACTTCAATCCAAAAAGAGATCACTCTGGCGGAAAAACAAATCTGGTCACGTTGCCAATTTCAAAAACCGATACAAAAATCTATGCCACCAGATAAAGACCGAATGCACCAATTATCACATTAAACAAGAGGAAAACCTTCTAAGCACCAATTCCACCCGCGCTTTTTACAATTTTGTAAACAACAAACTAAAAGACTCAAGGTCCATCCCTCCCTTGATAGGACCTGATGGTAAAGTCTGCAACGATGACACCATTAAAGCCAACATCTTTAACACATTCTTCGGCTCAGTATTTGTAAACAGCAATGGATCATGCCCAATATTTCCTAGCCGTACCACAGATAACAACAATGATCTAATACATATCGATTTCACAGAAGACAATGTTGAAAAAGCAATACGCAACCTCAAACCATCTCTATCTATTGGACCGGATGGAATATGTGCCTACTTCTTAAGAAAGCTATCCACTGCCATAGCCAAACCTCTAAGCATAATCTTTGAAAAATCTTTCAGAACCAGCTCCTTGCCTAACCTATGGTCACAAGCCACAGTCATCCCCATCTTCAAAAAGGGAGACCCAAGCCTAGTTGAAAACTACAGGCCAATCTCCTTATGCTGCGTCACCTGTAAAGTCATGGAATCAATTATTAACCAATCCATCATCCTTCACTTAGAGACAAATAACCTACTCTCCAATAAACAATTTGGTTTCAGGAAAAAACTATCCTGTAATCTGCAACTCTTACACTGCAAAAACATATGGACGACACAACTCGACCAGGGCAAAACAATAGACGCAATCTACATAGACTTCTGTAAAGCCTTTGATTCAGTGGTACACGACAAACTACTCCTAAAAATAAAATCCTATGGTATCTCTGGACAACTGAATAACTGGATAGAAGCATTCCTGTCAAACAGACAACAAATGGTCAAAATTGGGAGCGTCCTATCAAATCCAGTACCTGTCAATAGTGGTGTTCCCCAAGGCAGTGTTCTAGGACCAACTCTCTTCATACTCTACATAAACGACCTCTGTGATCATATTAAGAGCAATTGCGTTCTCTTCGCTGATGATGTAAAGCTGTTCAATACCACAGACAATACTGCTACCCTACAAAAAGATCTTGACTATGTATCCGAATGGTCAAACAAATGGCAACTTCAAATCTCAACAAATAAATGCTCTGTCTTACATATTGGCAAAAAAATCAGAAAATAAAATACAAGCTGAATAGTCAAGATCTTGTTGATGACCCAAGCTCTGTAAAGGACCTTGGAATACTCACCTCTAATGATCTAAGTGCTAGAGCACACTGCAACTACATAGCCAAAAAGGCATTAAGAGTTGTTAACCTAATCCTACGTAGCTTTTTCTCTGGTAATATCACACTACTAACCAGAGCATACAAAACATTTGCTAGACCAATACTCGAATACAGTTCATCAGTCTGGAACCCACACTACGTATCTGATATTAGCACAATTGAGAAAGTCCAGAAATATTTCACAAGAAGAGTTCTCCACTCCTCTACTCGCTGTAGAATACCTTATGCCACCAGACTTGAAATTCTAGAACTAGAAAACCTTGAATTACGCCGTCTTCGGTCTGACTTAAGCATGGTATACAAAATCATACATTGCAATGTCCTACCTGTCAATGAATACTTCAGCTTCAACCATAACAACACAAGAGCACACAATAGATACAAACTCAAAGTAAACCGCACCAAACTTGATTGCAGGAAATACGACTTCAGCAATAGAGTGGTCAATGTCTGGAATACTCTACCCGACTCTGTAGTTTCTTCCCCAAACCCCAAAAACTTTAACCTTAGACTGTCTACTATTGACCTCACCCCTTTCCTAAGAGGTCTGTAGGGGGCGTGCATAAGCGCACCAACGTGCCTACCGTCCCTGTCCTACTGTTTCTCTTATTCTTTTATTTTTCTTATATGTAACCATTTCATGTATTCACAACTATGTATACATTTATACTTATTATCTTGTAAACAATTGGCAAATCAAATAAATAAATAAATAAAATAAATAAATAAATATCACCCCCTTTTCCTTCTGTCTTCCAGGCTATCTATCTATCTATCTATCTATCTATCTATCTATCTATCTTCAGTCCCTCCATTCTCTTCTGATATGTTTTGTCCCTCAGATATTGCACCATTTTTGTTACCTGTCTCTGGACTCATCAATTTGGATAAAGTGAATAAGTAATCTAGTGGTGAACTTAGATAGGATGGCATTTTACCCACAATATTGAGGGAATGAGTTGGGGGGGGGAGAGAGGGGGGAGAGAGAGAGAGAGAGAGAAAGAGAGAGAGAGAGAGAGAGAGAGAGAGAGAGAGAGTGACTGGACCAAAATTACTAAGTCAGCTTCTTTGTTCAAGGGAAGACTAGAAATCTTGGTTGTCCATTTTCTAGCCCAGTTTCTTAGCCACTGTACTAGACTGGCTTTCACGTGTGTTATGGAACATGGAACATGCAACATGTAATAGAGATAGACATATCCATTAGTAAAAGGATAATTATTTCTATGAAATCTAAAGTTTTCTTTGTCAATTACTATTACTTTTGATAAACTTTTCTTATGCTTTGTTTTTTTTCCCCTTGCAATTTGGGGATAATCAATTTCCTCCATATATTCATCTGGTAGCAAACTCACTTTGTCATCTCAGTGCAGCAGCTACTGTGAAGAGGAAAGGATCTCGTGGATTGGCGGGCTGCCCATTGACTTTTAAAGTGGCATTTGCTGCAGCCCTAATTCCCTCCGCAAGCTTGTTTGATCTTTGATTGGCAGCCAGAACTACTTGAGGGATTTCTTGTCATCAATGTCTTGACATTCTGAGAGGGAAGGAGGGAGGGAGCGCACAGGGTTTTTTCATAGCATACCCAGTTGCTAATAAAACCCAAGCCCATGAATTAAGTTTCCAAAGTATTCAGGGTTTTTTCCCCTTACATTTTTCTAGTTTGAGAAATATTTTCTCTGAAGGGGCTTGTAAACAGAAAGGAAACAATGCTAGACTACCTCTAGCAGGCTAAGTTACTTTTATGTATGGCTTTGAAGCTTAGAGTTCAGTGTTTGTGTACATAACTGTTTAAATTGCTGGTTAAAGCCCTGGAGTCTGCTGTATTATCTGGCCACAATTAATTCAATTGCAGGCTGCAGTGGCTTTCTGAGGTCAATGATCTTTTTTATTATTATTATTAATTTTTTAAAATTTTTTAATGCAAACAATCCATTAAACAGTGTGTCGTCTGAGTACAGATATCTTGTGCAATAACAATTGAAGTTCCCAGCCATAATCATTACATTGGTATTAATTCTCTACTCTTAGCTTATTACTGATAATATATATAATATAATCTAATTATTATAACAGTCCTCATCTTAACTTATTTACTTCTATTAACATATTTTCTATATTTTGCTAGTCTCTAACTTTCATATTTATTCTCTAACCATTGATAAAATGATTCCCATATCATATAATATTCAGTGTGTTCCTTCTCTTTAATTGCAAGTGTTAACCTATTTATTTCTGCACATTCTAATATTTTCCTGATCACGCTCTCATCAGTAGGAATCTCTTCACTTTTCCAATTTTGTGCAAATACAATTCTAGCTGCGGTTAAAACATGAATAATCAAATATACATTCTCTTTACTATAAATGTCAGGCAAGATCCCCAACAAGAATATTTCAGGTTTTAAGTCGATATGCTGTTGTATCATCTTTTCCAACCATGTGTGCATTTTTGTCTGAGGTCAATGATCTATGTCCAAAACAGTTCCCAAGAACTGGGCATCCACTATATCCTGCTGTCAGCAGGAAGCATAGTTTCAACCCATTTACTACCCATTATAATTTTGATGCAAAGATAGGTAGAGATGACCTAGAGACTGTCATTTTCTTCTCAAAACCAAAAAATCTTCAACCAAACTCTTAAGTAGATCATGAAGTTTTACCATCTCTGGTGCCATCCAACCCACTCCTAGTTTTTTTCCTCAATATTATACTGGGCTTCTCATGTGCTCTGTTTCCTCTTCCCAAAAGGCTGCATTTGTTGTTTACTTATATATTTATTTATTAGGTGTTTATCCAAGGGTGGGATTCAACTGGTGTTACTACTGGTTTGGTGACTGTGGTGACACTGCACGCGTGTGTAAAAAACCTTAAGCTGTGCCGCCCAGAGAGCTGAAAAGCGCAGTGCGCAGGTGTGCAGCCTTTGAAAAGCCACTTCTTTCCTGCTTTTTCAACCTCAGCTGTGCTGCGCAAAGCAGCTGAGGTTGAAAAAGCAGGAAATAAAGGACTGGTTCTATGTCTGCTGCTCTTCAGAGCTACCGGTTCTATAGAGCCAGGCAGAACTGATAGCATCCCACCCCTGTGTTTATCCCATCTGTCTTATTTTATAAGTAACTAAGGCATCAAACATCATGAAACCTTGAGTTATTACCACAACCAGAATTTCAGTTGCTAAGCAAGGTGGTTGTTAAGTGAATCATGCACAATGTTACCACCTTTCTTGCCATCGCTGTTGAGTGAATCACTGTGGTTAAGTGAATCATGGTCATTAAATGAATCTGGCTTCCCCCACTGACTTTGGTTGTTGGAAGCCACCCGGGAAGGTTGCAGAGGGCGATCACATGACTCCAGGATGTTGCGACTGTTGTACATTCACACTGGTTGCCAAGCAACCAAATTTTCATCACATGATCGTGGGGATGCTGTAACAATCATAAGTCTGAGGAATGCTTGTGAGTCTCTTTTTCGAGTGCTGATGTAACTTCAAATGGTCACTAAATGAATAGGAGTAAGTTGAGGACTAGCTTTATTCCAGAGGTGGTATTCAGCAGGTTCTGACCAGTTCTGGAGAACCAGTAGCGGAAATTTTGAGTAGTTTGGAGAACCGGCAAATACCACTTCTGACTGGCCCCGCCCCCATCTATTCTCTGCCTCCCGAGTCCCAGCTGATTGGCTGGGTCTTCTTTGGTTGCCCTGCACAGGAGAACGGAGCTGGAAATCAGGTTAGTGGGGTGGGGAGGGAATGGAGATTTTACAGTATCCTTCCCCTGCCACTCCCACCAAGCCACACCCACCTAGCCACACCACGCCCATCAAGCCACACCCACAGAACCGGTAGTAAAAAAAAAAAAATGAATCCCACCACTGCTGTATTCCTGTTTTTCCCACAACCACCATGAGAGATAAGCTGAGAGAGAGTGACTAGCCCAAGGTCACCCAGCCGATTTTCATGTCTAGTGTGAAACTAGAACTCCTGGTCTCCTGGTTTTTAGGCTAGCACCCAAACTGGCTCTCCCTTCAAGTTCCTAACTGCTAGCATCAGGGCTACAAGCTGCCATTCTTGGAGCCAGAAGTTGAAATTTATGGGACTGCACTGCACACTTTTCTGTGTCCTTGACATTGCTTTTTAAAATAATAAAATAGTTATTTTTTCAAACTGATCCTGAACAGACTTTGCATTGGTAATGTTAAAAAAAAAAGACACCATGCTGAGAATTGGTGATAAGCTTGCAGCATTTCACGTCCATAATAGGTTTTATCTTTTAATAGGGTGAGGTGGATTTTCCTCATGGTGCTTACTTACCTTATTGTATTATATCTTGATTAATTCCCTAGGCCTCCATGCTAATAAATCTCTGTGTGTTCAACTATTAGCTGAAATAGTCATTCACTTTCTTCTTCTTTTGCATAACAGAACGGTTATATTACACTACTTCTTCATTTCTGCCTCCTTTTAAGTTTTGAAGTTACCAGTAGTGCTTTTAATAGCTAATTCCAGTGACGTTTTTCCTAGACAAAATTATTATTTAAAAAATGCCCTATGTAGCCCTGCCATAATTATTTAATTTTATCTAAATGCACACAGAGGGGAATGTGTGATTAGGGTTCTATTCTGACCAAGATTAAGCTGAGTTTACAAAAGAGAATATTTTAATCATGGTGGGGAACCCCTTTGGATAGGAAGAATACCTTTTGTGAATCCTAGCTGCTCTTGACTTTACCAATCATTAGTTGTCGGATTTTAAGGTTGGAGATGTAGCCATATAAGAGTTAAGCAATTCTAGAAGACCTTGCTTGGTTTGACTGTATGTTATGACATGGTTTACATTTTGAAAGAACTAGAATAGTTTTGTCTGTCAGAAATGGAGTAGGCCTATAAGTTAAGAAAAAAGCGTGAAAAGGTGATTAATGGTAAAATCTAGGTGTTGTTAAATCTAACAGCCTAAATTGACTATGGAATCTTCAGTTAAACAAACTGAGGTGAGAATATCTTTGCTTGTGCATATATATCTACAGGATATTTGCTGGTTTGGAGAGAAAGCACTTTTCCCCCCAAGTTTCTGCCTTTTTATCTATGTGGATGGAGTGTTGTTGTGTACCACGCTTAGAAAAGGTGATTGCACTGTGAAAACATGACACTGCTTTTGTTGTTCTCCTCCCAGCCCTGCAGATGCCACTTCTTTGTTATGAGACTCTTTGTGGTTGTGTTCATCAGGCTTATCTTGGGATAAGAAGAAAAGTGATTGAATTCAATTTTCTTTAATGGAACCTGGCAGTCTTTGTTCATTTCAAGGCTTTTTGTGGCCTTTCTGCAGGTTAACTGAAAAGCGTAGGAAGCTACATTGTTTATGGCCACTCTGGAAATAATGTAGCTTCTGGATCTGTTGCAAGATGAAGCTGCCCAAGGAAAGCCAAGTATCAGAAAATTAACCCGTTTGGTAAGATTTCCAGAAGAAGAAGTGTACAGCATAGAGAACAGATTGACGCTACACTCCATTTAGGGAATCATTTTTCCCAAGAGGAAAGTTAAAAATCTTTTATCATCATATAGAAAAATTACCCCAATGGTATGTAAAACAAAAGATATCATTGTCAATTTCAGAAAAGGCAGGCACAGCCATACACTCTGTGTAATAACAATTCAACTATGAATATGGTTAGCAGTATCAAGTTTCTGGGTATGAGTAGAACTAGCTGATGAGTAGAACTAGCTTGGTCACACAACAGTGAGACACTGGTTAGCGAGAAGAGCAGTGTCTGCATTTTCTACATCTTATGTGAAGAGCACATCTTCCTTCCCCTGTCCTTACCACTTTCTATAGAGGGATGATTGAAAGCATCCTGTTGTATTACATTGCTGTGTGGTTTGGAGGTATTAATCTTTCAGACGGGAAGGCTGTGCAGACAGTGATGAGGACGGCAGAAAATATTATTGGAAGTTCCCTTCCTTCTATCCAGGATATGGCATATAAGTGATACTTGAGCAGGGTCCGCAGGATTGTCTGGGACAATATACATCCTCTCTATGACCAGTTTTATTTTTTATCTTATGGAAAGAGGCTTTGTGATATCTGAAGCAGAACAACTAGATTCTGTAATAGATTTGTACCATATAGTATCACCCTTGTTAATTTGCAAGACTTTTTTCCGTTGTGTATTCAAAATGGACTGTGATTAATATGTGTGTGGGTGTGTACATATATACACATATATATGTGTATGTGTGTACATATGTATGTATGTACATATATGTGTGCACATATGTGTATAGGTGCATATGTATGCTATGTGTATGGATGTGTATGGAGGTATATATATAGAGAGAGGAGGGGGAGGGAGAGAGGGAGGGAGGGAGGGAGAGAGGGGGGGAAAGGGAGGGAGAGGAGACACCAAAATTTAATTTTTAATTTGTGCCATTGTGTTCACAGAAAAAAAGTGACAATAATTTAGGTTATCATCTCTCATTTAAAAAATAATTGGGTATGATTATGAATACCTCTAAAATACTTTAATTGAAATCTGGAGGAAAATAACCCCTATTTTTTTCAGGTGTTTGGGTGTCTCCCTTCAGCCCCCAAAGCACAGTAGAAAAAATACTGTGGAAAACCAGTGGTTTCACAGTAGCCTCATGAGGCACCCCCCCCCCCCAAATATCTTTGCCCTGTCTGATTCCAGAAATCACAGCTGTTTTTAAGGTCCATGAAGCACTACTGGCAGCTCAGGGCCTCTCCAAGCAACACTTTGCTTTGTTTATGATGTTTCTTCCTCCGCCGATTTTGTGTGTGTGTGCCTCCTCTTGTTGTTTTTATTGATGCTTTGGAATACAAAGTAAATTAAATATCATTATCAGAATGCGGTTTCAGCTTCCATGTAATGTCCAGGTTCCTGGAAATTTTGTAGTTCTTATGTGAAATGGGAGCTATTGGAGAAGAAGTATTTTTTTTTTCTATTCTGCTTCAAGCTGTGAAAAGCATTCCCTGATTTTGCTGTTTTTATAGTAATTGGAGCAGACGGGAGCTGTTCCCCAAATGCTGATGCTTGTGCATCCAGACAGATCCATCATTTTTAGGGTTTTTGTTGTACCATTTCCTACTTCTTTCAAAGCTTCCAGGGTTATTCTAAACCTATCTTTGTGCTAAAATATGTTGTGCTTCCTTTAACAAAATGAGATACATCTAAAGGACAGGCCTTGTAGGGTGGTGGCAGGCAATAAAACCAAAGGACCATAATTAGCCTTGTTTTCACAGGTATTCAATCTTGGCCATACAGATGGTCATTGACTTGTGGCCATAGTTGAAACCAGAGTTCCCATTGCTAAGCAAAGTGGTTGTTAAGTGAATTGTGCCTGATTTTATGACCTTTTTGCCCATGCCTGTTGAGTGAACCACTGCAGTTTTTAAGTGAATCATGCAGTCTAACAGCAACTTTTTTGAAGAACTAATTTTATTAAAATATGAACGTCTATCCCAAGGGTCTTCAATCTTGGCAAGTTTAAGAGTTGTGGACTTCAACTCCCAGAATTCCTGAGCTAACATGACTGGAGGAGGAATTCTGGGGGTTGAAGTCCACAAATCTTAAAGCTGTCAAGTTTGAAGACCCCTGGCTATCCCTATTAATGAAATGGTTAGTATGAAAAGGTCCTATCGGACTAATTCTGAAGAAAGTTTGTAGAGATTCTCAGTCATCCAGGTCATGGTTGTCCCAAAGGTGCTTTTTGCAGGAGGCAACTGGACTTCCTTGTTTTTCCTTCTGAAGGCGTTTCGCTTCTCATCCAAGAAGCTTCTTCAGCTCTGACAGGATAGTGGGGAATGGAAGGATTTATATTCCTTGCAGACAACTGGTCATTTGCATCCTTTTAGAGGGTCATTGAAACACTTGGAGGTTTATCTGTGTCTTCAGGGTCACCTGAGTAGTGCAAAAATCTGCAATTCCCCCCCCCCCCCCTCTGAAATACATCCTGTCAGTGTTAAAGAAGCTTTTTGGATGATCTTCAAAGAAAAAACAAGAAAGTCCAATTGCCTCCTGAAAAAGCACCTTTGAGACAACCTTGACCTGGATGACTGAGAATCTCTACAGACTTTTAGCCATACAATTTGGAATGAGCACCCTTTGAATAGTGTGGGAGTAAGAACGGATTTCCAGAGAAAAATTGACCAGCTGTCTAAAAGGAATATGAATCCTTCCATTCCCCACTATCCTGTCAGAGCTGAAGAAGCTTCTTGGATGAGAAGCGAAACATCTTCAAAAAAAAAAAAAAAAACCCCAAGAAAGTCCAGTTGCCCCCTATAAAAGCATGTCTGAAGAAAGTTGCAAAAAACTGAAGTAGTTAAAGGTTTTTCTTGGTTTGCAAATACCAACTTTTCACACAAACCATCTTCTATATATCACAAGCTTAAGATGGGCAGAAGGTAGACAACGGAATGACTTATCTGTAGACCTGCAATGATTCTTGATGCCCAGTTGTTCAACAGGGATAATGGCACATACCCATCCCTACCTAGAGAGTGGAGTTCTTCTGCGACTGGTAATTCTTATGTTTTTTTTAACTGTACGAATAAATTAAAAATAAAATAATAAAAGGATATAGCATGCTTTCAGTTTTGATGCTTCAAAAAAGTATTGTGTTCTGCCTTGTTCTGTTTTTTTTTTTAAATGCCCTTGCTGATTAGATGATAAGCTCATTGGAAAGTGCAAAAGCTACACTGAAATATGCCATTTATTCACTATTATTTTAATATCATTTAGATTTTGAATTCATCACTGTTTCCTTCCTTTTTTTCTTTTGTGCAATAGAAGCTTGGTGACTTTGAATTTTACAAAGGTTTTAAGATCTCTTATATTAAATTCCATTGTTAAGTATTATTTAAATCTCAGTTAAATCGTATTATGCAAATAAATCCTAAAGGATTAAGTGAAACGTCTTCATCTGCCACCTTTTTGATGCTGAGACAGAGGCCATGAAAGAATTTACTTTTTGTCTGGGAAGGCAATAAGGAGCATAACAGATCAATTTAGCTTTCTTTATAGACGGAAATGTTACACCCAGGAACCCCAGAAGTAGAAATGTGCTTTCATTTGTGAAAACCTTTTTAAAGGAAAAAAAAGACATATTTATTTAAGAAAGCAGAAATAAACATTATTACAGATGTACATGGTAGGGAAGATAGTATTTTGTCTATTTATTTATTTATTTGATTTCTATAGCTGCCCAACAATTCAGGGCAGCTCACTATTGAGAAACACATACTACAATTAAGATCATAAAAAACCCAATTTGCAAATATTTTAAAACAATAAAAATGTTAAAAATAACAATAGCACTTAGACTTATATACTGCTTCACAATGCTTTATAGCACTCTCTGAACGGTTTACAAATATGTGCGTATTACCCCGAACAATCTGGGTCTTCATTTTACCGACTTTGGAAGGATGGAAGGCTGAGTGAACCTTGAGCCGGTCAGGATCTAACTTCTGGCTGGGGGCAGAGTTAGCCTGCAGTCCTGCAATCTAACCACTGCATCACCACGACTCTTTCTTTAAAGCCATTAAACCGCTAAAACAAAAAAAACATTAAAACATCTAATTCAAGTACATACAAGCAAGACATCTGGCCTGTTAACAATACAGCCAGGAGACGGGGCCCTTGGTTCATCTAGCGCCCGAGACTCAGAATCATAGCCAAATTTTTAAAGCTAGGTCTTATTACCGGTCCATTCTGCCCCTTATCTTTGACTGCAAGTTATAACTTATGCCTTGTTAGAATTAAACGTAAACTGGCTGAGATACTGTAGTACTTCAGATTCAAGAGAAAGAAAAACTTTTTAATGGACATTTTTTTATTTATTTTAATGGACATGTTTTATTTATTATCCCAAACCTGGCTTATTACGCTTTAGACCACTGATCCATTTAATACAGGGGTCCCCAAACTTGGCAACTTTAAGACTTGTAAATTTCAACTCCCAGAATTCTCCAGTCAGCGTAACTTTGGGAGTTGAAGTCCACAAGTCTTAAAGTTGCCAAGTTTGGGGACCTCTGATTTAATATGTGGGGAGACCTTTTTTTCCCTCTTCCTTTCCTGCTTACAACTATTCTCATTGTAGGATTTCAAGGTTGTCTTTTCTCCGTCATGCCCTGCTCCTCCTCCTTTTTCTTATACTCCTATTTTTTTCCTATGTCATCCACGTTGGCTTTATTACGTTTGGGTGAATATATGAAAAAAGGAGAAATTCTTTCTTTCTTCACTGATCTGTACTTAGGATGAAAAAGTCAATTCATCTTAACAAATAAATTTTAAGAAGGGAGGATGGGTTAGGTGTATTTGAACATTAGTAATTAGATAGAAACAATCAAGACCATCCAAAATGACCATCCATTCAGCAGATGCAAAATAAAACAATTCAAATAATTATGGCCACACTGACAAAACATGCCATGTAATAAGGAGCTGCACTAGCTGCCTGTTAGCTTCTGGATACAGTTCAAGGTGCTGATTGTCACTTTTAAAACCCTACATGACTGAAGAGTTTATAGTGTCTGTGACTTGCCTTCAATTGCCTTGATTTGGACCATCAAGAAAGATCTGGGAGAGAGGACTTACGGAGGGTCCTGCCACATCTCTAGCAATGCCAGGTTCAATCCTTCCTTGGTTGAATATTCGTTGTTTCATTTTTGTACTGGTGAGTCAGTCTTTACTCATGGCAATATTTTTAGAAGTGGTTTGCCATTGCTTTCTTCTATGCCTAAGAAAGAGTGATGCAAAGTCACGCCGCAGACTTCATCTACAAGGCAGGAGTAATAGTAATAGCCTCTAGGCTTGTAGGTTGGCGCCTAAGACCTATACCAAATTGACTTTCTTTGTTAAATATAGATTTTTTTAAAAAAAACAATCCTCATTGAGACATAAGGTATAGCATGCTTCTGCAATCTTTGTCCATTTTGACCTTGGCATGTGTTGATTATTGAGTTTTTGATGGATCTGTGAAATTTAGGAAATATTACATGCTGTCAGATTGAGTAAAAAATTGCAGCCAGTTGAACGAGTTTGGATTAATTTGCAGGCTTATTTAAATGCCATAATACTCTTCCAGAAAGGTTTTGACAGTGTGAAGGAAAACATCTGAAGAGCAGGTTATCACATTAACATCATGTTTATTTCTGTATCATGTATTTTCATTGGCAATTTTTATTCCTTGAAAGGAGAAAATCTTTGTGAATACCAGCAATTAATTGAAGACCAATCAAGATTGAATTGATGTGATGTGTGAAAGAGATTGTGGAAACCTTGAACATCCATCTGATCTTTTGAACTGATGTATTGAAAGGTTAATGAAGATAAATTGGAGTTGTTAAAAAATGCACACCTCCCCCCAAAATTTACAACACATTGCAATACATATCTGCAAACATTTTGTTGATGCATACATAAAATTCCATGTAAAATATAATACTTCATCATATGAATATTAACCTTGTCCCAATATTTAAGATTTAAAATCTGCTGTGCCATCCATTGAAATTTAAAGAGACCTTATTTTATATTATATTCACATCACATTAGAGTAGTTATCTGTAAGAGGTTGCATGGGATAAGAATCTCAAGACAGTTAAAGTATTTATTATGAATATATTACCAACATTTGTTTTTGATACGTTAATATTTTGTTAGTGTAAGATAGAGTGTGTCTCTAACAAAATTTTTATCTTGCAGTATTTTACTAAGAATCTTAAGTTGAGAGTGATTCATAGCTTAGAAGAAATACTGATGCTCACTTTGGTGGTTCATTTATAATTTCCATAAAATAGACAAGATAATAATTACATTCCTGAAGTATTAATATCAACTTTATACCTATGTTGTATATTAAATGCTTACTAATGTTGTAATTACAAATATAAGAGTGTTGAGTGTGGTGCTTAATGCAGTCAGCGGTCCTTTTCTGATCCTTTCTTCTTCTTGCTATTTTTGTGAATGCACTGATTTCACAAGGAAGAGAATTTTTCAATAAACAGTATTGATATGACATGAGCAGGTAAATCCATGCCGTTCTAAGTAACTTCTCTCCTTCCCCTTTTGTCTTCCAGTTTGAAAGGCATGACCCTGTAAATGGTCGAATCACAGAACGCCAATTTGGCAGCATGCTGCTGGCTTATAGTGGAGTACAATCCAAAAAATTGACAGTGATGCTGAAGCAACTCAAGAAGCATTTCCAGGATGCAGTGGTTAGTAACCTTTTTGGAGCAATATGATGGAAAGCGGCTGAAAAAATTTATTAAAGATAATTGTTTGCATCATAAGTGTTCCTGTCAGTTAAAACAATTAATCAGTGGAATGTCTTGTCTCCAGAAGTTGTGGGTGCTCCAACACTGGAGTTTTTAAAGAAGAGATTAGACAACCATTTGTCTGAAATGGTATAGGGGGGTTGGGCTGTGCAGGGGGTTGGACTAGAAGACCTCTAAGGACCCTTCCGACTCTGTTATTTATGTCATAGAAAGCATCATTCTATAAATTACTGTCGTTCTATAAATTACTGTCGTTCAATGCTAGAAGAAACATTGACCCACAACGTTATAAAGAAGTCAAGGGTTAGAAACAAGAGGAAAAAACCGTTTGTAACAATATGCTCATCTGAAATCCTTGATCCCCAGTTTAACCAGGGAAGGATGTATAACTTATTTCTGTGGCCTTGAGTTAATTGTCATTGTGGCTAGGAAATTTGCAATTTAAATGCACGCTTTTGCTAGGAAAAATATTATGGCAACTGGGTTCATAAAGTTAAGAGGAAAACGATTAGTGGCACTGCAGGAATGAAAGCAAGCTAAAAGACATGCACACCCTTTGAATAAACATACCTGAATGGAAAGGACGTCTTTAGTTTGGATTTTAGCAAAGCGCTTGACAAATCAGTTCAAAATAGTTTGATAAGCAAACCAGTTACAGGTTAGCTAAACACATAGCAATGATATGGATAAATAGCTGGCTTCAAGCCATACTCAAAGAGTGCTCTTTAAGTTATTCAGCAAACTAGAAGTACGTACTGAGAATGGAGTATCTAAAGGATCACAAATGGAGTTTACACTCTCAATATTTTTATTAAAGATTCAGCCAGAGGAATGAAGGAAATGGTGATCAAGGTTGCAGATACCATACATCGGATGGGATCATCATTATGTGAATAAGACAGAAATAAAATTGAGAATGATTTTGATTGACAGATGAAAAGTTTTTCACTTAAGAAACATGTAGCCATTACCTGACTTAGTTAACAGTACTTATGAAAAAGGTCTTAGAGTAGTACAGGTAGTCCTTGAGTTACCACCACAATTGAGCCCCAAATTTCTGTTGCTAAGTGAGACATTGGTTAAGCCCCGTTTTATAGCCTTTCTTGTCACAGTTCTTAACTGAATCATTACAGTTGTTCAGTTAGCAACACCGTTGTTAAGTGAATCTGGCTTCCCCTTTGACTTTGCTTGTGGGAAGGTCACAAAAGGTGATCAGGTGAGCCAAGGACCTGCAACCATCATAAATACCCGCCCGTTGCCAAGCATCTAAATTTTGACTAGATGACTACAATGGTTGTAAGTGTGGAAAACAATCATAAGTCACTTTTTTCAGTTGTAATTTTGAACGGTCACTAAATGAATGGTTGTAAGTCAAACACTAAGGGTAGTGGATTGCAGACTGATGGAATCAGAGGGGTCATGTAGTTGCCAGCGTTCCAGCAACCTTCCATTCTACCCAATAACTTCGAGACAGACATCTTCTCAAAGGTTCCTTTTGATTTGGATAGTAACTGGCACAACTAGGGAATCCCGAATCTGAAAGTTCTGGGCTTCCTTACAATAAGTAAAACTACAAAATCCATCCCCTGCACCCATCAATCACATCACATGGCCCAATCACCATCTGCCCCAAGTTAAGACTTCCTCTCACTTATGTGCAAAACAACCTGACCTTGAATCAGAAAAAGAATGTTGTTATGTCTAACTAGATATATTCCAAGAAATTCCCCCCTCCCGTTCTCCCAGGCTCAAATGTGGCAGCGTGGGAGCCTCTGATCTCAATATGGCTTCCAAAGCTGACAGCATTCTTCAGAAAGGCAAGTTACATTTTAGAGTACATCTACAAAAAATACTGCTTCCAATGCATGGGAAGTCGTTCCATTTTATTCTGCTTTAGTCAGAAACCATATTTAAGAAAAGTGCAGCACAATGATGTGCAGAAAATTAAGTTTGAAGCAGTTGTTTTAACTATTGTGAATGCTTCAACCTCAAATCAGGCCTGTTCCAAGCTTAAAACACTTCCTGAATCATTGAAAAAAAGCCCATTTCAAGCTTGAAAAGGTTTGAATTCAAAACATTTTCCATACCTCTAATTCAGCAGAATTGTAACTGACTCAGAAAAAAGTAGAAAATAGGGTCAGGAAAACAGAAACTTAAGCCCTGTGAAGAAAGAGGGGTTAGATATGTTTAGCCTCAATAAGAGAAGACCAATGTACTAAGAGGATGTCACACAGAAGAAATTACAACCTATTCTTTACCAGAGTCAGGACATTAAAATGTTAAAATTAAAGGAAAGCAGTTTGTGGTTTGATATTAAATGGAGTACTTCTTGAAGAAAACAGTTTTGTTTTGTTTGTTTTTTCCTACCCTGGCCTAAGCTATTTATTTACACACATATTTTATATTTAGTTTGATATTCTAAATGTCTGTTTTTCTTTTCTTCCCTGAGAATATTTACTTTTCAGTAGCCATGGGAGTGAGTTAGGAATTGATCTGTAAATTTAGAATAAAAGAGAAGGTGAAGGAGAAAAATTATTAAATATAGTAGGTTGAATCCATGAATAGTGTGACTCTAAGCATATTTAGGATGCAGTAGCTCAGTGGCTAAGACGCTGAGCTTGTCGATCAGAAAGGTCAGCAGTTTGGCGGTTCGAATCCCTAGCACCGTGTAACCGAGTGAGCTCCCATTACTTATCCCAGCTTCCCCAACCTAGCAGTTCAAAAGCATGTAAAAATGCAAGTAGAAAAATAGGGACCACTTTGATGGAGTAATAGCATTCTGTGCACCTTCGGCGTTTAGCAATGCCAGCCACATGACCACGGAGACATCTTTGGACTGCGCTGGCTCTTCGGCTTTGTAACGGAGATGAGCACCGCCCCCTAGAACTGGAAACGATGAGCACATATGTGCGAGGGGAACCTTTAACTTTAAGCATATTTATTCAGAAGCAATTCGCACCATGTTCATGGGAAAGTATTCCCAGGAAAAATATGATTGCAGTCTGAGTATTAAAACAAAGGCTGAGAATGAGCCCAAGATGCTTTTTTTGCATTTTTGCTTCAGAGTGACTTTTCACAATGGATTTGTCTGCGCATGGTACCCTGGGGCATCTCTGCATATTGCTGAGTCCGAATTTCTGATATATTACAGGACACCCACTCAATTTTTAATTGACCCTCTCACTATTGAAAACATTCTGATTTTGAATAAATTTCCCCTATAAGGACAGACTCTTAAGCAGCATCTTGTGACCTCATTTTATAAAAAAATCTCATTGAAGAATCCCTGGAACTCTGTTTGAAAATCACCCAAAGCAATTCCTTTCTACAGCAAGAGACACATTTACCTCCATAGGTTAACCTCCATATTATCTAACACAGTGTGCTCTGAAGTATATATTTGCAAGAAAAGGTAAAGGTATATATATTTGACAAGCAAGCACGCCAAACTTACGGGTGCAATAGGAAAGGACATAAATCAGATTTCTTCCAGTTTAACCAACCATTGTTTTTTTAAAGATATATTGGCCCGTAGCTCCAATTATCAAAATGAATGCCAGCACAAGCTGCATTTGCTGGACTTCTATCAGGCAGTTTGGGGATTATCGGATCAAGCTAGTAGACACTTAGAATGACTGCAATATATCCTTCTTTCCAATATCTCTTAGCCTGAATAGTTTTGCAGTGAAATATTCAGGGCAAAAATTGGTTCTTTTATCATGGCTGGACAACTCGAATGTTCAGAAAAATCAGTTCTTCAGCAAGTCCATTTGACATCATAATGCCATTAAAAGTGTTTTTCTGATTCCTAGCAGTTTCCTGTGAACTGTGTTTTATTAATAGCTTGTAAGAAAGATGATCTACTCTTGAGCAACTTATGTAAGTCATTTTTAGCATTGACATGCTCTGTGTGCTTTAGCTGTGAAGATAGTGTGAACTCATTCATTATCAGCTGGTACTTGGAAGTCATCCTTGCTATTAAATTTCTGTTCCGGTTGTAGAGGAGTTTAGAGATGGCCTTGAGGAAGATATGAAAGAACTGTTAAAGGAGAGGGAAGAAATAAACTAAGTCATCGGATAGTTGTTGATGATGCAACAACAGAGTAGCATTCCTGAAATCCCTGATGTGGCTTTTTCTTGAACTGGCTTACCTTGAAGGGCTAACATCAGTCTAACACCAGTTTGTTCAGGCTAACACCGAACAAAATCAAGGTGGGGTTATCTTGAGCTTCTTTCTCACATTTCTTTCAAATATTGGACTGGGACATCACTTCTCCAAGTTTCTCCTTAATGGCATGTTTTTTGCTTCCCCCTTAGCAGCTGTTTCAGCCCAAGATCATCTCTAAATTCCTTTACACCAGTTAATCCAGATGCCTAAAACTTACTGAAATTGTTGTATTTTCTCTGCTTGTTTTTTTTTAAATCAGAAACCTCTCCTCTCTTTGTATAATCATATTTCTCCTTAAATGATATCTTATCCTATGTTTTGATTACAAATCACAAAGGACAGAACATTTTTTCTTTGCTTTGTTTTGCCTCCCAAAATTCTCCACATCTTAACGTTTCCAAAGTTAAGAAACACAGGTTTAGATAATATAGGGCCAAACCTAATTCTACTTTAATTACATGTAGGGTTCCTTTGGTTTTTCAAATTAATTGTCAGGCTCAAGCAACTAGGAACAGGAGATTAGTTCTACGCACTTAAAGCTTATTAAATGC
This sequence comes from Notechis scutatus, assembly GCF_049901735.1. Lineage (NCBI taxonomy): Eukaryota > Metazoa > Chordata > Lepidosauria > Squamata > Elapidae > Notechis > Notechis scutatus. The sequence goes on along the minus strand of NC_142012.1, from coordinate 92,266,976 downwards.
TACCTATATACAAGAATCTAATCTACTAACAGTCAAGGCAAATTTGGCTCTAGATAACAGAATTCAAGGGGAACTGGACTTTAGGTCTCTTATGGGAGGGTAGCAACTCTAAACTGGTGATACATTTGACCCCGCCTTCTGTCTCAGCATGGACAATCTCCTACATCAATTCAAGGGGTTCCAATTTTCATGCAAATTACAGCACTCACAGACATTTCCCCCACCCCTAAAATTAATTGTCGTCAAGAAAATGTTATTTTCTTTAAATCAATGTTGGAAAGAAAGTTCAACGTTATTGCTCTCATCTTGTAGTCCCCTGCTAAAATCCCTACTCGACAATGTACTATCTATTCTTAAAACACTGTGCTGTTTCTTTCTCTTCAAGCACAGGTTTTATCCTGCATCCTGTAAAAGTCCAGATTCGAAAATATTTTTTATTTCTCTCTGTCAGGGGCTCCAGGACACTGATTCAAATATATTTTGATTCATCTTCATCCTAGACTGTTACTAACCACAGTACAAATAAAATAATTATTTAGAACTTTGAATATCTTAATCAGATGGTTGCTATGCTTGTCATTTGGAACACTGAGTAGGAGAAATTGTAAAAAAGCAAAATAGTGGCCTCTTTGTCTAATTGGCATTGTACAGCTGACATGCTTACTGGCTATTAATCTTCATAGCCACAGCAACTGTTCATTTTCATCAAGCAAGGGGAAAATAATTGAATATTTGCATGTCGACAAGGAGACTTATAAATTGCATAATATCCGAGACAAATGAATACAAGTCATAGTTCCATTTTGGAAGCTTGCTTTGTTGGCAATTGTTTAGAACGTAGTGTTTCTTTAAATAGATTTGAATATCCATAGAAAGGATTCAAGGGTAGCAATAAAGCAATAAAGCAAAAATTTATGCCACCAGATAAAGACCGAATGCATCAATTATCACATTAAACAAGAGGAAAACCTTCTAAGCACCAATTCCACCCGTGCTTTTTACAATTTTGTAAACAACAAACTAAAAGACTCAAGGTCTATCCCACCCTTGATAGGACCTGATGGTAAAGACTGCAACGACGACACCATTAAAGCCAACATCTTTAACACATTCTTGGCTCAGTATTTGTAAACAGCAATGGATCATGCCCAGTATTTCCTAGCCGTACCACAGATAACAACAATGATCTAATACATATCGATTTTACAGAAGACAATGTTGAAAAAGCACTACGCAATCTAAAACCATCTCTATCTATTGGACCGGATGGAATATGTGCCTACTTCTTAAAAAAGCTATCCACTGCCATAGCCAAACCTCTAAGCATAATCTTTGAAAAATCTTTCAGGACCAGCTCCTTGCCTAACCTATGGTCACAAGCCACAGTCATCCCCATCTTCAAAAAGGAGAACCAAGCCTAGTTGAAAATTACAGACCAATCTCCTTATGCTGCGTCACCTGTAAAGTCATGGAATCAATTATTAACCAATCCATCATCCTCCACTTAGAGACAAACAACCTACTCTCCAATAAACAATTTGGTTTCAGAAAAAAACTATCCTGTAATCTGCAACTCTTACACTGCAAAAACATATGGACGACACAACTCGACCAGGGCAAAGCAATAGACGCAATCTACATAGACTTCTGTAAAGCCTTTGATTCAGTGGTGCACGACAAACTACTCCTAAAAATAAAATCCTATGGTATCTCTGGACAACTGAATAACTGGATAGAAGCATTCCTGGCAAACAGACAACAAATGGTCAAAATTGGGAGCGTCCTATCAAATTCTGTACCTGTCAATAGTGGTGTCCCCCAAGGCAGTGTTCTAGGACCAACTCTCTTCATACTCTACATAAATGACCTCTGTGATCATATTAAGAGCAATTGCGTTCTTTTCGCTGATGATGTAAAGCTGTTCAATACCACAGACAATACTGCTACCCTACAAAAAGATCTTGACTATGTATCAGAATGGTCAAACAAATGGCAACTTCAAATCTCAACAAATAAATGCTCTGTCTTACATATTGGCAAAAAAATCAGAAAATAAAATACAAGCTGAATAGTCAAGAACTTGTTGATGACCCAAGCTCTGTAAAGGACCTTGGAATACTCACCTCTAATGATCTAAGTGCTAGAGCCCACTGCAACTACATAGCCAAAAGGCATTAAGAGTTGTTAACCTAATCCTACGTAGCTTTTTCTCTGGTAATATCACACTACTAACCAGAGCATACAAAACATTTGCTAGACCAATACTCGAATACAGTTCATCAGTCTGGAACCCACATTACGTATCTGATATTAGCACAATTGAGAAAGTCCAGAAATATTTCACAAGAAGAGTTCTCCACTCCTCTACTCGTTGTAGAATACCTTATGCCACCAGACTTGAAATTCTAGAACTAGAAAACCTTGAATTACGCCGTCTTCGGTCTGATTTAAGCATGGTATATAAAATCATACATTGCAATGTCCTACCTGTCAATGAATACTTCAGCTTCAACCATAACAACACAAGAGCACACAATAGATACAAACTCAAAGTTAACCGCACCAAACTTGATTGCAGGAAATACGACTTCAGCAATAGAGTGGTCAATGTCTGGAATACTCTACCCGACTCTGTAGTTTCTTCCCCAAACCCCAAAAACTTTAACCTTAGACTGTCTACTATTGACCTCACCCCTTTCCTAAGAGGTCTGTAGGGGCGTGCATAAAGCGCACCAACGTGCCTACCGTCCCTGTCCTATTGTTTCTCTTATTCTTCTTTTATTTTTCTTATATGTACCCATTTCATGTATTCACAACTATGTATACACTTATACTTATTATCTTGTAAACAATTGGCAAATCAAATAAATAAATAAATATGTGTTCAATTCTAGAGCAAACGTTTTACAACTTCCTTCTTGAGAGCTATACTGAAACTAATTAAACTAGATAAGTCATCTACTGCGGAACCTGCTAGCTGAAATTCAGACTTAATTATTCCTGCTTTTGCCCAGATTTTTTTCTCTTTGAAAAAAAAACAAACAGTATTTCTTACCACTCAGCTGTTCCAGAAGAACGTTTGTAGCAAATGTGTTTTATGTTAAACCTGCCTATTCCATTTTTAGCATAATTTAATCTTGCAAGCAACATACTGTAGTATGGCTGTATATGGCAAATTGATTACAAACTGGGAAATTGGTTTTCTATTCTATCCAGCACAATCAAATGAGTCATTAAAATGTTACTTCTGTTTGGCTTACTAATTTGCTTTTCATTATTTTTTGCCTATTTGTTACCGTATTTTCATTTTTAGATACTCCCATTTTAAAAGCACCTATTTTGGCCACCATTCTTTTCCTAAGGCAGGTGGCAGGCATCCTTTACATTAAAAATGCACATTTTTGTAGATTTTCTTCCTAGAATAAGCCCTTCTGGCAAATGATGTTTCAGTAGTATAAAATGGATCCTACTGTAATAAATACCTGCTGGTACATGAAAGCATAAACCTGTAAGTGCCATTAGTAAATGTAAAAACATTTACCAAACAGAATAGAATAAATTGTTCTTCTATTCCTAATAGAAAATAATATAAGTAGACAGGAAGGCTGTCTAATCCGGGAGAGATGGATAGTTAAGAAACATGAAATATAAAATAAATAAATAAATAAATAAATAACCATCCAACTGTAGTTTAGAAATTAGGAACAGCACGTAAGAAACATGCTAGTTCATAGTTCAATCTGTAAATGCTTTGACATACAATAACGTTGACAGCGAAATATTTCCAGTTTTCTAGAGGAATAAACAAACTCTTTATTTCCTCCATTGCTAAAAACAAGAGGCCATTTGTATTGATCTGATGGATTGGTAAAATTGGCTAACATTTGAACTAAAGTAAAGCTGATTATATTATTATATTAATGATGGTAATTATCCCAGAGAAACAGGCCGGGTTCTTATACCAGGAGAAGATAGCTAAGTCAAAAATGGACTGCAAATATAAAATAGTCTATGTGAATTTACACATTGTCAGCATCCTTGTTTTCTATCTATTTTTTCCCCTTTAAATATCTCGTTTTCTTCCTCTTCACTGCAGGGATTAACATTTGAGGAAGTAGAGAACTTCTTTACATTCCTGAAAAACATAAATGACGTTGATACAGCTTTAAGCTTCTACCACATGGCTGGAGCATCTCTTGATAAAGGTAATCAACATTTTTCCACCTGATATTTTTAAGGGAAAATAAAATTACTATATTTACTTTTATCAGATATGTTACAGGTTTTGTGATATTTTGAATATTTAAAAACCCTTCATGAAATCATTCTTCAACTTATTATGAAACAGTTCAGCAGTAGGACATTTACAATCTATAAACAGATATCCATCTAACTCTGACTGTCTCCTGCTAGGTAGTCGGTAGTAAATACCCTGTTTCTCCAACAATACGGCCTCCCCCAATAGGAAGTCCCAGCATGTTTTATAGGCATGAAATGAAATTAAGCCCCTCCCCCCAAATTAAGGCTTATATTAAAACATGCAAAATGGGGGGAATGGTGGGGGGGCTTGCCGTTAGGAAGTACTTTTGTTGCACACCCGGATATGGTGCTGCCTGCGTTGACCCCAATATGAAGTGCCCCACCAACGCCGAGGTCAACATCCAAACCGTCGCCGCCTGCCCGAAGATGCAAGGGGGGGGGGAATTAAGTCACCCCCAAAAAGACGGCCTAGTCATTTTTTCAGGGCTCAAAAAAGAAAGAAAGACCCGGCCTTATTATATGAGAAACACGGTAATATAAGTAGACATTAAAGCTCTTTGTCTACAGAAGCACCATATCTGAGCATTCAGAGTCAACCTATACTACTAATGTGTTAGCTTTCTGTATCCAGTGAATTTTGTATATATGGGATAAAATTATAAAGTTAACTGAGTGTGTGTTTAAAAACTAGAAAGTGACTCTACTATGTACTCCCAAGCAGTGGGGTGTTTTGCACCTATTTTGCACCTATTTTCAATATAAATGAAGGAAGATATTTTAAAAAGAATCCTCTTAATTTAATTTCTAGGGTTTCAATACTTGTCACTGGCTTGGTTCTACCTCAGTCTTCAGCCTCTCTACACCAGCTGGCAAACAGGATTACCCTAATTGTATTGTTGCTTTTGATTACTTTGTGGATGTCCCCTAAATTCTTCTTCCCTGGTGCTCTTTAAGATAAATTAAGGTGGACTCCACTTGAAAAGCAGACAGCACTTGGTATTAAATATTTTGTTTGTTTCTTTATTAGATTTATATCTCTTTTGTACACTAGCATCACACAATATTCCATCATTTTTCTCCCCTACAACAACAATCCTCCCAGTTATATTGTTGATTGGTGCAGAAGCACTGTGAGCTTTCGTTGGTAAAGGGGAACTTGAATTTAGGTTTCCCCACTCCCTTAACTACTGTACTCTACTGGCTGTTATCTATCCCAATTTTGTGTTCTCAGCACCAGGCAGCATCTTATCCTGATACCAAGTGCACACAATATTTGCAATAAACTTCATGCGTTTGTGATACTATATGAAGCACATTCATTCAATTCCGGCACAAGAGTCTTGTTTTTCTTGTGCCGTAGCATATGTTACAATTTTCCCAAAGCTGCTGCAGATTTTCAGACAGTGGAAAGATATTTCACTGAATTATAAAGCAGGCAGATTTTAAATAATATAAATAACATTTGCATAATTCATGCTGTTGCAGCTATTACCTTTTTTTTTTTTTCGTGTCCCAGTTCTATGTGAATGTTCCATGTTGGTGCATCAAGATAGGACTAGTAGAATTACTCTTTTGAACAGGGAATTTTGAGCATTCTAAGAAGGAATCTGAGTCCAAGTTAGTTTAGAAACACAATTTTAAATATGTGTGACTAGGCTTAAGTTGAGCGTCACACTTCCAGTTGTAATTATAAATGTTATGAGTGAAACGCTTAGATTTTTTTTCTAAAGGGTTATCCACACATTCTTGTTATTTATTTGTTTGTTTGTTTGTTTCCCACCTTTATTATTTTATAACTCAAGGCAGTGAACATATCCAACACACTTTCCTACTACTACTTTCTCCTCAACAACAACCCTGTGATGTGAGTTGGGCTGAGAGAGAGTAACTTGCCCAAGATCACCTAGGTGGCTTTCATGGTTGAGGCAAGAGTTGAACTCATGGTCTTTTGCTTTTTACCTAGTGTCTTAACCATTAGACCAAACTGGTTCTCTTAGGTGAGATGGGCAGAATAAAAATCCGATTAATTAATGGCTGTAGGCCAGAGATGTTTTGGTAACTGTTCTTTAAGGACTTGGACTGATGTGCTGCCTCCATTTCATTCTTTATTCAGAGTTGAAGGCTATCTAAGTCTGTATGTTTTGGCCTATTTCCATCTTCTCTAAATACAAACTTTGCCATTTCACATGATTCTGATAGCTCAGAGGTGACTGTGGTGATGACAGCATGGTCAGCAGTCCAACTCTATTGGCTGCTTTCAACTGTTTCAAGTACATAGCCATCCATTCAGTCACTGGATATCACCCTCCATGGCCTTATTCACGTTTGCTTCTAGAATGACATGGAACTGTTTTTCACACTTTTCATATTAAATTTGTTCTCACCTCCCCCCAAAACATTCAGGGTTTCTTTGTAGCATTCTGGGATTCCATAAAAGCAGCTTTATATGAGAAAAGAAAGATACCCAGGTATATGCATACACTGAGGAATTACCGTGTTTCCCCCAAAATAAGACCTAATCAAAAACTAAGCCCTAGCATGATTTTTCAGGATGCTTGTAATATAAGCCCTACCCCAAAAATAAGCCGCAGTTAAGATTGTCAGCCAGACGGGTGCATTTAGTACTGTATTTATATTCATGATTATATACAGAAAAGAGGGTTTTTTTTAATGTGGTTTCCATGATGCCTTGCAAATCATTTCTATTTCTGTTGCATTAAGTATCGATCACAAGAATGCCCTGTTTTACTTAAAGGCTCACATCAAACAAGCTGGATTGTTCATTAAAAAAAAAAGACTTGCATTTTAATTACTAGCATCTGCTCCATAAACAAGGTTTAGTATTTTTTAGTGCACAGTTATTAGATCAATAATATGGATCCTGGTTTCTGAGAAAAGAAATGATACAAAATGAACAGCTGAGCACACGATAGAAAACCGAAAATCCTCCACTTCCTGTTTATCTTATCTGAATGAGATTTATTTAATATATTCTCCCTTATACATTTCCCTGAGAGGAGTGGAAATCTGTTCTGGATGAGATTTAGGCAGCCATGAAACAGAAAAGGCATGAATTATTTCATGGTCCAAGGAGGAATGCATCGTGTTGAAAGCCATTTTAGGGGGAAATTAGGATTTCAATAGACTCTAGGGGCTATGCAAACTCATAATGCCAGTAAAAAGAATAATCAGCAAAGGAATCAAATTTTGGGTTGCTCGCACCGAGAAGAAGCAAAGTCTTGCCAAGTCCTCCGCCTGCATAAATAGTATGCTTTGTATTTTTAATGAAGCAGATGAGGTGCTATGTTGTTTCCTTCCAACCTTCTGTGATCTGATTCTGATGAATTAAAAGATAGCCTCCTTCACTGCAGTTGAAGAATGGTTTCAGCTGGGCAGATTATTCAGCAAAACCTCAGTGTGTGCAGAGCAGTCGCTGGAAATCACTGAGGAAAGATATAAGAAATCTTACATTAAATCAAGTTACATTGGCTACTTCTGTTAGCAGCTCTTCAAGGTCTTGTGCTGAATTTTTTTTCACAGTTCTATTTACCCTAGATCAGGGGTCCCCGAAGTTGGCAACTTTAAGCTGGCTGAGGAATTCTGGGAGTTGAAGTCCACAGGTCTTAAAGTTGCCAAGTTTGGAGACCCCTGCCTAGATGCTTAGCTGTGGCTGTTGGAAATACAGAAAGAACGGATCTTTATATAGGAAATTTGACCTGCAAAATCACATGCCCCGTCTCTGCAATGTATTCATATGGAGCCATTACACATTGAGAATAAGCCATGATCCAGATAACTTAAAGAGACTGTGAAAGTTTAAGCCATAAGAAGATGAATATAACTAAAGCACAGAGCCTGCATACCTAGTGAAATTTAGTTTAGCAGCTATCACAAGAGTCAAGGTCGGTATTTCAGTCATTTTTGACCCCAGCATATTCTCACTCATGGGATCCTCCTAGGTTGCATTTCCTACTTGCTGTGGGTGTTGCTTCAACCCCTTTTGCGATAAAAACAAAAGTCTTTTGCAACAAAAACAAAATTGTGCTGTTACAATCCTGTATATGCATTGTGTTGAAAAATTCAGTGCACGTATTCCACATTTATAAATGCAGCCTTGAGTTGAGATCCACAATTGCCAGGCAATTACAATTACCCTACTTATTAGGGTTCAGTTACCCTCATTATGTATTTATTTACAGAGAGCTATACAAACATTTCTATACTTCACCACATCGTTTAACTCAAAAGGAACAAAACCATGAAACTGCACAACAATTCCAAAGTAATACATTATAAAAACAGCCCAGGTCCAAGAGGTCAATTAAAACAGCAAAGATGTAGCCAGGAATTGACTATAGATTTGTTCACAGACTGTTCATTTTCATGTTGGAAGTCCAGCTAAAGTGGGAAAAGGAAGCCAAGGAGTTTCTATAATGTAATCTTGAGTACATAGCTACCATTTTCAACAAGAATATCAGGAATTGCTTTGAAGCAAGTCTGGAATCACTTGAGAGGAAATCAGAGGAACTATGGAACGAAATTAAAAAAGGTGTTAGGGTGAATGTGAAAAAAAAACATGGATGTTGGAGAAAATTCTTGAGAATGCCATCCAAAGCCAAGAAAACAAGCAAATGGATCATGATGCAAATCAATCCAGAGTTGTCATTTGAGTCAGGCTGGAATTAAGTGCATCTCTGGAAGACTTACAGCTTTTCCTGACCATATAGAAGCAGCTTATAGAGAATGACTCTGTAGCTTTGCATAGCTCTCATCCATTGAATATCCATAACCTTGTATTGGATATCTATTATTTTAATATATTTGAACCTATTTATTACTTTAATGGATATAAGCCTACCATTTATTACGTTATAGTCAAGCATATAGTTTCCTTTCCAAATATTTGAACCTATTTATTACTTTACTTACTATTCTTTCTTATGGACTCCTGTAATAATCCCAGTTAAATTGGTTCTTTCTCATATATTTATATATAGGGCATTCCATTTAGTATGCTTCATTTGTGTTCTGACAATTTCACATTTTCCTAGCTTTGTACTTCTTTATGTTCCATATTCTAATTATATGTGTCCTTTTCAAGTAAGGAACTCGGTGACTGTATGATCTGGTGCCTTTGGTCTGGCCATATCATCACCTCCAGATATATTCATGAAAGTTCAGTTCTTCCCCATTACTTGAAGAGTGCTTTTTAATCCTTTTACCGGTCCACAATAGAAAGCATCCTCTCATATTGCATTACGGTGTGGTATGCTTGACAGCCGCAGATAGAAAGACCATTACAGAGGGTGGTGAGCACAGCACAAAACATTGTGGGCTGTTCCCTGATACCACCAGATGACCTTGCTAGGGCTCGCTGCCCTAGAAGAGTGAGGAAAATCCTCAGGGACGACTCAGACCCTGGTCAGCACTTCTTCACTCTCCTACTGTTGGATAGGAGGTATAGAAGCATAGCCAGTCGCACCAACAGGCTGAAGAACAGTTTCTACCCGTGGGCTGTCAGACTTCTGAACGGAAAATAATTTCATGTCAACATAGTTGTGCAACAAGGTCACATAGTGTAATAAGATTGGGACTGGGTTAGAAACTTCTGTCCTCACTGTGAGTTGTGTTTGGGGGGCATGGAGTGCACGAAGGGAGGCATGCTGCGTGCAGAGAAGCAGCCTTTGAAAAAGCACTTTTTTCCTGCTTTTTTAACTGCAGCTGTGCCTCACACGGCAGCTGAAGTTGGAAGACGAGGTATAAATTCCTTGTGCTCATTTGCTATTTTAGAAACTGACAGTTAGGTAGGATTATTATATATATCCTTCACAATAAGGATTATTATATATCCTTCGCAACATCCACAATCTGGATGTTTCTTACTGTGGTTTCTCCGACGTGTTTTCTTCTTCCCCTCCCTTTCCAAAATAAGTGTTCAATTGCCAATAATTAGTTGCATTTTAAAGCAATGTGTTAAACAGAAATTTTATTTTACTTTGTGCTACTATCTGGAGATATGGACAAGAGGGAAGTAGCAACACGTCCCTGAATTGCGGAGAGCTTTTAGATGATTTGCTCTGGCCAATTGTGGTTAAGCTACTTTTCCTTATTTGGGTAGCATTTTCTTTAGTTCGCCAATCCTTTGGCTTGGCCAAAGCTTAGGTTTTTTTTCTGTACAAGACTGCACAAGTTTTTCTCTCTGCACATCTCTGTTTTGATGATTCATAGTCTTAAACTCTGAATATATATATATTTTTGGTTCATAGTAAAGATGGTGGAATTACAGAGATTGTCCTCGATTTTACAACCATTCAAAGTTACAGCGACATTGAAAAAAGTGACTTATTAACAACTTCAGTGATGCCCTTAACAACTGTGGCAACAAGGACACAAAATGGGGCACAACTCATATAACAAGTACCTTGCTTGACAACAGAAATTTTGGGCTCGATTGTGATCAAGGAATACCTGTATTTTTTACGTGGATAAGTTTGCATTTTCTGAAGTGTCCTTTTCTCTAATTTTAATCAGCATAAAGAAATACATGGGTACTTAAAACCACTTGTAGTTTTTTTGCCAATAATATGTTAAAAGTTTTGTCCTTGGGAGCTCAATTTCTCATTCACAGTTTGGCCGTTTCATAACTTTTGGGACATGACCTGTTTCTACCTGGAAAAAAACCTCTATTTTTAGTGATAACATTTTCAAGCTTTTCCGAACTAGCTCCTGTTGTAAATCAATTTTTAAAAAATCAATTCAATGTAATTACATCAATATTTTTAAGGTCACTTCACTCAGTCCTCGGCTGCAAATTACGTTTACCTGATAATTTCACTGTTATTACTTATAGGTGAATGAAGTTTCTGCTCTCAGTACGAAATACTGATTCCTTGTATGTGAGATGGTTGCATTTGAAATATTTTTGAAGCCTACTCCCTTTCCTAGCTTGAAGTTTGAGGAGCAGATTTAATGCTTTCTTAAAGCATACCTGAGCTCTTAATCTCAGTTGAAACCATAGAATGGAGAAAGTACTTTTTGTTCTCTATTCGCTTATTCTATCATGGTCTCTCATCAACCTGTGTTTCTAGTAAATAGCTCTGTGTGTGATATTTTGCATGAAGCAGAGAGTTGAATTTATGTTCTCCTGCATTGTGATGCGAACTGGGTTCCACACGCAGAAAATATGTTCTTAAAATATGTGTTAGAGCAGTGCTTTTTTCAAACTTGGCAACTTTCTAAATATTTAGACTTCAATTCCCAGGAAATTCCAGAACTTGAATTCCAAACATTTAGAAAGTTGCCAAGTATGAAAAACACTGCTGAAGTATTAAATGTAGTGAGACTCTTAACCTGCTGACTATTTCCTTCTGGACATTTTTACATGCATATTAATTGAGAGTCACCTTGCTCTAATAAATTGCCCATCCTGAATAATGGTGTATGGGTGCTTAGAACTTGGCGCAAATAGAGCTTGCCTCAGCAAAGCAATTTAAAGGCTGTGCAATCTTTGCTGGACACCTACTTATTTACAATTAAGATAACTTTGCTCAAGCTTGGAGAAAGCTTTAAATGCTGCATCAGAGAATACTACAGTTTGTTTTAAATTGGGATCGCAGCACAGTAAGGGTGGCTTTAAAATCCTGCTCTAACACTACACAGCATTTCCTGTGTTCTTCCCCAATTGATTTTACTTTTAGGAACCCAGCTATATGATTGCTAATCTTAATATTAGCATCAGGTGCCATAACTACCCCATATTTATCATATGGTAGCTTTTATAAGCAATGATTTAAGGGATGCAGTGGGTCATTGGCTAAGATGCTGAGCTGGTCAATCAGAAAGGTTGGCAAGTTCAGCGGTTCGAATTCCTAGCGCCACATAACGAAGTGAGCTCCCGTTCCTTGTCCCAGCTTCTGCCAAACTAGCAGTTCGAAAGCACATAAAAATGCAAGTAGAAAAATAGGGACCACTTTGGTGGGAAGGTAACAGTGTTCTGTGCGCCTTCAGCATTTAGTCATGCCGGCCACATGACCACAGAGACGTCTTTGGACAGCGCTGGCTTTTCGGCTTTGTAACAGAGATGAGCACTGCCAGGGATACAACCAGTTCTGTGGGTGTGGCTTAGGTGGTGGGCATGGCTTGGTGGTCATGTGACTGGGTGGACATGGCTTTGCTACAAATGGTTTCTTGTTTCTGTTCTTAGTTTGCTAAACCAATTACTTTAAGCCAGGGATGTCAAACTCAAGGCGTGGGGGCCAAATCCGGGCCGCAAGGTGCTTAGATCTGGCCTGTGGGGCCACCCTGGAAACAGCGAAGGACCGGCCCATGGTCCCTCTGCCAGTGAAAATGGAACTCGGGAGGGCCGCGTGTTGTCCTCCCGAGTTCCATTTTCGCTGGCAGAGGGTTGCAGAAAGCCGTTGTAGCTGAAAACGGGACTCGGGAGCCTGTTTTCCCTGGCAGAGTGCTCAGGCCTCCATCAGAGCCCCCAAAACAAGTGACATTCAGCTGGGGCTCCCAAGGTCAAACATAACCCTGATGCGGCCCTCAATGAAATCGAGTTTGACACCCCTGCTTTAAGCTATTTCCTGTCATGTAGTTCAGATATCAGTTTCTTTTCATCTATAGACAGCCTTGTTCATTTTCACCATGCTGTAGTTCTCCCTTTTCTTCCAAAAAGAAAGTTTCACCCCTAAACTTATTTTTACCAGCTCAGCAGCAAATTAAAAATCTGAGTAGACCGATTTCTGTAAAAGGTTAAAATACACAGATAGATGTTCCACAGATGGGTCAATGGGTTCTCTAAGAACCTTGCTAACTGCCCTTGGCAGGATGGCTTTCATAATTAATTAATAGCTAGCCTACTTAGAACCAGACTAATGAGGTTTCTTTCAAAGCGCTTACACACGTTAGCATTCCAAGTAAGTTAACTGGAGGCATATCTTCAGAAGCATTAATATGCAGTTAGTTTACTGTACTCTGAGCCAAACTCTCTGCCCCTAATGTTGGCTTTCCTTAATTTTTGTCACAGAGACTACCACTGCAAAGTACTTTCATATTTGCTGACTTGGTCATTCAAATGCAAAAAATAACATCTTGCAAAGCCAAAATGCTGTGCTGATTCTCCTTGTGACAGGGGCAGTTAAATTCCTACAGATTAATTAGGTTAATATTGCAGACAGGATCACATGTATTGTGGCTATTAGGCTAGTAACTGGAATTCCTGGTTTAAATGTCATTAGATGGCACAGAGTTTGATTCTTCTGTCATTATATTTGTGTGGCAGCACAGTTTTCCAGGTGGACCTGAATGAGTGTTGGTTACACATAACAAAATTTCTCCTGCTGTTTGCTTGGCAGTAGATTGTTGTAGAATTGTTTAGCTTAATTGAACTAGATTTTCTAATGATAAGACTTTGATTATTTGCTTCCCCCCCCCCCCATTGTAAATGTTGATACTCTGTACTTACTGATAAGCTTTCAGAAATATATGAGTGTTTCAAATCATTCTTCCTTCAGTATAGAACTGTTTTTTTATATATAGTGTAAGCAGCTTTTTTCAGGTGTAGAAAGGAAGTGTTGAGGGACATTGAGCTCCAAAATTGAAAAAGATAAATTGGTTTATCATTTAGGTCACTAAAACCGCCCTCTTGCACAACCAGAATTTCTCTAGGATTTTGCCATTTTCAGCAATATATTAAAGACATTGAAGTCTGCTTCATGCTAGGTCTTATATTTTTTTAATCTGTATCTTACAGAATTGACTTTACAAATAGATAGTTGCTCATGAGCACTGAAGCAGAGGTATTACTCTTTGTCAGATGCCTCATTGAATATAAACAATCATTCTATGCTGGGACATAACTTTTAGAAAGCCAGAATCAGAACCAGCAAAGGGTTAATTGATTATAGCATAAACAATGGCACTTAGACTTATATACCGCTTTACAGCCCTCTCTAAGCGGTTTACAGAGTCAGCATATTGCCCCCCAAAATCTGGGTCCTCATTTTCCAGACCTTGGAAGGATGGAAGGCTGAGTCAACCTTGTGCCTGGTGAGACCCGAACTGCCAAACTACTGGCAGCCGGTGATCAGCAGAAGTAGCCCGCAGAATAGCACTCTAACCCAAGGGTCTCCAACCTTGATGAGGAAGCTTTGCTGGCTGAGGGATTCTGGGAGTTGAAGTCCACAAGTCTTAAAGTTGCCAAGGTTGGAGACCCCTGCTGTAACCACTGCACCACCACGGCTCAGTGTGTCGGTAGTAGAATCGGTAGTAGAAAAATGGACTGATTTTTTTTAAAAAAATATTGTAGATGTTGAGGAATAATACATTCAGACATAAGCAAATGCAGTTATTATTATTTAAATTTCATTACAGATACTCCTTGCGTTATAATGCCCATTGGTGCCTTTGCTCATGAGATAGACTCTTGCGTAAAATGAATGAGTTTCTTTATATGTGAAGCACCTTAGTTGCAACTGAGTCACATCTCTTATGTTTTCATAACTGGCAGCCAGAAACATCCACATATGTAGGATTCTGAACTGTGTGTGAAAGACTACGGCAGCCCTCCTCACAACTTGACATCTTCCAGAGCACAACTCCCAGAATCTTTAACTAGCAGGACTTCCAGCCAAGCTGTTCTCTAATCAAAGATGATGCTAATTCTCTCAGCTTTAACTTATGGAGTTGTTCAACTACAAAATAGTTAAGATAGAATCAAGTAAGGCACTTTTAATTCCTCAGAAGATAGGCAGACATCAGTATGTTATACTGTATATATGTATGTCATTTCCAGAAATTGCTTGCCTTCCCTCATGTTCTTAACAAAGTATAAAAAATACATTGGAAAGTTACCTTGCAATTACTTTATATATGTATATATAGTATGTCATCATTATAAGGGGATCTTGACATTCTGTGCTTATAGTTTCTTATATATATTATGTATGGCTACTAATTAGTTTTGCAATGACCTTTAGAAAATGTGATGTTGAACAATTTAAAGGCAGCACAAAAGAAGTGGGAATAACATACCCATTAGCACTGAAAATAGATGCCAAAACAAAACTACTAGGATTAGACTATGTGTAATAACTATTAGTGCCCCATTAGTTTATGTCTAATGAATGTCAATAAGGACCCATTGATAAACACTGAAAATAGATGCCAAAACAAAACTACTAGGATTAGACTATGTGTTTAAAAGTCTAAATTTGCTAGAATTAGTGCTCTGAATAGGCAAAGTATTTCCATTAATTGTTTATGTCCTAAGTAAGCTAATGTCCACGAAGCTGAAGGAAGGAACAGCTTTCTCTGCGGTCCCGAGTAAAAAACAATAGAAGAGTCCCAGGCCTTTTACTTGATTACTAAGACACTTAGTGGACAATCACTTAAATATGAGCCAGCAATGTGCAGCAGCCGCCAAAAAAGCTAATATGGTCCTTGGTTGTATAAACAGAGACATGAATTATTAGTACCACTTTATAAAATCTTAGTAAGACCATACCTGGATGCTGCATCCAGTTTTGTTACCACATTCCAAAAAGGATGTTGACACTTTGGAAAACTGCAGAGAAGAGCAACTATGGTGATTAAAAGCCTGGAGACTAAAACATATGAAGAAGCCTTGCAGGAATTTGGTATGGCTAATCTAGAGAAAAGAAGGACAAGGGATGACATGATAGCAGTATTCCAATATTTGAAGGGCTGCCACAAAGAAGAAGAGGTCAATTTATTTTCCAAAGCATCAGAGGGCAAGCAAGAAACAGTGGGTGGAAACTAATCAAGGAGAGTAGCAACCTGGAATTAAGGAGAAACTTCCTAAAATTTAATCAGTGGAACAGCTTGCCTTCAGAAATTGTGGGTGCTTCATCACTGGAGGTTTTTAAGAAAACACTGGCCAGCCACTTGTCAGA
Source organism: Notechis scutatus (assembly GCF_049901735.1). NCBI lineage: Eukaryota > Metazoa > Chordata > Lepidosauria > Squamata > Elapidae > Notechis > Notechis scutatus. Next base: position 92,250,801 of record NC_142012.1, on the reverse strand, counting down.
AATAGTATATGGTCTCCTGCTTCAGCAGGGGGTAGGACTAGAACAGGGATCGCCAACCTTTTGGACCTCAGGAACCACCAAACTCATAATTTTAAATCCTGTGGACCAGAGACCCTGAGAAAATCCCCCAAAAAGTCTGCAGGAAAATTCCCCACCCCATTTTCCTACCGATCATTTGGGACCGCAGGATACCATTTCCAGCTCTGTTCTTGGGAGCGGGGGGGGGAGGGGGAGGGGGAGAGACTTTTGGCTTCATGCAAGGAAAGCAGCAGAAGCAGCAGAAGTCTTTCTTTCTCTCCCCTAAACTCCGCCAGAATGGCACAGCCTCTTGGAGCAGGATGCCTTGCAGGGTCCCAAAGACTCAATTCTGGTCGAGTTTGGGGGAGAGAAAGAAAGACTTTTGTTGCTTTCCTTGCACAAAAACAGAAGAAGAAAGAAGCAGAAAGAAGCAGGCCAGTAGCCAGGCGAGGCACATGGGGTGAGTGAGGCAAGTTCCCCCCCTCCGCCCTTTCCCCCCTCCCCTCACTACCTCGTATTGTTCACAATGCGAAGCAAGCCTTGTGTTCCCTTAGGCCATGTGGGCAGCCTTGTGTTCCCACACAGCCTGGATTAATTGCTTTGGGGGGTGCTTTGGGGGTGACATTTCTCTGTGGACCACCAAAATTTTCTTGCAGACCACCAGTGGTCCCTGGCCCACTGGTTGGCAACCACTGGACTAGAAGACTTACAAGGTCCCTTCCAGCTCTATTCTGATTAAACTACTATAAAGAAACCTATTGAGACCTTTGCTTAATATCCTTTCCAGCAGAGGTGTGGGTGAGAGCAGCTAATCAAGAAAACCTCTACAGAGCAAAAAGAGAGTATCAGTGGAAGGAAAAATCCTGAGTAAGCACTTCTAAGATTTTCTGTTGTGGTGTTGCTATGGGAGGAAAAAGAAAATATCATCTGTAGTTGATTGATTAGTTCATTCACCATCTATTAACTTCCTGCAATAAATTAACTTAGTGCTGAGCTGCTGTATCTTTCAAAAATTAAATTCTTATACTCCGTGGCGCTGAAAAGTTTGTGTACACTTTTGAAATTTCAATTTTTCTGCATAAATGCAATCTAAAATATGATTGGTTCTCCACACGTCCTAAAACTATAAATAAAAGGAACCTAGTTAAAAATATGAGTCAATAATATGACTTGTTGGGCCTTCCGGTTTGAGCTTCTTCGGCAACAGACCGAAACCGCGACTCTGCGCAGTTTCGATCCGTGCTCGCTGCTAGAGCGCCCCGAGCCAGCTGGTTTCAGGGCTAAGCCACCCCGTAGAGGTGGTGAACAGGGGGGAGACTGCCTGCAGGGTTGAGGAGAGCCACATCTCTCCTCCTCAGCTGGCCATTACTCCCTTTCCTGAAGGCAGTTGCGGTGGTCAGAAATGGCCACCCCAAAGAAGAACTTGACCGGAAAAGAATGTGCAGGAGGAAGATAAGAAGAAAAAGTTTTGGTTGACCGGATCAAACAGCAAAAGCAACAAATAAGATACCCTGGAATTTAAACTATAAAAAAAATAACACTGTACCCAAAGAAGATTTTTAAGCAGTGAAGGAGAGAGAAGAGGGAAAGGATTTGGTTTTTTTTTCTCTCCTCTTCCTTTCCCTATACTGACAGCTAAGAGACTTAAGCAAGAAATTGAAAAAAAAATCCAATTTGACATCAATAGGCATTTAAGCTGAAAATAAAATGTCAAAGGGATAATAAAGATTGCTAGATACTCAAAAGCTTTTGAAAGCAGGAAAGGAGAGAAAAAGAATAAAAGGGCAGGATCTGGAAGGGAGGAGACTGCCTGGAATTAAAAAGAACTCACAGTAAAATCTCAACAAGACTTCTAAAAGATACATTTTAACTGAAACATGGCAACAAAATAGTAAAACCCCAGGAAGAGAAAGTGAAAAAAGAAGTAAGAAGAAACAGCTTGGGAGTATTTGGATTACTTGGTGACTTCTGGATTTTTGGTTACTGCATTTGAATGACTAAAATCAATTGGGTGGTTGTTTAAAAGTGTTTAAAATGGCACCACTTTTAGCAGAACTGAAAATGGAACTTAAAAAGTACAAAGATGCACAAGAAGGGAGAGGTTCTTTTGGCTTCATATTTCAATTCTTAGAAATGGAGATTTGGAACTATGAGAAACAACAAGAAACGCCTGCAGAACAAGAAGATTGGGACAAAGAAGAAGCCATCTTTAATGAACAAGTAATTTTATGTGGGGGGGGGAAAGGAAAGGGGGGAAAGAGAATGAAAAGTTTAAGATTTGGAAAAACAACCCCCAAAAAGAATAGTTTGAAAAATAAGTATAAAATTAGAAAGTAACAGAAGAGGGAAATGCAGAAGAGAGAATTAGAAGTAGAGAGACAAGGGGGTAAAAAGGGGAGGGAGAAGAAGAGAGGGAAGAAAGAAAGGAAAAGAAGTTATAAAGGACAGAAACAAGATATAGAGAAACAGGGCCTATTTAGAGATAATGGGTGAAAATCTAATTGAAAAAGGGATTCTGCAAAGGTACATAAGATAGTGTTGTTGTATTAGAAATAGAAATAATTTCAGAAAATATGAAACAATGTATGATCAAAATGATGGATAAAATAGTTATCGTAATTTAGTGGAATGTTTGTTAATAAATAAATGTAATAAAATGAATATTCAATGATTTATAAAACATAAGTGAAGAAAAATAGGGGGAAAATTAATTATGGAAAGATTATACATTCCCCAAGGAAGTATGATGTTTAATTGAAAAGAAATGTTAAAGATGTTAAGACTTTAATGAATATTAATGATAGAACTGAACTGGAATGGAATGAGGGTTTTAATTACATATATTTATAATCCTTTTTTTTAAATATAGTGTGTATTTTAAGAATGTACCAAGCAGAATTTGATTGGAAGTTATGTATTATGTATTATATTGAATGTTATAACCCTAAGGTATACATTGAAGTTTAAATAAGAGTTGAATGGATAAAATTAAAAGATATAAAGGTGTCATACTCCAATTAGTAACTACAGGAGAAAATTTGTTTAATGAGAAAAGATAATATGAAATTGAAACAGGACAGACAATAGTATAAACATAATGATTTGAATTGAGATGAGATAATCAAAATAAAGTTGAGAAAATTAAAAGAGGGGAAAAACTATATAGAAAATACAAAATAGTAATAAGATATGGAATAGAACACAAAAATGAGCGTGAAATTGAGTTTGTGTCTGTATAAAGAAGTGTAACCCGGGACCATGCTATTTTCAAAAAAGATGTTTTACTTGTATTTTGTGTGTGTGAAAACCCAAATAAAACTTTAAAAAAAACATTCTACTTGTTCATTTATTTACTGAGGAAAATAATCTAAAGCTACGTATTTGTGTGTGGCAAAAAAACACCCCACAACTTATATGTAATCACATCAGAAATGTAGTTATTTGAGGGACAAACTTATTTATTCATTCTGTTTACTTACAAAATGTATATCCAGAATTCATATTATATTGTTTTAAAAAGTAGCATACCTTAAGAATTCTAGTCTTATTTAAACAGTCAACTTGATTAACATGAATACATAATGACTGCCTTAAATCTCACACATCTATTCTTTCTTTCATCCTTTGGTTTTTGTGCAAGGGAGTGTTCTGCTACCTCTTAGCCCCTCTGCCTTGCTGATTTTACCATTTTGTTTCGTAGGCCAGGATCTCAAATTCTGGAATCCTACTTTAGGATCCTAAAATGGAAATGGGACATGCTCCACACTCTTAAAAGAAGAAGCCGTGGTTCCTTATTCCTCAACTGAGCTTTTGAGATTCAGCCACAGTTTTATGCTTTTGCCCATTCTATTTATTCCGTATCCCACAGAAGAGGGAGGAGGGAATGAAATAACTAGAAGCTTCCACAGCATGGGGTTGGAGAGGCCATCTATACAAGGGAGCGCACAGGTGACTGGGGCAGACTGGGGCCTTTGCCTCCCCCCACATGCTCCCCATGTGGCCCCTCACCAGAAATCCTGAATAAAGGCTTCCAAATAAATCCTGTTTCCAAAGGCAGGATCTCTTTAATCACTTTAAGAAGAAATTGGACAGCCATTTATTTAGAATGCTATAGGTCCGTGATGGTGAACCTATGGCACGTGTGCCAGAGGTGGCACGCAGAGACCTCTTTGTGGGCAAGCGAGCCATCGCCCCAGCTCAGCTCTGCCAGCATGCGCATGGGCCCCCTGCCGGCCAGCTGGTCCTTGTGTCTCTGCCATGCATGAACAAACTTATTTATGCATGGGGGAAGGGCACATGTGCAGGGGACACACACAAATTGCATTTTGGAGGTTTGCGCATGTGCTTTGGGCATTTGGTGCCAAAAAGGTTAACTATCACTGCTATAGGGTAAGGGTGTCCAATCTTGGGAACTTGTCTGGCTGGGGAATTCTGGGAATTGAAATCCACAAATCTTGGAGTTCCAAGATTGGACACACCCCTCGTATAAGGTCTCTTGCTTGAACAGGGGGTTGGACTAGAAGACCTCCAAGGTCCCTTCCAACTCTGCTGTTCTGTTTGTTATTATTCCTGAATGCTGTTAATTGATTCCTTCATCCCTGCAATAAAAGGGGTGGGGGAGAGACCAGCTGTGATGACCCAGGGCGGGATACAAAACAAACACTGTCATAGAATACAGGTAAAGCCCCTTTTATTCCTTCAGTTTGCTTCCAAGCTCTGAATATCTTTGACGGAAGACAAAAAAAACCTCCCACACAGCTACACGAAGAAGGAAAAAAGCCACACAAACCAGGCAAGATAAGGTCTGGAGGATGTCCACATATAACACACACTGGGAAGGATGCCAAACTCAGAGAGGAACTATAAACTAGAGATATTTACACAATTTGTTTCCAGCGTTTGCCAGTACGCAGGTCCAAACTCTTATTCAGTTGTCACACTTGCAGCCCATGAAGGGGATCAAGGCCCTCTCCTCCCGAGGTGACCACGTCTCTCCCTTATCCTCTCTTCCCTGCGTGCCCTAGGATGGATAGGGGATGGGCCTGGATCCTCCTCTGACTGCTCAGCCTCCTCCACAACCTCCGGAGCCACACTTCCACTCCCTGTCAGCTGTTCCTCCTCTCCCTCAGAGTCAGTCTCCACCAGGGGCATGACACCAGCAAACTCTCCCTGCTCTGCCAGATTTCATGGATTCCAGGCTCTGTGCTGTAGAGAAAAATTCAGAGTTCCTAAGTTGCACAGATGACTCTCATCAGTTTTCAGATCTTGGTACAAATTACGGCGTACAGCCCTTTCTTGGCTACCTAGAATATAACCTTGTTGTCTATGGAAATGATAAATTAAAGAGTCCTAGGAGGATTTGTATGTGTTATCATATGACAGAATCCACCAGGATCATTTCCTGGGTAACCATTACTCAAAAAGCTGCGTTTATACGAGAAGCACAGATGTACTCCCCTTGATCCAAATGACACCGCTAAAGGCTGTTCACAAGTACTGTGCTCTTAGGACCCACCCATCTTCCTGCAGGATTTAACCTAGCACTCCACCCTCTCACTCCCTCTCTGCTGCTGCCCAGCTTCTCCACTAACTATGTCAAATGAATTGCAATCAAATGCCCATCAGCTGCATCTAATATGATTGACTTCAGCGGCGCAGTTAGATGAGAAATTACAAATTGGCTTCAGCGCTTTTCGTCCTTTCATTTAGCAAGTGCATTTAGCTTGAATAGAATAGAATAACAGAATTGGAAAGGACCTCAGAGACCTTCTAGTTCTGGATATATATTTCCCCCCTTTTTTTGAAGATGGGAACTACATCAGCTCTTTTCCAGTCCCCTGGCAGTTCCCCAGTGCTCCAGGATCTTTGAAAAATATAGTTCAGCTGCTAGGAGTTCCTATGCACAATTCTGGAAGCAGGAAAATGTATGTACCACCAGAAGATGTTGTTATAAAAAAAAAAATTTAGATTGTGCAGAGATAGACAGACTAACAATGAAATTAAGAGACAAAGAAGAGTCAATATATTATAATGTCTGGGATGCCTGGTATGAATGGTTTAAGAATAAAAAGAAATCAAAATGGCAATTAGATAAAGAATAAGAAACTATGTAAATTCTTATATCTATATTCATATCTATATATTTATTTATATATTAAGTTGAAATTGTATAATGAAAGAAATGTGTATGTAGAAAGATGAGAAGGAAATGTAAAAGATGTCTTGATATTGCTATAATGATGTATAAAGTTTTATTTTATGTTTTTAAACGTTGAAAACTAAATAAAATTTAATTAAAAAGAAAAAGAAAAAATATAGTTCAGTGGTTCTGAGATCTGGTCTGCCAGTTCCTTCAAAACCTTTGGGTGGTAATCCATCCGGTCCTGGGGATTTGAACTCGTCTAGGGTGGTCAAGTTCTCACTTACCATTTTCTTCTTTATTTTGATTTGTGGTTCTGATCTGTTTTTTTGTGGTGCTGCTTTTGATAGGTTGGACTGTTTTTTTCCCTTTGTGTAAAGACAGATGCAAAAAAAATGAGTTAAGTAGTTCTGCTTTCTCCCTGTTGCTTGTCATCTTCTTGCCATTTTCTCCCAGCAATTGACTTAACTTTTTTTTCTTGTTTTTAACATGTTGGAAGAAGCTTTTTTTGTTATTTTTTTACTTTTGTCGCAAGCCTTTGTTCATTGTGAACCTTAGTTTTCCTCACACAGCTTTCCTCACCCACTTTCAAGCACTTTGCTTGAAAAGTGGACTGGTTGCTTTCGTGGTGTGGAGACAATAACTTGGTCCTCAACACCAATAAGACCAAGGAGCTTATAGTGAGCTATAGAAGGAACAGATCAGACATCCAGCCCTTGCTTATCAATGGAGACCGAGTGGAGCAAGTGGCCAGTTTTAAGTTTCAGGGTGTTACCATAAAAGAGGATTTGACCTTGGATGCTCACATTGCAGAACTGGTCAAAAGCAGAGATTGTACTACCTGAGAGTTCTCAGAAAACAACAACTGAATGAAAAACTGCTGGTGACCTTCTACCGCTGCACCATAGAGAGTATCTTAACTTACTGCACCTTTGTATGGTTTGCCAATTGCACAGGGGCAGATAGGAAAGCACTCCAGAGGGTTAACGTCATTGCCCAGAAGATCATTGGTTGCCCTCTCCCCTCTTTGGAAGAGCTTTATAGCTCCCACTGCCTTCAGAAAGTTCAAAACATTCTCAAAGATCCATCTCATCCTGGGCACCCCTTTTTTTTTTTTTTTTTGAACTATTGCCATCGGGCAGAATAATAAAAACAAGGACAGATAGACTGAAAAACAACTTCTATCCCAGGACAGTAGCTCTTTTGAATTCTGCTGTATAGTGCAGTGTTGGTGCAGTGTCGCAGTTTTCGGTTCAATGTGTGGAGTGTGAAGGATGTGTGTTTGTGTTTATTTTCATGGTCATGATGTGCACTGAAGATGGTATTTGATTTCATTATACGAGGTGCAATGACAATAAAGTAAATTAAACTAAACTGAAGGGCTGGTTGCTTCATGTTAAAATTGGGGATCGGTAGATAATAGAGTGGGGAAATCCTATTTTGACTTTGCTCATCAGGAAAAAAAAAAAAACAATGATTGCAGACTTGAGTACATTTATGTTAAGTCTTTCATTTCCCACAAAACGTTGACATATGACTTGCAATTTGTTTCCATTCTTGCAGATACGATGCAACAAGTAGCCAAGACCGTGGCAAAGGTGGAACTATCAGACCATGTGTGTGATGTTGTGTTTGCTCTTTTTGACTGTGATGGTGAGTATCCTCCATTTGCCTGCAGTCTCGCTCTCATAATAAGAAAGAAGAATTTGTAGGGACCTTTAAGGTCTTCTAGTCCAGCCCCCTGCTCAAGCAGGAGACTATATCAGGGGTGTCAAACTCAAGGCTCGTGGGCCAGATGCAGCCTGCAAAGTACTTAGATTTGCCCCGCCTGGAAATACCAAAGGACCGGCCCGTGGTGCCTCTGCTGGCCAAGACGGGGTGCACGGGGTCTGTGTGCAGCCCCCCGCTCCCCATTTTGGCTGGCAGGGTGCTGCAGGAGGCCATCCAGGCCAAAAATGGGGCATGGGGGGGGGCTGTCATGGGCCCCCTGTGCCACATTTTGGCTGGCAGGATGCTGCAGGAGGCCTATGTCCCATTTCCCCCTTCCCTGCCAGCCCATGGAGAACTACAATGCTGATCCGGCCCTCGAAGAAATCCACCCCTGCTCTATACCATTCCAGACAAATGGCTGCCTAGCCTCTTCTTGGAAGCCTCCAGGGATGGAGTACAACATCTTCTGAAGGCAAGCCCTTTGTTCTGACCAAGGCTTCCTAAGACAGTAACAATCACACACTGTTCCCAAAAACCTTTTTTTTTTTAAATTTCAATGGCTGTGAATTATATGCATTCACGGCCCGTAATGAAACCCACACAGTTTGTGAATAGTCCAACAGAAGTCTGCCAGTCTTTCAGGATAAGGCTGATAAGCACCCACCTTTATCTCCCTTGAAATGCTGCCAACGACTAAATTGCCAATTAGCTGTACAAGGCCAAACACAGCACAAAGTCAACATGGAGCTTCAGATTTTAAACCGACCAGAACGAACAAAGTTGCTTCCTGCAAAGGCTCATGTCCCTTTGTTCTCCTTTATGTCTTATGGGAGGGGCCAATCATCTCCAAGCCTTACTCCCGAGTCATCCCTTTTGTCTTAACTGTTCTCGCCTTCTGGCAGCTCTGCGCAAGTGCACACTGGGAACAGGCTCCCCCTGTTCCTCTGCCTTGCTGATGTCAGATTCTGGAGGCTCCAGAATCAGCACATAACTCTCAGATGGCCCTGGCCCCATCTCTGTCAGACGCAGATCCCTCGTCCAAGCCCTCCCCAGACTCCAGGACTGGCCCATGTTCCTCCCCACTGTCCGACTCAGCTGCCAGCTCTGCAGGCTGCCCGCAGACCACAACACCATTCCACGGGTTAATTGTTCTCACTATTAGGAAATATGCCCTTAGCTCTAGGTTGCTTCTCTTCTTGATTAGTTTCCATCCATTGTTTCTTGTCTTGCCATCTGGTGGTTTGGAAAATAGGTTGATCCCCTCAAATACTGAGACACTGCTATTATGTCATCCCTAGTCCTTCTTTTCACTAGACTAGACAAACTCAATTCCTGCAACAATTCCTCGTATGTTTTAGCCTCCAGCCCCCTAATCATCTTGGTTCCTCTTCTTTGCATATTGTGACCAGTGGAAAGCCAGGTCCAAAAGCCTTTTCAACTCCAAAGATCACAAGGTGACCTTGGAGAACTCACCTTCATTCAGCCTTGCAGGACTGACAAGCCAAGGCTATGTGGATGGGGGCCTATCCTCATAGCCACGTTAGACATTATCCTATCAACCACTGGCCCCTTAAGGTTAACTTTACCATGCTTCAAAACTAGGCCAGTCAAACATTCATACGGTACTAGTAGAGTAAGGTACTTTCATGGACAGCTTCTCTGCGATCCATTCTGCTCCATCCAGCAATTCCTCTGGCAGGAAAATCAGCCACCAATCATTCCCCCAGGATTGGTGGCTACTCCCTGCCAATTCATCCACTGTGCTTCTTGAGTTCCATCAGCCAATTAACTGGAATATTTTCTGATCAGTTCAGGGTAGGTTTGTTTTTTTTTAATCAAGTTCATAGTTCATTTGGTCAACTTTTTTAAAAAACTTTTTTTAAAAAAACACAGTTTATTAGTTTTTACAATTAAAAACAACCAACGATACATACACAAATAAGAATGCTTTTCACTTTTCTTCCTTCTTTTTCTTTCTTTTTTCTTTCTTTTAAATCTTTTCTTTTCTTTCTTTTCTTCCTTCTTTTTTTTTTCTCGTTTATTTGTGTATGTATTTTTTTTTTTAAACTTTGGGCACCTCCGGGTATTTATTTATTTATTTAGCCACAAGAATGCTGATCTCTTAATCTCTTGGAAATCTATGATATTCCCAAGGCAAGCATAGCCCTTAGTTTGCAAAGCAGATGCCAAGTTATATAGAGATTCGCTCTTGGTGCTTCCTTTCCTTACGTTGGCCCTGAATTGCCTCTTTAGGCTATCTCTTGGCTGATTTCCAAACTTTACAGTGCTCGAAAATCAAATTCACTGGCGCTCGTTGAGTGTTTGTTTTACTGTTTCCAAAAACCGTTGGCCTTAAAATAAGGGCTCAGTCAAATAAGGTTGGGTGAAATATTATAAACACGAAGACACATCAAACAGCCATTGGTTTCTAAATTCAAGAAAAGCCTAATTAATGCAGAGGATCAGAGAAACAGATAGCTGTATTTTCCTTACCACTGGGAATATTGACTTTCAACCAGCATTTGGCCATACATGAGGTTGATGTTTCCTTCTTCAAAAAAAAGAAGAAGAAAATAGCTGCACAAGGAAGGTGGCTGTTGTTTGTTGCCGATGAAACAACTATCCAGCAACTGAAGAAGATAAATGGCCCAGCAGAAGAAGACGGTCAGCCTGTTGGGACTCTGCTTATCGCTAACCTGCAAAAGACAGCTGGTCTAGAACAGGAGTGGGCGACTATGGCCCCTTTATGACCTATGGACTTCAACTCCCAGAGTTCCTGAGCCAGCTGCACTCAGGAATTCTGGGAGTTGAAGGTCCAAGGTAATAAAGCGGCCATAGTTGCCCACCATTGGTCTCAATTGTATCTAGAATGTCCACTGAATGTTTTGGGCTGCAATACCAGGAAAAATGCTGCTGCCTTGCTAAAATCTGCTCCAGCCTGCCTCAGCGGTGAGCTAGCACTGAGATGGAAGTAGTTGTGAGGTTATGTCCTCTATAAAGAGTCAGTAGGCATTTTCCTGCTGAAACAAGCAAACTGTATGTTAGCCCCGTGGACAGGTTAACAACAGTGTACCATTTTTTAAGCTCCTTGAAGGGAACGCAGGATAATCATGTAATTAAAAAAGTCTAATTTAGCATATTGGCTAGTTTTTTTTTCTGAAAAAGGAGAGCATAATATTGAAATGTCATTTAGGAAAAAAGAAAAAGAAATTAAGAACCCCCACCTGAGAATTGAGCAGCATATAATTTTAATTATTTATTGTGGTTGATTACATAGTTAAATATTTAGACTGGATTTAGCATTTTTGTCTCCCTACTCAGAGAACGTGGGATAAATAGTAGTTGTTCTTTAACATCTATAATAATATTAGACATTAGTCCAAGTTCCATACATTCTAAGACTGGGAATTTTCAGCCTCAAATCAGATGGGTGCTCCTGATTATTTGTGCAGTTCTGTTTCTTTTCCCCTTGCAAGCATTGTAGCTATAAGACTGCTCCAACATTTTCATAGTTCTGGTTGCTTTTTTCTGCACTTTTTCAGCTCTGTAATATCGAACTATTCTTTGCTATTTTCTAGTGCTGATTATAAATCTTATCTGGATCATCACAAAAAGAAATGGTGACAGAGATATAATTGCAACACAGTAGTTTCACTAGTGCACTAGAAAACAAAGCTGCTTGTGGCAAACCAGCCAACTCCAGGCTTGTTCTTATTTGCAGCTTACCAGAGGTCAAATATATTTTAGCAACTTCTTCTTTTCTGCCATATCCTCATTGTTATTTTGATGTTTGTTTCCTCTCTGGTTAATCTTTGAGGCACCCTTAAGTTATCGTAATCTGCTCCAGAGTTAAAATAATGAGTTTCTGCTGAAACAGGTAATAGGGGAATGAGCAATATGGAAGATATTGTTTCAAAGATCAAACAAACCTGTTCTTGTGGCTTTTGGCATATAGCCATGTTGGCCAGATGACCATGGAAATTGTCTTCAGACAACACTGGTTCCCTCAGCTAGGAAATGGAGATGAGCATCGCCCCCCTAGAGTCAGACATCTTTACTTAGGGAGCATCCTTTGAAGTTGAAACCCTTGCAATCAAAATGGAAACAGGGCCAAGAATTAGCTTTCCTATGTAAACAGCATGAGTTCAGTATTATTACTGATTTGGGAAAAGTACAAAAGTAGGGCTAGTTTTAAACTATTCTCCTCCCACACCCCAGCCGAAATCATTACCTTGGTTCTAATGGGAGTTCAGTATATCTAGAAGGCAGCAAGTAGGTGGATATAAATTTTAAGAGGTTGCTACAGAAGGTTATTTGAAAATCAGTCCTGAAGGGCTCCATGTTAATTATCTCCCTTAATGTATTTGTAGAAGGTGAACGAGGGACCATTATGCTGTAAAAGAATAATTTGGAAAAGACAGGCTACTTCTTAACCAAGGCCAAGAAGCATTGGGATTTAAACTTGTTAAATTGATTATTTTTCTTCTGATAATAAGGCTGGGGAAAGCAAACAAAAATTAGCCTGGGATTTCAAAATCTTGACTCTAAAGTAGGCCACTGGATGACGGAGTTGATTAATAATTTGTTTTGTTGGTAATGTTCCTTCTGCCTTTCAATCTTTCTCATTAAATTACCTGTACATGACACCTAACCAAACCCACACCCCCAATTCCCAGCCTTGGAGAATATTGGAATTATTTATTTATGAAAAAGGCAAACCTTTTTAGTCTCAAGGACTGGAGACATGCAGCGTGACTTTTGATGCGCATAAAATTTCTTACCTAAGCCATATCTGCATAAATCCAGCCAAAGAAGAAAACATGACAAATTTCAGGAAATATCCGAGGTTCCATTGTATGACTTAGCTTTAGTACAAACTCCCCATAATAGCTTTTTAAATGTAAAATTCTTAGAAGGTTGCTTACATCAGACTAAAACATTAACCTGCTTAGATAGCCAATTACGTTCAATTTTACACAGATGAAATGTTTTTCAAAATCCATGATCAAATGGATTGCTGTTCTGTATACAGTCCTCAATTTATAACCAAAACTGAGCCTAAAATTTATCTTGTTAAATGAAACATCAACGTGAGTTTTGCCCCGGTTACTAAACGAACTGTTGTAAGTTGAGGACTACCTGTACTGAAAATTGCTATTCCGTTCAGAAGCACTGTTGCATATTGGTTTTCTTGTTTTGGGATAGCATCCTTGTGATATCCCAAATAGTAATCTAGACTAGCGGCGCCCAATTTTTGGGGTACCAGGGACCAGTTCCGTGAAGGAAGGTTTTTCCACAGACCGGAGGGGGCGTGGTTTCACATGGCACTTGCATCCTGTGGATGCAGCTTTGCTCGTTTGCACAAACCGGTTGCTGTCGTGCCACAGACCAGAGCTGGGGACCCCTGTTCTAGATTTAAATAGAAGAGTGGCAAAGGAACCCTCTTGCTTATTAATTGTCCTTTAATGTAGCTAATGACAAAAGAGTTATCTGGGTAGATTACAAACTTACTAAAAAAAATGAGTGAGTTATAAAGCAGAAAAATACAAGGGAAGAAGTATAATAGAAAAATAAGATTATAACATCTAATTTGGGATTCTTGGACACTTTATTTGGCTTGCATTTTGAGGTGAGCCAACATGATGTCTACTAAATGAGCAGAGAATATTTTTCTACTTCATACTTCTCTGGGAGCAGGTTTTGGTGTAAAACCAGATGCTCATGTTGGTTTTTCTCTTAAAATAAATTATAACTTCAGAAGAAAATTCAATTGCAACTGCTACACCAAACAGGCCGCCGTAAGACAACTGCTGTTCCAGCCATTACTTTAACAAACTTCCTAGTCATCTGAACAATTTCATAGCTGATAATAATCCTGAAGTCTTTTTCCGCTAGGCAGAGAATGACCATATACAATAGAAACCTTACAACTGAAAATTGACAGTTTTATTCTGCATCGGGTATTGTTTATTTATTATGTTGGATTTCTGGTTAATGACTATAACAAAAGGTTTGTTGGGTAATCCACATTAGTGGTGTTTCTGTTTCACCAAGATGTTTCCTTTTGTGTTTCAGCATGTCAACTATGTATCAAGTTAGCTTCCCCTAGTTTATTTTGGACTAAAATAATGGACCACCTGTAGAGTTATAAATTCAGTGAACTGAGAAAATGTACCAATAACTGTGTTTTACAATTTATAATTACAAATTACAATGTAGGTTGTAATTTTGGGGGGAAAGAACAATAAACACAGGTAGCTCTCACCGCCACAACTGAGTCCAAATTATTATTTTTTAATACATTTTTATTGGGTTGTAAAATATTATAAAATACAAAATACAAAAGCAAATAAGAGGACAGGGAAAAGGAAGGGGAAAGGGCAAAGAAAAATGAGGAAGGGTAGGGAAAGAAAAAGAAACTGAAGTATTGACTTCCAACTCTTATCTGTTACAATAGAATAATGTGACAACAAATCACAAGTTTTTGTTTTACCATAATAGTATACACAGTCATTTCTACAAAATTTCTTTTGCTAATCCAATCAGTGGTTAAGTGAATTTTTGGGCCATATTACAAACTTTCTTCCCAACGTTCTTAAGTGAATCACTGCAGTTGTTAAGTTAGTTAGGTTGTTAAATGAATCTTCCCTACTGACTTCGCTTGTCAGATGGTCACAAAAGGTGATTTCATGACCCTCGGACACTACGGCCATCATAAATACGAACCAGTTGCCAAGCATTTGGATTTTGATCATTTGACCATGGGGATATGGCAATGATCTAAGTGTGAAAACAGTCATATGTCACTTTTTTCAATGCCATTATAATTTCAAATGATCACTAAATGAAGTGTTGTAAGTCAAGGACCACCTGTAGTAGAAAAAATATTTGCAACATGGAAATGTAATTTTTTTTTAAAAAACGGGCACATTTTATCATATGTGGTGGACTTGTGCTAAAACAAAAAAAAAATTGGGCAAAAATACACAGATGGCTAGAAGAGATAATAGAGAAACATGTAGATTTTAAACCTGAGCTGTTTTTATTAGGGATGATATCAGAAAAAATTGATAAGAAAAGTATGTATTCAATATTACATGTCTTAATAGCAGCAAGGATGATCTTCGCACAATATTGGAAAAATAAAGAAACACCGCAAGATGAAGAGATAATTAAGAAAATATTAGATTGTCCAGAAATGGATAGACTTACATTGAAAATCAAACAGAAAGAAGATACAGAATATTATCTAACAGGGAACTTATTCTAAAAGTATTTGGAAAAAAGAGGTGGAGAGTAAGAATGAAATCTGTATTATTAAGCAAATTAAATACTCAGACAACATGATGTTTAGTAAGCACTAAGAAATGTAATTAATAGAAAATTAATAAAATTTAATTTAAAAAAGGATATTTGCAACGTATTTGCTCAGCTGCTGGATAAAGTCAATAAATCCTATTGCGCATAAAAAGTAAGAAGTTAT
Source organism: Notechis scutatus (assembly GCF_049901735.1). NCBI lineage: Eukaryota > Metazoa > Chordata > Lepidosauria > Squamata > Elapidae > Notechis > Notechis scutatus. Next base: position 92,235,451 of record NC_142012.1, on the reverse strand, counting down.
TTTAGAGTCACCTTTCCGCTTCTAACTACATCCTTGTAAAATGGCAAGACCGGATACTGTCAGAAAGTCCTTAAGCATGTATGTTTGATAGAATTATTAAATTATAATTTTCAATGGCAATAAAAGGCATTTCCCCCACCCAGAGAAGTCTGACTGGGTCTGGAATGCAGTATTGTTTGTTATAAAAGCCTATCTGAATCTTAGCTTGTTGTGCAACTAGGTCACAATTAGTGTGAGTTTGAAAAATGTGTATTCGCTGTGGTGCAAATTTTGGGCCTTTAATGCAACCTAAAAAAGTCAATGAGCATGCACAGTTACGGTTGGGGTCTTAGACATTGCTAATCTTTGTGTATACAAAATAGAGAAAAGAAAGATTCCAGCAGAGGAAAACATTACAATTTTTTTTAAAGAAACCTTATTAGAGTAGAAATTTGATGCAATTGAACAACATGAGAGAGGTCATAGCATCACTAAAACCAGGGAAGGATGTTGGAATGTGTGACATCTATAACAGAATTCTTTTGTTTTTATTTTGTTTTCTATATTTGGACTTTGTAGACCAAGGGTCTTCAAACTTGGCAAGTTTAAAACTTGTGGACTTCAACTCCCAGAATTCCTGAGTTAACATGACTGGAGAAGGAATTCTGGGAATTGAAGTCCACAAGTTTTAAAGCTGTCAAGTTTGAGGGCCTCTGTTGTAGACCATAAATTTAAATTAATATATATTGTTTTTAATTCTTTATGATAATATTTCACTAATATGCATATAAACATCTATGTTTAAAGTTTCTCTTTGCCTCTTTTCATCAATTACCATATTTTTTTCACAGAAATATCACTTTGAATGGTGCAAATTCAAATAAGGTGATGATAATGTCATGGAATTCATTAACTGCATTAATCAAAGCCAGATTGTATCACTTTTCCTTGCATCAACCAACTCTTTCATTTGAACATAGGAGGAAAAACATTCCTGTTCCATTTCTTTAAGTACCTCTTTAAATGCAACATGAAAGAATAGTAGAGAAAATCGAAGTTATAATATATGTGCATGTAAATCCATGTACCAATCTTATTAGCATGGTTTCAATTGCTGGTAAATTTAATCCAGGCAGGAGTTGCTTTCATTACTGAGTAGAAGGGAAGAACTGTAATGTACTGCTTTAATACCTATTTTAAATTATAAGCTTTCAACAAGGCTGCTGAAAAATAACTTTTATGAAATAACCTCTTTCTCCAAATTATGAGCAAGGCGCTATTTCAGCGGAAGCCCATGATTAAATTCGGTTTCTTAGTAATCAGAGTTCACGATAATAATTAAAGGGCCAGAATCTCATCTATTCATGACAACGGGTCTTTGTATATTAGTTGGCTTTGTCTATATCTACATGTATTTGATTATGAGAATAAGGCTTTTTGTTTTTTAATTCTCGAAAAATTTCTCTTTTTCCATTCCACCCGTCATGGTGAACAAGAATGACCAGAGCTCTGTAGTAATGAAACATTATTATTTCCATAAAGGAACCATCAAAACCTGGAATACAGTATAGCATTTCTGAATCAGAAATGTGGGTAATGAACAAAGATAATTAGAAAAACAGGAGAGGCTCTGCCTAAAATAATAAACAGATGAAGAATTGGGCCACAAAGAAATTGTTGACTATGCTTTCATTTAACAATTACCCCTTTTTTAAAAAATAATAATTCTGGTGGGTTTCTTTTGTGGAGAGAATGACACTGGTTGTTGGGGGTTGGGGGGGGGGGGGGGGGGGGGGGGGGGGGGGGGGGGGGGGGGGGGATTGGGGGGGGGGGGGGGGGGGGGGGGGGGGGGGGGGGGGGGGGGGGGGGGGGGGGGGGGTTGGTAGTCTGGGGTGTTATGTGGCAGGTGCCTGTCTGTCTGGATTCTGAAGTCCCAGAACAATTTAACTTTTTCATTTTCTATGACTTTTTCTATTTTTTTAAAATATACTTTATTGAATTTTTATTACATTAAAAACATAAAAAATATATCACTCAATAACAGCTATTTGTGGTGCTTATCGTATGACAATAATTTGTGCAATATTTACAGATATTAATTTGTGCATAATTACATTCTTATTCTATGTATATTCTATATTTAATAATTACCTATCCTTAATCGATCTATCCAGGTATACCATTGCTCCCACACCTTATAAAATATTGAATCTTCTTTATCTTTTAAACTCAGCGTTAATTTATCCATTTCAGCACATTTCATAACTTTTTGTATAACCAGTTTCTCTGCGGATATATGTGGCTGTTTCCAACATAGGGCAAAGGTGATCCTAGCAGCAGTCAATATGTGTAATAATAAGTATTTTGTGCTCTTTACATATATTTTTTTAAGATCCCCAATAGGTCTAATTGTTCATTGGTGATTTCCTGTACCAATATGACTTTTTCTAATTTATGATCCCACCAATTCTTGCTCACAGGCAAATGATATTTCTTGCACATTTTCCAATGCACCATTGTTGCTACTTTGTAATGTCGCTGCTTGTAGTCAGTTTGTACAATCTTCTTGCAGAAGCTTACCAGGTAGTCCGCTGTTTCTTCAGCTTCTTTGCATAGGCGGCATTGTTGTTGTTGTTTACATTTTCCATTTTCTGAACTGGTCTTTCCTTTTCTTCCCTCAGGAAATGGAGAGCTGAGCAATAAGGAATTTGTTGCCATCATGAAGCAGCGGCTTATGAGGGGTTTGGAGAAACCCAAAGACATGGGCTTCACACGTCTGGTGAGGGCTATGTGGAAATGTGCTCAGGAGACCGCTTGGGATTTTGCCATGCCCAAGCAATAACCACCAGAAGACAAGAAAGCCCAGCTGCACCACCGACCTGGCAAGAATCCTGAATTCTCCTCCCTTCCTCTGCCTCGCGGTAGATGCCCCATGATGGAAGGTCTTCTTCAGTGGTGGGACTTTTCTTCATTATAGCACTGGAAGACAAACTTTGGGAGCCAGAGACCGTTGAGCCACACAGCTGGCTTCAAAATATCTAAGCAGAAATTTTAATCCCCTCTGACATTTATCTTGACAGTTGGTTTGCTTACTGACCTACAAACATTTTTCTGTTTTCCATTAAGTTTTCCTTATTTTTTTTTTTTCTGGAAGACCAAACAAACCCCTTTATTACTTGGATGTGAATGTTCCATCTCTAGTATCTCTAGTAGAAAATGGCTGAGGAACAGTGTATGCTGTCAGTAGACAGTATATGGTTAGCAGATTGAGTAGAAGCGGTTTGTTGGATCAAAACAAAAGAGCTTCCCTATCTAAGCAGAAATTTTAATCCCCTCTGACATTTATCTTGACAGTTGGTTTGCTTACTGACCTACAAACATTTTCTGTTTTCCATTAAGTTTTCCTTATTTTTTTTCCTCTGGAAGACCAAACAAACCCCTTTATTACTTGGATGTGAACGTTCCATCTCTAGTATCTCTAGTAGAAAATGGCTGAGGAACAGTGTATGCTGTCAGTAGACAGTATATGGTTAGCAGATTGAGTAGAAGCGGTTTGTTGGATCAAAACAAAAGAGCTTCCCTATCTAAGCAGAAATTTTAATCCCCTCTGACATTTATCTTGACAGTTGGTTTGCTTACTGACCTACAAACATTTTTCTGTTTTCCATTAAGTTTTCCTTATTTTTTTTTCCTCTGGAAGACCAAACAAACCCCTTTATTACTTGGATGTGAACGTTCCATCTCTAGTATCTCTAGTAGAAAATGGCTGAGGAACAGTGTATGCTGTCAGTAGACAGTATATGGTTAGCAGATTGAGTAGAAGCGGTTTGTTGGATCAAAACAAAAGAGCTTCTTAGACTGAGTCAGCATTTCCTCTTATCCAGCACCCCAAAATTGATCTGAAGCATTTGAAAGATAAGATGGGGAGGAGGGGGGTGTTGGGTCATGATAAATGAATCCCAACGTTCAGAAATCCTTGCAAAATGTCCAGATACAGACTCTTTTCTCAGTTGTCTGTAAGTTTCAAAGCAGAAGGCGGGTGGGGTGTTAATATGAAGGAATTTTTGCAACAGGGCTCATTCTGCCAAAAAAATTGGCTCTGCGCTATGTTATGGATAAAACTGAAGAATATTGAAGAAGAGAATGCTTCTTGTTTGATCTTTATTGTTGTTGCTTTTTTTTTAAAAAAACCTACAAGTTAAACATAATGTTCTTCCCATTTCTCATTCCATAAGACTCGTCGTACCTTAGACGTGGACTCTTACCAACATATGCATTTCTGTCTCTAATTTTTCCCTGGCTTGTGATCTTACCATGATTTGTTTTTAAAGCTGCTTTTTGGCTGGGAGTTGAAGTCCTCCAGGCTTAAAGTGGCCATGGTTGGAGACCCCTGTTTTACAGAGCTTTGAGTGCTTGTGAAATGTTATTCTTATTCCAATTACAAACGGATCCCAAGAAATCCCTGGAAGAAAAATATTTCTGTGGCGTCTTTCTCTACAGGAAATCCCCTGGATTTAAACAAGGCTGGTTTTTTTCTCAATAATGCCATTCAGCTGACCTTCGGCCAAGGAAAAAGGTTGAATGGAAAAATTGGATGCAGTTGATGTCTTTTCTCAATGCAAAAAGAAAGAAAGAAAGAAAATGAGTTAGAAGTGGTGAGCCTAACAAACTGAGGCATTAGATAAGAGAAAAGGAAATACATATCTGAGTCGAATTTACATCTATTCCTATTCTTCTGATTATTCACTATTCCTCTTGAAGTTGTGAGTGCTCCAACACTGGAAGTTTTTTAAAAAGAGATTGGTCAGCCATTTACCTGAAATGGTGTAAACTCTCCTGCTTGAGCAAGGGGGCTGGACTAGAAAACCTCCAAGTCCCCTTCCAGCTCTGTTATTCAGTATCTTTGTATCCTTACACACCTTCTTTACTCCATCCCTATGTCGATTTATATACTGGATTTTGGTCTTTGAACTTCTCTTTCTTTCTGAGGTTTTCAACAACTACCCCCTAATTTCTTGACACTTTCATTTTTCTTCCCTATGTTTGTTTGAAATCTGATCCTCATTCTCTGTGCTTAAATCACCTCAACATATATTTCTCATACTAGTTCTATTTTGATCTTGATCTGTATTCATTCAGCATCCATTCATTCCCGGACCTATTATTTCTTCTTTGTCCTTCAACGTGCCCTTATGCACACACATTATTGTTTGTTTCAATAAATATTCCTTGGAAACCGATCACATACTAGATATATACACATACCTTTCTGCCATCACTTATATGTCCCCAAACTTTCTCCATTCCTACTTCCATCTTTACTCAACATTACACTAAGGTACAAAAATTTTGTCTACAAATTTTCACTGGTTATGTAATAGTTTGCAGTGAGTTACCATCCTGTTTTTTAAAATTTTCATCAGAGCCTGCTCCTCACCGTGTCATGCAATCTAACATCCGCTATAAATCATATGGGTTCTTCTCACCCATCAATAAAAACTTCCCTGCATTCACACTTGTGCGTCTAACATCTCTGCTGTCCCAACCACAATCTTTATCCATGTATCCATAACATTAAACAATCACAGGGATATATAGTATTATATTCTTCTTAATTCTGCTCAATTCTGAACTATTAGCTAAGCTTTCTGTTTCTTTTCACAAATCCTTTATTCCTATCATATTACTCCATTTGGCAGTCAACCTTCAACTTCAGTTTATGAAAACCATTCCATAAATCAAGTTCATTCACTTTGTTGTTTGCTTCCTCTAAATCAACAAATGCACAAAGAATGTTCTCATATTCATAACTATAGAAGAATAAGGAACTGGTGTGTGTGTTCCTGCTTGGTATTTCCCAGATTTTTCTTATTGTTACTTCTCTTTCCTTTCATCCTAATTCTGATAAAGCAGGAACTAATCTCTTCCTGTAATTTTACTGCCTCTCGTATGGAACAATAATAACATTGTTCCAATTGTCAGGCACAGATGGTCCTCACGTATGTTAAATAACTCACAAAGCCGCTTCATATCAGTCACATTCTGACTTGAACATTTATTCACTTAACTTTTGTCTATTCTGGCAGCCTGACATTTTTTTTTCCAGCATTCTCACTGCATGTAATTACTCCCTTTTCATCACTTTTTTTTTTGCCTCTTGGACAGTCACGTTTATAGCTTTTGTTTTAATCCCACTTTTCAACAAAATAATGTCCATGATCGTTCCCATAGAAATGTCTAAAATTCTCCTTCAGTATTCTCCCACATCAGTTTCAGTTACTTACATCCATTCAGCCCTTATAATTTTTAATATATTTATTCTGCTTGAGACTCCTTTTAAAGCTTTTTAACCCACTTACAAAATAGGCTTTTTAAAAATTTTCATCAAAATTATTTTGCATTTTCTCTGCTTCCCTTAACCATTCCTTGCACTTTTTACTATTCTTTGCCATTTTCTTATTCTGTACATACGCATTACGTATCACTATTGATCCTTATTTTTTTTATAGCCATCATCATCTTATATTCATTTTTTTATATATTCATATATCCACATTCTTTTTCCCTTTATACATAAACCCTCACCTGAACCTTGCAGGTGTAACCAGAATTCTGGATTAATTGGAAGCAAAGAATTTACATGTCACAATCAAGTTTTTGCTGAAACAGTATACTGTTTTTTTTCCTTTTCTTTAATTATGAATGCTGTTCAGTCATCTAAAAGCCCCAACCCACCATAATAACATGTCTTTCATTCTCATTCTCATTCCCAAAGTTGCTTTTTCAAGAGGCAACTGGAATTTCTTTGTTTTTTCTTGAAGACATTTCGCTTCTTATCCAAGAGGTTTCTTCAGTTCTGACTTCTTGGATGAGAAGTGAAATGTCTTCAAGGAAAAACAAAGAAAGTCCAGTTCCCTCTTGAAAAAGCAGCTTTGGGGCAACTGTGCTGACCAACAATCTCCCTTGACATATCTATCATTCTCATATTTGACTGAAAGATTAAAAATCAAGGAGAGAACCAACTTAAGAAATTTCCTTACAGTTAGAACAATTAATCAGTGGAACAACTTGCCTCCGGAAGTTGTGAATGCTCCAACACTGGAAGTTTTAAAAAGATGTTGGATAACCAGTTGTCTGAAGTCGTGTAGGGTTTCCTGCCTAGGCAGGGAGTTGGACTAGAAGACCTCCAAGGTCCCTTCCAACTCTGTTATCCTCTTCTATCCCAAGGCCTGATGATTCCTTCTTTGGACATATGAAAATTATTTCAACCTTTGTGCCTCCCTCAGTTAAATCATTGCATTGCGGCTGGCGTCCTTGTGCACAAATTCTTAGCAGCAGTGTTCAAGATTTTAACACAGTTACTGAAAATCCTGAAATGTGCATGTTCATTTTCCCCCTAATAATTGTCATATGTTTAAATTGTGGCATTTGTATTTCAGGAGTCGAGGCGATCAAATCATAGTATCTTGCACTTCGATCACCTTGGCTCCTGAAATACTAATGCCACAATTTATTTAAAAAATTATTTTGTACTCTGGATGGACACTGGGATGCTGTTTAGTACTGGAGTGACATCCTTTCAAAAAGCTGGATTTAAGAAGATCTTGGCTATGTTAAATGACACCATTTCTTCTGAAAACACTGGCTGCTGGATTTGCTGCGCGTTTTGGATTTGACCCCTAAGGTGGTGCTTCAGGGCCTGGAAGAAGCACAAGAGTGGCACCATTTGCAACTCTTAAAAGCAGCCACATCTTTTCCTGAGAATTCACCCCTGTCAATCCTATTGCTACTAGGTGTTCACTTACAGAAAGAAAAAGCAGGAGTAAAAACAGTTCAGCAATGAAAAGTATATTGTTACATTCAACCTTAAGCGTTTTAACGGGTAATAGTTGAAAGGTAACTTGCAATTAAACTGTAGTCAGTAATATGCTGTACAGGAAACTGTATACTTTCTAATGTAGTGTACAGTTAATACTTATATTGTTCTGCTACCAATGGTTACAGACAAAAGCTTTTGCTTGCAACTGAGTCGAACTGCTGTCCATCCATCCTTGAGAGGGGCAGGACAGCAGATGCATAATGTTTGCTGCCTCCTCCCTCCCTACCCCATCTCTATCCTCCCGTTACTGTGCCTTTTCTGACTTAACTGCTGAATTGTGCTCTCTTCATTTTGTATGTGTAGCACATATTCCTTGGACTGCAAAGGTGACTAACAAGCGAATACTGGAGCACATAACACTAGACATGTCACTGGAAGGCAAAACTCAGAAAACTGCCTCTTACTTATTTTGGCCACCTCATTCACTGGAGAAAGCAATTATGCTTGGAAGAGTTAGTGATAAAAGTAAACCAGGCTGCCAAAGAACACGGTGGCTGGAAACCGTCAAAGTTGAGACCAGACACCAGTATAGATCGACTCAAAGAAGTAGTGCAAGATCTGTAGACGTGGACGATCGCCAAGAGTTAGAAATGACTGAATGGATAGTAGCAGCATGAGATAAGCCAAGGGAATCCATTGATTCTTCTGTCTTTGGCTTTCCCCCTTCATTGGATCACCAGCCAATAGGAAAAAAATGCCATCAGTCTTAGCTCTGCAGCAGGAATGGGAGAGATCTGACTGCAGGAGTCTGTCCATCGTCTCTAAAGTCCTTTTCCTTAAGTCCCTTTTCCACTTCTCTACCTGGGCAACCGCCAGTATGTTGCAAGACAATGGAAAGGCAGAAAGAGAGGTAAATTCCAATGATTTAGCGTAATGGAAATGGTTAATAAATAATGAAAGGGCTTGTTGAATAAAACATAAACGTTATCTTTAGCTATTTAAAATACAGTCTCGCCTGTATATATATATATATGTATGTATATATGTATGTATATATATATATATAAAATCAAATCCACATAGAGTTAAAAGCTCAAACTTCTCAAAGCAGCAGAGATTGGAATGGGATTTGGAAGAAGTGATGTGTTTGGATGGTTCCCAATCACAATCAGTATGTCCTTGGGATAGGATATTCATCTGAAAAACAAAGGAACACAGATCATAAGGCTTGTGTACATCAGTGATTAGATCTACAGGCTATTAACCCACAAGGAATAAACAAAACCAAGGAATGTAAAATTGGCTTCAATGTAAATCAAAACGGCCACAGGATATCCCAAAGGACAAAAGGCCACGTCTTCTATCTGAAGGGCAAAAGGCAGAGAACCAGGAACAGGTGACCTTGAAGGAATAGATGAATAGAGGCAGCTGAGAGATAGGGCTGGAAATAAGAGCCAATGCAAAGCAGGGCCCAGGGAGACTGGATAGATATTGTTTGAAGAAAGGTCAAAGCCAAGGCTAAGGAAGCGAACATAACTGTTCATCAGAACATGAATAATAAACCTCGCCCTGAACTTTGGGATTTCTAAAATACTTGACAATGTACCATGTTACCTTGGCAGACAAAGATGGATGTGAAGAGTTTTTCTAATTGCTCAAAATCTCTTCAAACAGACCATCCTCTAAATAGAGTGGCAAGAGAATAACCTTTACAGACTGGGTAAGCAGCTTAAATGTGGCCACTATTTCCTCTGTCTTCAGGTGGACTTCTTTGCTTTTATCTCTGTCCTTGTTCAAAGTGTAAGATTCCCATCCCATTCACAGCAACAGAGGACAGTAATACAGCAGTGATCAACACGAAAAACGATTTCCCTTTATTATTTTATTATTTATTTGATTTGTCAATCACTTAAAGATAATAGTTATAAGTATAAACATGAGTAAGAATATAGGAAATAGGTACAAATAAATGGGGACAATAGGACAGGGACGGTAGGCAGGATGGTGCACTTATGCACGCCCCTTAATAGACCTCTTAGGAATGGGATGAGGTCAACAGTTTTTAGTTTGAGGTTAAAGAAGTGGGGGTTAGAGGATATAACAACAGACTCAGGTAGTGCATTCCAGGCATTGACCACTCTGTTGCTGAAGTGGTACTTTCTGCAATCGAGTTTGAAACAGTTTACATTGAGTTTGTATCTGTTGGGTGCTCTTGTATTGTGGTTGAAGCTGAAGTAGTCATTCACTGGCAGGATATTGTAGCAGATAATTTTGTGTGCTATGCTTAAGTCTAACCATAGGCGGCGTAGCTCAAGGTTTTTATGTTTATGCTACAGTACTTTTATTACAACAGTCAAGAAAAAGAAAAAGCAAGGGAAGAAATACAAAGAAAGAAATAGAAGAAAGTTGGTCTTACCATTCTACCAATAGCTGCCTATATTATTCCTCCAAAATCACAAAGAGTTGCTCATTGCTGTGAAGACAGATATTGTCCAAGGATTAATTCTGTTCACAGCTATGGTGGCTCAGACTGGAGTGCAATTCAAAACCTTGTCACCAGCACCATTTCTAGACAATCCATAATATGAGGATATTGCAACTATATTTTCTTCCATCCTTTCTCTCCTGTATTTGACTTTCATCATAATGTTCTTTTTAGGAGAGAAGTTTGCCTTATTAGTACTATAGCTTGAAATGTAGGGCTAGTGCACTGGTGAAAGAAAAATAATCTAATTCTGCTCAGCTTAAAACTAAAGGTTTCTAATGGACCTTTTAGCACCTACTATTGGCAAACAAATTAGGTCACAAGGTTCTTGTGTTATTTTTAATAAACAAACATGAATATTAAGTGCCTAGTAGCACTGAATAGAAATCAAATCTAATCTACTATATCGCAGGTGTCAAACTTGATACGACTGCTTTTATTGAGATAGGCCAGGGGTCACCATCCTTGGCGACGTTAAGCCTGGAGGACTTCAACTCCCAGAATTCCCCAGCTAGGGTTTGCTGGCTGGGAAATTCTGGTAGCTGAAGTCCTCCAGGCTTAAAGTCGCCAAGGTTGGAGACCCCTGAGATAGGCTATTACCAGTAGTTCATTTAGTGACTGTTCAAAGTTACAATTTAAACAATTTGAACATTAACACAGAATAAAATAAAAACATCCACAAAATAAAGAAGTACAAACAGGGACTTCCTGGGGTCATGCAATCACCATTTTGTGATCTTCCCAGCTGACCTCCGGCAATGAGGGAATTGGATCCACTTAACAACTGCACTGATTGGCTTAACAACTGGGTCAAAAAGGGTGCAAAAGTGGCTGTCACTCATTTGATCGACCGCCTTGCTTAGCAACAGAAATTCTGGTTCCAGAATTGTGGTTGCGAGTGGAGGACAACCTGCACGCCCGTAGCATATGTAACAGCAGTAATGTTACTTTACAGGTGTTGGGTTTAAAAATTATGGGCAATATGCCAGGCTACATTTATTCAGGGGTGGGCTGCTTGGGGTTCGCAGGGGTTCAGGAGAGCCCCTAGCTAAGATTCTGTGCAGTTTGGAGAACCCCCAAATCCTATTCCTGGATGGCCCCACCCATCTCTCCCCTCACAGAAGTCCCCACGTGGGCTATTTTGGATGCAGGTGCAGGTGCATGCGGAGGTTCGGGGAAGGTGAAAAACAGGCCTCCCGGAAGTTCAGGAAAGCCAGAAATGGGCCCATTTCTGGCTTCCAGAGAGACTCTGGAGCCCGGGGAGGCCCTTTTTGCCCTCCTGCAGGCTTAAGGAAAGCCTATGGAGCCCTAGAAGAGCAAAAATGCCTCCCCTGCCATGGTGCAGGAGGCCAACTAGGCCACGCCCACCATGGCCACATCCACCCAGCAACCAGGCAGAGAACTCTTTGCTAAAAATTTTGAAGCCCGCTCCTGCATTCATTCATGCAACATTTAAGGCAAGGATTAAATATGGCTGCTGATTAAATCACAGTGTGCGTGGTTAAAAATGATGAAGAAAAATGGCTATGTTTAGACAGCTCAGTAAAGCATAAACAGACATTACGAAAAGACAAGTGTGGTGAAACCAGCTGAAGTTACCTTGTAATTTTTCAGCCTCTTTTTTTTTTTAAGTTATTTGAATATTCTCTGACTTATTGCTTGTATTTTGAGTACGACTGGCTGCATTCCAACATAGGGAAAGTAGACAACATTATGGATAACACTGCAGAGTTTCTAGAACAGTTCTCAAATCTTCAAAGAATCATAGAATTGTAAGGAATCTCTGATGTCATCTAGTCTAATGCGATGTGTAGTACCAGATCTGCTAAAGTTTTATGATGGATGACTCTCCAGCTTCATCTAGTATTAACCACTGAAAGAGAACAAACCATTTTCAAAGGCAGTCTATTTATTGGTTGACAGACTTTACCCTCAGGGAATTTCTCCTAATAGCTAGCTTGAGCCCACTTCCTTCTAGTTTCAAATCATTGCTTCTGGTCCTGCCTTCCAGGACAGCCAAGAACAAAACGAATCCCCCTTCCTTGCGTCAATCCTTTAAATATCTGGAGATTGCCTCCTTATCTTCCCTCAATCTTCTGCTCTTCAGGCTGTAACTAGTGGTCCACGTACAACATGGTTCCTGGTCTCCTCACTAATTCGGTGATCTTCCCCTAAATGTATTCTGATTTGTCAATATCCTTTTTAGGGGATGTATCCAAAGCTTTGTGTTCACTTTTTTCCCGTTAAAAGCAACAATAATGCCTTTAACATTTCAGACCATAATATAATCGTTTTTAGTTCTCTAAAACAGGAGTTTTCTGCCTTTTTTAGGCTTGGAACCTATTAGTTAAAATATATATTATACCACAGAAATTTGGATCAAGAGGCCAAGCTCTTGGTGTGTGTGTGTGTGTGTGTGTGTGTGTGTGTGTGTGTGTGTGTGTGTGTGTGTATATATATATATATATATATATATATATATATATATATATATATATATATATATTATATATATATATATTCTTAGTTTTCAGGGTACTTACATGTATGGTATTCAGCTTTGTTCGGGTATTTTCCCACATCATTATAGTTGTGCTTTTAAAGTTGTAGCGATGTTTCGGCAGAATCTCATCTGCCATCATCAGTCTTCTGTATTGACAGAAGTATTGAATACAGAAGCCTGATGATGACAGATGAGATTCTGCCAAAATGTCGCTACAACTTTAAAAGCACAACTATAACGACGTGGGAAAATACCCGAACAAAGCTGAATACCATACATATAGATACCCGCACATCCAGTGCTTCAAAAAATTTAGCAACTGGTTCTCTGCCCAGTTGCTGGGTGGGCATGGCCATGATGGGTGTGACCTAATTGGCCTCCTGTACCACAGCAGGGAGGCCCATTTTTGGCCCAGGAGGGCGAAAATGGGCTCCCTGGCTCTGGAGCAGAGGTGGTATTCAGCAGGTTCTGACCAGTTCTGGAGAACCGGTAGTGGAAATTTTGAGTAGTTTGGAGAACCGGCAAATACCACCTCCAACTGGAGATTTTACAGTATCCTTCCCCTGCCACACCCACCAAGCCACGCCCACAGAACCGGTAGTAAAAAAAATTGAATTCCCCATTTCCAGCCTTCCGGAATTTCTATTTTTTGCTCTCCCTGGGCTCCAGAAGCTTTCTTCAAGCCTCCGGGAGGCCCATTTCCCCACCCCCTCCCCGGGCTCTGGAAGTTCTCCATTTTTTCACCCACCCCAAGCCTCTGTGCAGGCCCTGCACTTACCTGGGATCCAAAATGGGCCACGTGGAGACTCCTGGGAGGGGAGGGGAGGGGCAGGGCCAGCCAGTCATTGCAACTACCGGTTTGGTCAACCAGATGTAAAATTAGCATCCGGTTCACTCGAACCGGTGCAAACCGGTAGCAGTCCATCCCTGGACACATCCTTCCTTAAGCCCTACTGCAACAGCTCTATTATAAGGTGTAGAACAGAGAGAGAAAATGCTAATTTCCAGATAAGTATCAGAGAACTGTGATGCAGACCGAAATGGAGAGCCTGACATTTTTCAAGGGATTTACCCGTTTATTACAGCAAAGAGCTCTCAAGCCTACAACATCATTATTGTTTCAGAATTTAAGCTTCTGGAGCTTCTTGTTACTTTAAACAGGAAGGGGAGATTTTACAAAACCAATTTTTGGATGAGGTTTGAATTCTGCTTTGAGTTGAAGTACCTAAAATTTAGAAAAGCACTAAAATGCTTCCTCTCCCTCCCCCCGAAGCTGGTTTAAAATACATTATTTCTTCACATTTAAAAAAAAATTATTCAAGAGTTAAAATGCAAACTTGCAAAAAACCCAACAAAGAACAGAACAAAACTAAACAGCCCACCCACCCCCCAAAAAAGGAAGTGCATTTTTTTTTAAAAAAGGAAAAATATACATAATTTTATATTATTTTAAATGTATAGAAGTGGACTTCTATATATTAGAATCCAATCCAACATGAATTGGATGTCACAAGACCTTTTAGTTGAGAGGCCTTTTACTTTATTGTGTGTTAATGTATTGCAATAAGGCAACAGTTGCTTTATTCTGTGGACCTAGCTTGGATATAAGGGCATAATTAATTATATACTACAACTACTGCTCCTCCTGCTCCTGTTATTTCTACTAAAAATTGCACACCCCTGCCATGACGGGCCTTGTCTGTTCAAAAGTAAACTCTAGCATACTCATTTTCTAGAAAAACAGGAAGTTGCAGACTTAACGTAAAAAATGTGAGTTTGGCAAGTCCCAACTGCTGTATAAACTCACATAGCAACATTTTAAAATAACAGAGACAAACAATTCAACTTAACAAGTAATTATCTTCACTTGCTGTCAAAAAAAAAACTCTCTTCCTAAGAGTTAACAACCACACAGGTAAGACTTTCTTTCTCCCAGATGATCTGTCCCCAACCTGGGTCTTCAAATTTTCCCATGGAACACCCATCACTCCAAGGTGCATTCGCAGATCAGTCTAATAAAACTATTTTATTTGGCATCATAACACTCATGCTCTTCATTTAAAAACTCAGGGGCTTATGAATGATTTTGCTCAGCGTGGGTCTATATAGCAGTATTGGAAGCCACACCTCCCCCAGAGGAATGAAATATTTTAAGCAATATTTTAAAAAGGCAGAATATTAATTATATTTCCCTAAATGAGAAATGGAGTCATGGCACAAAGGCAACGCCATCACAAAAGAAGAGTCCCTTTAGTACCTCCAACTTTGCTCCCAATGTCCAGGTTACCTTCTGCTGGAGAAAAAAACTCTCCCAGGAATAGTCTAAGTGGAAAAAATTCAGTCCAAAAACAAACTGTAACTAAAAATCCACACAAACCACGCTGCAGTAATTAACTTGACAGGACAGGAGAAGGAATTGCAGACTTGAAAGGCCAGGAAAACACACACAGTTGGGAAGACACCAGGAACTCAGATAAGCCTGGATAATACCAGATAATTCGGGGTTTGCCCCCAACCGTTTGCTGTGCACAACTTCCCTTTTTAAACACTGTGTTCCTAGCTGCAGCTAATGAAGGGAATCAGGACCCTTCCCTTCCCTCGTAGGCCACACAACTCACGTTGCTCCCTTCTCTGTTCTTCCCTGCGTGCCCTAGGATGAAGAGAGGGTGGGCCTGGATCTTCCTCTGAATTCCCTCTCCCTTGCTCTGCCCAGCCGGACTTTGCCCTTTCCCAGGTTCTTCCACAGCCAACGGAGCCACACTCCCGCTCCCTATCAGCTCTCCCCCTCCAAATCAGATTCTGACAGGGATGGAGAAACATGTTTGTTTAGAGGCAGGAAGCAGCCTTAAGTCTTTCTTAATAGGTTCCAGCAGATAGTTTGTGCCCATTAAGAAAGTTTGGGCCAGCCTATTCAGAAACCAGCCCCAGTCTTCCTGCTCCCAAGCAGAAACTGAGGAGGCCATCTTTTAGAAATGCAGATTTGGTAATCCATTCAAGACAGGATTTTTTGAAACAAAGGCAGAACGTAGGATTAGAAGCAGCCCAGAGCAGTCCAAAGCCCCTTCAGTGCACCACCCTCAGAGCAGTCCAAACTTCACCTGGGAGCTCAGATAAACAATAAGCCAGAGATTGACCGGATTAACTCAGACAAGCCCTTAGGATTTGCATTTCCTCTTTTGCCTATAGAGCCAGCTATGACCCCTACATGACACCATATGAATCTGACAGCAGCCAATAGAATATTACAGGACATGTTCTTGCACAGGAACAGGAAGCTCAAATACAAAGCCCAAAGAAGGCATAAAAGCCACGGCTCTCAACTCCATGTGGTCAGCTGCACCACAACCACAAATGCTAGTGGTTTTATTTCATCATTAAACCATCTTTTGAATCCGCCTCCATGTTCCCAGTGTCTTTCTCCCAGCTTGGAACTGAACCAGATGGATATTTCTTCCAACAGCAGACTCTTCATTTTCTGAAGAACCACAGCTGTTGAAAAAAAAACCTGTCTCCTGACACATACCTATATGCACTGTGCACATAGACAACTTCGTGACACCCCCAATGCATCATGTACATCCACACGAAGGGTTAAAACCAGTCAGTATGGCACTACAATCATGCCATGAATCTATACCCTTTTTTTTTTTTTTACATTTGTCACATGCACTTAAAAAATGGGGAAGACTTAAATTGCACAACTGTAATCTCCACCTTGATTTTTTTTTCTCCTCTGGAGACACCAGTCCAGCACATTCTTCCAATTCTCTCGGCCATTTGCTACAGAAATGATTGCATATTGCATTGAGTTCCTTAAGGGTAAACAGTTGCACAAACCTCATTTACATCTGCTGTTGTAGTAAACAGCTCACACAAAGACAGGTGCTCCTTATATAAGTAATCTGAATCCTGGGCTACTACTGCCATCACTCACTCCCGGTTAAGATAGCTGCAAGCATTCAATTGAAGGTCATGTCTCCAGCAGGGTTTCTGAGAACCTCAGAAGTGGTCCTTGCAGTTCCAAGAGCACCTCTGCCATCTGGTGGCCAAATGGACTCATAGCAATGTGGTCTTTTGCTAAGACTTGGCAAGATGTCTCTTCTTTCATTAGACTTGCATTCCTCCTTTTCTTCAAGAGTTCAAGGTGACGTGCATAGCATTCTCACTATTCTTACACCAGCATCCATGTAAAGCAAGGAGGGATGTGGAATTCTGGGAGTTGAAGTCCACCTATTATAAAATCCCCAAGATTGAAAAACACTGCTGTAAAGTATTTATACTTTATACTTTATACCTGTATACTGCATGAGTCAAAAAGAGGGCTGTGAAAATATTTACACAGAGACCCCTCACATTCCGGACATAAAGGGTTTCAATTTCTTCCCTCAAAATGACGCTATAAAGCACTGCACACCGGAACAACTAGACACAAGGACAGTTTTTTCCCAAAAGCCATCACCTGCTAAACAAATAATTCCCTCAACACTGTCCAACTATTCACAAAGTCTGCACTACTATTACTATTAATCTTATCATCACTCCTTATCACCCATCCCTTCCCATTTGTGACTATATGACTGTAACTTAGTTCCTTGTATCCTAACTATTTATATGGACTGTTTCCTAGTATGATTGATTGCTTATTCTACCCTATGACTATCATTAAGTGTTGTACCTTATGATTCTTGACTCTTGATGAATGTATCTTTTCTTTTATGTACACTGAGAGCATTTGCACCAAGACAAATTCCTTGTGTGTCCAATCCTTGGCCAATAAAGAATTCCATTCTATTCTATTCTTTATTTACTGAATTTATATTGCTACCTATTCACCCATGGCGACTCAAGGTGGCTTGCAGAATATAAACTAACAAAAAGAATCAAATAAATTAATAAAGTACAATATAACAAAATTACTCCACAACTTCCATCCTCCATCCTGTGACAGCAGATCACACTAGCCATTTGATGGGCTCCATCCCACTCTGGGTTCCCCAGGCCCACTGGCAAAATCAGGTCTTCAGTGCCTTCCGAAAAAGTGCTAGAGTGGGAGCCATTCTAATCTCTGGGGGAATGACATTCCAGAGAGAGGAAGCCACCACGGAGAAGGCCCTTCTTCTAGGTCTCACCAGGTGTATCTCCCTCGGGGATGGGACCCGCAGCATTCCCTGCCTCCCTGCTCTAATGGGTCGGGTAGATGTGACTGGCAAGAGATGTTCCCTCAGATAACCTGGTTCCAAGTCATGAAGGGTTTTAAAGGTGACAACCAGCACCTTGAATTGCACCCAGAAGCAAATCGGCAGCCAATGCAGCTCCTTACAGAGAGGTGATACATGAGCACACTGGGGTCTGCACAAAACCATGCAGGCCGCTGCATTTTGCACCAACTGGAGCTTCCGGATGCTCTTCAAGGGCAGCCCCATGTAGAACGCATTGCAACAGGCAAGACAGGAAGTGACTAGGGCAATGGTGGCAAACCTTTTTCGGCTCCTGTGCTGATAATTGCGCACGCGCTCGGGCGTTGGCACTTGCATGCCAGCACCCAGAAGGCAATGCATGCTGGACCCCACCTCCCTGCGCATGTGCAGTGATCCCCCCACAGAGTGCAGCGCATCTGTGCATGTGCGCACAATCCTCTTGCCGCACGCCGCTTGTCTGTGCATGCGGGCGCGATCACCCCCCATGTGGTGCGCGTCTCTGCGCATGCTCAGGTGATCACCCCTGTGCTCCATCCATCTGCGCATGCGTGCACAATCCCTCCACGTGCTGAGCATCTCTGTGCATCCATGTGCAATCCCAGCATGCGCTGTGCATCTCTGCGCATGTGCATGTGTCTCCCACGCACCCCCATACCCCCGCGCATGCGCGCCAGATACCCAACAATCAGTTGTCAGGTGGCGGCATGCTGCATGCGCAGTTGGGCTCTTCCAGGTGATCTCTTGCGTACCGAGGGAAATGGCTCTGCGTGCCACTTCTGGCATGCGTGCCATAGGTTCTCCATCATGGGACTAGGGCATGAGTGACTGTGAGTACAACTGAGAGTCATAGACCAGACATTACCCAGTGAGCTTCAGTACCAATGGATGGACCAGAATCTATATTTCTTGACTCCAGATCCACACAACACCATGCTGGCTCTTCTTGTCAAGTAGTACAATAGGTTGCCTTGAATGTGAAGGAATGGCAGTTCTGGGAACTTTAACTGCAGGTGAATTCCTTTTAAGCAGAGCTCGGATCACAGAGCCCTTTCACTGAGATCCCAATCCCAAAAAAGATCTGATGGATTAAGTGGAACTATATCGGGTAATGTTGAGCTATTATTGATACTCTGCATCTCCAACGACAAATGTGATGCTCTGGTACCTAAGAACATCCTATTTTCAGTTTACTTATTCATGGAACACAAACATGAAGGATGATATCAGAGATGACACCATCATCAGAATAAGAGCTGGAAGGGATCTTGGAGGTCTTATAGTCCAACCCCCTAATCAAGCAGAAGACCCTATACCACAACTCTCAAACTCGCAGCGTCACATCATCATGTGACATTTTGCGACATTTTTCCCATTCAGGGAGCTGGGGTGGGTGTGGCCTGCGTGTGATGCATCCAGTCCATGGGCCACCAGTTTGACACCCCTGCCCTATAATATTTCAAACAAGTGACTGTCCAGTCTCTACTTAAAAACTTCCAGTGATGAAGCACCCACAACTTTTGACGGCAAGCTGTTCCACTGGTAATTGTTTTCATCATTAGGAAGTTTCTCCTTAATTCCAGGTTGCTTCTCTCCTTGATTAGTTTCCATCCATTGCTTCTTGTTATTATTCTGCTATCATAAACATAATTATTTTGTAGAGCTACCACTCCTGGTGGCTGCCTGGACAAGTTTTCAGAAGTGGTTTGGTCTTGCCTTCTTCCTAGGGACGAGAGAGGAAGACTGGTCCAAGGTCACACAGCTGACTCCGTGGCCAAGGCAGGACTAGAATTCACCGTCTCCTGGTCTCCAGACCTGACTACTACACCAATCTGGCTTTCATTCTTTAGCCATCTTTAAAATGAAAAGTTCTGGTAAATGGATAGAGCTTGGGAGACAACCAGTCTTCAAATATAGACTATCTGGTGACCATGGACACAACCAGGCAAGAGTTGTTGCTCTCTTGGCACTATTGCAAATGCAGTCTAGTCTTTATTCCCTCTCAGGATGCTGGGATATGTAGTGACAAGTGTCAAAGCAATGATCAGGTGCTGAGACAGTTCTTTTGGATCCAGAGACAATAGCACACCGGTAAATAAAGGGATATAAAGCTTTATTATTAGCTTAGGCAAGCAGATTGAAAAGCATAACATTAAAAGCATATATACAAACCAGATCATATCTGAATCTCTTCCAAGCTGCCAGAAGTTCCTTAATAATGGTGCAGTGATACCCCAAGGGCGGCCAGTTTCCACAGGACCCAGACCTAGGTTCCATACAGAAGTTCCCCATGAACAACACAACCCCAAAGTTTTTCTCAAAATCTGGCACCATGACTTCATGACCTTGCTATGGTCAAGAGATCGCCAGACCTAACTTGACTAATTGAACACACATGACTCTGGGATGGGAATCGAAAGTGTGAGACTTTCACAGCTTTGAAGCTACGTGAAAATTCTCCCTTTCTCCATTATTCAGGGCGACAAACAAGCACGTTAGCTCAAAGTGAGGTCTAAATGACTAGGATTTTCTTAAAGTGGAGGAAAAATCAAAACATGACACTAAACTTCTTGTGAGGACCCAGGGCAAGGCACGGAGGCAACACAGTCAGCTGACAGTTCAAATCGCCCCTTTATTGCTCCAACTTTCCCTCAAACGCTCCCACATCCCAGAGCAAAATGATCACACACACACACACACACACACACAACCTCCAGCAGCCTCTGGCTGCAAGTAGTCCAGCAAAACGCTGTAAGCACAATGGCTGCAAAGCAAGAAATCCAGCAGGGCAAGGGATTAAGTCAATGAGTCCAGGAAGCAAAGGAACAAGGCAATTAATCCAGGAAGCCAAAAATAAAGCAAGAAGTCCAGGAAACTCCAAACGTCAGCAACAGCACACAAAACTCCATGAATTCAGCATTTGTTCCCAACACCTCTTCGCACAGCGTCTCCTTAAGTCTCCATCCCCAGGTGTGCCTTGTGAAGAGAGGCAGACCACGCTCCTCCCGTGTCATCAGGTCGGCCTGCGCTGTTCCCACCTTCACTCTCCATGCTTGGGGATTAGGAGGGGGCGGTCCTTCTCATCACCTGAGCTCCTTCGCTCATTTCCACTGCCTGTAATCTGTTGGTCGTCCTGGCCCCATTCCTCCCTGCTAGCAAGCCGTCCCACTCCTGAAGGCCTCTGGCCCACATTCCTCTGAAGTCAATAAAGCCGCCCCCTCGGTCTTCCTTGGCTCCAGCTCCAGCTCATCTTCCTCCACAGATTCAGTCTCCAATCCTTTGCTCTATCGTTATCGGGATGAGAGATTACCATCTTTTTATACCATAAATTGCAGCTATGCAGAGAATTGGACATTGAGATGAATCTCGACGTAACTGTGAGTTATCTTGAGGATGCCTGATGAACCAATAAAAAGACTTTGTATGGATGCTTTGTGGAGTTATCTATCTGCCTTTATACATTCAGTCAATAATTATAGAGGACGTGGACATGACACTTGTAAAAATAACAGTGATCTTCTGCATTATCACTGCAGGGTGGTGCTGGGCTTCTATGTTGATTTTCCTCGCAAGTACTAATCAAGCCACAACTTGGTTAGATCTAGAATCATCCATAGTACACTTTCAAACTATTGGACCAATAAGGCAGTGGTGGGATTCAATTTTTTTTACTACCGGTTCTGTGGGTGTGGTTTTGTGGGCGTGGCAGGGGAAGGATACTGTAAAATCTCCAGTCAGAGGTGGTGTTTGCCGGTTCTCCGAACTACTCAAAATTTCCACTACCGGTTCTCCAGAATTGGTCAGAACCTGCTGAATACCACCTCTGCAATAAGGGCTAACACCATTATGGTCTATCACTCAGGGCAAATTATGGCCCGCTAGGCTGACAAACACATTTGCTTCCCTCCCAGCAGGTTTCTTCCAGTCTAGGATTAGAAACAAATTTCAGATCATTTTCTTTACTAGGTGCTCTGTCTGTATTACTGTTTCAAAAGCAACACTCACCAGCGTCTCCCTTGTGTACGAAAAGGCAATTTAGGAGTGTTGATTAAGCACAGCTCCTGCTGAGAAAGATTGAAGAGAGTGCCAAGAACAGAGAAAACGAAGCCGGAGGCCAACACACCACTACGTTGTTCAAAGGCACTGCTTTCCAAAACAGGATAAATTAACCCAAATTGGGTAAAGATGGTTTTTCTTTGGGTAACGATACATGAAACTCATTATCCATCACAACCGGGACATTTAAATTGAGTTAAAAGTTTGCCACGTGTACTGAAATATATTCAACGCTTCCCCAAAGTATTCCTATTAAGATAAAAATAGATGAAATTACCCAGGGTAATTTATTGAAATAACACAAAGATGATGCAATGACATTGTTTTATAATGCAAGTAGTCCTCAAGTTGTGACTATTGATTCAGTGAGTTTGAAGGTACAGTGCCCGTGGTGGGATGCTACTGGTTCGGAACGGTTCTAGTGAACCGGTAGCTCCGACAATAGCTGGCCCCACTCACCCACCTGCCCCCACCCTATCCTGTTCTATATTTCCACGTTTTTCAGCTCAGCTTATTTGCATGGCACAGTGGCAGAGGTGGTATTCAGCAGGTTCTGACCAGTTCTGGAGAACCGGTAGCGGAAATTTTGAGTAGTTTGGAGAACCGGCAAACACCACCTCTGACTGGAGATTTTACAGTATCCTTCCCCTGCCACGCCCACCAAACCACGCCAACAGAACCAGTAGTAAAAAATGTTGAATCCCACCACTGTACAATGGTATCGAAGGAAGGGACTTATGACTAGTCCTCAAGATTCATAAGACATTTTGATAAGCAGTTTTGGTTAATGAAGGGGGGGAAATTTGGACAGCACTGCTAAAGAGCTGTAAGAGCATGAATATTGAAGGGAATAGCTTCCACTCAAGAATAATCGAGCAAATACCTTGATAATTGCAGTTGACATCATGTTGTGTCTAAACACATTGTCTAATTGAAGTTTTATTAATTGGGGTCAGCCTGTACGAGCGGCGTGATTTTGCTTCCTCTTTGAAAAATCTAGCCATCTCCATGCAGAGCTCAAGGATTGCAGTCCCAAATTTTACAATTCTCCCACCTTCTTTTCCAGAAAAAACCCTTCATCCTACTCTAGCGTACTCCTTGTAGATTAGTTTGCTTGTCCACGCTTCTCTTCTCAGTTAATAAGACTCTTCACAAGGATGATATATCATCACATATTTTCTATCATCAAATTTTATCTATAACAATCCCATTATGGTAAATAGATGTGAGATATGGATGCTCTGGAAGCAAAACTGCTCCTTTAAAAAAAAAAAAAAGTATTTGGATAACCTTTCCATTCTGATAATGGGGCCATTAACTTGCAATATGCCATGAAAATCATAAATCGTTCCCTGGGACTTCTGCTTTGAATGTGAGCCAAGGTGATTCCTTCATAGAAGGAGAGCAGCAATCATGTAATGATGCGTTGTTAATATGGGGCTTTCTTTTGCAATACGTTGTCCAGGCACTTCAGGAGCGTCTACAGACCGAGAAATTTAAAAAGTCAAGGTGATGGACACAACATTGCAATAAAAGCTTTGCCGCTCCTTAAGTGTGCTCTGGAGCAAGGGTCTCCAACCTTGGCAACTTTAAGCCTGGAGGACTTCAACTCCCAGAATTCCCCAGCCAGCAAAGCTGGCAAAGTTGCCAAGGTTGGAGACCCCTGCTCTGGAACTTCAGTTGGACTGTTGCAGTTGTCATCGTGGCTTTTTTTTTTTTTTTAATTACAGCTTCTAGACACCTCTGGTGTGCTTGGGAGTAAGAAATGCCATGTCTGAAAAGATGCTCATGGGAACAGAGAAAAATGTTGGATTCCATCTCAAAGTTCAGGGAGTAACCCTCATACACATGTGCAATGCATTTCTCAGGTGTTCCTTCTTCCCTTCCCTTTCTTAGTTTTCTCCTCTGTGGAAAGATCAAGGCCATAAGTAAATCGATTTATTGCTCATGCCTATGCACAGGAGTCTAGTCAGCTAAGGGTTAGCACTATTTTGGCACCAGATAAAGTTAACAGAATTCAAGAGGGGTTGGAGTTGGATTTCTTATGTAATGCAGAAACTCTAGACTAATTCCTCATTTGACTCTGCCCTCAGGTTCTGCCACACCTTCTCCCACATCTGGGCACTCTCTCTCCTTCCTCTCCTGTGGCTTTCTTTCCTCTTTCCAGCAGTAGCAATTTTTCTTGCCTTCTTTTCTCCAGGGGGTTCCTGGAAAGTGGCATGATTGTGACATGATCCTGACTCTATCTGTGAGGATCAGGATACGTTGTGTAAGGTCTGGCAGCACACTTAAGCCAAAAATGAACCAAAACAAAGACTTAAACGGAGGCTTGCAAATCAAAGAAAGCAGACTTTATATTTGATCAAAGTTAAAATTCTGGGTAAGAAATTCCTAGCACATCACAAGAGACATGGGAGGAAAATTCTACAAAATACAGAAGGATGTATACTTCCTTCTAATACACACAAAAGTCTTTGTTCTTAGTTCTCTAATTACCTTGTAAAACTCTAGTCATGTAATCTAAGATCTACATCTTCCTGCAACAGACAGATTCTTTTCTGGCGGTGTTATCTTTTTCCATTGTCTTCCTAATCGGTCATTTTGGCCTTTTGTTAACACAATAGGTGTCAAAGGTGTGTGTGAATTGCCTTGACAGTTGCAGATAGAGACAGTTACGTGCCGATTCCTGGAGGAAATAGGGGTGGCATTTATGAAAGGATCATTTATGGAAGGAAGCATGAAGGATATATATAACAGGACTATATACTTGATACAGGAGGATGCAATTGATTTCAGGCAACACTATAGAGTAAATTTCTACTTGATGCTATAATATATTCTACTACATTTCTTTATTTATTATTACTATTCCCTTCAGCTGGAAATCGGTGACTCTCCAAGACTTTCCACTTATCAGAACCCCTAACCCTAACCCCACCGAGTCTCAGCAGCAGTTGATAGACACTCCAGATCAGTAGTGGGATACTACCTTAGTCGCTACTGGTTAGGTGGGTGATGGTGCGTGTGCACCCCTAATGCGTGAGCCCCTAACAAGCCAATCAGCTGAGAGGATGAAGAAACAAAAAGCAAGGAGTGACCCTCCCATCCTCCCATGCGCTTTTCGGTCTTTTATCCTTTCAGCTGATTGTCAGAGGCCTTTTTCCCCTCCTCTCAGCTGATCGGCTTTTTTTAAACTACCGGTTGGGCCTAACCGGTAGTGATTTTTATTACCGGTTCGCGCAAACCGGGCTGAACCGGTAGCATACCACCACTGCTCCAGATTTCAACCACCTCAACCACTCAAGGCTTTCAAGGCTGACTGTAGCTGGGTTCCCAGTTGCTTTCTTATAAGAACTCTCTTGGCTGTGAAACATCACTGCAGGCAGTTTTTACTCCTTTGCCTATACGCTTCAGAACTCAATTCTCCATCAAGGATGGCTTCCTGGTTTCTCTGATCCTTTGCTTCCTCCTCTATCTGCTTGTTAATGATCCCATTCTGTAGACTGCAGTTTGCAGTGCATTCAAACACTATGAAATAGGAGGAGGAGGAGGAGGTGAAAGAAGGAGAAAGAGAGAGATTGTTGGGGATACAGAACAGTGAAGAGAGACACTAATAATGAGCAGAAGCAGGAAGGGCAAGTCTCTTCTTATTTTTATTTACTTTTTAAAATGCATATAGTCAGAGGTTGTATTCAGCAAGTTCTGACCAGTTCTAGAACTGGTAACGGAAATTTTGAGTAATTCAGAGAACCAGCAAATACCATCTCTGACTGGCCCCGCCCCCATCTGTTCTCTGCCTCCCGAATCCCAGCTGATTGGCTAGGTCTTCTTTTGTTGCCCTGCACAGGAGAATGGAGCTGGAAAGCAGGTTAGTGGGGTGTGGAGGGAATGGGGATTTTACAGTATCCTTCCCCTGCCATGCCCACCAAGCCACACCCACTGAACAGATAATTAAAAAATTGAATCCCACCACTGCATACGATACTGGATTTAAGAGTTTTCAAGCCACTCCTGATGTTCTGGGAATCAGCTAAATCAAAAGGACCAGAATGGCCCAAATTCACTTCAAAACAGCAACAGATCTTCTACTCCAGGCAGGAAAATCACCGAAGGAATTGAGTAGCCATCATTATTAAATGAGCCACAATTAGGTTTGACCTAAAACATGACAGGATGCTCTCAATGTGAGGCAAAGGCAAGCCTTTCATTATGAGGAGAACCAGGTCAATGCTCTAGCCTCAAATGGATAATGAATGGCTTTATGACAGCTTACAATACCTGACTGACATACAACACTAAAAAAAAAAAGATAGCATGCTAATCATAGAGGAATGTTAGAAGAAAAATACCATCTGGGGCAACAGGAAACTCAGTTTGGTATTAGAAGGAAACTAGATAATAGACTAATAAGGGATGGTGACTACATTATGACACAGAAAAATCTTTTCTCAGGAGAAAATCGGTGATAATCTATACAAACGCACAAGACATGATGCTGTCAGCAAAAAAGACTGCCTGAAATATCAACCTAGACCTTGTTTTTAAATTCCACTTCATGTCTTCCCAATCACCTGTACATCTTCTGTTAATATCAAACATCTCCAAGGAAGCAGTGTATGGATTTTACAAGCTGCAAAAGACTTTGCAATTTGCAAGAGTTAGCTTGTTCTCTTTACCTGCTAATGAAAATTCAAAATACAATTCTTCCATTTCATCCCAGAAGAGGAGTTGGAAGAGATATTAAGAACTTTTTCTATATGTCTTGATAGAAATTACAATATAACAGAATATGAGTTTGTATTTCAATATTACCATCTTTACAAGAACACAGCCTTTCCGCATATGGAATGTTATTAAATTTTCCTTCTAGCTCTGTTGATAATATTAAACTGCAGAAACGTAAGCGCTTGTTGAAATCTATTGTTTATAAGTTACTCTAGCTACAATACTTCTTTGAAGTGTGTAATGGCCTGATTGTATCTTAGGTGAGAGTTTACTACATTCTAACTGTAATTCTATATCAAGGATCCTTTGCTTAAGTGCCACCACTTGTCCTATGGTTATGAGTATCTCCCTTGAAAAACCCAAAATGTGTATACCTTTTTTTTCTCAATTTGAAGCATTGTTTTCCACTTCGTTAACTTAAGATGGACGAACTTCAACTCCCAGAATTCCCCATGTTGGCTCAGGAGTTCTGGCAGTTGAAGTCCATATATCTTAAACATGGAAAAATTGGGAAACACTGATTTGGATTCCAGGAAGAATCATATTTATTGATTAATGTTAGTTGTGTCAGATTTTGAGATTGGAAATTAACCTTCAGCCAATATGTAACACATATAACTATATCCTAGTTTAAATAAAAAAAAAAACAGATTAACAGAGTTGGAAGGGACATTGTAGGTCATTTAGCCCAACCTCCCCTTCTCCCACCCACGCAGGAGATCTTATAACATTTCTGACAAATGGCAGTCCAATCTTTTATTGAAAGCCTCCAGTGAAGGTCCCACAACTTCCAAAGGCAAACTGTTCCATTGGTTGATTGTTCTGTCAGAAAATTTCTCCTTATTTCCAGGTTGAATTTCTCCTTGATTTGTTTCCATCCATTAACCCCTGTCTGGCCTTCGGGTGCTTTGGAAAATAGCTTGACCGACTCCTCTCTGTGGCAGCCCCTCAAATATTGGAAGACTGCTATCATGTCTTCTCTTGGTCCTTCTCTTCACTAGACTAGCGATGCCCAATTCCTGTAACTGTTCTTCATGTGAGAACTGAATTATTCAATACTCACAACACAGGAACGGGTCTGGTTCACAATTCAAAGGTTTATTAAAGAAAATAAAGCGTTTGCAAACAGGCCTTCCAGTCCCTTCCAAAGTGGATTGGGTACAAGAAGAGCAAGCTTCCATATTCAAACAATACATTTTATACCCCTGCACAGAACATGCCATGCCTAAGGAGCCCTCCTCACGCACCCCTTATTCTCTATATTCTATACTACAAGCTTGATGGTCAGCATGACATTGTTTTCTGTGTTTCAGTGTCTTATCTTGGTTTTACTGCTGGGCTTTGGGCTTTACCTTGGGAGGATATTCCCTTGTTGCCTAGCCCGGGCAGATCTTCCCATTCTCCAAGAAGATTATAACAATGTACTTGTGACTGAACACATTTTAGGTATAGGGTGGGGGTTTTATGCAGAAAAAGAGAAAGCTAACAGAAAAGCATCAGAAAGAGCAAAGAAGAATCTTCTAGTCTAACGACATAAAAAATCCATTATAAAAAAGTAACTTATAATTTTTTTCTCTCATTCATATGTTTTAGTCTCCAGTCCCCTAATCAGCCTGGTTTTTATAGTTTTTATAAACCCAGTTGCAGGCATGTTAGGCCCACACATTTTGCACACTTGGAATAGCTTTTTTTTAAGGAATTTTAACTATACTCTTTCAGGTTTTTGTAATTCATTCGTTTTAACTAGGTTTCATATAACAACCAGGATAACTGTATATGAGTCACCTTTTTTTGGGGGGGGAATAAAGAACTGATGCTGAACTCTTCTGGGCATTTGAATCAAACTGAGCAGTGTACATGTGACATGTTATAGTATAGAGCAGTACAAGACAAATATTCCAAGTATTTGGAACTGGGGATGTGTTCTATTTTATGCCCTTCAAAAGCCCAGCACATTTTTAAAAAAACCTTGTAAAATACATGACCTTTGTTTTGTCATGATTGATCTGTAATGAATGCAGAAATGGAGCAAAGCTCCTGCGGCTCTTCTGAGGCCTATTTTATTTCTGCTAATAAAGTTGCATTGTCTGCATAAAGCAGGGGTGGGCAAACTTTTTGGCTCGGGGGCCGCATTCACTTTTAAAATTTGACAGACGGGCCGGGTCAGCACAAGATTTTTTGGGAATCGCCCCCCTTCCCCCTTCTTCTCCTCCTTCCCCTCCCCCTCGGAGGCCCCCTGAGTCAGGAGTTGCTACTGCCGGCACGGCTCACGCGGCTCCAGTCCCACGTTGCCTCGGGAAGGGAAAGGCAAAAAGGAAGAGCCGCGCGGTGCTTTGCAACAGCAGCAGCGGCACCGGAGGTTCAGGCTCAGCGGCTCCTGGTTTTGCCTTTCCTTCCCAAGGCAACGCGGACTGGGAGCCGCGCGGAGCTGTGCCGGTGTGTAGCAACTCCTGACAGCCCCAGCTGGACACCTGAGCAGAGCCCGGGCAGAACTGCCTGTTGCTGCTGCGGGCGCTGCTGCGGGCGCCTGGCTGCCCAAGTAAAGAACCGCACCAGCTCAGGGCAACTGTGAGGAGCAAGAGGTGAGAGGCAGAGAAGGAGGCAGAGAAGGAGGAGAGCACCTGGCCAGTTGGGGAGGCTTTTGTGCTGCCAGTTGGGGAGGCTTCTTCTCGGCTCCACTCTGCTTCTCCAACATCCGGCGCTGCCCTGTTCTGTGCGCCGGCTGCTCAGACTTGCTGGGCCTGACACAGAACAGGGTGGCGCCGGATGTTGAAAAGAAAGAGCAAAGAAGAATCTTCTAGTCTAACGACATAAAAATTCCATTATAAAAAAGTAACTTATAATTTTTTTCTCTCATTCATATGTTTTAGTCTCCAGTCCCCTAATCAGCCTGGTTTTTATAGTTTTTATAAACCCAGTTGCAGGCATGTTAGGCCCACACATTTTGCACACTTGGAATAGCGTTTTTTAAGGAATTTTAACTATACTCTTTCAGGTTTTTGTAATTCATTTGTTTTAACTAGGTTTCATATAACAACCAGGATAACTGTATATGAGTCACCTTTTTTTGGGGATAAAGAACTGATGCTGAACTCTTCTGGGCATTTGAATCAAACTGAGCAGTGTACATGTGACATGTTATAGTATAGAGCAGTACAAGACAAATATTCCAAGTATTTGGAACTGGGGATGTGTTCTATTTTATGCCCTTCAAAAGCCCAGCACATTTTTTAAAAAACCTTGTAAAATACATGACCTTTGTTTTGTCATGATTGATCTGTAATGAATGCAGAAATGGAGCAAAGCTCCTGTGGCTCTTCTGAGGCCTATTTTATTTCTGCTAATAAAGTTGTATTGTCTGCATAAAGTAATATAAGAGACAGGTTCCTGTCCAGTTTAGGGGATGAAACTCTCCCTTAAGGGTATTAGCCGTTGTGTTGATATAGTAATTAAAGACAAACGAGGCCAATGTACACCCTGGTTGTCATTGTGTCTGCTGCTCAGCTGTGGGAAACCTCATCCTCAGACAGGCGTTTTTACATAGTGCACATATGAGGGTGAGCGATCTCCTTCGATGATAGAGGCCTTCAGTGTCTTCTAGAGAATTTTCCTGGAAATAGAATCAAAGGCCTGCTTAAAATCAACACACGCACCATAAAGAGCTACTTTTGGAGTCTGGTAGTTTTTCTGTCAGGGGAGAAAGAACCCCTCCCTGATCTGTCACGGAGAGGCCTTGTTCAGGAACCGGCCTGCTGTAGGAGGCAGTTTTCTTCCGATTAATCTTTCCATTAAATGCGCCTGGCACATATATTGCCGATTAAGCTTAGAAGGCTCACTGGACCAGGGACCTCCAACCTGGGTAACTTTTAAGGCCAGGGGTGGGATTGTACCGGTTTGGACCGGTTTGTGTGAACCGGATGTTAAGTTTTCACCTGGTTCGCCGAACCAGTATTTCAACTGACCTGCCCACCCCTCCCCTCCCCTTCCCTCCCAGGAGTCTCCACATGGCCTATTTTCAATGCAGGTAAATGCAGGGTCCGCGTGGAGGCTCTGGGAGGGGGGAAAAAGTGCCTTCCAGAAGCCCAGAAACGGGCCTGTTTCCGGCTTCTGGTGGGCCTCCCAGAGCCCGGGGGAAGCCATTTTCACCCTCCCAGAGGCCCGGGGGAGGCTTCCAGACCCTTGGGAAGCCAAAACACAGCCCTCCCAGAAGTTCCAGTAGGCCACACCCAGCATGGCCATGCCCACCCAGCAACTGGGCAGCGAACAGGTTGCTGGTATTTTTGAATCTGGGATTCTGGGAGCTGAAGTCCAGGCTTAAAGTTGCCAAGGTTGGAGACCCTGGACAATCATTTGCTTGTCACATCCTTTCTTTCCGTGGTGACAATAATGGCTGTGCCTAAGTCAATAGGAATAGTTGCTGTTTTATTTATTGGGGTGACAAAGAGGACCAGAAGCAGGGTCCACTAATCCAAATGAGAGCATATTAATTCTGGAGGTATTCGATTTTTCTCTGATGCCTTTCACATCCTTTCACCAGAACAGTGAGACTTTGATTGCCTGGGAAGAAAATTACTGATGTCAATAGTTAGGTAAGCAGGGTGGAATAGTCCCCAAATGTTCAACTCGCATGCAAAACTGGACTGTGGAATTAGATTTGGGGTGGAATTTTATGCTTAGAACCAGTCCTGGCTTTTCTTTTCTGGCATGGCCAGTCTTGCCTCCCCAGGAAGAAAATTCCTGAGGAAGGTAAGAAGTGTGTGGTACGCCAAAAAAAACCTTTCACATAAATGCAAAAATGAAGGGCACGGTGAAATTCAGGATGGATTTATTTATTTTTTACTTAGAATGATCCTGGATTCTGTTTTCTGGAACACCAGAAGCAGGATAGTTCAGTGGTTTTGGTAGAAGATGAATCTGAATGTGAAAAGCATTCTAGGATGAGATTTGGGGCTGAATTTTAATTTTAGGGCTGCTTCTGGTTTCTTGATTTGTGGAGAATTAATGTTTGGACCCTGGCGTGGGATGTGGATAGTCGATGTGTGATTCAGAGGTTTAGGAACAAGTTGAGGCCAAACTCAAAAATGATTTCCTGACTTTTCCACCTTCTTGGAATCTGTTCCTATCTCTGGAACAAATTTTCCTCTCTGAGGACTTGAAAGTTAAGTTATGGTTAGGGCTGTTGCAGCTGAAAACATAAGAAATTTATTTCTGGTATGTTTTTGCACTGCTCTTTTGAAGCTGAGGAGACTGATTTCATTTGAAGAATTTATATTTCATAACCTATAAATTGGTTCCCTCCTGGCTCCCTCTCGAAAGGCTCCTTTGATTCCATCAGAACTGGGGGAAATAATAACAATAAAAAAGAACATTGTTATCTTTAGTAAAAAGAGGGGGAGCTAAACGGATTAGAAACAGTTGGCTTTCAGTGAAGAACAGTTGGGTTCTCTGCCTAATTGTCCATGATAGTATTTCTCAACCTTGACAACTTTAACATGCTGGGGCATACTGAGAGTTGAACGTCCACACATCATAAAGTTGCCAAGATTGAGAAACACAAGTCTAGGACTAACATAATCCGGAAAAAAAGCAATCATGCGAACGTTCTAATGATGAACACTGCCTAGAGCAGGGGTTCCTCAAACTTGGCAACTTTAAGACTTGTGGACTTCAACTCCCAGAATTCCTGAGCTAACATGACTGGAGGAGGAATTCTGGGAGTTGAAGTCCACAAGTCTTAAAGCTGTCAAGTTTGAAGACCCCTGGCCTAGAGTCACTTGTTGAGATGGGCAGATATAGAAATCATATATATATATATATATATATATATATATATATATATATATATATATATATATATATGTGTGTGTGTGTGTGTGTGTATGTATGTGTGTGTGTGTGTGTGTGTGTGTATATATATATATATATATATATATATATATATATATATATATATATATATGGTGTTCGGCTTGGTTCGGTATTTTCCCACGCCATTGTAGTTGTTCTTTTAAAGTTGTAGCAACGTTTCAGCAGAATCTCATCTGCCATCATCAGGCTTCTGTGTTGTGTCCGTCTGTGAGTCAGACTTTTACAGTGGTTTCAGATTTGAATTTGGGGCAGCCTATTGCTGTGCCAGAATGGTTTTTTCTTCATCCTGATTGGTTGGGAGTCTTGGTCTGTGTTTATTGGTCTCGGAGTTTGCTGTGTTCTGCTTGATTGGTGTCTCTAATATCTTCTGTCTGTTTTTGGCTCTTTTTGTATCTTGATTGGCTGGCAGCATTGTGTTGCTTTAATGGAGGCCTTTAGTGCAGCTGGCTTCGGGTAAATGGATCGGCTATCATTAGTTGGAAGCTGGGTTTCATCTGGGTGCCTGGTTGGGATGTGTTTGAGCTGGAGGCATCAGGGGGATCTGTTTGCAGCCCAGGTGTTTGCCTGGCTTGTGGTGTGAAGACTTTTTTTTTCGTTTGTGAGTGCAGGCTTCCAAATGATTGACAGCCTGGTGGAATCATCTCTCTTCTATTCATGACAGCACCGGTTTCTGGTCTTTCCGAATCTCTATGGCTTCTCTGATGATCTGGCAAGTCTGTTCGTCACAGCCTGTGCCCTGGCAGGCAGTTTGCCTGGGATGGCAGAGCTGAGTTGATCGGGTTCCCCGGTGCCGGGTCTTCGCGGTTCAGACATCTGGATGCTCAGCCCGTTACCTTTCACCATGAACTGATACGCGCGCGCCGGTGTAACACGTCTCAGGTTCCGGATTGCAACGATGCCAACCATGGGTGAGCCCAGGGCCGGTTTAGGTCCATCCTGAACAAGGCCCAGCAGTCCAACCGCCTTTTGATGCGGCTGTTCCGTTTTCACAAGACCTCCTTTAGCCCAGTGAGGCACCTGTCGCTCACGAGCTGGTCGTGGCACCGATCCTGGCGGCCGCGACCGAGCCCAAACCCCCGCTGCCCCACCGAGATCCGCCAGTGGCATGCCCCAGGTCGCAGTGGCTGCCTCTTCCGGGGAGCCTGACTGGAGCATGGTCTGAGAGCATGCCTTCTTTGGTATTTTGGGAGGTCGCAGTACAGCATCCTGATCGCTGTGTTGGATCTCTTTGCTTATGTGGCCTGCACTTTTCTGGTTATTTTCAAGATGTGGCTGGCCATACTGTCTGTTTTATGGCAGTAAGGAGTCTTGTATGTGCTGTCGATTCTTGCTGAGTCTTTTCTGTCCATTACTAGCAGTATTCCTCCTTAGTTCGTTGGGAGGAGATGATTATGCTGCCATCTTTTTTCAGGTGTGCTTGATTTCATTTTTCTGTAAGTTGCTTTTTGGTGGTTTGCTTGTGCATAAGATGTTGGTAAATCTTGGTGTCTTATTATCAGCTTCATCTGCATTTAATTTAGTTAGGCTGGATTCTACTGCACATATGATGGATCTGTGTGCAGTAGAATCCAGCCCAACTAAATTAAATACAGATGAAGCTGATAAAATAAGACACCAAGTTACCAACATCTTATGCACAAGCAAACCACCAAAAAGCAACTTACAGAAAAATGAAATCAAAGCACTACAAACCCTGAAAAGAGATAGCAGCATAATCATCCTCCCAGCAGACAAAGGGAATGCCACTGTAGTAATGGACAGAAAAGACTACGCAAACAAAATTGACAGACCTACTCCAAGACTCCACATACAAACCCATAAACACAGACCCAACCACATATCTGGAAAAATTAACCAAGAAGAAAATTATAACCAGCCACATAAGCAAAGAGATCCAACACGCGATCATACCCAGAGAGAAATCTTCCAGATGCCCCAAACTATACGGCTCCCAAAAATACACAAAGAAGGCATACCTCTCAGACCATAGTCAGCTCCAGAGGAGCACCACTACAAAACCTAGCTAAACACCTAGCAAAAGAGCTACAGCCCCATGCTGAAACAGCAGCTTCTCATGTAAAAACTCATACCACTTCTTGGAAATGATCAAAGATCTACACGTGAGCAAGAAGATCTGCTTGTAAGTTTTGACGTGGTTTCACTATTCACTCAAGTCCCGATAAAAGAGACCCTTGAAATCATCAAAAATAAATACCAACCAGCTAAACACCTCATGGAACTAACAGAACACTGCTTAACCAACACATATTTCATATACAAAGGACAAAGATACAACAAATAGAAGGAGCTCCCATGGGATCACCACTGTCACCTGTCATTGCAAACCTGTTCATGGAAGAATTTAATCCAGAGCCCTGGCCAATGCCATCCTCAAACCCAAACTATGGTTAAGATACATCGATGACACATTCGTGATTTGGCCCCATGGACAAGAAAACCTAAACAATTTCCTAACACACCTAAACAGCGCACACCCCAAAATCAAGTTCACCATGGAAACAGAAACAAACAACAACTACCATTCCTAGATGTACTAATCTACAAAAACAGATGGCACACTAGGACACACCATATACCAGAAGAAAACCCACACCAACCGCTACCTCAACGCCCAATCCCACCACCACCCAGCACAGATAAACTCCGTGGCTAAAACACTAATTACCAGAACCAAACGCCTGGCAGACAAGACACACATTAAGACTGAACTATGCACCCTGACTAAAGTACTGACAGCCAACGGCTTCCACAAAAGCAAAATCACCAGCTTGATCCACAAAAACACACTGAAACATAATAGAGACCCAGAAGATGAACAGACCTATGGAACAGCTGTCCTGCCCTACATAAGAGGTACTACAGACAAAATTAGTAAGGTACTACACAGACATCACATCAGGACTGCCTTCAAAACAGACAGAAAAATAGCAGCCATCCTTAGCAACCCCAAAGATAAAATTGACCTGGAAAACCAAGGCATATACGAAGTCCCCTGTGCATCATGCCCGGCCACATACATTGGACAGACCAATAGAAGAATAAGCACCCGCCTGGATGAACACAAAATGCAGTCAAAAAGCTGGAACACACTTCCTCACTAGTCCAACACATGGAAGCCACAGGTCATAGCATCAACTTCAATGGCACCAAAACCCTGGCCACTATAGAAAACCCTAATCACAGAATCATCAGAGAAGCCATAGAGATTGAAAAAGACCAGAAAGCATGAATAGAAGAGATGATTCCACCAGGCTGTCAATCATTTGAAGCCTGCACTCACAAACAAAAAAATCACACACAAGCCAGGCAAACACCTGGGCACAAACAGATCCCCTGATACCTTCCAGCTCAAACACATCTCACCAGGCACCCAGATGAAACCCAGCTTCCTACTACGATAGCCGCCCATTTACCCGGAGCCAAGCTGCACTAAAGGCCTCCATTAAACAACACAATGCTGCCAGCCAATCAAGATACAAAAAGAGCCAAAATAGACAGAAGATATTAGAGACACCAATCAAGCAGAACACAGCAAACTCCGAGACACACACAAGATCAACCAATCAGATGAAGAAAAAACCATTCTGGCACAGCAATAGCTGCCCCAAATTCAAATCTGAAACCACTGTAAAAGTCTGACTCACAGACGGACATAACACAGAAGCCTGATGATGGCAGATGAGATTCTGCTGAAACGTTGTTACAACTTTAAAGAACACTATAATGACGCGGGAAAATACCCGAACCAAGCAAACACCATACATGGGTAGTAGCTCTGAAAACTTAAGAAAACATATATATATATATATATATATATATATATATATATATATATATATATATAATTTGTTTTCTTAAGTTTTCACGGGTATTTATATGTATGGGTTTTTTTTCAGCTTTGTTCGGGTATTTTCCCACGTCATTATAGTTGTGCTTTTAAAGTTGTAGCAACGTTTCGGCAGAATCTCATCTGCCATCATCATGCTTCTGCATTGTGTTTGTCTGTGAGTCAGACTTTCACAGCCATTTCTGTTTTAAATTTGGTGCTAGCCTACTGCTGTGCCAGAATGGTTTTTTCTTCATCCTGATTGGTTGGGAGTCTTGGTTTGTGTTTATTGGTCTTGGAGTTTGCTGTGTTCTGCTTGATTGGTGTTTCTAATATCTTCTGTGTTTTGTAGCTTTTCTTTTTTGTCTTGATTGGCTGGCAACATTGTGTTTCCTGTATTGGAGGCTTTTAGTGCGGCTTGGCTCCGAGTAAACGGACGGCTATCATTTATTAGGAAGCTAGGTTTCATCTGGGTGCCTGGTTGGGGTGTGTTTGAGCTGGAGGTATTGGGTGTGTGTGTGTCTGTTTGTGCCCAGGTGTTTGCCTGGCTTGTGGTGTGGAGATTTTTTTGTTTGTGAGTGCAGGCTTCCAGATAATTGACATCTGGTGGAGTCAGCACCAAAACCCTAGCCACTATAGAAAACCCCAGCTACAGAATTATCAGAGAAGCCATAGAGATTGAAAAAAGACCTGAAAGCATGAATAGAAGAGATGACTCCTCTCTTCAAACTATATAAGCTTGTCAATGTTCCACTGCTTGTCAACAAAAGTTCTTTCCCCCCCCTAATTCTGCTTTGTTTCAATAGCGTGACTTTCCTTTACAGTCATGTTTAATCGAACCATTTTTCAGAACTCTGGGATGGAGCTTCTGACTCAGAGCCATCTGTCTTGCTGAACCCCTTGGCAACCAGCAATTAAAAACAAGGTCTCCGCTGGCCAAGGGGGCATGGCTGCTGATGACTTCCTAATTTTTGGATCCAGCAAGGCTGGGGTGCGGGGGTGGGAATCTGCTCTTCAGTTCTCCCAGCAGCATTAGCAATCTGTTCTGCCGTTGTGCCGTTCTTGAAGGTGACCTGTTCTGACAATCTGCTGATGCTACTTGGCGGTTTCCTTTCTAAGCAGTCTTCTTCCATCAGCCTGATGGGCCTGAGAAGACACCATCCATCTTAATAAAGACCGTAACCTTTGTCAGGGCAGCCTGAATAAAATTATCCCCTTTTCCCCACTTTCTTTCCTTAAGCAACGTTCCTGTAACTTTCTGCCACGGCAGGTGTGTGCCCTTATCAGCGCCATATGGAGGGCCCACTTGAAGTGCAATGAGCCACCTGGCTTTCTTGGTGGCTGGTAATATTGCTGCCAGCTCAGTTCCACTTTGTCCCCAGGCATCTGTTTGTTCCAATGTTGTCTAGCTTGGCCATCTTCGAGTGTCATAGAAATTGAGAGTAGCATAGCCCTAGCTGCGTTGTTAAGGAAGAGTGGTGCATAGTAATGTTGGAAGAATTATCCTTCTGGGTTCAGTTCCAAGTGGGGAAAAAGACACTGAAAACATGGAGGCTGCTTGGAAGGTTTGATGGTGGACAGGATCACATGGCTTGGAGCTCCAAAAGTGAAAAGGATGATCACATGCTTCAAGATGTTGGGTGAAGGAAAAGAAAAAGGGGAAGAGATGCTGAGAGTTCCTGGGTTTTATGACCTCTGTTGGGATTTGAATTTTGAGCTTGTATTCTGATTGGTTATCAGACTCCCATTGGGCCATGCAGGGGAAACTCTGTAGGCTGTCCTGAGCTTGGTTGAGCCTTGCTGGATGATGATGTAATGAAAAGGCTTTGGGCAATTCCTATTATAGCTCTACCTGGAGTAGATCTTTGTTATGTAAAATAGACTGGCTCAGGCCAGAGTAATGGTCCATTAGCAAAGGTGGGGGGAAGAGCTGAGTTTCTGCCTCTTTGAGTTTCTACTTTTCTTTTTAGAGAAAATATTCTACCTTTTAAAATATTTCCTAGGATTTTTCTAGGGGAGGGGTGGGTGCGAACTTCCTACAGTAACCAAACTGTTCTGTTTCTGAATGGAAAGAAGATGGTTCCCCACTGTTTTGACACTGACAATTGTCTCTGACCCTTTCCAAAATAATTAGAACGAAAGGAGGGCAGTGTGTTCTGCAAATACCAAAACAGGATGAATTGACCCATCAATAAACTTGCTGGGGTTTAATTGAGCCCCAAGTAGGCCCTGTCGTGCACAGTATCCTTTACTCAGTCATATTGCAGAAATATCTTCCATTTATTTTTCGTCTTTTTTTTTTTCTAAATCAGCCTTCTTTTTTTTATATTTTTTTTTTATTTTTTAAGACAAACATATACAGACAAAACATAAAAACATAAAACCATCTGCCAGTTATATACATAGTGTGTCAGTTGGTTACAAATCTTTTGTGCTATCCTTTCATCGTCCTTACTCACAAGTTGTATAGATTCTCAGATTGTCAATCTAACATATGCTTATATATTTATCAGTTATTAATCATTCATTTGACTAAACTATTATTCCATCATTTTATATGAGATATTCTAGATTTTATTATAAATTTCTATTTTGCATTCAACCAATGGTTATATATTTTGTATTGTATTCTATATCAATCTATTAATCTTCTATTATGTTCCTAACCTATTTCATTGCCATGTCTTTTTATCTAACCATTGATAAAATAAGTCCCATATCATATAAAATTGTTTATCTTCTTGTTCTCTAATTTCAAATGTCAATTTACTCATTTCAGCACAGTCCATAATTTTCTTGCTAAATCAGCCTTCTTGAAGTTCCCTTTCAAATACGGGGATTATGACTTTTGCATCTCAGGGGCTGCCACAAAGAAGAGGGAGTCAAGCTATTCTCCAAACAAAGCACCTGAGGGCAGGACAAGAAGCAATGGGTGGAAACTGATCAAGGACAGAAGCTACTTAGAACTAAGGAGAAATTTCCTGACCGTTAGAACAAAACAGTTAGAATCAGTGGAACAACTTGCCTCCAGAAGTTGTAAATGCTCCAGCACTGTTTAAGAAGAGATTGGACAATGATTTGTCTGAAATGGTATAGGTCCATGATGGTGAACCTATGCCATGCCTGCCGGAAGTGGCACGCAGAGCCATTACTCTGGACACGGCAGCCATCACCCGTTGCTCTTTCGGTGCGCGCATGCATGCTGGCCAGGTCTTCATCCGTGTGGGAGTGCCAGAAAGCAGAAGAGCAGCTCCCTGGAGCGCATGTGCACACCGGCTAGCTGGTCTTCACGTGTACATGCACATTAGAAACCGGAAGACCAGGTGGCCGGCACGCATGCGCGTACTGGGAATCTAAGCTTCCGGCTGCCAGTGCTCCCATGCATGTATGTCAAGAGAGCTGCTCTTCCGGTGCCGAAAAGGTTAGCCACCACTGGTATAGTTTTTCCTGCCTAAGCAAGAGGTTGGACTTGAAGACCTCCAAGCTTCCTCCCAACTATTCCTGTTTCTATTCCTATTCCATTACCACGGCCAGAAATGAACTGCGAGAATCCTCATTGCACCAGGTGGCAAAGTCCTCATTAAGTCAGGAATACAAGAGCCTCGCTTTCTCTCGTTCTCATTTGGCCTCTATTGAATTCAGTTGAATAGGTTCTGAACCCCATCAGCTTTGGAATTAATTCACCTCTTTAAGTTCAACAGCTGCTAATCCAAGGTGTGCAATCACCTTTGGCCTGTGCAAGTGCAGGGAGTTGCGGGTAGCTGACTTAACATGCTGACTGTGGGAGGGTTTAGCAGAGGAAATTTGCTGGTGCGACCTGATTGCTACTTTTCTTTTCTTTTAAAAAAAGAATCTTTATTTTTAGACAAACATACACAAACAAAACATTAAACATAAAACCATCTTCCAGTTACATACATACATACAGTGTGTCGGTTGGTTACAAATCTTTTGTGCATCCTCTCCGTAGTCCTCACTTACAGTTTGTATAAGTTCTCATATTATCAATCTAATATATATGTATACATTGTTATCATTGTTAATCCTTTTATTGACTAGACTATTATACTCTCATTTTCTACGAGATATTCAAATTTTTAAGTTAATTTATATTATAACAATTCATTACACCATCCTAAGTCCATCCAATGGTAGTACATGTTTATATTATGTTCTATATCATTCTGTTATCCTGATTGCTACTTTCCCGTCCTTGGAACCTGACCACCTAATTTGAATGGGCATCTCTGAGGCCATACAGCCTACAAAAGCTCCAGCAACATATATTTTTTTCCCCCGGGTGCTTCCATGACATTGAATTTTCCTCACACATAACGCCCCCAGCCCAGGAATGAAAAGAGGCTTCCCCTGTCCTTAGAAGTACAAACAATCTTCCCTTGATTCTGAGGTTCAGGTTGAAGGTGTACAAAATCAGCTGGGCTATTACCTTGGAAGGAAATTT
Source organism: Notechis scutatus (assembly GCF_049901735.1). NCBI lineage: Eukaryota > Metazoa > Chordata > Lepidosauria > Squamata > Elapidae > Notechis > Notechis scutatus. Next base: position 92,194,512 of record NC_142012.1, on the reverse strand, counting down.
GCAGTGACTGACAACAGAGGGGAGGGAAAAACACAAGACAGATTGCCAACGAGGATGGTGAACTTCCTGCAGGTATAGTCCTTCTGCTGATTTGAAGATGGATGGACAGGACTTTATCTTGATAGTGGAGGCACACCTCGAGATTTATATTCCACTCTCTATATCTTTTGCCCGAACTGAATAACCCTGTGAAAAAGATGCTTGGGGGACACAAGAGCTGATCTCTACTTCCTTATCCCAAAGCTCAGTTTCTCACATGCTTCAGAGGGCACTGCTGTGCCACACTGAAACCAAGCATTTTCAAGATTGTATCGTCTCAGTTTGATAGGAATCAGCCAAATTGTCTCATTATTTTCCTCTGTAAGGAATAAAAAATGTATTAAGCTCTAAAAAGGTTTAGTATGCCTATTTTGACTTTTAAACATCTTTCCCCTCCACTTCTTCTGTTCAAACGTGTCTGATTCTCGGAGCCTGTCTGGACAAGTCCCTGCAGTTTTGTTGGCAAGGTTTTTCATCAGTGGTTGCTCTTGCTTTCTTCCTAGGCCAGAGAGAAAGATGGGCTGGCATAAAGTCAGTCAGTGGCTTCATGTCCAAGGCCCAAGGCAGAGGTGGTATTCAGCAGGTTCTGACCAGATCTGGAGAACCAGTAGTGGAAATTTTGAGCAGTTCGGAGAACTGGAAAATACCACCTTTGACTGGCCCCGCCCCCATCTATTCTCTGCCACCCAAGTCCCAGCTGATTGGCTGGGTATTCTTTTGTTGTCCTTCACAGGAGAACGGAACTGGAAAGCAGGTTAGTGGGGTGGGGCGGGAACGGGGATTTTGCAGTAAACTTCTCCCAGGAGTGGGGTGGGAATGGATTTTACAGTATCCTTCCCCTGCCACGCCCTCCAAGCCACACCCACAGAACCGGTAGTGAAAAAATTTGAATCCTACCACTGGCCCAAGGGTATTAAATAGGGTAAAACCAGGACTAAATTGTACCTTATTTAATACAGGTAGTCCTGTTAAGTGAATCTGATTTCCTCATCGACTTTGCTTCTCAGAAGGTCGCAAAAGCCGATCACATGATTCCAGGATACTGCAACCGTCATAAATGTGAGTTAGTTGACAAGCATCCGAATGTAAATCATGTGACTATAGGGATGCCACAATGGTCGTAACTGTGAAAAGGTCACTTTTTTTCCAGTGACGCTGTAACTTCGACCGGTCAAAGTTTAAAGGCCAAAGGTCAAAGGTTAAAGGAACTGTTGTAGGTCGAGGACTAGCTGTACCCTTAAATCGGTGGCCTTCAATGCCATCAACCATGGTATCCTTTTGGGGCGGCTTCAGGGGCTGGGAGTGTGGCCCTGGTTCACTTCCTTCCTCTATGACTGCTCTCAGTCGGTGTTGATAGAAAGCGAGAAGTCCAGGCCTCGTTGACTGTTTTGCAGGGTTCTGAGAGACTCGATACTCCCTCCCTCTGTCTAACATCTACATGAAGCCGCCGGGTGAAATCATCCACCACCATTGACTGAGATATCATCCATACGCTGATGACACTCAGCTGTACGTCTCGTTCCATGGTGGTTTAAGAGCTGCCATGACCTCCCTCACTCAGTGTTTGTTAAGAGCTGGATGGGGAGTAACTGGAGGAAAGTGAACCCTGGCAGGACTGAAGGGGGTTCTTTGCTCCCTATAGAATTGCCATCTTTGGTCTTGGATGGGGTGCCATTGCCCCAAATAGACCCAGTGCATAAACTGGTGCGGGGGGGGGAGTTTCCTCTGGATTCGCGACTCCTGCTTGAAGAGTTGGTGGTAGTCATGGCCAGGAGTGCCTTTGTACAACTGTGTGATGTGTGCCAGTTACGGCCTTTCCTGGACTGTCACTCATGCCCTAGTCACCTCCTGTCTTGACTACGGGATACACTCTACACAGGGCTGCCCTTGAAAAGCATCTGGAAGATTCAGTTGGTTCAAACTGTAGGGGCCTGCATGGTTTTGTGCAGATCCCGGTGTGCACATGTGTCACCTCTCCTGCAGTAGCTGCATTGGCTACTAATTTGCTTCCAGGTGCAATTCAAGGTGCTGGTTGTCACCTTTAACTGGGTTATCTGAGGAACCGTCTCTTCCCAATTACATCCACCCAACCCAACAGAGTGGAGAGGCAAGGAATGTTGTGGGTCGTGTCTCCTAAGGAGATACATCTGGCGAACCCAGAAGGAGGGTCTTCTCTGTGGTGGCTCCCTTCCTTTGGAACATCATCCCTGCAGAGATTAGACTGGTCCCTCACTTTAACTCTCTTTTGCAAGGCTCTGAAGACCTGGTTCTGCCAATGGGTCTAAGAAATCCAGAGTGGGATAGAGCCCATCAAGTAGTTTGTTTGATTATGTGTTGTCTCCAGGGGATGGATGGGTGGGAATATTGTTTTTTATTCTTTTATATTGGGTTTTTATTGTTTGTAAGCCATCCAGAGTCACTGAAAATGAGGGGCGACCATATAAATCTTCTAAACAAACAAACAAACAAATAAATGAATATCTATTTGTAGATTTACTTTTAAATCTATTCCACCTATATCACCCTTAGTCTTACAGATTCCCACAATGGAAGAATGAATGAAGTTCATGGAACTGCCTGGGATGACAAAATTAACTACCTCGGTTGAAGAAAAACTTCTGTGTTTCCACCTGGAAACCACATTTGGACTTTTTGATAAAAACCAGATGAAAGGCTATATCAATTTTGTGATTTGATGAAATGTTTATGATTATAGAAATAGTGGGGGTTATTGAATTTTAGATCTAAACATTAATGTATTTCATATTTGTACCTGTACCGAAGAAAGTTGGAAGCTAATCAGAATCACTGCGGTCCAAGAGTCGAATGAGGGCCAGAAATACTTTCAAAACACGCATAAAATATTCATGTTACTTGTATATAAATACAGCAATACTATCCTCATGCTGTTCAACTTTCCCAGTGTCTTAGCACATCAAGGCAAAACATTAGAAGGGAAGAGAGCCTTTGGCTGCCAACATACCCATATGTTTCTTCAGTATCAGCCCAAATCAAGAGGGACAAGAAACTGAAACGTTGATGTTGACTTAAAATAGGCTGACCAATATCCACAGATGTTGAATTGATCATTGCAGTGATGACCACAAACAGTGATTATTAATGAAAGCAATTGTTGCCCAAATCCAGTTAAGTGGGATTACGTCAACGCAGAATTTCTCAACCTCAACTCTGAAGATGTGTGGACTTCAATTCCCAGGGTTCCTCAGCTACAGTTGTTAAAGTTGAGAAAGGATGGTCTAATGCTGTGATGGCGAACCTATGGCACGCGTGCCACAGATGGCACGCAGAGCCATTTGTGCCGGCACGCGAGCTGCAAACTTATCTCACTGCGCATGTGTGTGCCTCACAGCTGATTTTTGGCTGGTTTAAGGCCTTTTTCGGCCTTCCAAAGGCTTGAGGAAGGCTTCTGCAGGCTTCTGCAAGCTTTGCAGGCTGAAAACGTTTCGTCACTTCTGGTATTTTCGGAAAAACAGGAAGTGACAAAATGGGGCTAGTTTTCGACCTGCAAAGCTTGCAGAAGCCTTCCTCAAGCCTTTGGGAAACCGAAAAAGGCCTCAAACCGGCTGAAAATCAGCTGTGAAGCACAGTGCAGTTAAGGGGGTGGCAGGGAGCAGGTGGGTGGATTGCACGTGCATGCGTAGGGGGGTATGGAGGGGTGCGCATTGCCTTCTGGGTGCTGGCACGCGAGCGTGAGTGTGCAAGTGCACACACAATTTTTGGCACAGAAGCCAAAAAAGGTTAACCACCGAAAAAGGTCAACCGCCATTTGAAGACCTTGGCAAGTTTAAGACTTGTGGACTTCAACTCCCAGAATTCCTGAGCTAACATGACTGGAGGGGGAATTCTGGGAGTTGAAGTCTACAAGTCTTAAAGTTGCCAAGTTTGGACTAACGCATTCCAGGAGAGCTGCTACTAAGTGGCATGCACCTGTAATACAATTTGGGAAAGAACAAATTTCCTACGTTTAATCCTTCCAACTCTTCCTTCTTCCCGCGTTAGCAGCGCAGTTTTTCTGCCATTTCAGAGCTAGAGGGAGACACACACACCCTCTCTCAGCCGTAGATATTATCTTTGCACTGCCGGGCTATTGGCGAGATTATGACATCCTGCGGCGCGGCTATTCCAAACAATACGGCAAAGTTTGCCGCCTGACAATTAGGGAGTTTCCAGCAGGGGACGCTATGACCGTATCATCGTGCGCCGGCGCCTTCCACCGCTACCGCCACCATGGAATCCAACAGGGACGAAGCGGAGCGCTGTATTGGGATAGCGGTAGCCGCCATCAAGGCCAACCAGACCGAGAAGGCCCGCCGTTTCTTGGAGAAGGCCCAGCGGCTGTACCCGTCTCAGCGGGTCGGCGGTGAGCGGGAAAGGGGGCGGGGGGGGGGGAGGCCTAGACGACTGAGGCCTGGAGTAGCCGGTCTGACCTCTCACCCGTACTGCGCGTGAGCAGAAGCGAGCGTGGCGTGAGGCACTCTGGGATTTGAAGTCTCCTAACGCCGTGAAAGGAAAACGCGCGTTGTGAACGGGGGTCTTCGAAGGAGATTTTATGGCCGGCGCAGGGAACAAAAGGAACCCCGACTCAGTGAGCCGGGTTTATGTTGTGCACGAAGAGAACACGACGGTTGTCTTTCCCTAAGCTGAACTGAGGAGACTACAACTCCCAGCGAGCATTGCGCCGAGGGTGAAGCGGGCAACCCCGCACCTGAGTGATAGGGATGGCCCCTGGAGTATTTCCTTTTGCCCCCCACCCCCCACCCAATTGCAATCGCTGCCGGTCCGTGTAGCTTCTCTCCTTCTCCCCTTCCCGCCATGTTCAGGGTTTCCTCCCCGTTTGGGACAGGCGCTGTTTAAGCATTCTCCTCTCTCCCTCTCTCTTTGGCCTTCTCTGCTGGGGATCCGTGGCCCACCTTTGCCAGCTCCTTGCCTAGATCCGCTGGAGGACTGTGCCCCCACCCACCGCCACCTTTAGCCTCGGCCCTGGCTCCTTTCAGATGATGTGGACTAAGCTCTGGGCCTGCTGGGCATTGGCAGGGGCGGTTGGGTAGGCAGGAGTCAAGGGAAGACCCTCTCCAGCTGGGTGGGCAGGAGTTAAGGGAAGACCATCTCCAGTTGGGTGGGCAGCAGTCAAGGGAAGACCATGTTCAGTTGTGTGGGTAGCAGTCAAAGGAAGACCATGTTCAGTTGTGTGGGTAGCAGTCAAGGGAAGACCATGTTCAGTTGGGTGGGCAGCAGTCAAGGGAAGACTCTTTCCAGCTGGGTGGGCAGCAGTCAAGGGAAGACCCTCTCTCCAGTTGGGTGGGCAGCAGTCAAGGGAAGACTCTTTCCAGCTGGGTGGGTAGCAGTCAAGGGAAGACCATGTTCAGTTGGGTGGGCAGCAGTCAAGGGAGGACCCTCTCCAGTTGGGTGGACAGCAGTCAAGGGAAGACCTTCTCCAGTTGGGTGGGCAGCAGTCAAGGAAAGAGCCTCTCCAGTTGGGTAGGCAGCGGTCAGTTCAGTGGGCAGGAATCAAGGGAAGACCCTCTCCAATTGGTTTGGTCCCTGGTGGACATATCAGTGTAATGTTCATGGTAGTAGTTTGGAAACCGTTTGCTGTTCCCTTCTTGCAACGTATTTTTTTGAATAGCCCTCTCTAGCCTACAACTGTTTTCCTAGTCTTCTGTTCAGAGACTTCTCCCAACTCTACAAAAGTTTCAGGGTTAGCCAAGATGGGCTGGATGCTGTCCTCCCTACACACACCCTAGATGGGTTAATGGCAACAAGGGATCCAAAAGTTGTGCTCAGCTGCCTAACCTGCTTAGTTTTCATCACTCTAATCTCTTACCACACTTGAGTGTCCTCATTCCACTGGGGAAGTATTGGAACCAGCAACAGCATTCAACCTAATTGGACTTTCTGTATCCCAAACAGTACTGTGTATTGTACCTTTTGAGTACATGATGTTACAGACATTGTAGGGAGTTGTTGTTTGTGCACGTCCCAGAGACAATTCGAAGGATGCTGGAATATTTCAACTCTCCGTTTGTATGCAGCCTAGATTTGTGAAGATAGGTAGTTTTCAAATAAATGCATTGTTTTGTTTCAAAGTTTTAATAGATGCTCTAGTGTGCCACTTCCTTCCATGTCCTCAATGCCTCAGTCCTCCATGTGGATTGTCTGAATAACAGAATAGTAGAGTTGGAAGGGACCTTGGAGATCTTCTAGTCTGGCGACACTAATTCTGCCTTATCTTCCCCCTTTCCCATCTTCTTTGACTTTCCTGCTTAATTATTCACTTCCACTGACTTCTCAGAGCACAGTTATTTTTGAGCTGTCGACTAAAGACCTCTTGCTGCAAGTTCTTAGTTCTCTAAATAAACCTTCCAGTCGTAACAGTAATAAATGCAGACTTACATATCTCTGATTAACAGCTATAATAGAAAAATTAAAAAATATAGCCTTATATGAGAAAATATTTAAACACATTGTATAAATGCTGCCTTTCAACTTCTCAGATACCTCAAGAAAGACAGTGATAATTATGTGCCTCCAGAAAAAGGGCTGTGCTCTGAATAGTTATTCTTTTTTTGTTAGATTTATATTCTGCCTTTAGGTGAAGAGCTGAAGTTGGTGCCCTGTGAGATGGGTCTCTCTGGCAGTGAGACAGTGACTGTCCCAAATTAGTCAGTGAGCTTCTGTGGTTAAGGGTGGACTAGAACTTGGATCCCACTTTAACCTCTAATCACATAGGCTTATATATGGATGTTTTTTGATCCACTGGTATTTTGCAAGAGCAGTTAGATTTGGCTGTTACAACTTCAAAAAACCTGAAGGCTGCTACATCCAACAATTTATTTTATTTATTTACCTAATGAGTTAGGGATCAGACTGATTATATGTTTTCTAGTCAGTTACTTTGAAATACACGATCACTTCTACTTCCACTTTGATTACATTTTCCCCTTTCCTCTTGTACCTTATTTATTCCCTTTAAATACTTACCCAAAGGGAGTGATTTGGTGAAAATCTATCAAGAGAAATACTTCTGTCACCTTTCCACTTGCAATTACGAGAGAAGGTTCATCTGCATGCAGAATTATGCACATTTACAAATTTTAACTTGGATTGTCTGGGGTGTAAATAAACTAGGAAGGCACTGTGAATCGCTGTAATTCTCTTTGTTGTATGTTCATGGTATAATGATTGTAGGATTTGACGGTTAAGGGTTTTTTGTGCTGATTCTTTGGAAGAAAATATTTTATTTTAGAAATTCAGGAGAGCTGTAGTCTCTAAAAAGATAATAGCTCATTGAAATGAATTTTAACTGATGTGCTTTGAATGTCATAAATATATGTTTATTCTGCCTTTGATTCCTGCTACTAATGCTATTACTACAATTATTATTACTGTTTACTAGCACATTTTTTAAACATACACTTTTATACTGATTATTGCCTAATTGAAAATTAGTCGGTTGGCAAAACAGCTATGAAACATTGTGAAGGCTTTAATAAGATATTTTTTATTCTGTAAAGGTATAATTATATGTTGTTCTTGAACAAACAAAACCAGTGTTGAAACCTTTGGAAGTAACATGTAGTACAGAGAGATTTAAAGCAATCTGATTAATCCCTTGCATAACACATTATTGCAAGACTTTTTACAAATGGGTTTTTTTAAAAACTCCTGCGTTGTGCCTCTCTCAGTCATCCTCAGAATCAGCGTGTTAATTTAAACTTTTTTGGGGATGCTATTTCCAATTATTGATGTAAAAAAAAGCCTGTAGAATCTGGCGCAAGCAGAATTGCCTGGAGTAACAATCACAGTGCTTGGACAGGTTTAAGGTTACACAGATGAGTATGAAAACTTGAAGCCTGCCCATTTCCAAATCAACAGGCGGCTCAGTATTTTCAGAAGACATGTTTGTGGCAATGGCTGAATTTCACAAACCAGTTTTCTTGCTATTTCCCATTGCAGCACAGGTAGACCACTTAGTGAGTTAACAACAGTTCGTTTAATGACTATTCAAAGCTACAATAACACTGAAAAAAGTGACTTATGGCCATTTTCCACAGTTTACAATCATTGCAGCATCCCCATGGTCGTGTGATCAAAATTCAGATGCTTGGCAACTGACTCATGTATGATAGTTGCAAGTGTCCCGGGATCATGGGAACATCTTTTGCGACCTTCTGACAAGCAAAGTCAATGGGGAAGCCAGATTCACTTAACAACTCTGTAACTAACTAAGCAACAATGCAGTGATTCACTTAACAAGAAAGCGATTTCACTTACGGCAAGAAAGGTTGTAAAGTAGGGGGGAAATTCACTTAACAAATGGCTCACTTAGCAGCTGAAATTTTGGGCTCAATTGTGGTCATAATTCAAAGGTTATCTGTAATTGTAAGTTCTAGACCTGTGGTGGCTCACCTTTTTGGGCTCCTGTGCCAAAAATTGTGTGCGCGCTTGCATGATCACGCTCGTGTGCCAGCACCCAGAAGGCAATGCATGGCCCCCCACACCCCTTACGCATGTGCGCGCAATCCCCATCTACTCCCCGCTGCCCCCTTACCTGCACTGTGCCTCACAGCTGATTTTCAGCTGATTTGAGGCCTTTTTCGGCCTCCCAGAGGCTTCAGGAAGGCTTCTGCAGGCTTTGCAAGCTGAAAACTAGGCCCATTTCGTAACTTCCAGTATTTCCGGAAAAACAGTAAGTGATGAAACGGGCCTATTTTTTGGCCCGCAAAGGCTGCAGAAGCTTTCCTCAAGCCTCTGGGAGGCTGAAAAAGGCCTCAAACTGGCTGAAAATCAGCTGTGAGGCATGCGCATGGGCAGTGAGGTAAGCTTTCCTGCAGCTTGCGTGCTGGCACAAATGGCTCTGCATGCCACCTGTGGCACATGTGCCATAGGTTCACCACAGTTCTAGACCATATTTAAGAATAAGTCTCACCTAAAGTACATAGCAGCAATTGAGACCTTGCTGAGTCACCAAGTCTCAGCTGTCCTTTCATGGAATGGCAACAGGTGATGTTCCAAAAAGGAGGGAAAATGTGTTTCTTGCCAGTTCACATTATTAGCTCTCATTATGAGTGGTGCAGTGGTTTATGACAGCAACAGGGAGTGCCAGGATCACTGTCACTATGCAATGCAGTCAGGTGATGTCACATATGATGATGACTCCATCATTTAACAATGGGAATTCCAGTCCTAATTGCCCTTGTAACTTGAGGACTACCTGTATCAAAGAGAAATACTTATGACAGTGGGCTCCAGATCTCTTTAATGACTGTTTCCAGCAAGCTCATACAGGCATTAAATAGCGTTATAGACAAGGTGGCATTTTGTGTGGCCACCAATCTAAAACTAATGACTTTAAAAACGGTGCTCTAAATCTTTATAGAAATGGTTCAGTTAGATGCCATGGTTATTTCCTTGCCAAGCTTAAAGCATAAAACTCTACTATTATTTTAAGAAAAGGAAGAAAGTGGCAAGCTTTTTTTCATGACATTGTGCTACCTTTAACTGATCTGCATATGCATGTTGCTTAGTAAAGTACTGAGTAACATATCTTGCTGGAAATGTTGAGTAACCCTTTGGGAGTATGATAATACATACAGCAGTGCAGTGGAGGCAACAAGGACAAAATAATCCAAGCAGAATACAAAACGGTGTTGGTTATTTCAAGCCCCCATTGGAGAGTTGCTGCAGACAAATCAAACTCTGCACAACTTGTGGTTCCATCTAGTTTTTAATCATGCGATAGATTTGTTGGGAAAAGTCATGAGAACTAAGTATATTTTATATAGTTTCACTTCCTTTAGCCAGGGAGCATTGTCAGGGGTCAGGTATGTTGGAATTGTAATTCAGCAGCATATAGAAAACTTAAGGCTTCTCTATCCCTGCCATAATATCCACCTGCAATTGTAACTCTGTTGGAAGAATTAATGATGAATGGTTTGCACACAGTAGTTTATTTAAGTCAGGGACCTCCAAACTTGGCAACTTTAAGACTTGTGGACGTCCAATTCCCAGAATTCTCCAGCCATCTGTGCTAGCTGAAGAATTATGGGAGTTGAAGTCCAGAAGTCTTAAAGTTGCCAGACTTGGAGGTCCTTGGTTGAAGTGAATCAGGTACTACAAAGTAAGAAAAATACTTTCTCCAGAACTCTGGAAAATCATAGCCAATCCAAGTAGACAAAACTAGATGATCTGTCTCCAAATAAAGCCATTTCATATAGACTGGTTAGGGTTTTGGTTTAGGGCCATGATTATTGTTGCCAATTAATAGGGAAAAAATGAATTTTTAAAATTGCTTTAATTGTTGTCTTTGAATTTGGCTCTGCAAGAACATTAACGTTATGGCAAAGCTGGATCAGATGGGGCTGTTATAAACTCTTGAGATTCATGTTCTTTGCTAAAGTGGGATTAAAGTACTAGACTTTCTCAATATTACATCAGGCCTTTGTGCATTTAGAGAGCTGGCAGCCACTGAGGTTTTGGAAATGGATGTAGCTAATATTCCCTCTGCGATTATTCCATTATATGTGCTCTCTTTTTCCCCTTTATTTTAAACACTCCCCATTGTAACCTATAAAAATCCAGAAAACCACTAGATGGTAGCAAAGAGATACAGAAGACTCATTGTTGTTTTCTACTGGTCATCCAGATTTTTGCCACCCAGATAAGTGTCTTCTGTTTACAATTTGTTTACAAGGTTTACTCATAACATTAAGCCAGAATGTAATTAGTTTCTGATGTGACATGAATTCACCCTTGATAGTTTAGTGTTACAAGTTAGCCAAATCATTATGGTTTGTTCAAAGAAATGTGATTTCAAACATCCTGATGACTGTTATGTATAAACTCAACATAATTCTTGGCTTCAAATAGAATAAGTGAGGATCTTACCAGCAATATTAATTTAGGTGTTCTGTTTGTTGCTGAATGCTAGTTGCTTATTTGTTCTGATTCCCAGTTTTTACTATGCAGGTTTTTTTATTAATTTAAAAATTTATATGTTACTTAAACACATTTCTAGCAACTAACACCCTATCCCCAAAACCTGGATATAATAAATATCACATGAAATACTAAGCACAACTAAAATATTCATAAGGATTAAATATTTTAACATATGTATCCAATTTTAATTTTGGAAGGTGTCCCATTTCAAGAATATAAAGGAATAAGTATTCTGAAAATACTGTATTGGTTCTAATGCAAACAAGAGAAATTTTAGGGTATCAGAAAGCAATCTTTCTGTTTTGAGTTTCTAATGTTTTTCAAGAAATCTTGAAACCTGCCCATTTATATCATGCACATCTTTACGCTGCTCAAAAAGAAATGGAGAAACTTCTGGAGTCTTCTGGATGAAACCAAACAAAAGCTTAAGGAATGGTTGATTGGTTGCAATGAAAAGATTTGTCAATAAATGATACATATTTTATTTATTTATTTGTCAATAGCTTACAAGATAATAAACATAAGTATAAATACAGGAAATGGGTAGGAATAATTGGGGACAATAGGACAGGAACGGTAGGCACGACTGTGTGCTTATGCACAATCTTTCTGTTTGGGTATCAGTGCAATGTAATTCAGCCAACCTGATTGACACTGATATTATTGGAAATGGATGAAGTCCAGCAAAATGTATATTTGAGGTGTGGAATGAGAAGTTTTGGCAACGACTGGGGCGGGGGGGGGTGAGAGAAAACATAAATTTGTGAGAAGGAACCACTGGATCTATGCAACGTTTTTCCTTGTAGCGCTGTTGGACTCGCTCATCAAGAGCAAACAGTCAGCCGATGACCATTCGCAGCCCAAGGAATCCTCTAACCTCGGCAGTCAAAAAAGGACCGAGGATTTTGCTTCGGCCAACGGAGAAGCTGGGGGTGATACCAGCAAAGGCTACACACAGGATCAAGTGGATGCTGTGAAGAGGTAAGCCTTAGTTAAGATTCTGACCAACAGACCACAGTTACAATCATAGAACAACTTGTACAGTCATCGTTGGAAGAGCAACTGTGGGACGTAGTGGCAATCTCATAGAGTAGACTACTTGATTTGGCCAAATGTGATTGGATGCACAAGGAATTTGTCTCCAGTGCAGAAGCTCTCAACGCACATACAAAACAACAGAGTAATAATAATCGTAATGATGATACCAATAAGAGAAGATAGTAGAAAAGATGAGAAAGTTAAAATACAGCCATACTAAATGGGTAAATATACGACAAAGAAGTATTACATGTTGATCAATAGCAGCCTCAGTCTTTGGGGAAGGGAGAGGGAATTCAGAAGACATCTGACAGGATGTGTTTCCTACGCAAGAGTTGTCGCTATGGGTAACTGACCAACGGATTAAATAGCAATAGTAATAGCACCGCTTCACGGTGTTTTTTACAGCCCTCTCTAAGCAGTTTACAGAGTCGGCATATTGCCCCCAACAATTTGGGTCCTCATTTTACCCACCTCGGAAGGATGGAAAGCTGAGTCAACCTTGAGCCTGGTGAGATTCGAACTGCCAAATTGCAGGCAACTGGCAGTCAGCAGAAGTAGCTTGCAGTACTGCACTCTAACCACTGTGCCACCATGTTTGTTCCTTGTAAATGATTTGTTTTGGCTTATAATTTGCTTTTTAAATTAATGTGGTTTGAAGTGGAAAATACACTGCTGTTATAGAGGATAATAATTTTAGTGGTCTTTTAATCTAGATTTCGGGGGTGGGGGATTATGTCTAAGGATATTTTTTAAAAAAGCTTTCCTCTCCTGTTTATATTTAGTTCCCCGAGTTCTTTTCTTTAAAGTAATGTAGGTGTGTGCCACTTGAGGGCACCGTTTTCACAGAGTTGAGTCTGATCTTTAATATTTCAGTTCTATCCGGAAAAGGGAACCAAGGGACTTTATTGCTGTGAGTTTTAATTCAGGAGAAGCACAACCTGTAATTTTAAATACATTGTCAAATGAGGTGTTTTGTCTGTCTTTTCAACTTTGAGGGTGAAACAATGTAAAGACTATTATGAAATTCTGGGCGTCAGCAGGGATGCCTCTGATGAGGATCTGAAAAAGGCCTACCGGAAATTAGCTCTAAAATTTCATCCTGATAAAAATCATGCACCGGGTGCCACAGAAGCATTTAAAGGTAAAAATATCCTTTTTCTTCCAAGAGGCGTGTCTTTATACCCTGAAAATGGTACCTTTTAGTGACAGAAGTCCACCAAAGGAGGCTGTTGTTGGTTTGTGTAATCGTTAAAAAGGAAGTGGAAAGTGTATAGTAAATTGTCTCTTACGTTAAATGGTCCTTAAAAAAATCAAGTAAAAAGTTGTAAAATAATTGTTGCACATGTGATTAACTTATTCACTTCATGCATTTGATACAGAGACTTCTCAATCACTTTTAATAGCTGCTGCAAGAAAGGGAGCAATGGGATCTACATAGCCTTTGAATGGGTTGGTGCAGGGGTGGGATTCTACAGGTTCGCACCTATTCGCTAGAACCAGTTGTTAACATTCTAAGCAGTTCGGAGAACTGGTTGTTAGAAAAAATTACTGGCCTAATCCTGTAAGGAAGGCAGGAAGGAAACATTCTGGTGTTGCTTAAGAAACTGCCTCTCTGTTAACTCTTATTACATTCTTGGCAGGACTAGACTTCCTGTCTCTGGAACTTCTCTGGAGGTTTTTTCCCCCTCCTTTGCTGATACTTTGCTTGCGTGGAGTGACCATTCAAAGTTACAATGGCACTGAAAAAAGTGACTTATGACCATTTTTCACACTTACGACTGTTGCAGCATCCCCACATCCCCATGAGAGGCCAGGCGAGGAGATGCCTGCCTCAATGTGAGTGATGTTGAGTTGGCCACGCCCAGCCAGTCACATGACCACCAACTAAACCACACCCACAGAACCAGTTGTTAAAAATATTGAATCCCACCTCTGGGTTGGTGGTATTTATTGCAATCCTTAATAATTTGGTGCATAAATAAATAAATGAAGACTCTGACTTATCTATAAGTGCTTAAAAGAAACAGATACCCAACTGATTAAAAGTTTTATTTCTGTGCTAAAGGCAGACACATGATGCTCCCTTCTCCATGAGTTAAGCTCCATTGCAAATTGATATGTCTTCTTTCTAAAGAGATGACGAAAGACACTCAGTCTGGCTACAGTTTGAGCTGCATTTATATTTACAAGTGTGGGACCCTGAATGTACTTGTCATCAAGTGTCAATCAATCTGAGTGTATCCTGAACACATGGACATTTTTGTCTGAAAAGTTACATATGGGTTTATGGGGCAAAAACTCCCTGATTTTGCTGTAACAGTTAAGATTATGCCTAAATATTAAAATGCTGAAATGTTCCCTCTGTGATCTTCATACTTAATTAGTGCCATGGATTGCAAGTAGAAATTGGTAATCAAAATTAAAACACAGCTTTAAAATTGAATTTCAGTTTGTCACCTGAGGAAAATATAATTTTTTTCTTCAGACGGAAACTACTAATTTTTGTTTGTGTGATTGTATCCCACCTTTATTATGTTTACAAATAAAGTGGTGAGTATTATCAACACACCTTCCTGCTCCTATTTTCTCCACAACACCCCTGTGAGGTGCGTAAGGCTGAGAGAGAATGACTGGCCCAAAGTCATCTAGCTGGCTTTCATGGCTAAAGCAGAACTTAAACTCAAGGTCTCCCACTTTCTAGCCTGGTGCCTTAACCACTAGACCAAACTGGATGTACTTTTTGACTAATAATACCGAAGGGTTAATTGCAGCCATGAAATCGGGAATTTGGATCAGGATTTGGATCACAGCACTGTATTTGTCTGTTCTCTTTCAGGTTTTAGACTCAGCTTCCAACTCTTCTTAGTTGGAATCAGATTAAAACTGTCCTTGTCTAGACATCCACAGTATATCTAGCACAAAGCTAACACTTCACAGGTTTCTTCATTTGTAGACTTTATATTATTATGTTTATTGAAGGCTTTTCGAAGATCCGTATATCACAACTGTGATGCATGAGCTAAATAACACTTTAGCCTCCTTTTACTGGACCATCTTCCAGGACTTTATCTTTAGCTAAGCATGTTTTATTCCTCTTGTTTAATCTTCCAAGAGTTTAGTATTCTCTCTCTGGAGATGCCTTGGTTAATGTTTTTCAGTCACTGATGTCAGTTGATCCTTTAATTTTCGATTTTGCAGTGCCAGATGATAATGGTGTTATTTTTATGTTTAGATCTTGCTTAAATTAAGCATGCCTCTTAGTTTTGCAGAGTAAACTCATGTAAGCCAAATTCTGCACGTAGATAGTTTCAGCATCTTTTAAATAGCTGTATTTTTAATAAATAACAAGAGTGTAAGAATGCATCTAGCTTTGATAAAATGGAAATATCATGTTTTATATTTTTAGCACATTGTATTTTGAAGTTTCAGGCTTCTGTTCCTTTTTATAACTCCTTTTTCAGTTAAATTTGATCATTCAGACAAAGAAAATTAATAAGTCTTACCACTCCATTGAAAACAATGAGACGAGACATAATATGAGTATGCACCGAATATATTTCTTAAAGATATTTTTGTTCTTTTTCATCAAATATAACTAGAATTTCTTTTACACAGGTACTTAATCCCTGGCATTTTTCATGTTGATTGTTTTTAAGTTTTGTGATTATAATTTATTGCAGATTTATTCCTCTTCTGATCATGCTTTTTTGGTAATGCTGTGAAACTGTCAGTGCTGTATTGTGTTACTGTGTTTTTTCAATATTGTGCTTAATACAATATCGTGCTTATTATAGCATAAGTCTGAACATCTGATAATTATGGATGGGAACTGAAGTCAAGGACAGTTTCCTATAAATGGGAAAATTAATTTGAGGAATAAAAATATTAGATATAGAGGAAAAGAAATATAATTTATATTACCGGTAGCAATGAACCTGAAACCAAAGCAAACAATAGCAACAATATGATTTCAGAGATGAATTTGGATTTGGCCATTGTATTTTTCCATAATAATAGTAATGTTGATGATAGCTTCTGTGCCTCAACTAATTATAAACTTTTTATTCGCCCTGAGTTCATTTCTGTTGCATCACAGTTCTTGCCTTTTGTTTTACTCCCTAGTTGTTTTCTGTTAATTTGCATTTCTAATTATTCCAAAATGAAGGTATTTTTTTTCCAAAGAAGAATATCTACTTTATTAAATAAATATAGTGATGCAACCAAATTGAAAAGTCATTACCAAAGGAAGGGAAAGTAAGAATCAAAAAGAGAAGCTATAATAAAATGTAAGGGATTAATGTGAATCTTCATTAATCACACTTAAATCAGTGTGAAGAGTTCCTCCCCCACACATTTCTTACTTAATTCCCAATGATTGGTCCAGTCTAGATCCTGTATTAAGCTGTATTTCATTTCGTTTCTGAGGAGCTGCCTTTTTAAAGATTCACCAAAAGCCAGCTCATGTGTATAATAAGAAAAAGCCAATGCATGCTAAGGTTCCACTTTTAACTATTATTTCGGAATACAGCTTTGTATAATGTATAAATTATTGGCAGGGCCACTAAAGAAACCATGTCTCTCAGTTATCTGGACCTCAACTTGACAAAGACTTGTGAGAAGATTTCAGACTTTCCAATCCATAGTTGCAGTCTGGAAAATAATGGGAGCCTGCTTGCAATCTAATGTTAAACAATGTAAGAAAATTAATACTGTGCACCACCAATCACCTGATAAGTGCAACGGTCATTTGACAAAGGAACATTTGAATACAGCTCCTAAACATAGCCAGAAGATCCAGTCTTTGCACCACCAATGCAGTCTTTCTTTCCTCTACTTTTCTCTTGGAAATATCTTTTATGGAACAAGTTGAACTGAGTTTCAAAAAAAAAAAAAAAAAGATGGGATGTGGTTATCATTTATTATTCAAATGGTTTCCTAGGTTCTCAAGACGTGTGATTTAAATTTATCAGTAATCTTTTCTCTAGAGATAGGATGAACATCTTCAGAACACTATAGAGGCCACAGGCTGAAAGAAATGATGTTGTGAATGATGAGTTTGAATGTAAGGTGAGAGATGCTGGACTTTTCCTGATTTGTTCCCTCATAATCACCAATTAACACATTAGCCGTTGCTAAAGGAATGACTATTTCCTTCTTTCTTACGTTTTAGCCATTGGGAATGCATACGCAGTCTTGAGCAATCCAGAGAAAAGGAAGCAGTATGATCAGTTTGGAGATGCCAAAGTCAACTCTACGCGACACGGTCATGCGGACTTCAACCGAGGCTTTGAGGCAGACATTTCTCCAGAAGATCTCTTCAATATGTTCTTCGGTGGTGGTTTCCCCTCTAGTAAGTCATGAATTTTATGTGCCTGGCTGGCAAAGGGAAGGCTGTAAAGGAAAGGGGATACCTCTGAGTTGGCTTTTCTCCTGATTCCTCAAGGAGGGAATCCAAGATGGAAGTGTACTCATTTGTCATGCCAGAGGGAACAGTGCTCATTGAAAGGCCTAGGCCAGCCTTTCTTCACAGGGCAGTCCTTGAAACTTCCTTAAAATTATAATGGAAATTTGATACTATATTTAACAAATATATGTATGTGTGTCCTGTAATCTGCCATCAACCAGCTCATGGGCTATCCAGCTGGACACGATGGGAGTTGCAACCTCCAAAATATTGTCCATGTGTGGGGGGGTGTTGACCTAGGTCTATAACGCTATGAAAGTTTCTAATAGGTTTCACATGCTGGACAGATAACAAGTTTGTTAGAAAAATGGTTATCGGAGATAGAATCTGAGTCTGAGGCCAGGAACATTTGGAGAAGAGAAGTATTTTGAAGTTATTGTCTGTTCCTCGGGCCCAGACCTTGAGAATGTAACCTGATCTAAGTGTCTTCAGGCTAGTAGTAGAGGTGCTGTTGCAGATTTAACACGTTATAGCTAAGAATGAAGCTATATAGGTAGGAAGGGACTCCTGTTGGGTGACTTCTGTGCTTTGCTATGGGGAAGGAAATTGAGAAAAGCAAAGCTTTTTGCTGTCTTTCTATCTTGAACTTTCTTCTAATCCCATCTAAGAGGATGGGGGATCGCCTTTTTGGGGATCCAAAAGGCATTTTTCTTTGGGTATAATAGTCTAGACCAGGGGTCTCCAACCTTGGCAACTTTAAGACTTGTGGACTTCAACTCCCAGAATTCTTCCTCTGGTAGCTCAGGGATTCTGGGAGTTAAAGTCCACAAGTCTTAAAGTTGCCACAGTTGGAGACTCCTGGTCTAGAATACTGGTTTGGGTGATAGAGTCCAGTTGAGGTTGCCTTCTTGTAGCATGTAGCTTAGCCTGTTTGTTTGCTCGAGTTGTTTGGAACAATTTGCTAATGCTTTTGATCGCAACCGAATGGGAATAACAGAAGAAGAAAAAACTCAGGAGTCTTTGCAAACTTTACCATTATGTGGAAATCTAAGCCAGGAGGCCAATGTCCTATTTTGATGTTGGTGAACAACTCTCACGTTTTGTACCGAGATTCAGTATTTGAGTTTTTATCATCATTGTCGCAGAGAAAAAGTTCCACTCTTCCAAGCGGTACCCTGCAATGGTTTTCCATATTCCCCCCAAATCATAATACTAATCCACAAAGAAATTACTTGTTGAACGGCAATGTACCGTATTTTTCAGACTATAAGACGCTTCAAAGTATAAGACCACCTAGATTTTGGGGAGGAAAATAAGAAAAAAAAAATCTGCCTCTACCTCCCATCAATTTTCCTCCTTGCAGCAAACAGCCTGGTCAGCTTCTGCACAGCCTAATTAGCACACGCTGCTGATTATCGGTTGGATCGGCCTCCCGACAATCAGCTGTTTTAGGCTGCAGGGATTGCCTATTGCTGCCTCCAGGCGCCCCATTTTTGGCTTCCACATCCCGTTTTTTGCCTCTGCGTACCCCATTTTCAGCCGTTCTAGGCAGCACGGATTGGAACGGGCAAAAATGGGGCATGTGGAGGCCAAAAATGGGACACGCGGAGGCAGCAATAGGCGATGGCAATCCCGACAGCCTGAAACAGCTGATCGTCAGGAGGCCGATCCAACCAACAGTTAATCAGGTGTGCCGAAGCTGACCAGGCTGTTTACTGTTTGCTGCAAGGGGGGAAATTGCTAAGAGGCAGAGGCTGAAGGGTGGGGGCCAGCGGGTGGGCGGGGCTTTGGCAACATTCGCTGTATAAGACGCACAGACATTTCCGCCCACTTTGGGGGGAGGGAAAAGTGCATCTTATGCACCGAAAAATACGGTAGATTTATGTCCAACGTCCCAAGTATCCACAAACGTGCATTTTGTGAGTTCCACCCCCTTTGAACATTTTTATAATCAGAATTGCCAGCAACTCATGAATTGCGTGGTGTCCGTGAGCTCTTCTGCCCAGGTGCTGATTTCAGCTTCAGAATCACCTTGAAAACTAAGCCCAGTATCCAGATAATATTCTTTGACTTTCCGCTGTCTGCCTTTATGACCATCTAACCTATTGATAACTTTTTGTGGCCTTCCACTTGCAATCCCAGCAGGTTGCTATGCTCTCCCCTAAACCTTTGTAGCTTGCACGGCATGCCTTGGCTTGGCTGTTGAAAGCAGTGATTGTCCATTAAAAGATGAACCCCTTCTAGAACAGCATAACTGTGAGTGATTCACGGATAGATTCCCGAGTGGGATTAGATTGCTAACTTGAGTGGGAAAAATTTCCAGGGGCAGGGCTGTCCCAAGACTTATCAATTAAAACTTTGTTTGATCAAGTTCCATCCGGCTTATTGGTTTATTTTTTTAGTGGAGCCGAGGGTCAAGGAGGAGATGTAGAGATCGCTGGTCCATCCCAAGTGATGGGAAAGGGAAGGGAGGATCAGCAGCTAAGCCAAGCGAAAAGGAATCAAATAACAGCAACTCAATCTGCAGGTGTTCGAGAAGTGAGGAAGGGGTTTCCTGAGAGGCTGGGGGGCATACTTACCTGAGTCTCCCTGGCAGGCTCCACCTTTAATAGAGAGCCCAAAGGAAGAAGACGCTGCGATTACAACATCTCAGTCCGCAACAGAAAGCCTCCGAGAGTGGTGGAGCCTACTTGGAGAGAACACCAGGGAGAACCGCGTGAGATTATCGTCCTCTGGGAATCCACACCCTTTGGCTAAGGAGTTGGGGGCCCCAGAGCAGCCATCTGAGGCTGCTTATCTGAGCAGCCAGATGGTGCAGCAGGTGGGGGAGAGAGAGAGAGAGAGAGGGAGGAAAGGGCTAAAAAAAAGTCCCTGGACTTCACAATTTTTACCACCACTTTATTCCCCGAATCAAAAAAGGCTCACAACTGACATTCCTGGAGAGCGGAAAATAAGAGTCAAACGATGCTGAGGCTACTCCTTCAATCTCAGTGATTGGAATTTGGCTTCTATGCTCCATGGCCAGGAACGGAGGGTTTAGCATTTTTCTATAAAAGCCACTTTCCAAATAAGCTCCCACCCCACCCTCCACATACCCGCCCCAAAGAACCCAGTCTGCCTTTGTTATTATTACAGTTACCGTTCTTCCATTCATCAGTTACCACCTTCTAAGCTGGTCTTTCCTGAACTTGCTCGCTACAACATCCACAATTCGCAGACAACGTACGAAACTTGGATTGTGTTCAGTTGAAAGCACCCTGTTAAACTTAACTTTAAAAGAGGGACAATTAGGAGCTTCTCTCTACGACATTTGGCTGATGGACAGTCTTCAACCATTCTTAAAAAGTCCCTTTCTCTCATAGGTAACGTACATGTATATAGCAATGGCAGGATGCGGTATACCTACCACCAACGGCAAGAGAGACGAGAACACCAAGGCGATGTAAGTTGAAGCAAGGCAGAGGGAGAAAATTAAAATATTTCAAACGTGCACAGATCTGTTTCGGTCAAATGGCATTTTGCAATATTGTTTGTATGGGTCTGTTCATTTTTTTTTCTTGGCTAATTCCAAAGTGCAGGACGATGCTAGATTTTTGGTTTTTAGTTAACTATGGCTTTCAGAAAGGCAGTTTTCATTGCTGGTTAGGTGTAGGAGTACAGTTCCTTGCCTAATACTAAAATAATGGCATTATTGTGCTTTTGTAATGCATTGTGCTGAGTGTCTTTGAAAATGTGTTTTGAAAATGATCTCTGTTTTGTTGCAAAAGTCTTTCACCAGAACATTGGGTGCCCATGAGTCGCCTACGGAAATCTGCAAACAAGAAAAGTAAAGAGTCATGCCTTTCCACTAATCTTCCTTAGCACCTAATATTGAGGAACAGTCTGCCTCTGATCTTGGAGTTAGCACGGAGTCATTCTGATTGCTATCTATGACCAGATTCATCCTCCAGAAAATAAAACCTATGAAGCAGAATGCCATTTGTTCAATATCAGCCTCTACCACAGACTCTCTAGAGTCATTAGGCAAGACTGACTTCTACCATCCCTAGTTATACCCATTCATAAAATAAGCCAAATGTCACGGGTGGAATTTACGGTTGCATTTCTATCGGAATATTGTTTATTAGAGGATATGAAGGGTCCTTGGTGCTCTCTGAGCTTGCTTGTTTTCTTGCAGACGTTTCATTACCCTGACTAGGTAACGTCATCAGCGCTATTAGAGGATATGTCTGGTCCATTCACAGATCATTGTTTTTCTCCTGGAATGTTCCAAACTAGATAGGGCATGAATATTTTGTTAATTTCCAGAAGTTAATCTTCAAGAACAAAGAATGGAACATGTAGAAACTGTTAGGGATATACACCCTAGCAGAAACGTGCAACGGCAGTCTAGCAGGCAGGCAGATATGTGAGACAAAACGTTGTAGTAGCTTACACTCAGTAAGACAGATACACTGTGCAAGTTAAATAGTTTTTATTCCAGCAAGAGTTATAGCATAGTCAAACGGTCCATATGTCATACACTAAGTTCAGTCAGTCCGGGGGTTATTCAGTTTGCAAAGTCCAGTGTCGAAAAAGAGTTCATTAAACTTACAATCAATCAGTCCAGTGATATATCTCTTTTGCAGTCAGAGATATGAAGAAAAATCAAACCCCTTTTCTTCTCTCAGCAAACACTCAGTTATCACCATCAATTCATCATTGTCAGCAATCCAGTATAAGCCAGGGAAACAGTGAGCTCTCTTGCTCCCTCTTATGGTGATTTTACAACCGCACCCAAAAACTTGGTTTACAGTTTAAAGTGATACATACACTTAAACTCACTAACATAGTTTATATATATTATTTTGATCCAAACTAAGTTAGGTAACCAATGTTATCCCTAACAGAAACAAGACAAGGAGGAAGTAGAGAGCCATAAGACACCAGGCTAGAGAACAAAAGATCATGAGTTCTAGGCCCATTTTAGTCATGAAATCTAGATGGGTGACCTTGGGCCAGTCACTCACTCTCAGTCCAACTCACCTTACAGAGGAGTTGTGAGGAAAACAGGAGGGAGGTGTGTTGGATATGCTTGCTGTCTTGTTTGTGAAAATAATAAAAGCAGGATGTAAATAAATAAAAACAGGACTAACTTGAAGTCTCTTGTACTTCCTTCCAGTTTTTTCTCTCTCTGGAACAGAGTTCAAGGAAGATCAAAAGCTGTGGATAAATGTACAGTACTTTAGATTGTTCCCAGTACTTCAAAGAATTGTTTAGAAACCTTCTGGGTTCAGCAGTATGCTTGGTCATAATATAAGTTGATTTTGTTTTTACCAGGTTGTGGGTGGACCCAACCAACTGTAGCTTATGCAATAATCATGGTCACATCATGCCACAGCTTGGTCTGTAATACAGACACAGCTAGTACATGCAAAATACTTCAAGCATTTGCTGAATTGGTATGAAACCATAGGGCCTTTCAGAAGCTAGTCTTCACACACCATGCTAAGCCATGGTTTGACTAACCACGTGGTGTTGACGTAAATCAAATGTGAGCAAATTCACATGACATCCAAAAGCTTAAGTTAAAAAAACAACAACAACCCACATTGTGGGCTACCAAAGAGACCATAGATGCAAGATTTGAGCCAAAATTGTTAAAGGTAAGTGGTTTGGAAGATGCAAATGATTGATATTTTCAATTCTTTCTTCCCAGGGTGGCCTTGGGCTGTTTGTCCAGCTGATGCCTATCCTCATTCTCATCATCGTGTCTGCCCTCAGCCAGATGATGGTCTCCAGTCCACCTTACAGTTTGAGTCATAGACCGTTAGTGACCATTATTCTTGTCCCTATAGTTAACCTGAGTAGTAAGGTTTTGGGAAAGACTGAAGAGTATAGCTTATATTTACCAGTGATTCCTGCTTCTTGGTGTGTTTTTCTCCATTTTTCTTTGTTTTCTTGGTTTCACACCATGCCTGCTGGGATAAGATTGCTTAAAACCATGATGGCGAACCTATGGCATGCGTGCCACAGGTGGCACACAGAGCCATTTGTGCGGGCACGCGAGCCTCAGGCAAACTTACCTCACTGTGCATGCACACACCTCCTAGCTGATTTTCGGCCTCCCAGAGGCTTGAAGGAAGCCTCTGCAGCCTTTGTAGGCCGAAAGCCAGGGCCATTTCGTCACTTTTTGTATTTCTGGAAATACCGGAAGTGATGAAACGGGCCCATTTTTCGGCCTACAAAGGCTGCAGAGACTTCCCTCGAGCCTCTGAGAGGCCGAAAAAGGCCTCAAAAGACCCGAAAATCAGCTGGGAGGTCAGGGAAGGGAAGGGATGCGGGGGGGGAGGGGGGAATCATGCGCACATGCGCAAGGGGTGTGTGGGGGGGCACACACATTGCCTTCTGGGTGCTGGCATGTGAGCTCGTGCGCAATTTTTGGCACAGGAGCCCAAAAAGTTTAGCCACCACTGGCTTAAAACATCCAGGTATTTATGTGGTAAACATTTACATGTAAGTTGTAGGACTTCACAATCTATGGAAGTAGAACTCATTTAGTTGAAACCTGACCCAGCCTATCATCTGTCATAAAGTGTACTATTTCACACATAGAAGCATTTGTGTGGCATCTGAAATCCTCCACAGATTGACTGTGCAGATAAATGATATTGACCATGTAATTAGAGGATGCCTTTCGGTTGCCATTTTCTGGGTCAGAAAATCCTCAGTGTGGAATTTTTCTAGTGACTCTAAATGCTGAGGTGACAATGACGGAAGGAG
Source organism: Notechis scutatus (assembly GCF_049901735.1). Lineage (NCBI taxonomy): Eukaryota > Metazoa > Chordata > Lepidosauria > Squamata > Elapidae > Notechis > Notechis scutatus. Next base: position 92,170,304 of record NC_142012.1, on the reverse strand, counting down.
GGGATATTAGGTAGGGTACGTACCTCAAGTTACAACCCCAGAGTTCCCATGTATGTCAGAAAAAGCAACTTCCTGAATGCTAGGAAGGTTCCTACCAATCAGTGTTCATGGTACCAGGAAAGATAGACTCAATTCATGAAAATTGTCCAAAAAGGAAAGTAGAAAAGAAAGAAATGTGGATTTTCTGTAAGAATGGGCTGCCCCCTTACTATAGGAAGGGCTTTAGGTGGTTCCGGCAGAAGATTGGTTTGTTGTGCAATTGTCAGTTTACGGATGGATTGACATGTAGGATTGACAGAGGTAGGGCAGGAGATATTGCCCACAAAAATTGCTTATTCTGTGAGGACAAGATTTTTGGTTATTGAGGCTATAGGTACTTTCCCATTCTTTCCATACCATCGTTGTTCAATGAACCTTGAGGCATAGTCTGATTTTTCTGCGGGTCCTTCTCCAGCCTGGCATTGAATCGGCCAGAAGGGAAAGAAAATGTGGGCACTTGAGCCCTTGGACTGGAGGAGACATCCATTCTTTGACTGACAGGTTTTGGTTCCAAGTGGTCTGCTGGCAAAAAAAAGTCACAACTAATAGTCATAAGAGAGGATATAAATCTCATACGTTGTATTGCATGTTAGGATGCCACCATGGTTAACTGGGTTTTAGGAAATGTTGACTGCACAAGAATTATATTCTTTAAGGAGGTGGTTAGGTGTGAACTTCCCATATCTGGTGCCATTCTAAGATTATTTTTTTTAAAAAAGGATTATAAACTATACATTCAGATTGGCACTTTTGACATCCATATACTAATTGTTTAAATTGATATAGCACATTTTTATGATAAAATACTTTCGGTTTGGACTTCAAATTTTGTAAATTCTACATTTCTTAAATATCGAATTCCAAAACCTAACTCAGATCTCAAAACAACTGATTCAACAAATCGATGTTGGAATTCAGCATTTAACAAAGGCAGAATTCATGAATATTTTTAAAATGCAGTTTTAAAAACTGTGTGTGGTGGTGGTGATGTTCTTTGACGTTCCCTCCTCCTCTAGCTATTCTTCATAGCAACATCGTGCTGTGATATTCCATGGATTTTTATCAGCTGGTGACATGACTATAGGCCCTTGTGCAAGACCACAGCTTTGATAAAAACTCTTAGTAGCTTTCCATGTCATACTCTGGAAGAAGCCAAGATATTTCTCTTTGTCATTAGATGCAGAAGTCCTCTTTTTCCTGAAACTCAGAAGAAACCTTCCCTTTGTTCAGTCTACATCTCCTTCCTCAATGGCTTGCTTCCTTAATAATTTATTGATTAGTCCTATACCGTATGTTTAGAAAAGTCAATATAGGAGCTACGTAGTTCTAGGATAAAATAGACAAGAGAAAATACAGTAATAAAATACACATTCATAAGAACAAACAGATAAATGTATCATTTTTACAGGATATAATGAGTTCTTGTATACATTAGAGCCCAGGAGGAAATAAGACAATCTGAAATCCAGATCCCAGTGTGCTGTTCTTTCAAGTAGTGATGTTAAGTACCTACTTAAGGTACCTATGTAAGAGCGGCATATCAGTCAAACAACATGAGCAATATCATATATTGATGTATGTCATAATGTATATAATATCTGGGGCACTGCATGTACACATTCTCTCATGATATGGCAGGTGGTAGAAGTGTCCGTATATGGCCATGGAATCCAACAACTCAAATTTTGCTCTAGAATAGCCCTTCTTGAGAATCGTGTCAAAACTCATTGATAGGTATTTTTCAAATTGAAAAAGAGTTTTCTTCTTTGCCAAGCAATTTTTTTTTTCGATGCCAAAAACTCTTTGTCATCTTGCACACTGATATCTGGGGCTCCTATTTAAAAATTTCCAATAAAGAAGAATATTTGTAGCTCATGGTTGGGGGTGAGGGGGTCCTTGACGCTCTCTCAGCTTGGTTGTTTTCTTGCAGACTTTTCATTACCCAAACTAGGTAACATGTTTTTAGGGAACCTATCTGGGGTAATGAAATGTCTGCCAGAATACAGCCAAGCTCAGAGAGCGCCAAGGACCCTACATTGAAAAATCCCCTTGCCTAGGAGACAGCTGAGAGTAAATATTTGGTGTGAAATAACGTTAGTAAGTCAGTTTACTTAGGAAGTAGGCTGAGCCAAATTTCCCTGGTCCGCTATACATATTTTGGGTAGCCTATCAGGATCCTTTGATTAAATCCTCTGCCAGCCATGTGGGAATTTTATTATTCTCTGTGTGTGAGGGTGGATACCCGTTTCCGTTCTGATCATACGAGCTGGTGTGTTCTTATCCATTCCCAGTATGCTTAAACAATGAGCCTGAACTTGTTCAAGTGAGGTGACTTTTATAAGACACGCCCCCCCCCTCCCATCCTTCTCCAGTAGAGACTCAAAAGGGAAACCAAATGGATTGAGTGCACCGGCTCACTGCAGATAAGTCCGCAGAATTAACCAAACGGCAATCATTTTGGAAGCAATGGCATCCCCTGCCTGAGCAACTGAATGCATTTATACAGGCACGGCACCAGCCATTTGCCGCTAGAATACAGCAGATAATAGACCGATGTATATGGATAGCCAGAAGGGGGCAATGCTGCCTTATCCATTCTTCCTTCCAAGAAGACAAAGTTGTTAGAAGAACCTGACCTTGCCAGCTGCCTTGGTGGAGGAAAATGTATTGCTGCTAAAAAGGCCGGAGTTCAGCCATCTAAGTGGTAGATTTCATCCTTGTTTGGATTATCACCCATGTAAACAAACCTGTCAAATGGGGAAAAAAAAGATTTGTCTCCAATTCATGTGCATAATGCTTGACTGTCTGTCTGTCTTGGGTTAAGAGATCATCTTCTGACACAAAGCCCAGGGTACTAAAGTGTTCCTTTCTGGATGGCATTGGTGGGGGAAGTGGGTAGGAACATAGACAGCCAACTAGAGGTTTAAGTGTCTGTTGCAGAGGAAAAACAACAACATCCCATTTCTAAAAATCCCATCGTGTGTAGAAGAAATCTCTAGTATTCTAGAGCCTTGGTGGCGCAGCCGTCTGCCTGCAATTTGGCAGATCGAATCTCACCAGGCTCATGGTTGACTCAGCCTTCCATCCTTCTGAGGTGGGTAAAACGAGGACCCACATTGTTGTTGGCCATAGGCTGACTCTGTAAACCAGGGGTCCCCAACCACCGGTCCGCGGACCGGTCCCGGTCCGTGGAACAAGTCCTACCGGGCCGCTGGTTTGCTGGGCGCCGCCATCTTGTTTTGATGAAAAAGTGCTTCGGTGAGCTTTTCCGGTAGAAAGCCATTTCTACCCGGAAAAGCTCACCGAACGCTAGCGCTCCATCTTGTTTTGATGAAAAAGTGCTTCCGGTGAGCTCACCGGAAGCACTTTTTCATCAAAACAAGATGGCGGCGCCCAGCTGATGCCGGTACCGGGCCGCGCCATAAAAAAGGTTGGGGATACCGGGCCGCGGCATAAAAAAGGTTGGGGATCACTGCTGTAAACCATTTAGAGAGGGCTGTAAAGCACTGTAAAGCAATATATATAAGTCTAAGTGCTATTGCTGTTCTCGTATGTGATGCAGACGTATGATTTAAGGAGCAATACATTTTTGTTTTACAGTACTACCTTGGTATTCAACTGCTTTAAAACTCACCAAATTTGGTACTCAACGCATTTTGACGTGAAAATTTTGTCCTGGTGTTCATTTGTTTGATACTCAATGCACAAATTAGAACGTATTGATGTCGGTTGTCTTGAGATTCACTAAATTATTCCTTGTGGAAAAAAATTGTTCGTTACAGTTTTTGGTGCTCATTGTTAACTCACCAGTTAACAATGAGTACCAAGGTATCACTCTATATAAACATTTATGGATGCTTTTATCTTATTCAGGAGGAAATAGCAATTGTTTGTTTGAGACAGTACCATCTCTGCGGGGTTGAGGATAAGGTATAATAAGTAGGGTGAGTTGGATAGGGTTCCTAAGCTAGGCTAGGAAAGCCAAAAGCACTATTTCTTTGTAAATATCTAGCAAGTAGATTCACAAGAATTCCTCCCTCAAAAAAGGTACTCAAAATATATGGAAATTAGATATGATAAGAGTAAACAAACAGATGGAACTAAACATAACATAGAGCGATAGACATTTCTTCCATAAAAAAACCAATCTTTGCAATTTCTAGCTCAATCCATAATATTGTCATTTTTCTGTAACAATGAGAGTCAGGGCGCTTTTGAAATGGAGGGATTCTGTAAGTACTCAAGATACCAAGAACTGGCTCTAGCTTTGCATAAAAACATGGCTTTTGGTCTGAAACAAAGAGAACGAATAATTTGCATGGCCCAAAAACTGGGGGGATGGACGGATGGGGACACATTTAAGACAAAGCAATTAGTGATTTGCAAAGCCTGATTAGATTATCATTTCTGTTGCAAGGGCTTATACATAGTCTTGAAGGCATTAAAATAAAAGTATTTACTAAACATAGGCGCAGCTTTCAAGAACAACTAATTCCTCACCTCAAGTGCTGAGAAACTTGGGGAAAGGCCTGTAGACATTCTGAAACATGAGAATTACGGAATACTTTCAGTAAGAGGAAAAAGTCTTCTCAGCAGATTACTTTTAATCTAGCCCCGTAGCAAAGAGAGGATCAGGTTCCTTTTTTTCTCTTTCCAAAGTAATAAGGAAGAGCTCCATCTCTTTTCAAGTTAGCACAAGTTGTTTCTTTCAGGGTCCCTGACATAAGAGACAAAAGTGCCCCTTTGTTGCTTCAGCCGTAGGGAAACCAATTGGTTGTCTCAGAAATATGTCTCTTTTGGGAGCATCTGCAGCAGGTTAATTCAGACCTTTGGTTTCTGGTGACATGCTTTAACTTGCAGACCAAAGGCCAAGGCCCCCAAACTTGGCAACTGTAAGGCTTGTGGACTTCCAACTCCCAGAATTCCTGAGCTACCATGACTGGAGGAGGAATTCTGGGAGTTGAAATCCACAAGTCTTAAAGCTGTCAAGTTTGAAGACCCCTGGCCTAAATTGAAGAGGTTGCAGAAGGTCTGTGGGATGTCAGTAGTGGTCAAGGACATTGGAAAGAGGTGACAAAATGGGATTTTCAGGAACAAACCGTTGAGATAATGGAGAGATTGTTGAGGCAGACCCCTTCCTCTATTCCAAATCACATTCATTATTCTTATACAAAGGCTTATGTTTATTTAATGTCCTCTATTAGGCTCCTTCTCCCCTTGTTAAATTTTCCCTTCCCACGAAGTAGCTAGCAACAACCTGTTCTTAAGCTTTACATTGTTTCTGCCTGTGGATAATCCACACCAAAGGGCCTGACAACCACTCTGTTCTTGCAAGAGCAGCATGGCAGAGGATAAAGGAAGATTTGGGTAGCAGAGTTTGCTTTTGGGTGGGATTGGCTGGTATTGGGTCTTCGGTCTCCTTATCCCAACAAATGTTCCTTTGCATGTGGGTAGGGTGTGCAATTTTGACCGTTGCTTTTGTCCTCTTTTTTCCTCCAGGTCGGTGGGCCATGTATTTAAACGAATGACTGAGCATTTGAAAGTGTCTTACTATGTAGGGGACAGCTTTGCAGAAGAATACACAGGCACGAATCTTAAAAACGTAGAGAGGAGCGTGGAAGATGATTATATTGCAAACCTCAGAAATAACTGTTGGAAAGAAAAACAGCAGAGTGAGTAGCTCCGCTTTGAAGACATTGGACAAAGAGATATGCAGGATCAAGGCATTGTAAACTGCATCTCAAGAAATTCTGTATTAGCTTCTTTATTATATTTATATCCCATTCCTGTAGATTGGGCCTGACAAAGATGTTGGAAAGAGGTTTATTGATAGTTAAAATGAAGCCCCCTTTATAAGTGAGGTGCATTTGACAATTTAGCTGTTGCAGCTCATGTGTGATTTATGTGTGCCCCTATGTACAAACAGACCCTGCAAAGAGCCACATGAGCTTTCCAGAGGATATAATGTGTTTATGCTGAGGGGAAGAATGTTTGACTTGTGCTAGCATGTCTTGCAAAGCGTTCCTTTCAACTGCTTTATACAACCCTATTGATCATTACAATCTGCACTAATTCTATTGTCCTGTTTCCCCGAACTTAGAGTTTAAAATATCCAAATTGAACAATAGTTCCCAAGCTTTCCATCTTTGCACTCGACCTCCTTTAAAAATTCTGCTTAAGCCAACCTGTAACTACAACATCTGAGGCAGGGGGTTTAAGCCGTGAATAAATATTTTTGACAACTCCTTTTTGCAGCTCCCAGCTGAGGATGGCAGGTGACAAAATGAGGTAACCGTATTCTCTCTCCAGTGAAATCCACAAAAGTAGATCAGAAATGCAATACAAACTAAAAAGTTGCAAAGCTCCCTGGACTGTTAACTTTGATGATTTGGCTTTCTTCTTTTACAGAGGAAGGCTTACTTTACCGGGCCCGTTATTTTGGTGATTCAGATCTGTATCAGAGAGCACAGAAGATGGGCACACCCAGCTGTACCAGGCTGTCTGAAGTTCAAGCATCAATGCATGGATAGCTGTGGCAGAAAACAGTCCCTAGAGACCTAAGTAAGAGCTGGCAATTTCTATTTCTGAGACCTGGGAAGTTTGCTTTAGGAATGCTCATTTTCCAGGGTCATTTAGAATCCGAAAGCTACTTATTTGTTTTGTGCTAAATCGTGGTTAGTTTTAGCATAGTTCGCCAAATAAGCAAGTGTTAGGCTTGCAGACAAAAAAGACACCTCTTTGGTCGTTCTTAGATCATCCTCTCCATTTTTTGCAACATTTCCTATGCATCTCTCTGAATTAGTTTCATGTTCAGTTTGGGTACATTTAAAGTCAGTTTAATGTCAGGGTTCCAAGTAACACACCCATAGCAATCAAAACTCCAAAGCAATTATATCCCTCAGAGATTGGACGTGTCATATTAGCATGAGCTGGTGAAAACCAATTCTAAATGTGCCTACCGTTTTCACCTAATTAAAAGTGAAAGTTCTTTCACTTTCTCCAAACAATCAGTCACATGGTCCAATCAGGATACAGTCCAGTTGCTAGATGACTCCAACTCCCTTCTTCTGGACACCTGATGGGAATATGCTTGGTTCCCAAGAGAAAAGAATTTTATCTGGGCTACAGCACCCCAGCTATCTCTACTTCCCCACCTCCCTTTCCCATAGCTCCAGTTGTGGTAGCACCGAAGCCCCAAAATGGCTGCAACCAGGTCAGCTTCAGGGTTGACAAACAAATTGGGAATAAACAAAATGCTCCTATTTACGCATCATGCTAAGCCATAGATTTCTCTTGAAAGCCAACATGAATCATGGTTTCAGCAGTTTATTACCCCAAACCCATTTTTTAAAGCTCACTGACCCCATTTGCCTGTTATGTTAAGACAAAAAATAATAATCAAACTGCATAACAACCAACCCAAAACGTGACTTCCTGTATGCTGTCTGGTCCCTCTTGATGCTCATGTGCTCTTGTCTTCATCTCTTTGCCAAGCCCTTTAGCTTAAGTTAAATAGCTGCACTTTCCCGATTGTCAGCAGTGTCTCTGGTTGGTGGGCAGTTGTCAAAATGAGCAAGGTGGCAGATGGAGCATTATGGTGCAAGGCCCACCCCTTTTCTACATGCATTGTTCACAGGTATCAAAGGGGCAGGACTTGCTTTGTCTGCCATCTTGCTGGTTTTGAGTGGCCTCCCCCTCTCTGCAAACACTACTGGGGGAGGGGTCCCTTCTGTTTCTCAAGAGCAATGTTAATTTCGGTGCAGAAATAATTATTGGGAAGCTGATGGGCCTGTTGCACAATGGTTGGGGAACATCTTCTTAAAAGCACTCACTGTTAAAGCTTTTGAGCAGCAGTGGCTTCAACGAAAGGTAGAGTATCAAGAATCAAGTTGTGCAGTCAGCTATGGATTGTTGCGGTAGTGTTGAAATACTAGTTTTGCAAACTGAGTTCAGAGGTGGCTTAAAGGCTCCTGTGATTCTTCAAAATCATTTAAGCAATTAAATCACTTCACCCATGTGTGCTTAGCCAACTTGCCTTACTCTTCAAGTCAAAACCAATTTAGTCATAATATCTCAGGCATTGGACATTTGGAAGATGACACTCTAGTTCATTTTAAGAGTTAGTATCAATGCAGGAATTTACAAAAATAACAAATCACACTGATTTGTCCCTCATAGTGAGAATTTCCTACCAATAATGATTGGTTGGCCATAAAATTGTAAGCATTGAAATAATACTCAACAGCTTCAAAGAGATGAGAACATCTGTTGCATTTAGCCCTGGTTAAATGCCTTTAAAAGAAAACAAAAACTTGTATAAAATACACAGCCACTGATTTAGGATAGTGATGCTTCTGTAACTTTCCAATTAGAATTGTTTATCACCTAAAACTGTTGTCTTTGTCACCACCCTTCTTTGTCTTGTTTCTTGTATTCCATTTTAATATGGGTCAGTTCTCCACAAAGCAACACACAACATGCACATTACACAATGAACAGAAGCTTTGGGGTGATTGCTTAACAAATCCATAGACATTATATCACCTTATTTATGTGAATATTTCTAAAGTTGAAACAATCTTCAAACACTTCATATGGGGCCCACTGATCAAAATATAAAATAATAATTTTAAGCACTGCAAAAATAATACAGTACATTGGAATGTAAGAGTCAACTGATTACTCCAGCAACAAATTCTAAACCAAACTCACATTCACACAGCTGAGAAGGCAAAAAAACAACAACCCAAAAACCATAGTTAAGATATGCCCCCTATTTTATTCCAAACATGCACACCGTTGAACTGTATTTTCTACCCCAGAAGCAATTATTATTTGGGGGAGCGGGTTCCAGAAACTGGAATTCTGAAACTTAAAGTTTGGGAAGCTTCAAATGGAAGTCTCTCTAGGATGTTAATCCCACTAGCTAATGGGATTAAGATGGTGGTTAGGTGCACTAATGGATTGGGTGCTTTGGCTTAGCCCAGAGATCTCCAAACTTGGCGACTTTAAGACTTGTGGATTTCAACTCCCAGAATTCCTCCTCCAGTCATGTTAGCTCAGGAATTCTGGGAGTTGAAGTCCACAAGCCTTAAACTTGCCAAGTTTGAAGACCCTTGCTGTAAGAGATAGCCCACAAGATTTTAGGCAGCACGAATGACAGTTGCATTAGAATCTTCCAGGGCTCTGCCCTCCCTCCCAACTGGAGCTGAGCTAGATTAATGATCATTGATCAGGTGAAACCTGGCTAAAAACTTAACTGACTTCTAGTCGCACAACTCTTCTTCTTCCTGTGGCATGTGTTTTATGTTGAGTGAGAAAATGGAACAGAAAGAGTTAGATTGCAACTGTATTTGATATAATGGTGTTCCATGCTAAACACACACACACACACACCCTTCCTTCTGGAACCGATTTGACTTGAATTTCAAGCAAACCACCCCAGCCATAGCTATGCTACCTTGGTGAGCAAAAGATTTTAGTCATTTTTTTTATAAATGTTAGAGAGGCTTAACAGACTTCTATTTAAGGCATCCTAGATATCTGAGGCTGCTATAGGTAAGGCACTGTGGCTTTTTGTTTAAGACTTTTGTTCCTAAGAACAATGTTCTGAATGTTGATATATGTTTGGGAATAAAGGGAGAAACATTTGAAGAACACCTGAGAAGCCTTCTGCAGAGTAAATACTAAATACTCACACTTGTCTGCAGCGATAGTCTTCATTGACCAGTGTTCCTTTTCAGGGAAACCCATAAAAGGAGAGAAAAATAGTCAAGATGACAGAAAGCCATATAGGAAGAGTTATATTTGATAATACATGTCATCCCTGCGGAAAGAATGGTATTTGCCCAGAAGTGGAAGGAGAAAGAAATCCCTAGTGAAGACAAAGTAATAAATACATTTCTGATATGCGCTGAAATGGATAGGCTAACCCTAGAGATGAAAAATAAGGATGAATTGGAATATTATATCATTTGGAATAGATTTTATCATTGGTGGGGACAGAAAAAAAGGACGGAAAAAAAGATGGAAAGCGGCTGTCAAGAGGATATCTGTGACTATGAAACTAAAATAATACTAAGAATGTGGGAGGATGTAATTAAGGATGAATAAATATATAACACATATATATATGTATATGTATATGTATATGTATACACACACACACACACACATACATACATACACATGCACATATGTATATAAGATCTATATTATATCACGTTATAATAAAATGATGACCAAAAGTTATGTCAAAACGATTTCACCATGTTCAATGATTTTTTTAAATGTTATGTTTAATATTAATATTAATAAAAGATGGTGGAAAGAAATACAACTGTGTGATTGAAGGGGCTCCAGTTTTTGTAGGCATTCAAGGCACCTGGCTTCAGTCAATGTAGTCACGCCAGCTTCTCTTTTTTGTTTGTTTTTTAATCTTACCCTGCAAATGCCCCATTATGCATTTTATTTCAATGTTTAAAGACCAAAAAAAAAAGAAAAAAAAGAATAAGAATTGGGTTCTAAATTAACATTTCCAGTTCTGTCAGTCTGTTCTTTAATGGAAAGGCCAGTCCTGTCGCCCTAATAATGGACTAGAGACTAATGATGCTTCTGCTGTTTTTCTCCTCAGACTCTTCAAATGCCTGAAGACTTTGGGGGAAGTGCACTGAGCCAAGGAGACAGACTTTCTATTTAAAGAATCAGTCCTTAAATTAAAATGGCATTGGAGTATTAACAACGCACAACTGCCCTCTCCTCTCTTTATCTGTCCAGCATTAGACTTGAACATCTCTTAAGACAAGGAGGGAAAAGACGGCTGGTCTTATTTTTCTCTCTCTCCCTCCCTCCCTCTCCCTCCCTCCAAAGGATCCCCTTCCCCCAAGAACAGTTGTTGAGTTGCTTTGGTTTCCTTTCAAGATCTGCAGAAAAATCAGGAGCAGTGGAGAAAGTTCTGCGATTGCACTAGTCACTTCAGAGAGCAAGGGAGGAACTGGAAGAGCTAGAAATTAAGATTAATTTTAAAAGACATTATTTAGAATTTAACTCACCATTGTAAATATGTTGTACTTCTAAACTATGCAGGGATAGAATTAAATTATTTCCATTTTTTTTTCTTTTTCTTTTTTCTTTTCTTTTTTGCTGAACTTCATAATTTACTATCTCTGAATTCCAGCTTCTTTTTCCCTGCCTGGGCCCTCGTTCCCTTTTCTGGCCCAATGTCCTGTTTTCTATCAATGGCAATCTTATCTGACAATACAAATGTTTTATATTTTATAATGGCTTGGACTTTCTGGGAAAGAAAGAAAAAAAAGTAAATTCACAAACCCTGAAACTGTTTCCTTTTTTAAATGTGAAATACTGAGCCCAATAGATATATTTTCTACGGACACGTTTTGGCCTAGTTTCGGACTTGCAACATATGGCGGCTTTTGCTCAACGACTCGTTCTTCCTAATAAACGGAGAACAAATTGTCTCAAAATGATCTTCAGTTCACCAGGATGGCTTTTGCTGTGTGAACTTTTTTGGGGGAACAGGGGGTTAGATTTTGCAGACTTTTCATTTTTTGCCTTCCAATCAGGGTTCATTTTGCTACCCAGAGGTGTGCTATTGTTTTCCCCCCCGAAGTGATATCCCTTTCTGCCTTTTCCCCTGCTCCCCAATCAGATTTCCTCTGGCTCTACAAAATAGTTTTTCTTTAACAAAATGTTGCTGCTGATTTCATTCCAGGGACCTGCTTTGCGCTGGCGTGGCCTACCAAGTAGTGATGCGTAGTAGCTAGCGTACTTTTCCATTTGGTGAGACTCTATAGAGCAGGGGTGTCTATGGTTGGCAACTTTAAGACTTATGGACTTCAACACCCAGAATTCCCCACACGGAATTCTGGGAGTTGAGGTCCACAAGTCTTAAAAGTTGCCAAATGTGGATACCCCCTTCTCTAGAGTAAGGAAAGGCTGTGTAGCAACAATGCTCATAGACTCTGATGAGAATCTTCCTCAGGAGAACGGGACTCTTATGTCCCTTTCCTCAGGAAAGAAGGCCATCTCTGCCCAACAAGCTTTTGCTACTTTCCGTTATTTAAGCCACCAAAAGAGGCAAAGAATAATTCTTATTACTTGACTGGGCTGTGAAGTCCAACTTTGAAAAAAATGCTACATAATGCCAGACTTTTTTAAAAACCTTTTTAACTCCATACAATGCTGTCAGAAGAGCCTTAAGAGAAGTTACTTCCAAGAGCTGAGCCATTCACTAGAGTTAACAGTTAATGCTCCTAGTTCCAATAAGCCTCATCATCTTGAATTAGCAGTAATCTGAAGATGCTTCCACCCCTGCAAGAGGTTTTGTGTTTTCCTTAGTCAAAAAAGATTCCTTTTACAGGCATGGCTCAACTCCTACCACCAAAGCAAATCAGCCCTCAGGATCAGGGTAATAGGTTAAGAAATGGCTTAGTTATGCCAAGGAAGTAGCATTACTATTAATTATTTCACACTGGAACCTTCTTTACATTGCTGTTAGTTTTGTCCAGAAGCCTTTATATTATTTTGTTGGTGAACACCCATCTAAAGACCTGTTCAGAATTGTTCAAGTACCAAATGAGAGTTGATGGATTGGGGCGGTCTAATAATTTCTTTGGCATCGACAAATGGATCTTGATTTGAACTGAGTTGCTGGGTTCCCTTTTTCCTGTCATAAGCGGCCATCTTGATGGACAAATCCACTCCATTTGTCTGCGACCCCAAGGAGATGCCTTCACTCCCGGAGAACATACCGTGACTCAAAACCTCAGCCCTCCTGATTAGCATTCAGTGATCCCTCTGGCCATTATGTAGGATCACTTGTCCAGCTGCACAGCGCAGAATTACCAGCTTGTGAGATGGCAACAGGAGCCCCAGGCCATAACAAAATCAGATCTTTTTGATTTTCTTAAGTAGATAGCTGGGGATGAATGAGCAACGTGCAATAAAAAGCATAGGTCTTGAAAGATATTGAAGAAGGCTGTATTTCTTAATTATATAATTGTACATCTATAAATAAAGATTTATAACATGAAAGTTTGTTCTTAGTGTTTGTGTCACCGTACAAGCAAAGGAGTCATTCCACCAAATGCCATGATGGGGTCATCCCAGCAGCTGCCCTTAAACTGAATTGGTGCTTGTTTTTAGTAATGAATATATTTCTGGACTCCACAATAGGCAAAGCTTATTTACAAGAATCCATAGAAACTGAATGTTCTGCTGATCCAAATAACATAAACCTTAGAAGCTCTCTTTATGAAAAGCTGCTATGCTGTATGCTGAAAATGGCTGTCAGATTACCTAATGAAGAATACTCTTCCCCGATATCATTTCAACCACAATGTCTCCTAATATTTTAGCATTCTTAATGATACCATGAATTCAGAGATTCCAGAGACAACAAATTGTAACTCTGCACATAGTTGGGGAGGTGATTCCCACCGTAGAAGATTGCTCTCATGCTTCCAACCAAGCGAATGGTTAATACTGCCATGGAATAAAAAAATAATATTCCAGAGTTGATGGAACCTACAAGCTACCTCTGGAGCTGATGGTTGGCATTTCATGTTAAAAATTATGTGGAGAGAAGCTATGTATAGTGCCTCACGGGATTCCAGAATATATAGACAAGACTTTCAACCTTCCAAGGACAAAATTAGGTGTATTAATTTTGGAGTTTCTTCCAGGGATATCAAAGGTTGCTATCAGATATGATGGCTCTCCCCAGGGTATAGATCCTGGATGTGATAAACAGATTATTGAGACTTGTCAAGTTCATGGATAGTGATTCATATTCACTAGATTACATGGAAATGAATAATACTTCCAGGTCTTGTGAATGTATTTTGTCTGACTGAAACCCTGAAGAGGAAGATAATGGACCTGGTTTGAGTGTTTCTATGTGTATAAATGATAAGAGGACTATAAGAAAGTTCTAAAGTTAAATGATGGTTACAGGAGTGATGATAGAAAAAGTTCATTCTTGAACCACCAGCTAAGTTCACACCTACCTTTCATTTACTTTGAGAGCTTGTGAAACATAAACGGCAGAGATGGGAATGCAAGAATCTATTCTAACCTCCACTCTCACACACACACACATATATATACACACACTATGAAAAAATGGCACAAATACCCTTTCCTAGACCCAGAAATATTCATATTTCTGGAATATTTCCTGCAGCCAATTAGCTCATCAGGGAGATAGATTGCAGACTCAACCTGGAAGAAAATCAACCTTTACTGTAAAAGAAACTAAGAGGATATGCAGATACCTAGAAATTTTCCAAGAAAGCAGTTGAGAGATATTGATACTCTGATGCAATACAGTTGGAAAGAAGATGAGCTGATCTCTGTTGGAAATTGAATATGATAGAAGTCGCTGAAGTTTGACAGGATGATTCCCCAAATTGGAATGTAGCAGTGGAAGGATGTCATTACAAGTAGTCCTCAAATTATGATCACAATTGGGACCAAAATTTTGTTCACTAACCGATGTGATTAAGCAAGTCATCATGTGACCAGACCCAATTTTATGACCATTTTCACCATGGTTATTAAGCACATGTGGGTTCCCCATTGACTGTCAGAAGCTAACTGAGAAGGTGGCAAATTTTAATCATCTGACCTCAGTGGTGATGTGGCAGTCATAACTTTGAGGATTGGTCGCAAGTCCCATTTTAGTGCCTTTACTGTATAACTTTAAACTATCATTAAGTGAATGGTCGTAAGTTTAGGGGTACCTGTAAGTAGAGCAAATACAAGAGAAGTAGCATTATATGTCACACATTTACACCTGCAAAAAATAATAAAAATCAAGCAACTGAATAATGGCTGTGTGAGGAAATAAAACTAAGTGGAGAAAGTAATTCAGATGGCATTTTTAAGAGCAAAAGTGGATGATGTTTTTTTCCAAAGTTATACCCCTTACCAGAAAGCAAAAACTAATAATAATAATGAGTTAAACAATCTTGATATCTGAAGGGGGTAAGAGCTAATGGGTTTACAGTAAGTTACATTACGGTGAGCTTCAGATGAACATAAAATGGAATATATTGACGCTAACAATCCTTCACAATGAAGGCTTTTAAGTAGATCGGAGAAGTTACTTGCTTATGTTCTGAAATTCTGGCAGTGAGGTTAGAGCCTAGCCTAAAGAGTTTACAACCCACTACCCACTTATAGATTATATAGACATTCTGGACATTATCCTGAAATATTTTGTAGCACTTCATATAAATGAAGAGTTCATGAATGACTTATGGAGACAGCCTTCACTTGAACAACTTACCTCTGTGCAACCTTCAAGTATCATATGAGGGCAATGTGGGTAGTTCGACTCACAACCACAATTGAGCCCAAAATTTTCACTGCTAAGCAAGACAGTTGTTAGGAGAGTATTGCCGCATTTTATGACTTTTCTTGCCACTGTTGTTAAGTAAATCACCCCAGTTGTTAAGTTAGTAACAACATTGGCCAAAAAATGAAACTTTGATTTTGGGTTTTACCAATTGGATAGATTTGTAGTTATAAAAAGGGCTAGTTTAAACTATTATGTAAAAGTAAAAAGTTGAGGTTGGATATGAATGCCTTATTCTACTACGCCGAAGGGAGTTGGACGTCAATGCCTTTTCTTTCTTTTTCCCCTTTTCTTCCCCACTTTTGTCTTCCCCTTTTCCTTCCCTATTTATTTTTGTATTTGCTTTGTAGGCTACATTATAAACTAATAAAAATTGTTATTTTAAAAAATAAAGTCACATGACAATGGGGATGCTGCAACAATCGTGTGTAAAACAGTCATAAGTCACCTTTTTCAGTGTCGTTGTAACTGAATGATCACTAAACAAATAGTTGTAAGTCAAGACTGTCTGTACAAATAGTAAGAGATATTTAGCTTCCTCTCTCTTAACTCCAGGAGAAGATTCCGTAATATCCTTAAGCATCTGTTGTTCCCTCTGTGCTTTCCGCTCTGGGTTTTCTTAGGGTGATGAAAAATACAAAAACTGTTACTGTGCCATGACAGTGTGTCTCATCCTTTGTGACCACACAACTACCCCCCCCCCCTTGGGCTGATTTCCTTTGTGTTAACATTGTCCAAATTACTTATATTACCACACATATTTTCCTTGTATCCTTTGGCCAATTGAGTTTAAATAAGTTGAAGACAAAATGGTTGTACCTGAACCATTTTTAGGGTGTTCTTTCCCCAAAGGTCAAAGAAATAGAATAAAATGTTGTTTAATGAACCAATTACACAAATCGGCTTCCTTGAGTCTTTTTTATTTATTAATTTCCCCCTTCCCTCTGCCTTCACCAAACACAAGCCATTTCATTTCCTTTTTCTTCTAGAGGAAAAAAATATATACTGAGTGCATATTACAGGAGGAAACAATATGCATATGAATCACTCTCCCTAAGAAGTGTGGAGTGGACTTGTGTAATTGTAGGTGGGTCTTGGAATGACCTGTTTAGCTACTAATCAATCAGCCTTCTTCTGAAATACTGTGAAACTTTTGTCCAAAAATAGCCTAGCTGGTAGGTTAGCCTGAAAGGGGAGTTTGTCAGCTCCCACTCTTGCATAGCAAAATCCCTGGCTAGGCCTGCTCAGCCTAATTGCTGGAGTAGTGGTGGAGTTTCCCGAAACTGGTGGTTCTGGAGAACTTCAACCTACTTTTCCTGGACAAGAAGTCTAGAGCGACCCAAGAGTTCATGACCATGAACTATGGAACTGACCAGTGGTGGGATTCAAATGTTTTAATTACTGGTACAGTGGGCATGGCTTGGTGGGCGTGGCAGGGGGGGGGCATCATGCGTTTTCTTCCTGAGGCACCAAAAAGGGTTGATTTTTTTTTTAAAACAGCAAGCAACACCATTTTAAAGCATGGAATTACATCCCGAATATTGTCCTGGTGTCCGTCTTTGCATTTGCATTGAAAAAATATCCCCCCCCCCCTCAGTACCAGTTCACCAGACTGGTGTTTTCTTCCCTGGGGCACCAAAAAGGCTCGATTTTTTAAAACAGCAAGCAATACCATTTTTAAGTATTAAATTTCACCCCGAATCTCGTCCTAGCATTCGATTTTTCTTTTGGTTCAAAAAAGTTTGCTTCCCAGGCACCAATCTTCCTGACCGCGGGATACTGTAAACTCTCCAGTCAGAGGTGGTATTTGCCAGTTCTCCAAATTACTCCAAATTTCTGCTACCGGTTGTCCACAACTCATCAGAACCTGCTGAATACCACCTCTGGACCTGACCCAATTTACTGAGAGCCCAACATGCATAAGGGATCACACCCTATATCTCAGGTCTGTCAAACTCATGGCCTACGAGCCGGATGCATCATGCACCGGCCACACCCACACCCGGTTTAGCGAAGGGGAAAAAAGTCCTGAAATGTCATGGGATGCCACCGTGACCAGTGGTGGGATTCAATTTTTTTTTACTACTGGTTCTGTGGGCGTGGCTTGGTGGGCATGGCATGGCTTGGTGGGAGTGGCATGATTTGATGGGTGTAGCTTGGTGGACATGGCAGGGGAAGGATACTGTAAAATCTCCATTCTGTCCCCACCCCACTAACCTGCTTTCCAGCTCTGTTCTTCTGTGCAGAGCAACAAAACAAGACCCAGCCAATCAGCTGGGACTCAGGAGGCAGAGAAGAGATTAGGGCGGGGCCAGTCAGAGGTGGGATTTGCTGGTTCTCCGAACGACTCAAAATGTCCACTTCCGGTTCTCCAGAACTGGTCAGAACCTGCTGAATACCACCTCTGACAGTGACATCATGAGTTTGATACCCTGCTCTATCTGATTGATGTTTGAAGACAGACATAAAAAGATCTGAAAGTGAAGAGGATTCAATTTAGCTTCTAATCATGGACTGGTCTCTCTGATTTCTATGGAGCTTCACAAAATGAGTCTCCTCCACAGTGGAGTCTATTGCATCAATCTTCCCTAAGTGCCTTATTGATCCAATTGGTTTCAGAGTGGGGTTGAGTTAAAACTCAGGTTCACACTGGACTAAGAAGGTGGTTAGGAGCCTTGATCAAATTGCACTAGAGTATTCAAGGAGATGAAGCAGCAGCGAAGATACTTGGAACATCATTGTAGGAAGACACATCTCAAGTCTGACCAGATATTGGAAAGTTGAAGTCCAACCCTACACAGTGGCGGGAAGTTTATGTTTTGCGATATATTATTTGCTATAGATATTGCCTAGAAAGTAGAGCAAGAAGCTATTCTGAAGGATATAACTATTTACCGGAACAGAATGGAAAATGGCGAATCCCTCAGTAGAGACCGATAGGTGGTTAACAAATGCTTTTATTTGGAACAACAAATAAACCTCTGGTTGAAACAACCATGGCACTTAGGTTATGGTCATTGTATGATATTCTAACTTTTGTTTGCAAAGTAATACGATGTGACAAGGATCAAGAATGACCAAGCTGAGGAAGAAGAACAAAATTACTACCATATTCCATTCTTTCCAAAGTAGGACAGAGATTGTGTTCTTTCTTTGCAACTGAAACTATAATGGTCTCTATCACTCTTTGAACCAACAGAAAACCACAGTGGCATATACCAATTTACAGCTCCCCACATTGTTTGAACCATCAGGGACAATGCCAACAAATGGTAGGGTTCTTATTTATGGTGTGCATGTTAAAGGCAGAAGTTTATAAATTGCTCCAGTTGCTCCCTCTTCTTTCACCAAATATCACCAGTAATCACTTACCTTAAAATGTGCTGGGGGGATGGGTAAGAAGCAGGCTTTGACAGATGTCTAGACCAGCAAATTGAGCCATGTATCCCAATTCCCTCTGGTTTTGAACAAATACTTTTGTGGGATGAGTTCAAAAGGAGCCCAATCATCTGTTAAGTTCAGCTTATAGTTGGCATTCCATCTGGCACAGATTTAGCACTATTCCAGTGAAGTGCCTGTGTTGAACAATAACTAATACAGTAAATGCCTAGAAAATAGAGGGTGGGGTGTGTCCCCCTTACCCCTCCCTTATAAAAACCTAAAAGACTTGCTGAACTGGTGACTAAAGGCTGGCTGGAAATTTTGGAAATTGAAGTCCACACATCTTAAAGTTGACACAGTCAAGAAATCCTGCCCTAGAGGTCAACCTGGGTGCACCATGATTCAGGTGGTCAATGAAGTTATCTCCAGTATGCTAAGGATGATTCATAGCTATCTCAGGTTTGGACTAAACTTCAGGTGAATGCAACTTCATGAGGACACAGAAGAGAACAATAACCTGCTTGTGGTACTCTCATTCTCATAGCTTCAAGACATGAACTGACAAATAAGTATATACATAAGTATATACCTAATGAGCATGAATAAATGGATAAATGGGAACAGTAGGACAGGGATGACAGGGACGCTGGTGAGCTTATGCACGCCCCCTTACAGACCTCTTAGGAATGGAGTGAGACCCACGGTAGACACCTTAAGGTTAAAGTTTTGGGGGTTTGAGGATGTAACAACAGAGTTAGGTAGTGAGGCATTGACCACCGTTGCTGAAATCATATTTTCCGCAATCAAGTTTGGAGCGGTTTACTTTGAGTTTGTATCTATTGTTTGCCCATAGGATGTAAATACAGAGGTGATTTTTTTAACCCTGTACCTATTTGCTGGTTTAATCCTGCAGGCACCACCAACGTTGACCAAATGTTGGTGGAGACAAAGGGGAAACTTTGAAATACCAGAAAGGATATGTTCCCTGCATGCTCCCTAAAATTATTCCTATGTACAGGATTCACCCAGAAAAAAACCAAACAGAAATATTCCACATAGAAAGGCTTATTCTTTCTTTGTGCATATCTTGTTTTATGTGAAGATTTAAAAAAAAAATATTCCAATCAGCAAAACAAAACACAATCATTGAAAATGGTGCTATTTCTTCTCAAAATCTTATCCCCTTCAATTAAATTCTTTTGTGGGTATTTAAAAACAAACAAACACCAATGTCTTTGTATAGAGTTCTGCTTAAATAGTTGACTTCCCTTCACTGAGGCGAGTCCAGAAATCTACCATTTCATTCGGAGAGAAATCTTTGCTTCTCTTTTCTTATCTCAATGGTATTGCAACCCCCAGTGGCTCATCAAGCCCAGAGCTTCAGATCTTGATTGAATGGACGACAGGCTGTGGAGTGGCTGATATGAATCAGGAAGCAGCCCTAGGAACATTCAGTTTGGCATGATCTGAAAGGGTGGAGAAGCAGGCTTCTGACCTGCCTTTGTTAAGGGAGGAAATAGAGGTGCCTTGAAGTAAGATACACTTCCTTGTTGGCCAAAGATACAAGCTAAGAGATATTCATAGGAGGGGAGTGGGAAAAAGAGGTGAACTCCTGGATTAACAAGCTCTGTTGAAATAGTTGCAACCTGACCCAGAAGCCTTTGTCACACACTATCCTGAAAGATCTTAGCACTCTGTTGCTCTATGGTAGGAACATCGAATGAATAATGCAGGGGCCCCCCAAACTTGGCAACTTTAAGACTTGTGGGCTTAGCTGGCTGGAGAATTCTGGGAGTTGAAGTCTACAAGTCTTAAAGTTGCCAAGTTCGGAGACCTCTGGAATAACGGATGGGAGAAAACTGAAGATCTGCAGTAAAGAAGGTGTGGTTTTCTCTAACCCAAGTGCCTTTATTTCTGAGTTTCCACTAATTCTTTATTAGAAATGTCTCTTGGGAACTCAGGCAGGATGCTGTTCTCTGGGTTATCTTTTTTTCCAGTGGGTCATGTAGCAGCAAGGGGTGTAGAATTGTGCATCTGGCTAACTGCCAGCCCTGAATCTAAAAGTTTAATTGTGCTGACAGGGAGGGGATTATAGAGAGAGAAGACGGAAAGTTTAGCCTACTAAGACAACCTCCTTTCCCCTCCCCCCCACCTCAATTTTCCTATGCAAACTTGCAGAACCAGAATGTGAACAGATGGAAACCATTCAGTGACTAGTACGTCTTTCTCGTTTCTTTTCTTCCTATCTTTTCCTCTTTCTGCAATGCAGGTGGTCCTCGACTTATGACTGCAATGGAGCCTGGAATTGCGGTCATAGGTCATTGCGGTTGTAGGTTGAGACATCATCTGAGTGGATTTCAAGTTACAACCATTTTTTTACAATGGCCATTAAGCAAGCGCTCCAGTTGCTAAGTGAACATGATGGTCATTAAATGAATCCATTTCTCTCAATGAGCATTTTTCTTTTTTGCAGGAAACTAGAAATAAACACTGGAAACCAGGCAAAAACTCTCATAAATTGCAGTCACGTGTTTGTGGGATGCTGCAAATTTGCCATAAAGGTGAGCGGGTTGGCAAGTGCCCCAAATGTATTCAAGTGATTGCAAGTTTGTGTGTGTGTGTGTGTGTGTGTGTGTGTGTGCGTGTGTGCAGCAATTGTAATTCTGAAAATGGGTCATAAATAGCTCTGAAGTCCATTGTAATGTCCAACAGTTATTAAGCAACTGTTTGTAAGTTGAAGACTACATGAACTGATGGTACAACTATTCTTAGATATGGTTCAAGAATCTATATATCTCACCTAACCTCTAGTTCCTTTAGATAAGGAGGTAGGCAGCTCTTTGGATTAATGGACACATGGAGGAGGCTTAAAAGGGTTTGTTTAGGTTTCCTATAAGATGGCTGTCATGAGGGGGAGGCATGTCTTATTCACAAAATGGCTGCCATATGAGGTACATCAAGCCACCAGATACCCATTAAGTACTTGATTACAAACTGATGAGAATTATCCTCACCACTCCTTTAAGCCTCCAAGGAGGGTCCTTGCTAATCTCTGTCTCCTATACCTCCCCTATAGTTGGGCACCCTTCCATATAAAAGCCCTGGATTATGGCCAAATTGCTTCCCCCCCTCCTGTTTTAAGAATGCCTTTCGGGCCTTGACGAGACTCAGAGGCATTTTTTTGCAAGTAAAGATACCACCAAGAGCTGGAACTTTGCTTTACATCAGCCAGCCAGTATTTCCACTTATTTAGTTTCCTCTTAAAAGAGGAAAAACTGCTGAATTGGACGGGTGTTCCTGGCTGCGTGTCTGTGATTTCAGCTCTGTAAGTCAGCCCTACAAAGACCATTAAAGTCCCTGAGTTTCAGCCAAAATTTTATGTGGAATATTTTTTTTGCTCTCTTTTACTTTTGAGGTTGTTTATCTTAATAGCCCCATGCTGCTTTGGATTGTTTTAATTGGTATTTTGTAACTGTACAACATGCTGTGTGTTTTGAATAGTTAGATAGCATCAAGTCTGTATATACAAACATTCACAAAGTCTACACAGCATGAAACCAATCCTACAAATCAACCTACCACTTTTAGGACATATTCAAAATACCTCACTGCCAGATATTGGAATCAGAATCTCGGAACAACCTTCCCCAACCAAGTCTCAAATATGTTAGGACTACAAGTTCCAGGATCCCCCAACAAATATGCTCGTCAGGCATCCTGGGATTACGAATCCATGCACATCTCAAGGATATTGGGTTGAGGAACACTGGCTTGTGAATTTAACCTTCCAGCATTGTGTTTCTCCTTCTTCCTTTTGTTAGCAGTAAATTTACTGACAGAGTTACTTGTTAGTGTAGTTGGGTTTCAGAACAAAGACTAAAAACAAGAGGGGAATGGGTGAACCTAGCAAAGCTGCCACCATCCTGGTTCATCGGTGTCTTGACATCATACTAGTGTGTAATGTCACGATGCAGCTTGAAAGCATAAGAGCTTGCATTCTGACATCATAAGGCACATTGTGTTATGTCTGGCATCCTTGTAGTTAGCCAAGGATACCGTGATTTGCTCACTAATATATTTTGCGTTTCTCACTAATGCATTTTGCGTCTTTCCTGCAACTCCACTGTGAAAACCAGCCAACCAACCAGCCTGTAAGGCACAGGTTGTATATTTTAACCTATCTATTGTACAGCATTGTAGATAGCAAAGAGTATCTGCAGGAAAGGATCAAAAAAGTCAAGAAAATGGTGCTGTGCAATTGAGGCTCCAACCTTTTTAGCTGCGTTGCATTTCAAAATGCTTGCCAAAAAATAAGGCAGGCAGTCCAGCATTGTGATATTTTTGATACCTGCCCTCCATGGATTGGAGAAGGAGTCACTCAAAGCCACTGGTATGTAAAGAAATACACTGCCTGAAAAGCACACTTCTCTTTGTTTTTATTCCTGTTTGGTACAAAGACCAGGACTCTGTATAATACAAGTTGGGATATACTGATAGCCAACATTTTGCCTTGTCTATTAAACCCCTGCAGGCTTTGCAAATGAAAGCTGTACATCCTTGGTGGACCTGAGCCAAGGCCTGTGTCTTGGAGGGTTCCAGGCAGCTCTGTGAGCAGCTGCATAGAGCCCCAACCCCCTTCCAAATTTCTCTGGGGTCTTTGAACAAGCAGGAATTCATTTGGCAACTCCTGGAGTTTCCCACTGTATCTGAACTGTACCTGCTGACTCGGCGGTTTTCTTCTCCTTGCATTGGCCAGCTGCAACCGAGCTTGTGCTGCTGGGTTTTCCTAACCCTTCTACTTTCCCCAAGCCCCCTCCTCCTCCCCCATTTCATCTTCTCCATGTGAGACATGTGCTACGTGACATTTTTTCCCCCCCAAACTTGGTTGGAGCAGTCTTTCTCGCTCTCCTCCAACCCCCAGCAACAATAAATCCTGGGAAGCAGCTTGGCTGCAATTGCTGATACCCATCTGGAGGTCTCTGTTGCATCAGGCATCTTGTTGCTGGCTTAAGTTTGACTTTGCTTTGCTTTAGCTGACTTGAATTATCTGAATTTCTTCTGTTCTTTGCCCTTTGCATTTTACATCATATTAAAGAACAAGTGTGACACACTCTAATTTTTTTTCAAAGATGTAAACATAAGGTTTAAGGAACTAAACTGAGCACCTACCAGTGACAAATTACAGGAAAAAACTTTCCAATTAGTGTGGAAATAAATTTGTTTCATACTTTCCAGGTGTAAGTACCAGTGCAGCTAATTTTTTATTGCTACAGTGATAACTCTGCGTGCAAGTATATATGTAAATATGTGTGTTAATGCTTGGTTTGTGATTTGGCCCAAAATCAATCCAGAAAACATCTAAGCCAAAATTCACCCAAAAATAGTAGATGAAGTTTCTCAATCATCCAGGTAGAGTTGTCAGAAGGTTGTTTGAAGATGTCTGAAGGTTGAATTAGAGTCTCTGCCTAACTGCCTTGCCTGACTGAGGAAGCTACCTGGATGAGCAGTGAAACTCTATCAAATTAACCACAACAAAATTAGTCCAGTTGCAATGATTCAACCTTCAGGCATCTTCAGATAATCTTCAGGCACCAAAAAGTAGGTTAATTCCTGGAATGGATTGTTGGGAATACAGGAAGCAAAATGGTAATTTGGATGAATACTCTTTACTATATGCCTCAAATAAAAATCTATCCCTCCCTCTCCCTCTCCTCTCTCTGTTATATGTGTATATATGTGTTTGTGTGTGTAGAATTTCTTTGACATTGTTCTGAAATGTATAGAGATAATAATGTTTTTCAGTTCTAGTATTTTTTTTCTTTTAGCACTTAAACATTTAAAAAGTGCAAATATTTTTTAAAATACACTCTTTGAATCAAGATGTGCTCATGAATATATCCATCATTTTACTTGAGGTTTGTAAAGGAAGACATATTTTCAAATGTTGACCATGGTGAGTTTTAAAGTGTAACATCACTTCACATCTCAGAGTTATTTTGTATTTGTAATAATGGTATGTCTCAGGGGCTGGCAAAAATAGAGAATGCAATCACACCAAGGATGAAGTCATTTCACAGCAGTTACTTGGGATTCAGAACTAATTAGATATGGATTGAGCTCAAGTAGTTTGTATCTTTGATACTTTTAAATTATGATTTTTCCCTTTATATTTAAATTTCAAAAAATTAAAGGTTAACTATCTACTATACATTACTAAAACTCTTGTGTGTGTTTGTAACCTAAAACTGGGCCAAACGATGCATCACAGGACAACAGTTTTTGAACCAAGGTTACCTCAAATGGGCAAACCCATGGAATACATCCAAAAACCAGGACCCATCATTCTTTTGGGATTGAAATTTGACAAATTGGTGACCTCTTCAGTGCGTTAGTGCTACCATGCTGCTGTGCCACTGTACTGTGATTGGTGATTCTGGAGACCAGTCCAAACATCAGCCATCAGAGACTGATCAGCAATGATCCAATGGCAGGAAGTCAAAAGTCACTCACATTCCTTGGTCATTCCATTTCTCTGTTTAAGTAAGGAAATATCTCTGAAACAAGATAGTGCTAGCTAAAAAACAACACCATCAGATGTGTTATTCAGCAGGTTCTGACCAGTTCTGGAGAACCGGCAGTGGAAACTTTGAGAAGTTCAGATAACCTGCAACTACCACCTCTGATTGGGGATTTTACAGTATCTTTCCCCTGCCATGCCCACCAAGCCACGCCCAGAGAACTGGTGGTAACATTTTTTGAATCCCATCACTGAACAGCATAATAATATAACTATGTCACAATTTTATAGTAATAATTTTATAATAATAGTGTATTTTAGTATAGATATCTAAACTATTTTGCATGTACACATATAAAGATAAAATTAAAAAAAGTAAACCACTAAATTAAATAAAAGTAATAAAACCTAAAATAAAACGAAATGTTAGCAAAGGTTGAAAAAAACCCCGCTATATTAAACTAAAAGAAATCAAGTTAACAACCAAACTCCTAAATATTTAACTTATCTCTTTTTCTAAGTAAACAAAAATGTATATAAATGAACAGTGAGGTGGGTGGCACATAAATTTAATAAATACAAATAAATAAACTCCATTTAAAGATACACAGTTACATAAATACTAGATGTGCATCAAAACAACTAAACTTATATGGCTTCCTTATTTTTTTCCAAGCTGTGGTTCAATTATTATTTAAGGCTAGACCATATGGAATGATATTCCCCAGTCCTGCCTCTTTGTTGATATAAAGCTAATTCAAATGCAGAGAACTGAAAAAGTCCATTAAGCCAACATTTAGCATTAGCTGTTCCTAAATTCAACTATAATTTCTGTTTTGCTCCCTTCCCCTCTTTCTCCCTTGTGATTTCCCTACCACTGATTCTCACATTATTTTCATGGGGGGTGGGGGGGGGTGGAAGGGGGAGTTTTTGGTAGTAAAAAGGGAGGAATTATCAAGAATCAAAGATTTACATGCAACTGATCCTAGATATTGCCAAATGTATCATGGCCCACATTTTTAAATGTTCAGGAGCCAAGCCTGGCTGCAATTAATTGCGCTAACTTTGCAGTCAGACAGAACCATATAATTCCCAGCTGAAGAACAGGTTCTCCAGAGCAGCTTTCTGACTCTGTGATAATGGTGGTAATGAGCAAAGGGAAGAAGAAATGCAGCTTAATATATGGGTATGAAAGACAAGACTTTGGAAAGCTTGCTACTGTTTGGCATACTGTGTAATTAGGATTGCTGTCTTCTCCTCGAAAAAGGCACCATTTTACTGCAAACCTGCAGAACAATTCTGTTTAAAATTTAATCATCGCTAAATGTTTAAAAACAGTGGGCTGACATCATAGCAGAAGTGCTGCCTGTTGTTGTTTGGCAAGGCTCTGATGCCTTTTAATTGCAGCGTGCAGACAGAAGGATATCAAGGGGTCATGGGTAGCTTGGAGGTATAATGATGGAAGAAGCTCATCCATTACATTACATTTCTGCTTAGTGGTAGATATTACAGCAAGGAGGAAAACTATGTTTGTCAGCGATCTGGCAGTCGAATGTGGATTATTGAGAGTGGGATACAGAATAACAGAGTTGGAAGGGAGCTTGAAGGTCTTCCAACTGCCTGCTCAAGCAGGAGATCCCTATACCAGTGATGACTAACCTTTTTGGGCTCCCGTGCTAAAAATTGTGCATGCACCAGTGCATATGCAGTCATGTGCCAGCACCCAGAATGCAATGTGCGCCCCCCAAGCCCCCTGGGCATGTGCGTGCTATCCCACCATGTCCCCCACTTACCTGCACTGCACCTCATAGCTGATTTTTTCGGCTGGTTTGAGGCCTTTTTCGGCCTCCCGGAGGCTTGGGAAAAGCCTCTGAAAGGCTTTTCAGGATGAATAATAGGCCTGTTTCGTCAGGAAGTGGTGAAACGGGCCTATTATTTGTCGTGAAAAGCCTTGCAGAGGCTTTTCCCAAGCCTCTGGGAGGCCGAAAAAGGCCTCAAACCAGCTGAAAAATCACTGGTGAGGCGCGCGCATGCACAGTGAGGTAAGTTTGCCTGCGACTCGTGTGCCGGCACAAATGGCTCTGCGTGCCACTTGTGGCACATGTGCCATAGGTTAAGCCATCATGCCCCTATACCATTTTAGACAAATGGCTGTCTAGTCTCTTCTTAAAAGAGAATTTTAAGATTACTTAAAAAGATACCTATTACTACTACTATTAATCCTCCCTTAATCCTTTCTTTCACCCATCCCCTCCCACTTAGGACTGTATGACCGTAACTTTGTTGCTTGTATCCTTACAATTTTTATTGGCTGTTTACTAGTAGGATTTGATTGCTTATTGTACCCTATGACTATTATTAAATGTTGTACCTGATGATTCTTGATTCTTGATGAATGAATCTTTTTTTTTATGTACACTGAGAGCATTTGCACCAAGACAAATTCCTTGTGTGTCTGATCACATTTGGCCAATAAAGAATTCCATTCCATTCCATTCCATTCCATTCCATTCCATTCCATTCCATTCCATTCCATTCCATTCTATTCTATTCTATTCTATTCTATTCTATTCTATTCTATTCTATAAGCCTTCCAATGGTGGAGCACCCACAACTTCTGAAGGCAGTCCATTCCACTGGTTTATTGTTCTGACTGTCAGGAATTTTCTCTTTAGTTCTAGGTTGCTTTGCTCCTTGGTTAGTTTCCATCCATTGCTTGGTGCCTTCTGGTGCTTTGGAAAATCATCCCCTCTTCTTTGTGACAGCCCCTCAAATATTGGAACACTGCTATCCTGTCAGTGTCCTTCTTTTCACTAGACTAGACATACCCACTTCCTGAAACTGTTCTTCCTATGTTTTAGCCTCCTCGCCTCTTTTAGCTCTCACCCTTTGCCTGACTGCTGTCACGGTTTCGTCTTTCAGTCTCTTGGGGGGCAGCCCTTGGCCGCTTGGTGGTGACTTCTCTAGTAGTCTCATCCTCCCTGCCCTGGATGCTTGGCACAAATCCACAAACCATTCTGCTTTCAATAAATGGCGGGATCCCACTTTCTGAGCCAAGCAAGCTCCAGCATCGTTGATCCGATCATGGCTGGCCCTATGATGAAGCTGATGGCCTCTGTGTGGGGCCCCATTTTTAATATTACAAGCTCGGTAAGGAGCGTGGCAGGAGATTATTTCATTGTGTCTAAAAATCTGTAGCTTGGATTGGATGTCAACTTTGTTCTTCATAGTTTAACTCCATTGACATCAATAGGAAATGAATGTCCCATTGATTTCAATAACAGTGAAGTGCAAGTAAGAGACAGGATTCAACCAAATGTAAATATTTTCCTTGAGTTTTGGCAAAAAGCCAAACTTTTCCTGTTTAATGCTCTTCAGGTAATTTGAATGCAACCTCTGTCAGCCTCATAGCTTAAAGTGAGAAAAGGCTAATTCTCACTACAATCTAATTTTTGTAGAGAAGTAACTTCGTTTATGTCCAAAGGATTCATTCTTAGATATACCTATCCCAGATTACTGATTAATATATTACAACTGAAAAAAAATACGGCATAGTTCATATTGAAGTAACACAAAGGTTGGTCAACTCTGCTTCATCTTAAATTGTTTCTTCATCTTCCAGCATTTGTATTGTAATAGCCATTTTGATTCATTGCCTTCTGAATGGGCACAGATTAAAATGTCGTGAACTAAAAAGTCATTAGGGTTTCATGAAAGACAAGAGTTTGGGGAATGGGGGTGAGCTGATTTATATGGGACAAATTCTTACACAGAAAATGACTTCAGGATTGTCACATTGCACTCTTGGACTTTATTCTACACCCCTTTCTTCAGTTCCACTTAAATTAAAATACTATACAATTTCCAAGTAAGCCATGCATTCATGCCATCATCATGATACAAAGGCATAGTTCACAAGTTGACCCAACTAGCATGCTATGCTTGTATATGGGCATTCATCGGATTCTTTGCTGAAGCCAAGATATATTATATCTACAGCATTCCCAGAATCTATTACAGAAATCTCCTAATTAAACAGGATATAATCTGACTGACTTTTCTCCATTGCTTTTGGATCAGAGTGAAAAATTGATATAAATTGTGAGTTTCAATGTGGTGCAGTGTTGCTCTTTCTGCAGTGTTCTGTGTTCTGCACACATTAAAAATATGGGATTGAGTTCTGATAATCTGCTATGGAATGAACAATAGTTCTGTGTTAAACTCAAACTGTGTGAAAAAAATATATAATCTTTTCCTTCTAGTGCTTGGTAAGGATAATTTTGTTTCGGTTAATTACTTTGGTTTTTCAAGGCTGACGTGCAGTACAGAAATACAATAAATAAATAATGCTGAATTTGTTTGCCGTTTTGTTGCTTGATTTTTGTCTTTCTTGCTGTTTTTTTTAAGTAATACCTTTCTGATGTTAATGTTGAGTGCTATTTTAGAGTGCAGTGCTATTTTAGAGCGTCATCTCAACGATTAAAGAAATCCACTCCAATCGATCAAGTGTCAATGAGGCATGCATTTCAAACCTCAGAGGCATGAACATTTCAAAAAAAAATCTCATCTGAAAGCTTTCAAGAACAAATGACATGTTGGCAATGGTTGCCCTGGATTATCTCCATCTGAGTTGTAAATGGTGGGTGCCTTCTGTGTTGACATTTGACTCATCTTTGAAAGGGGATCTCTGTCTCTTTTCCTTTCTTTGGAGCAGTAGGAACACAAATGGCTGGAAGGAAGCCAGATTTTTTATTTTAATCTTGCAGGAAGAAATTAAGGGACAGAACATTTAAAACTCGGCTGAGAAATCTTTACGTTTGGCAGTACATATTACATGGCCCAGATATTATTGTCTGGATTCTGAGAATTACAAGTGTGGTTGTGTTCAGGGAACTATCAGAATGCTCTTGAACATGTATTTCTCTGCCAAAAGGAGGAATCCACAAGAACTAGGCATTGGTCTTTGTGAAAACAATGTGGGGGCTGGAATGCTGTTTTCTAGGAATTTCTCAGTTCAGCATGTGGTGGTAAACTAGGAATGATTTATGGCTTTTCTTGCCTCTGCAAACTACTGGCAGAACAAAAGTTTTATCTCAGAATATACATTTAAATATGGGGCTATGCAGGGAGCTGGCATTCTTTATCATGGGTGTCCATAAGGTGTGTGCTGTGCACGTATGTGTAAAAAAGTCAAGATGGCAGCACAACTATGCAATCAAAGCCTCACCAATTTTTTTTTGCGTGTATCATGTGTCACATGGTTATGGTTGACATTTTGGCTTTGATGACCCCCCTACTACATATTTCTGACCTCTCTGAAAGCTTCTTTAGGAGAATCAACTAATTGTCTGCTTACTCTCCAAGGCAGGAAGGATCCTTGAAGGTCTTCTAGTCCAACCCTTTACCCATGATAGGAGACCTTATATCATCCTGCACAAATGGTTACTCTATTCCATTAGCTAATTGTTCTTACTGTCAAAAAGTTTCTCCTTAGTTCCAGGTTGGATCTTTCTCTCATAAGCTTCCACCCATTGCTTCTTGTTCCATTCCTGAGAGCTTTAGAGAATAAGTTGACCTCCTGTAACAGTCTTCATCTCCATCTTTAGTTGTCATTCTGCTATAAAAACTAAGTGATATTTTTTTCCTGCCCTGAAATCTTTTCT
Source organism: Notechis scutatus (assembly GCF_049901735.1). Taxonomy (NCBI): domain Eukaryota; kingdom Metazoa; phylum Chordata; class Lepidosauria; order Squamata; family Elapidae; genus Notechis; species Notechis scutatus. The sequence continues at coordinate 92,139,325 of NC_142012.1, read as the reverse complement.
TCCCAGAGGATCTACATTTTACAAAAGTGGAGTAACTTTTTCTGTATGATAGGGTGGGTTTGTGACAGGCTCTTAGAGATGACAACTAAGTTAGAACGTCGTAATTGAAGAAGTTTCTTGGATGAGAAGTGAAACTTCTTCAAGGAAAAACAAAGAAAGCCCAATTGCCCACTGAAAAAGCACCTTTGGGACAACCATGGCTTGGATGACTGAGAATCTCCATAGATGTCTTAAATGACAAACAATGGAAGATAACAATGCAAGACATCCTTGAAATTTAACAATTGTTTTTCCCATACGAAAGTGATGAGGTTGAAACAAATTTAAGAAAATTAACTGAGGGATATTATTATTGATGTTACACTAGTGGCAACTTCAAATCAATTTTGGCTAATCTCAAAAAACAGCAAAGTTGGATATACTTGGGTGGACACTGCAGATCAAATTGAGAAGTTCAACTTTGTCCCCCCAAAAGGATATATATATATATATAAAACTTTAACCTTAGACTGTCTACTATTGACCTCACCCCTTTCCTAAGAGGTCTGTAAGGGGCGTGCATAAGTGCACCAACATGCCTACCGTCCCTGTCCTATTGTTTCTTTTGTATTCGTATCCATTTCATGTATTCATAACCATGCTTATACTTATACCTTGTTATTTATTTTCCGGCTTCCCAGTCTTCAGATTTGGACAGCATTTCATTTTGAGATTTTTTTTTTATTAATTTCATTTACTCTTTATTATTCTAGCCAAACTTTGGTCAGCCTTGGAAGACTTGAATTGCAACTTAATTTCAGTCTTATAACCTGGTTAACTCACTACCTTCCCTCAGATTGGCAGCAATTCCTAGAGAGTTCTGGGTCAAGCTAGGTTTTTTTTTAGGAATATCCATAAGATAGGGTCAAAAAAGTCACGATGGCAGCTGCAACTATGCAAACGAAGCCCTACACCCAACCCCTTGACTTCACCTCATTACAAATGCCCTTATTGATCATTAGTGCCACTCTTGCTATAGTACTGGTAGTCTTTGACTTACAACTCTTCATTTAGTGATTGTTTGACATTACAAAGGCACTGAAAAAAGGGACTTTTAAGACCATTTTTCATACTTATGACCAGGGGTCCCCAAACTTGGAAACTTTAAGACTTGTAGCTGGCTGGAGAATTCTGGGAGTTGAAGTCCACAAGTCTTAAAATTGCCAAGTTTGGAGACCTCTGCTTATGACCATTGCAGCATCTCCATGGTCACATGATCAAAATTCAGATGCTTGGCAACTGACTCATATTTATGATGGTTGCCGTGTCCTGGGGTCATGTGACACCCCCTTGAGGCCTTCTAGCAAGCGAAGTCAGTGGAGAAACCTGATTCGCTTAACAATCAAATTAAGACTCTGCAAAAGCTAGGAAGGTTTCCACAATTTGCCTGTTTCTGGATCCCAGACTGAAACAAGAGAACTTGTATTTCCTCCTATATGTAAAAGAGAACTCCCTGTGGCATCAGGAAGAATTTTCTTTGCGCTGCAGTGAAAGGAAGTTTTCATTGCCATTTTCTCTGGAGGAGTTGTTTTAGATGGCTTGGGGAGCCCATCTTGGCCGGAAAGTTGAATGTAATTCATTAAACCTTTAAAGCAGGCTGAATATCCTGAAAAATAATTCTGCAGATGTAATATAAACATAGTGTGTTTACATATTATTTAACTCCACACAGCCATAACATGAACATAACCAAGGGTGGACTGGGTACCTTCACCTCTAGAAAAGAATACTTGTAGCTCAGAGTTGAACCGTAGGACCCTTGTTACTCTCAGAGTTTGGTTGTTTTCTTGCAGACGTTTCATTACCCAACTTGGTAACATTATCAGTGTTAGAAGGGAGCAGTGTTAGGTCTCACAAGCAGTAAACAAAAGCCCAATCATGGAACTACCAACTCAGACAAACAATGAAATATTAAACAACAGCCTAATCAAGGAACCACCAAGAGGAAAACACTCCCACCAACACTGATTGAGCAAGTCACTTGTATATCAACAGAGGCTACGAATCCCACTCCCTTCTAGCATTGATGATGTTATCTAGTTGGATAATAAAATATCTGCAAGAAAACAGCCAAGCTCAGGGAGTAGAAAGACCCCACATTCTCACCTCTACACCCTATTGGCTTTGTGAACTTCAGATAAAAAGTACGATGTATGTGGTAAAAGGTAAATTGTGATATTAGATTTTGGATAGCCCATTGATAGATAAATTATTATAACTGTGCATCAGGACAAATAGGTGACTGCTTTCCGATCGTGTGAACTGATTTCATTTAATTGCCCAACAGTTTGTGTGAATACAAGGAAGAGTAGAAAATTGTTTCTCCCCATCCCTTGTCATCCAGTTCCCATCAACAATAAAACCCACCAAAAATGGGGTTGCCCCATTTGCAACCATCACTCGCAATGAACTTTAGGTTATTTCCAAGCGTGGCAAGCAACACACACCATACATCCGACTTCATATGTGACATGAATGTGTGGTTCACGCGTTATTTGTAAAGCAGCCTTTGTAAGAATTCCTAAGACAAGAGACTTCTGTTCTGGCCAAGTCAGATGGCACCCAGAGATACAGGTTTCCTGGTCCCTGCCTAGACAGCTCACTTGAGAAGCATTTGGTTGTCTTGTTTGAGGAAGACTCACAGTTTTGTGTGAGAAATGGTGTGGAGAATCCCAGATTCAATCTGTGCAATAGCACCTCAAAAAGATCAGGTAAAAAAAAGGTGCCCCAGGCTAAAATCTTAGAGAACTGCAGTATGAGAAAGTTTGCATGCTGGTTGATGGCACTGAACTTAGGTTCTTCTTGAATTTAATCATGTCTTTCTCCTTCTATTAATGTGTGTTTTTCCTCTGTTGCTCCTTATCTGCCTCTATTGGCTCTGCCTTGTTAATCTTCTCTGCTGTGTGTTTTCTGTTGTTTTTGTTTTTGCCTCTCTCCAGCAGGAACACATTAACTCGCCCTTTCTTAGAAACCTGTGGGAACAGCTCCGCCCCTGTTCTCTGCTCCATGTGTGTGTATCCTAGTCAAGAAATAAACAAGCCCTTGTTAGCAGGCAGCCGACTCTGCAGCCATTGTCGTCACAGCTGCCTCTCTACTTCACAAACCCAGCTACAGAAGGGCTTTGGCTGGGAACACAATGTATGCAAACTGCAGGAACAAATACAAGCCTGCAGGGAACAGGTCAGGAGACAAGCGCAGGTCTTCTGTCGTTGGTATATTTGTGGATTTTCCCTTTGCAGGTTTTTGTCCAGGCAACACTACTGGGCTTGTTGCTACAACCAAAACAGCCTCAGTAAAATTTGGTATTAAATCCATTTCCACTGTAGGATCAGAAAATTAAATAAATCTCTCTGATAAAAATAAACTTCCTGACTCCGGTGGCTTTCTTTTGAGATACTCAAATTCACATGGTACAATCCTTTCCGGTGTTTCATCCCACTGAACTTGCCTAAGTTTACTTCTGAGGGTTCACATAAGATCTCCTGATCAATCCTTAAAGATTTCCACAAAATGGCTCTTGAGTTGCCCAATGCAAGAATGGGCAGAGCTGTTTAGTTTTAATTCCCGGTTGAAAAGTTTCCTTCCACACAATATTTTCAAGGCAGGGTGACCTTGCCTTCTTATTGCATTTGGAAACCCCAAATGTCCAGGGAATAAAGATTTATGCTGATGGGCTTGGTTGTTGTTTTTTTTAGATCCCACATGTTTGCCTTCTAGAGCTGATGACTTATCTCCTAGACAATATTGTGGACTTCAGCTTCTTCCAACCAGATGCAAACCGAATGAATCTGATTCGAATTTCAGCTCGCTGAGAATTATGGAAGTTGAAATCCAACACATCTGGAATGAGCTACTTTGTGGGAAGTTAATGCACCAAGCCAGTTTGGTTTTGTTTTTGGTTAGTCATTAAAGAAGGCACCAGGCTAGAAAGCAAGAGGCCGTGAATTAAAGTCCCACTTTTGATATGAAAGCCAGTTGGGTGACTTTGGGCCAGTCACTCTCTCTCAGCCCAACCTACTTCACAGGATTGTTTTTGTGGGGAAAATAGGAGGAGGAAGGTGTGTTGGATATGTTTGCCACCTTGAGTTATGTAAAAATAATAAAGGTGGGATACAAACAAATAAATAAATCTGATGGATGTCACAGAGCTTCTTCTAGCAACTTCTAGCTAACCAAGAAAAAGGAATGTTGGGAGCTACGGTTCAGCAACAACTTTAGAACCACAATTTTCTTGTCCTTAGCATAGCAAGGATTCAAGTTATCCTCCAGCCATGAAGGTCACTATAATACCTTGGGTTATTTATGATCTTTCAGCCTAACCAACCAAGCAAGACTATTATGATATAATGGGAAATAGACTCAATTATCCCACCAGGAGTGGATGAATGGGATATAAGAAGAAAAAAAAAATAACAAAAGGTTTCGGTGGAAAAGATGACCACAGTTGAAATGTTCAATATGCTTTGGATACTGTTTGCTTGATTATGATGTGCTACCCCATTGTATAATTGTCTAAAAGAACAATGGACAGTGAGATCAAGGTTGTTCCCAATGGAGCTCAGGAAACCCAGCCTTGGAAACAAGGGGAAATCTACAGGATTTAGAAAAAGGTCCAAAGTTTGATCCAAACTGCTTGGTAGGGTTTTTATTCAATTTGTTTCTCATAATCACATCCAGAGGTGGGGCCATTAGGATTGTGATCAGTACCTGTTTTGCTTCTTCAGCCATTCACTTCTCGGTTACCTCTGAATTGCCCTAGTAACTACAGCTAAAGTCCAATTAGTCCATATCTGATAAGGAAGTTCCCAACTAGGTATGAAATTATGGCCTCCCTGTGTTTGATCTTAGCCTCTGATAGTTAGAGATAGACTCCTTGTCTAGCCCTGTTGTCTGCTCTGAATGATAGTAGCTCTGCAAGACAACTAGCAGGTGTTGTTCCAATGACATGACACCTGATCCTTGTAATTGAAGGCATTAAGGAATGAAATTGCATCCCTTCCAGGGCCCATCACCATGTCACCACTTTGTTCCCTGTAGTTCTTGGCACTTGGAAAAATAGGCTATAAATAATAGTAATTTAACGTACAGGCCTTATCTATTAAAAAAAAAAAGGACAAGATTCTTCTTATTTCTTTTCTAACACATAGCAGAGTCTAGTGCTGGTATCTGAAAATTGTTTGTTTGTTTCTGTTAGTTTATTTGTTGAACATAATGCCTAGGAAAGGGCTCATCCAGTCATACGATCAATGAGCTGAGGAAATTGAGCTGATTTGTTTTCCTTTTTTCAGACTGACAGTAGTGTATAGTCATTGGAATTGCACTGAAGGGAGTTTATATTTAAAAGGGTTTGCTTTTTTTTTTGAGAGAGAGAGAGGTTGATGGGAGCTCCATTCTCCCGCTGCTTTGTTCATCTTCCTGAAGAGGGTCAGGCGATGCTGACGTGAGGAGTTGGTAGGTCACTTTCAACAGGGTGTACAAAATAAACAGGAGTGAAATTAACAAGAGTTTTGTCAGTTTCTCCTTCTCCCCAGCCTGGGTCAAATCCAACTTGCATAATGCCAAGCTACTGTTTCTGTTTGGTTGCAATAGTTTGGAAAAACTGGTTTTAATTCTTTGTTTGTCTTCCTTCTAGATGGGCAGAAATTAAGACTATGGCAGATGCTGACAAACTGCTTCCTGATGGTTTGGTAGTGAAAATGGAAGCGCTATGGAAGTCCCGTAAATTGAGCAGACATTTTAATTTCCCACAATAGACATACTAGGGGAAAACCAGACATGTAAAGGATTAGTAGATCTAACACTAGTACCACAATTACATCTACTTACTAGGGTCTTTTGGCCATTCATAAGTTAACAAGCCATTTGGACCTTTAGAGATCCTCTCAGGGTTGGAGTTGCCTCTGTTTAGAACTTCAGCAAAATGGCTTCCAAGATAAGGCCCAGTTATTTAAAAATCCCAGAGCTGGATTTGCTGGAGATTCATTTTTACTTACTGAACTATATAACTATTCCAGCTTCTGAAACTATTCAGAAAAAGGAATAATTAACACCAGGTAAGGTTACCAGAGCTGGACTACACAAATAATTATTACTCGGCAACAAAGAATTGGGGTTTTCTGTATCTTCTTGTACCCATCTATTGGTATCTGTTATCTGGATTTCTGAAGCCAGATCTGAAGTACTAGTGTAATTCTAGCCTTAAATTGAAAGCAAAGATGGGGACGTCTGTTACTATTTGATATATTTTACATCTTTAGTTTTTTATTGTGGTCTGAAGAAGCACAATGGATGTGGAGGATAGAAGCAATAGGCCTCCTTTGCCAGAAATCTCCCAAAATATAATGTGATGTTGTGGTTTGCCAATTTGATTTAACCCAATGGCAAATCAGATACCTTTGTTTGCTTTGACGAAACTGACTGGCCTTTTATTCAAAAAGAACAACAAAAGAACAAAAACAAATTTGGATTCCTATATTTGCTTTAGTGGTTAAGGCATCAGACTGCAAACCAGAAGACTGTGAGTTCTAATTTCAACTTAGGCGTAAACAGGGCTGGGCTTCAAAAATTTCAGCAACTGGTTCTCTGCCTAGTTGCTGGGTGGGTGTGGCCATGGTGGGCGTGGCCTAGTCAGCCTCCTGGGCCACGGTAGGGGGGCATTTTCACCCTTCCCGGGCTCTGGAAGCTTTTCTCGAGCCTCCGGGAGGGCAAAAACGGCTCCAGAGGCTCTCCAGAGACCAGAAACAGGGCCATTTCCAGCCTTCACAAACTTCCGGGAGGTCCATTTGCCCCCGAGGCTCCATGCGGGCCCTGTACTCACCTGGCATCCAAAACGGGCCAGGTGGAGACTCCTGGGAGGAGAGGGGCAGGGAAGGATGGGCAGGGCCAGTCCAGAGTGGGATTTGTGGGTTCGCCAAACTGGGCAGAATCCTAGCTAGAGGATTGCTCACACCCGTGCAAACCCGCAGTAGCCCACCCCTGGGCGTAAAACCAGACAGATGACCTTGGGCCAGTCACACACTCTCAGCCCTAGGAAGGAGACAATGGCAAACTACTTCTGAGAAAGCTTGCCAAGAAAACCACAGGGAGTTGTCTAAGCAGTCTCTGAGACTGTGGAAACACTTTTAATTCTCACTTGGGTAAAGAAAAAGAGAAAGACAGTGATAGATTGTGCTTATTCTCCTCTCACATGTCTACAAGTGTCCTTTGGATATTTAGATTTATCTAGGGAAACATCTCTTTCCCTTGCTAATATTTTAAATACTTTCTCTGCTTATATTTTATATACCAAAACTCATGATTCTGTATGAATAAAACAGATTGGCATTACAGCCATTTTGTAAAAATGTATGGTCTATGGTAAGTTCCCTCTTTAGTTTTCCTCTTTTTTGAGTTGTATTATACCTATGGAAAGTTATGATTAGATTTTATTTATAAGCTTGCAAGAATCTAGAGCATATAAAAAAACAGGAGTAACAGGATAGAGGCCTATTTTATATGCAGTTAGAATATTCCTCAAGCGTTCTCGATACGCAGCTCACCTCAGCAGCTTTTTTCCCCAACAGGATAAAAAGAAGAAAAAATATATGATTTTCAGTTGCACAAATTCCCTGGTTAGATTTCCAAGCTTTAATCCCTCCTATGAAAATAAACATAAACACACAGCGATTCTGAACTGCTAATTGTTCCCTTAGGAAAAAAAAAATATGTGTGTAGACTTTTATGCTTCTCGTAAAGGTGACGATGAAGAGACACTGACACTACCAATTAAGTGCAATTTTCAGAATTGTTCCTTGCCTCGAGTGTCCTGCCAGCAGAAAGACAGAATAGAGAACTTCAGTATGGAAATAAACAACTAAACCAACAGATAACTAGGCAAGCTGCTCGTGTATTTTCTTTGGGAGGAAGAAAAATAAAATTTCATTATAGGAAAAGCTCTGGGAAAACGTTGAGGGATTTTGAAGATGGGATGACCTCATCTGAAATCACTGCAAAATTCAGCTGGGCAATTATTCAACAAAAACTTCATGGGGAAGGGAATGGTAATGTGGCATAGTGCAAAAAGATGAGCTCAGTAAATGGTGCCAGTTTCCATCCCAGATGCTCTCAAAAAGAATGAAAAGAGAGGCTCGATTTTGGCTTGCTTTTCCTTGCCTTGCTCTCTGGTTTATTCTGTTTTTTTCAGCCCTGTATTCCTGAAGAGCCTTAGACTACAACTCCCATCATTCTCAACCTTTGGCATTTCCGAGTGGGGTATTTATTCAAGTTATAGTCCAAGATAAGGCCCAGTTATTTAAAAATCTTGACCACTGGGGACGTAAAAATGAGAGTTCAAACCCTGTGCTCCAAGCTATAGCTCTTCTCACCAAATACAGGGAGTCCTCGACTTACAATAGTTCATTTAGTGACTGTTTGAAATCACAACAGCCCTGAAAAAAAGTGACTTATGGCCATTTTTCACATTTATAACATTTGCAGCATCCCCATGGGCACGTGATTTACATTCGGATGAATAACAACCGGTTCATATTTATGATAGGTTGCAGTGTCCCGGGGACCTTCTGACAAGCAAAGTCAGTGGAAAAGCCAGATTCACTTAATGACCGGTTTGCTAATTTAACAACTGCCATGATTCACTTAACAAAAGATGGCACGAAAAGTCATAAACTGGGGCTTGCTGACTGGGGGGTGGCTTGGTGGTCATGTGACTGACTGGGCGTGGCTTGTATGTAATTATTGTAAATATTTATGTAAATATTGAATTTTTTATTTAAAAAAGAGAGCAGCTTTTACCCAAAATCGGGCAAATCAGATAGAGTTGCTTGCAGTATCACAGATTCACTCACAGATCTACCTTTCTGCAATCTGCTGCCTGCGTCTGCACTGAAAAATAGAAGCTTCAGTCCTAAGGAAGGTTCGGCTCTGCTCTCAGGTCTCTTCTCCCTCACCCTCCAACCCCGTGAATACCACTCCTGACTGGGCCTCAGGGAAGCCTTTTGGGTGAAGGCAAAGCAGTACAACAGTGATTTAGATTAACTAGAAAGCAAGAAATCTGACAGGAGGGGAGGGGCCAGACAGTGGCACGATTTGCCGGTTCTCTGAACTGCACAGAGTCATAACAACCGGTTCTACCAAACCAGTCCGAACTGGTAGAATCCCACCCCTGGAGTTCTCCAATCTTCGTGATCTCCTGAACCCCTGCGAACCCCCAGCAGCCCACCACTGGGCAAAACTCCATTTACAAATTTCTCACTGAGCGACATAAATTCTGGACTCATTTGTGGTGGTAAGTCGAAGACTACCTGTACTGTGAGTAAACGAGGAGAAAGCAAGGCAAGGGACCTGCAATAAAAGCCGTGATCTCTTGAGTGTTGATCTGCTATTGTGGATTGTGCACAGACTGGTATCACAAACACCCACTCTGAGGGAGTTGGCAGGGAAAGACTCACGTGAAGGGACCTATTCACCACACTCCACCTGCAGAGACGTTCCAGTGACTAATTTCCTCAGAGTGGTTTATTGGTGGGAGTGGCTAATATCTCCTGACTCTCGGCTTAGCTGTGTGGCTTCGCTGCAATAAAACACCCCCCTCCTTTGGCTCACGGTAACTATGGAGGTGTGTCGAAATAAGGAGCTAAAGATTCTTTAAAAGTGTCTAGAATTATTTTAAAAAACAGCTTTATACACAGCTGGATAATGAAAAGGCAGGATTTAGGACACATGAAGAAATCTCTCTGAGCTCAGGCAACATATTTAATAAAAATAGGTCGATGTCCCTTCCAGTTCTTCCTTGAGCTCTGAGGCAAATTGCCCAGAATGAATTAAAACACTGCAAGAGTGCAAGAGACCTGCAGCAAAAAGTTACTGGAAGTTCTACAGTAAAGATGCTGCATTGTTATATGGGTTATAAACAATCCCATGATGTCTCTTTCAAAGGTGGTTGGATTTTGTCTCTTGATTTAAAGAATCAAGGTCCGAAAATATCAGAAAATATGCAAACCGGTTTTCAGTTTGGGTGCAAGGATCATGGTTGCTGACCATCCTTCCTCTTCTCATAACTCAGAAAGGGGAGGCAGTTGGGACTATAATGGGGCCTCTTCTTTCTGCAGATGATAGAATAGAATAGAAATAGAATAGAATAGAATAGAATAGAATAGAATAGAATAGAATAGAATAATAGAATAGAATAGAATAGAATAGAATAGAATAGAATAGAATAGAATAGAATAGAATAGAATAGAATAGAATAGAATAGAATAGAATTCTTCATTGGTCAAGTTGATTGGACACACAAGAAATTTGTCTCTAGTGCATATGCTCTAAGTGTGCATATGAAAAATAAAATGCATTCATCAAGAATCATAAGATACAACACTTAGTGACAGTCATAGGTTATTAATAAACAATCAAATCATACTAGGAAACAAAACAATATAAATTGTAAAAGATACAAGCATGGTTATAGTCATAAGTGGGAAGAGATAGGTAATAGGAAGATCTGGTGAACTCTGGCTCCCATTGGGGTGAGAGTGAGAGAAACTGTGTTGGGGAAAAGACCATGCACCATACTGGCAATATTGGGAAATCAGGGCTAGCAAAGAAGGGGAAATGTACAGCGATGCTCGTCTATGTTAGCACTAATAAAACTTAGACTTATATACTGCTCCATAGTGGTTTACAGCAGTCTCCAAATGGTTTACATTGCCCCCAAACAACCTGGGTCCTCATTTTACTGACCTTGGAAGGATGGAAGGCTGAGTCAGCCTTGAGTTGTTTAGGATCAAACTCCAGGCTGTGGGCAGAGTTAGCCTACAATACTGCATTCTAGCCACAGTAGTTCTTTATGGATGATTTGGACATAGCATGGATTTTGGTATGTTTTAACCAGCCATGCTTTCTTTTAAATACCCAATTTTCCTTCCTTCCCCTGTGTTATTCCTCTCCCTCCAGTTGGTCACCTGGATGCTCATTAAAGGAAATACACTGATTCAACAGTGATGATTAGGGACTGGAGACTAAAACATATGAAAAATAGTTACAGGAATTGGGCATGGCTAGTCTAGTGAAGACAAGGACCAGAGGAGACATGATAGCAGTGTTCCAATATTTGAGGGGCTGCCACAGAGAGGAAGAGATCAAGCTATTTTCAAGACACCCAAAGGCCAGACAAGGAATAATGGATGGAAACTGAATAAGGAGAGATTCAACCTAGAAATAAGGAGAGATTTTCTGACAGTGAGAACAATCAACCAACGGAACAGAAATTGCCTTCGGAAGTTGTGGGAGCTTCATCACTGGAGGCTTTCAAGAAGAGATTGGACTGCCATTTGTCAGAAATGGTGTAGGGTTTCCTGCTTGGGCAGGGGGTTGGACTAGATGACCTATAAGGTCCCTTCCAACTCTGTTAATCTGTTAAAAACAGTTATCAGAATCAAATCCAACAAACCTGACTTTGGATTTAGTTCTTGACACCTTCTGCAGCAACAGAGGATTTCATCTTTACCAAGACAAGATTGTCGCTAGATTGGCAACATATTGACTTTTAAAAGACCAAGAAATCGAGTATCATCTTAATGAACCTGCCCTGTCAGGATCTCTATGTCTTAAAACCAGCAACCATTTTGTAGCTGAGCTTATTTCAGGTTTTAAAACCTGCATTGAAGAAAACTATTCATGTAGGAAATTATGGGAGGGAAGAATCATGAATTGTTTTTTAAAAAAAAAGTTTAGCATGTAGATCAGGGATCTCCAAACTTGGCAACTTTAAGACTTATGGACTTCAACTCTCAGAATTCCTCAGCCAGCTAAGTTTGGGGACCCCTGATGTAGATAGACAAACAGACACCCAAGGACATTCTTGGTTATGAAAAGTATTCCGTGTGGCACTCCCAGAGATGAATCCACCCTGTTGTACTAATTTCCTGCTGTCATTGATTGTCAGAAGCAAAACAGCCTACTAGTCACCAGAGAGCTGACAGCAGTTGATTGGAAGGATCAGATTGCTGGTTTCCTGCTACTAGTGGAAAACCTGTTTTCTAATGTACCTTGATTCCTAGGTTGCTAGGAATGAGCTAAGTGCCTTTGTGTGGCAGAGTAAATACAAGTAGGTGCTCAGAGGTTCATAACCTCAGATATCTAAGGCAGGGGTCTCCAACCTTGGCAACTTTAAGACTTGTGGACTTCAACTCCCAGAATTCTCCAGCCAGCATAGCATTCTGGGAGTTGAAGTCCACAAGTCTTCAAGTTGCCAAGTTTGGAGACCTCTGCTATAGAAAGAAGGCCCCCCCGCCCCCCCCCCCCCCCCCCCCTTTTTTTTTTTTTTTTTTTTCCGCCTCCCCTCCTTTTGTTTTTTTTTTTTCTTTTTTTTTTTTTTTTGTCTTTTCTCCCCCTCCCCCCTCTTCTCCTTTTTTTTTTTTTTTTTTCCCCTTGCCCCCGCTTTTTTTTTTTTTTTTTTTTTTTTTTTTTTTTTTTTTTTTTTTTTCCTTTTTGTTGGGGGGTGTTTTTTTTTGTCGGGGGGGGGGGGGGGGGTTTGGGGGGGGGGGGGGGGGGCCCTCTCCCCGGCCCCGCCCCCCCCCCCCCCCCCCCCCCCCCCCCCCCCCCGCCGGGCCCCCCTCCCCCCGCCCCCCCCTTCCCCTTCTGCCTTTGCCCCTTTGTCTTTTTTTCCCCCCTTTTTTCCCCCCCCTCCTTTCCTGGCGTTGGGTTTGGGGGGTTGGGCTCTTTGGGGGTTCCTCGTGAGAATGGAAAAGAAGCTAATTTAACAAGAAGAGGTAAGAGGCAGTTTCTCAGCTTTGCAAAATGCCAGCACTGTGTTGTGGCAGGTGTTGTGTGGTGGCCAAGAGCATCCCCTGCAGCAGATGATTACTTTGTATGGTTCCATTACCTGCAATCTGCATTTGAAGACAGAAGTCTGAAGCAATTATATCTAGTTTGTGGCTTAGCCTAGTAGATACAAGCTGCTCTCTTGCCTGAAAATTATTTTTTGACGAGTGCTCTTCAAGTTTCCTTCTTTAAATTTGCAACTCTAGAAGTTCTGGAACTCCTGAGTCAGAAGTCTCTCCAAAATTTTGGAGAGGAATGCATTCCTGACCATGACACAGAAAGAAAATTGAAAAGAAATGGGAATGTCATTTACACAGAGCTGAACTGGGAAGTAAGATTAAGTTCTAAAGAAGGGATGCCCAACAGTGGTGGGATTCAATTTTTTTTACTACCGGTTCTGTGGGTGTGGCTTGGTGGGCGTGGCAGGGGAAGGATACTGTAAAATCTCCAGTCAGAGGTGGTATTTGCCGGTTCTCCAAACTACTCAAAATTTCCGCTACCGGTTCTCCAGAACTGGTCAGAACCTGCTGAATACCACCTCCGATGCCCAACCTTGGCAACATTAAGATCTTGTAGACTTTAATTCCCAGAATTCTGGCAGTTGAAGTCCACAAGCCTTTAAGTTGCCAAAGTTGGACACCTCTGTTCTAAAGTCGGTCAATCAATCAAAAGAGGGCTGGAAGGGACCTTGGAGGTCTTCTAGTCCAACCCCCTGATCAAGCAGGAGAGCCTCCATTTATTTATTTATTTGATTTGCCAATTGTTTACAAGATAATAAGTATAAGTGTATACATAGTTGTGAATACATGAAATGGGTACATATAAGAAAAATAAAAGAAGAATAAGAGAAACAATAGGACAGGGACGGTAGGCACGTTGGTGCGCTTTGAGGCAAGTAACTGTCCTGTCTCTTCTTGGAAACCTCAAATAAGGAAGCACCACAATTTCTGAAGGCAAGCTGTCTTCAGACAAAGTCTTTAGATAGATTCTGTCGTGAGCCTTTTCCCTATGGAAAATAGCTGTATGATCAAAATATACCTCATTGATTTTTCTTAAGTAGGCATAAGTGTGAATTGATGAACCTTTGCCCATCATTCACCCTCTGCACTACGTTACCTTTGAATTGGGCAATGATATCTAGGGCTGCTTTGACATGGAAGACATTTGGAAGCTGACTCAGCAGAGCAATTTCGTTTGAATAAACAAAATTAATGAGCACAGACTTAGAGAGTTTAAATAATTCTGTGACACCATTGTGGCTGAAAAGATATACAAATACAGTCATGGATTAATTAAAAGAATGAAAATGGATGTAATTCTGGTTTTACAGGGTTGTATTTTAGACATTAAGAAGAACATAGTGGGATTAAGACCTTCCTAATCCAATTTTATTCTTTACAGCAATATCTGTGGGAACCCATAGGAGAAAATGACCCCCAATACTTGGCTGTAATTGGTAGCCAGGGGTTTATTCTTGCCCTGAAACTGACTGGTACTCAGATATATTTGAGTAGCCATTCATAGTCTTACCCATTAATCCCCTCTTAAAATCAGTTCCATTATTTAACTGTGCAGCAACTGTAAGTAATTTAAGGACACTAGCAACTTGGCTAATTCCTAACTCTTCACAAATCTGAATAAGACCTCTGGGATAATCACTGCAAACCTCTTTTCATAACACCAAGTTGAAAAGTTTTAATTAATTCCCACTAAGGGTTTTTATGTTTTTAAATATTTTTTTTTAAATAGCTAGATGATAAACAGACAGGTAATAAATGGTAGAAGATGGATGGATGGATGGATGGATGGATGGAGAGAGAGAGAGAGAGATGTAGTGGCACAGTGGTTAAATGTACTATTGCAGGCTAAACTCTGCAGACTGCCAGTAGTTCGATCCCGATCACCTCAGGGTTGATTCAACCTTCCATCCTTCTGCGGTCGGTAAAATAAGGACCCAGATTGTTGAGGGCAATATGCTGACTCTGGAAACCACTTATAGAGGGCTGTAAATCACTATGAAACAGTCTATAAGTCTAGGTGCTATTGCTATTGCTAGAGATAGATAGATAGATAGATAGATAGATAGATAGATAGATAGATAGATAGATAGATAGATAGATAGATAGATAGATAGAAAAGAGAGATGGAGAAAGATACTGCACTCTTATCTAATGAGTGGTAAATTTATTCAGGCAAGAAGCCCTTCAGAGAAATTCCAGAATCTGTATTAGAGCAGTACATTTATCAAGTAAATGACAATTGTCACACAAGATTTTAACATTGGCCAAAAAAAAATTGCATGAAAATGTACTTAGATTTATTGTTATTATTTAATGGGCCCACTTGATAAAAAGTGTCCATGAAAGAGACATAAACAAGATGGATCAACATCAGCAAGTATTGTGGGGCCCAGTTGGCAAAGAAAGCTCAGGGCCCTATTGGTTGTTAACATGCTGCAGTGGATAGACAATGGCTAGAATGGTGATTGATGATGTTGATGATGATGATTTAATGGGAAATAGGTAACCTTGGCCCCTCCGTTTATTCTTAGATCTCTTCATTGGCAGAGAAATGAAAAACATCCCAGAACTCTAAATGCTCAGGACCAACAGATCATTATCTAAGGGACTGGCTAGTTCCTGGCTAGTTCCTATCCACCCCATAGGACCAGGCAGAAGGGGTACAATCAATAAATATCAATTAAGTAAGTAAAGAGAGAACAAAAGAAGAATCCAATAAGTATTGATTTTCAAAGGGACACAATAAATATCTAGACATACAGAACATGTAGAAGTCAGTAGAAATTTCAAAAGTCCAGCAATTTCCTTGTGAATGATTCATTGCAAATACGTGATGACAGTCCCACTACACAATATACCGGCTGGCAGAGTTTACTTTAACGCATTACTACACTATTTGCATTGGTTGCTTTCGTAAGCTTCTGCTGGTTCCAAGCAATTTTACAGGCTCCTGTGAGTCATCCTATTGCTGACCAGGGAATATTTGGAAACATCTTTAATCTTGTTCTTAAAAAAATAACTTTGGCAATGACCAGGTGATCTGACACTGAGTTAAATAACAAGTAAATCCAAGGTAGGTATCCGCTCTGGAAGCCATATTAGTACCAGAAGCTTCCACGCTGTTACATTCCTGTGCCTGGGAAAATAGGAAGGGAGGAATGGTAGAGTGTTGGTAGTTAGACATAATAGCATTCTTCTCTTCGGTCAAGGTCATGTTATTCCTGCACCTGGAGGAGGAGTGGTTGAAGGGAGGTCTCTAGCTGAGGTGGATGGTGATTGGACCATGCGATGGACTGATGGGTGCAGGGGTTTGGTTTTGGACTTTTGAATTACTAAGGGAAAACCCAGCACTCTCAGATTTGGGTTTTCCCCTTTGGATGATAAGAATTAAGATGAATTTTATTGAATAAGGAATGAAATAATAGTATGTGATAAAACTTGCAAATGTGACGGATATAAGAAAATGTGTGTAATTAATATAGAGATTGAATAAGAATATAGATAATATTGTAAAACAAGGCATGAGAATAATTAAAGAAAAATGAAATAAGCTATAATATGAAATGGAATTTGATAAAATGAGAGTAATGAATATAGAAATTGAACAAGAATATTGACAATATTGTAAAACAATGTATGGGAATATTTAAAGAAAAATGAAATAAATAATAATATGATATGAATTTGGATATGAAAACTGAATATGTAATTATGGTCACGTTTGTATTGAAATATAAAAACCTGGAACCATACTGTTCACCTAAAGAGATGTTTTTTAAAATATAAAAATACAAAAATTATTGCAAAAAAAAAAAAAGATTTGGGTTTTCCCAGATATGCCAGTATACTACTCTAATAAAAGGAAACTTCGAGAAGATGCCTGTCTCAGAGTTTTTAATTGGAGTTGAGTTTTTCTGGAATGCTTACAGAAATAAAGCCAGATTTTAAAAAAAAAAAAAGTTTAAAAAAAGTTTTTTTAAAAAAACATGGCGTCCATTTCATCCATCGAGTGAACGTAGAGGCACAAGCCTCAATACCACATGTAAGATTTAAGCTTCTTTCTCTCTCCATGTCTCACACACCTGTTGTGGGACCCTCAACAAAGTGGAATGACACTTTGTTAAGGGTCCCCACAGCCTGAGACAAAACTTCTTGGAGTCCATGTCTTCCACAGGTAGTACCAACTTTGCTGGATCTTAGATTTTATTTTACTTAAAGTTAGACCTTGTATTATTCAAGCTCAACTCAAGGAAGGTTGCAGGGTGTGGTCAGAAAACCTCAAGTTTGTGGCTGGATGGCACAATCAAGGCTCCACCTGATTCTGATGTGTGTTGCAAAGGCAGTGCATATGAAAACCTCACAGAGTAGCAATTACACCATCATGGCCATGATATTAACTTTTATTCACCATATCCTGCAGATACTCTTTGGAAAAAATATATTTTTTTTCTTAGAACTCATCACTAACTGTCTCAATTGCACATGGCATTTGTCTGAGTGCCACATCTAATCAAATACTGTGAGACAGTGGTGAAGCACGTGATTTCATGTGTCTCAATTTCCCATAGAGAAAGCATCGCAACAGAGTTCTCTTGCAATCCCTGGAGGACAGCTGACAGTCCTGGTGACAAAGCCACAGTAGATGGAGAAAGCATCTTGATTGTGGAATAACAACTTCTGATATTCCACCAAGCATAGAACTTGCTGACTCTGAATTATAGGCCTTCATTTATTCATAGAAGAAATGTTTCAGTTCATGTTATATGCTCAGACTCTTGACACATGATTGAAACTCCACTCTGCATATAAAAATGGGCAGGGCTTTGATTGTGCAGTCATAGCAGTTATTTTGACTATGTAAATGCCATAATCTGAAGCTATTATGACAGTAAACCATATTGCAAATATATACTTGAGGAGAAATTGCACTGGAGAACATGATTTTTTAAAAAAATATATGTATGTATTTCAATGCATATGAGGACGTGTGTTTTAGTGTAAGCTTTCTAAACTGTGGAGCAATACGGAACTGAGAGCTGGAATGGTTGAACAGGTCCAAAAGTGATGAAGATTAGAAGATTAATGACTGAAATGAGAATCAATCACTTTTGTGAGGCAAAACATGGAACTATAATCCTTTTCACGCCTGTACCTGGACTGTTGGAAGGGGGAATGGCTGTTCTACTTTATTATCAATTCCACATTATCAACATTAAGAATGTGGGTAATATAGAATTGGGGGATTCCAAATGTATACAATACTAAAACTCTTGTTGTCATGACCTTTAACTGATTGAAACACAGCCTCACAAAGCAACAATTTTTGAACCAAGATGCCTCAAATGGACTAACTTACAGAGTGTGTCCAAAAGCTAGGATTCATGATTCCTGAGAGAATGAAGTTGGAAAAGTTGTGACTGTTTCAGTGCTACTGACTGCAGCTGGGCTGCTGCTGGGGTTATATGATCATATTTTCAGCTTTCCATGACAGTTTCCCAGCCAGTCTCACACGCCTTGCTCTCTTTCCTTACTTGCTTGATGGGATGGGATGGGATGGGATGGGATGCGGAAGGGAAGGGAAGGGTCAGGTGCTTCCTGTCAGATTCTCACATGACAACTCAATGGAAAAGCCTGAAAGTTGGAAGTTGTTCCGGCTCCCACTGCTTTTTCGCCCACCCATGGTCATTCCTTTTCACTGTTTAGGTAAGGAAATATCTCTGAAATGATGACCAATAGGGCACAAATTGTCTAGCTGAGATTAAAATTCATTTCGTACTGTGAATTCCCAACCTTTACCAGGTGCAGCAGAACCTAAAACCAAACAAATATCTCATCTGTATGATGATGAAAATACTGAAACACTCTTCAGTCAGCATGCAAAGTGTGAGCAAATAGAAGCAGGATCTTGGCATAAGCCCTATGCTTAGCCTACTTGATGTATTCAGCTGATGTTTCATAAGATGCCCAGCTAGAAATAGTTGGGTGCAAGTCTTCTTGTTAAATGTTGAGACTTTCACATGCACACACAACCACACTGTGAATGGGGAAGGGGAAAGAGCAAGAGAGAGAGAGAGAGATTATACAATAATCATCTCTTCATTCAAGTATTCTTCACTCCAGACCTTGACCAACCAATATGAAACAGAAAAATACATATGATAGGCAACAGGGCAATGATACTGAGTATTAGCCGACATCAGCTCATATAAAGCAGTACTAATACTTCACATGATCTTGATACTATCTGTTGTGGTTCACCAGCAGCCGGTATGGATGGCGGCGGAATTGGACAGTGAGGAAGAAAGGGGACCAGTCAGGGAGTCTGGAGAGGACTCGGACAAGGGTCCTGCATCTGATGCAGGGATGGGGAAAGGACCAGCTGGGAGTGGGGTGCTGCTTTTGGAGCCTTCAGAGTCTGGCAGCAGCGAGGAAGAGGACCCAGGGGAGCCTGTTCCCAGTGCACATGTGCGCAGAGCTGCTAGAAGGTGAGAGCAGCTGAAACTAAAGGGGCAACTCAGGAGTAAGGCTGAGAGGTGATTGCCCCGCCCATAAGGGATAAAAGTCAGTCCTCAATGACGAAGAGCTTTGCAGGAAGCAAAGCAGTTCAGTAATCTCCAAGTCCTTCGTGAAGCTCTGTACTCTGGTCGGTTTTTTTGGGGGGGGGTTGGTTTGGTTTATGTTAGCCTTAATTGGACTTCTGTTTGTTGGCAAGCATTCTACAGCACTGAGAAGTGTGCTCTTATCTGGAGGAACTGTGTCTAATGAGTTTTGGCTGGGAATGCAAGTAATTCCCAGCATCGCATTAAAATAGCTTTTACTTTTAAAATCAGTTTGTGTTTTATTAAGTTTGACGAAGCCTGGGTCAGAACACTATCTCACTGTTGATGCAGCATAGGGCTGCATTGGTGGATTGCTTGACCCTGCTTTCTCCACTAAGGAAGCAGGTCCTAAATCAGATGAGGTGGTATTCAGCCAGTTCAGACTAGTTCTGACCAGTAGCGAAAATTTTGAGTAGTTTGAAGAACCGGCAAATACCACCTCTGGCTGAGCCCGCCCACCTGCCCCCGTCCTTTCTTGTCCTATATTCCCTTGTTTTTTAGCTTGGCTGATTCGTGCAGCAGAGAGAATTGCCTGCCGCAGCTGAGCTAAAAAACAGCTTACCTCACCTCACTAGTGCTGACACAGAAGGCGGGTTTTTGAGTGCTACGCGCATACACAAAGCACGCTCTCATAAAACCATTAGGAAAAAATTTGAAATCCCACCACTGGATGAGAAGCATAGATCCCCAAAGCAAAAAAAAAGTGCAGAAGAACAGAACCAGCAGGAATTTCTTCATTTTCCCGAAAGGGGTCTCTCTTTTATAGTCTTGGCATTCCCAATTTTAACCATCTCAATCAAGATATTCACATTTCTGAAACGCTAAGCTTTTCTATCCAGTGTTCTGCCGCTATTGTTACCATCCATTTGATTCCTCTAAAGGAGAGTTCCTCCTTTTTAAAATTTAAAAAAAACAACCCCATGATCATCCATAGTTAGTGCTCAGATAGTAAGGTGAATATCATTTTCAGGAACTATATTCTTGCTTCAACTACCCGTTGTGTTTCTCGTAGTAAATGGGATGAGTCAGATTTTTCGTTTCTGAGAACCAGACAGAGCTATGGTCAATACTTGAATGGTGTGTCATTATGGTGCAATTAATGCAACAGAAGAGTCAGCCTTGTGTTGCACAAAGTTGCACTGCTTCACAACATCCGTGCCATGTGGTCCCCGTAGCCAGGGTCACAAGACCAAGCCATCCTGGATTGCTTTACTTCTTGCTAAAAGTCCCTTCAGCCTAGCCAAGCATTGAGGTTTACCTTAAAATATCCTGATTCGCAGTTTTTTTTCTATCTCTTCTTGCAGCTGCTTTAGGTTCCTCATTTGTCCCCAAATCTCTTTAAGATGCTTGAGAACTCAATTAGTCAGGCTAACTGCCCCTCTCCTTCTTCATAAGAAGAAAGGAAGAGAATCTACTCAGGGTTATCCAGCACATGGGATAGTCTTCCAGAGACCACCAAATCCAACTTTCATGTGAAATTATTTAGTTATGAAGATGCTGAAAGAATAACAAGAGCACTTAAACTTATATATATTGTTTTACAGTGCTTTACAACCATCTCTAAGTAATTTACAGAGTCAGCATATTGCCCCCCCCCAACAATCTGGGTCCTCATTTTACCACCTCAGAAGGATGGAAGGCTGAGTTCAACTTTGAGCCTGGCGAGATTCGAACTGCCAAATTGCAGGCAGCCGGCAGTCAGCAGAAGTAGCCTGCAGTACTGCACTCCAACCACTGTGCCACCGCAGCTCATGGAGGAGCCGAGAAGAGAATGGAGGAGATTCTCTTTCATTCATGGACAGCTGGATCCTACAGATGTTGATTCTGAAGATCCCAAAATTCAGGGCCCCTTTGCAAGAGGATGAAATCTGTTGCTCCGCCTTAGTTTATGGCACTCCAATTCTCCAGGCCCTTGCACCCCAGGCTTGCATAATGCACACACATCTGCTATGTATGGAAATACCCACCCAGATATGAGTCTGCCGAAGACAGTCATTTCTAGTAAATGCCAGGCAAAGGAAAGGGATATGATCTAATTATAGAGACAGATAGGCTTTCTTAGTAAACTGGCCACCCGGCAGCCACAAAACCTGCTAAGTGAATCTGGCCTTCCCATTTGACATTGTTTGTCAGATGGTCGCTATGCTCCCGGGACACTGCAACTGTCATAAATAGGAGTCAGTTGCCAAGCATCTGAATTTGAATCACCTGACCATGGGGATACTGCTATCATTGTAAGCAGGGATGGGCTTCAAATTTTTTTAGCAAAGGTTCTCTGTCCGGTTGCTGGATGGGTGTGGCCTAGTTGGCCTCCTGTGCCACAGCGGAGGCTTTTCTCGAGCCTCCGGGAGGGCGAAAACTCTCTGGAAGCTGGAAATGGGCCCATTTCCTGCCATCTTGAACTTCTGGATGGCCTGTTTTTCGCCCTCCCTGAGCCTCTGTGCGCTTACCTGCACTTACCTGCATCCCAAATGGGCCACATGGGGACTCCTGGGAGGGGAGGGGAGAGGAGGGCCAGCGAGGAGTGGAATTTGGGGGGTTCTCCAAACTGCACAGAATCTTAACTAGGGGCTCTCCCGAACCCCTGCGAACCCTCAGCAGCCCAGCCCTGATTGTAAGTATGAAAAATAGTCATGTCGTTTTTTTCCCGTGCCATTGTAACTTCAGACAGACTAAATGAACTAAATGAGTCAAGGACTCCCTGTACAAGCAATCCTAAGTTGCATTAACAGAGGGATACAATTAAGATCAAGTGAGGTACTAATACCACTCTATAAAGCCTTAGTAAGACCACACTTAGAGTACTGCATCCAGTTTTGGTCACCACATTCTAAAAAAGATGTTGAGACTCTAGAAAAAGTGCAGAGAAGAGCAACTGGGATGATAAGGGGACTGGAGACTAAAACATATGAAGAACGGTTACAGGAACTGGGCTTGGCTAGTCTAGTGAAGAGAAGGACCAGGGGAGACATGATAGCGGTCTTCCAATATTTGAGGGGCTACCACAGAGAGGAAGGGATCAAGCTATTTTCTAAAGCGCCTGTAGGCCAGACAAGGAATAATGGATGGAAACTGAGCAAGGAGAGATTTAACCTGGAAATAAGGAGAAACTTTCTGACAGTGAGAACAATCAACCAGTGGAACAGCTTGCCTTCAGAAGTTGTGGGACCTTCATCACTTGAGACTTTCAAGAAGAGGTTGGACTGCCATTGGTCAGAAATGGTGTAGGGTCTGCCGCTTGGGCGAGGGGTTGGACTAGATGACCTACAAGGTCCCTTCCAACTCTGATTATCTGTTAGCTTTCAGCAAGCTTATAAGAACTATCTTTTATTAAGTAAGCACATGTGTTTTAACAAGTGAAGGTTTATTAATAACGGGACAAATGTTTTGGCCGTACGAGCGATACTTTTTACAATTAATAGAGATGAATATTGGAGCTACAACCATTGCAGAACTATGTGCCTCTGGTAAGTCAAAGGAGGAAGCTACTAATGTGACTTACTCCACCCTCTTCCTCTTAATCGATTTATAAAATGAAATAAAAGGAAGGCATATGTCCCTTGCATGCTGTTATAAGCTGAAATTATCCAGGCTCTTGTACATAGCAAAAACATGAAGAGTACACATTGGCTAGTTTCTGAAAATTCATTTAAATGCAACCAACTGATTTATTCATCAGTCAAAAGGCAGAAAACATGTACATAAATACCATAATACTTTAATATAGTCATTCTGTTCTGATATTAATTCTGTTATATAGAGTTTAGATTTCTAAGGTTTTCTTCTGAAGGTTAGCATCTACATTTTAAAAATAATAAATAGGCTAAAGCAGGGGTCTTCAACCTTGGTAACTTTAAGCCTGGAGGGCTTCAACTCCCAGAATTCCCCAGCCAGAATTCTGGGAGTTGAAGTCCTCCAGGTTTAAAGTTGCCAAGGTTGGAGACCCCCTGGACTAAAGCATATTTTAGCAGGTAATAGCCCACAACAAGGTATCTGTTCTCTTGGAGAAATTCCATCTGTTGCAAAAAACAGATGGTGCTACGAGACACCAAAATGTTATTTATTTACTGGTGTTTTCTATGCTGGTAAACGTGAGGATCAGAAAGCTGCTACTGTTGTTTTGTAATGGAAAGAGCTGACTGTGGACTGTGGTGTGTGAGAGCCAATTTCTCTGTGTACTTTCAGAGGCATATGAGGAGAGCTGTGCCAAATGACCTAAGCCGAGCTGCTACCCAATATGCTAGGGTGCTGAGGAAGCCATTCATAAAGACTTACTCAAGTGCAAAGCTATGTCATTCTTAATGGTTGAGCTGATCCCCAAGCCTTCTGGGGTCAATTCCAAAAGAAGAAAATGAAAATCATGTTAGGGCTTAATAAGAAACTGTAAAGATACTTTATGGGGAAAACTCTTATAGGGCATTTGCTGTAGTAATTCCAGGCAATGGAGAATGAACTAGAGCAATGAGCTTCTAAAATCCATAACAGAGATGGGTTAGAAACTAAGGACATTGGGGAGACAAATATTTTCAATATTTTTAGGAACCAAAGTGTGTTTGTGTACGCTATGAACCTGAATTTCAGCAGCAGAATGAATAACCTGTGAAGATATTTATGTAACCTATGGTAGATACTATATATAACACTATATAGTTTACATGGTATATGATTCAAGTTTATATTTCTATATAGTATATTTATAACTTTTAGGTACTGTTCTGTATCATGTATATATTATACTTTTATACAGTCTATATAAAACAATGGTTCCCAACCTTCCTCGTTTGGTGGCCCGGAAGAGTGAGCCACAGTGGCACAGTGGTTAGAGTGCAGTACTGCAGGTTACTTCTGCTGATTGCCAGTTGCCTGCAATTTGGCAGTTCAAATCTCACCAGGCTCAAGGTTGACTCAGCTTTCCATCCTTCCGAGGTGGGTAAAATGAGGACCCAAATTGTTGGGGGGGGCAATATGCTGACTCTATAAACCGCGTACAGAGGGTGCTGTAAAGCACTTTAAAACAGTATATAAGTCTAAGTGCTATTGCTATTGCTAAAACAATGGTCCCCAATCTTCCAGTGGGGGGAAGAGAGGGAATGGGTCCATGTGTAGTTGAATGCATAGGCACGCATTCAAATGTGCACAGCTCCATTTGAGCTAGCCGCAGGCGCAAGCCCCTCCACCACTCACACAAATGGAGCTAAGTGTGTGAGCATGTGTGCATGCTGCTCATGCATGGATCTGAATGTGTGAGCAGCTCACCCACCTCTTGCACAGCCAGGTTCCAAATGGGCTATGGCCCGGTAGTGGGCCACAGCCCATAGGTAGTGGACTAGAGGTGGTATTCAGCAGGTTCTGACCAGTTCTGGAGAACCGGTAGTGGCAATTTTGAGTAGTTTGGAGAACCGGCAAGTACCACCTCTGACTGGAGATTTTACAGTATCCTTCCCCTGCCATGCCCACCAAGCCACGTCCACAGAACCGGTAGTAAAAAAATTAGAATCCCACCACTGATTCAGTCCATTTATCAGCAAGCTTCTTCAGTACCCTGAAGGATGCAGTCTGCAATCTGGCTGTGAAGCTTCATGCTCATACAAAACAAATTAATTAAACCAGAGTAGGAAAATATCTATTCCTAATTTTATGCCCATTCATTGTGCTTTTCACAATTGGCTGAAGGACCTCTATTTCATCTTACTGGTTTAAAACATGTTGAGTAGTTCTATCTTTTCTTTTGTTAACTTTCTGCTTTGTCAGCTTCACTAAACTATTTTCTTTCCCCTTTCTTTTACTCTGAACATATCTGAAGTAATTCTTGGTCTTCTTGTTGGTTAGCACCCTTTGTCACTACAACCCATTCTCAGATTTAGCTTTTCGATAACATTTCTGCAGTTTGGGGTAAGCTTCCTTGATGATTTGTCTCTTAATTTCACCTCTAAGTTGTCCCATCATCCTCTTTTTTCAGATTTTCACAAAAACTTTTTTGCGCATATAATTTTTCTCAATTTCTCTGCTTCCCTTTCTGTGAAATAGATATTTCGTGATTGATCCCTCCTGTTTCAGAAGGAGTTGATTGTGGTGAGAAAGCAGACATTACAGAAAATGAAGAGGAATGAAAAGTCTGGCTTAAAAAAAAAAGCCATAGGAAAAACATGCCTAGCCTGAAAAGAGAGTACAGTTTAGCCCTAGGGATTGTTCTATTTTAAAACTGCACTTCCGGGCACTTCTGTGAATAGATGAGAAGATTTAGTGAGACATAAAAAAACAAACTTATGAGCGACACTACCACTTTAGAATTACTGACAGTGCCACTTCTTTTTCTAATTCTTATTAAAGTTGTCAATTCATGCTCTGCACATTCCAAATGCTTTTATATTCAGTGCAGGAAAGGTTAAGGTGGACTAGTCAGCAGAATACACTCTGCCACTATAAACTGAATGGCTTACATTCATGCATCATATTGAATTCAGGACTTTTAATCATGGTTTAGTGAACAAGTCAGAATGGGCACCTGGCATGACATGATCCTAAGCTATCATGGCTGGGATTCCCATATTACAAAAACTAAACCCCAACTCTCTTTTAACTTAACTTTGTGAACAGGGGCTAGAGTTCTGCTCTTAATGCAGAATCCTATACTTTGGGCCATGTTTCTGGATCCTGGCATTTGAAGATGTGTGGTGTAGACTTCTGTTCTCAGAATTCTCCAGCCATGCTGCCTGGGGAATTCTGGGAATAGAAGCCCATACATTTGAAAATTGCCAAGGTTGAGAAACGCCGGTTTAAGTTCAGGATATCGGAAATCAATTTATATTTAAATGAGCCTTTGTCCCCGTATACTTTGCATCATCCTGATATCACCAATGGAGAAGTCCAATGTGAGGATTACATACAGGTAGTCCTTGACTTACAACAGTTCATTTAGTGACCATTTTTCACACTTTATGGCTATTGAAGCATCCCCATGGTCACATGATCAAAGGTCAGATGTTTATCAACTGATTCATATTTATGATCGTTGGCAGTGTCCCAAGATCATGTCATCACTTTTGGGGACTTTCTGACAAGCAAAGTCAATGGGGAAGCCACATTCACTTAAAATCATGTTACTAACTTAACAACTTCAGTGATTCACTTAACAAACATGGCTAGAAAGGTTGTAATATGGGGCAAAAATCACTTAACTGTCTCGCTTAGCAACATAAATTTTGGGCTCGGTTGTAGGACAAGGACGGCTTGTATCGCTTTATCTCAGTCCTATGTAGACATGCCAACCACTGAACTCTGGAAATTATAGGATAGTATAACTTCTCTAAATTCTTCTGAACTATTAAGACTTTTGGGATTTGCTCTTTGTCAGAGGTGTCCAATCTTAGCAACTTTAAGACTTGTGGACTTCAACTCCCAGAATTCCTCAGCCAGCAAAGGAGTTGAAGTCCACAAGTCTTAAAGTTGCCAAGGTTGGAGGCCCCTGCTCTATATCTTATCAAGCTACACATGGGCTCCTTCGTTGATTATATTTTATTCCTACAAATCTTCCATCAAAAGTTCATCTTTTCTCCTTCCCTTTCCTTCTTCCAAGGATCAAACCATCCTCTCCAGCCAGTTCTTAGTAGGAGTTAATTCAGGTTTTTGTTTTTTGTTTATTTCTGTCTGCTGTGCCAAGTTTTTCAACCTGATACCATCAGTGTCCACTAATTATATTAAGCTATTTTAGGAATATTATTTACTTGCTTGAAGCTCTGGCCAGAAATGCAACATTAAAAATAAACATTAAGATAGTATCATTGGATCAAAGCATATATACTAAATCTGGATGAAGGCAGTTGCATATCAAACACTGCTGCGAAGTTGTAGTATACAAATGTCGTTTCTGGAGATGGAGAAGCTGATTGAACCAGATTTAAAACTTATTGTTCTCGGCTGATATGATGCTGCCAATTATTAAAGACTCTGAGCAGCTTTTAATCCGACACTCGGTGAACAGGTTTAAATCAAAAGCATGCAGGGTAAGAACAAAACACTATAATCAAAGATTATAATGAAGTATTCATAGGCTGAGAAACAATTGTGAAATGATAATAAAAACCCATTGAACTGGAGGATTTATCCAGTGGTGGGATTCAATTTTTTTTTTACTACCGATTCTATGGGCGTGGCTTGGTGGGCATGGCAGGGGAAGGATACTGCAAAATCCCATTTCCTCCCCACCCCACTAACCTGCATTTCAGCTCTGTTCTCCTGTGCAGGGCAACAAAAGAAAACTCAGCTGATCAGCAGGGACTCAGGAGGCAGAGAATAGATGGGGGCAGGTGCTAGATCTGGAGCGTGGGCGTAAGAACGGAGACGAAGCATTGAACAGTGACTTCAACTCTTTATTAGTGACTTCAATAACAGGGCAAAATACTTGGGCAGCAGCAGCCCTTTTATAGGGCTGGCTGCTGTCACAACAGCCAATGCTTTGAGTTTACCGCGCTGGAAGCGTCCAATCAGAGGCGTTTGCTAGCAGCCAATCAGATCAGCCGGGGGCGACCAATCAGGACCTGCTGCTTGCGGGCCAATCAGAAGTGCAGGATTACGAGCCTGCTGTGGAAGTAAAACTATTTTGCATTTTTAAACAGCGTGTTGCTTAGTTCGTAACAGCAGGGGCAGTCAGAGGTAGGATTTGCCGGTTCTCCGAACTACTCAAAATTTCCGCTACCGCTTCTCCAGAACTGGTCAGAACCTCCTGAATACCACCTCTGGATCTAAAAATCCAAGCTTAATTGCTTTCTAAATCCCAACAGGGTGATCCAATTATAATCAACAGACAGCCTTATCACCCACCCCAAGAGACTCTGGTTGGAAAATCTGAAGAGTCAATCATCCAGCTGTAGAGTGAAAAATCTCTTCCACAGGACAATTTAAGCTCAGTGTGATGTAGTGATTAAGGTGATGAAATATAATTGAGGAGATCCAGGTTGAAATCCATCCTTAGAGACAAAATGTTATCGATGACTTTAGATAAGATACTCTCTTTCAGCAGAACACAGGTAGCCCTCAACTTACAGCAGTTCATTTAGTGACCATTTAAAGTTACAACGTCACTGAAAAAAGTGACTTATGACTATTTTTCACACTTACGATCGTTGCAGTATCTCCATGGCCACATGATCAAACTTCAGACTCTTGACACCTGGCTTGTATATTATACGTCCTGGGGTCATGGGACCACCTTTTTATGACCTTGTGACAAGCAAAATGAATAGGCAAGTCAGAGTCATTAGAGTCAGAGTGAGAAAAATCAACCAATGGAACAGAAGTTGCCTTCAGAAGTTGTGGGAGCTTCATCACTGGAGGCTTTCAAGAAGAGACTGGACTTCCGTCTGTCAGAAATGGCCTCCTGCTTGAGTGTGGGGGAGGCGGACTAGATGACCTACAAGGTCTCTTCCAACCAAGGGTGGGCTTCAAAATTTTTAGCAAAGGGTTCTCTGCCCGGTTGCTGGGTGGGCGTGGCCATAGTGGGTGTGGCCTAGTCAGCCTCCTGCGCCACAGCGAGGGGGGGGGCGTTTTTGCCCTCCCCAGGCTCCTGAGGTTTTCCTCGGGCCTCCAGGAGGGCAAAAACAGTCTCCCCGGGCTGCAGAGGCTCTCTGGAAGTCAGAAATGGGCCCGTTTCTGGCCTTCTTGAACTCTCCTGAACCCCTACGAACCTTCAGTAGCCCAACCCTGCTTCCAACTCTGCTAATAATCTGTTAAATCATTTAACACTACAGTCATGTTACTAACTTAACAACGGTGGCAAGAAAGCTGGTAAAATGGACCAAAAGTCACTTAATGTCTCCCTTAGCATCAGAAACCTTGGTTCTCAGGTGTGGTCATAAGTCAAGGACTGCCTGTATAACTTACAAAGTTGTTGCTCTGAGGATAAAACAGGGTATTGCTGTACATTTCTGGAGTAAAGAAGGCTATGAGTTAACAAATAAATATCCCTTTAGGAATGTACTGAGTTTATGCAATTGGGAAATTATTCAGCTTGCAGTCTTTGTTGATGTGAACCCCAAGCAGTTGTAAATGTCAGCTCCTCAAAAACAAATTTGTGCTTCTGTGTGAAGAGCACAATAGTTCGTGATTATTGAATCATAAGATTGCGAACAGTGATTCAGTATCCACTCCAAGCCACAAAGAATGTGAATCCCAAGTAGAGTCTTATTTTGAAGAAAGTTCGAGATCCTGACTCTTAAATTCTTCAGATTGCTCCAGAAAATACCAGCCTTTCTGAACCCGGGAACGCTAATCTCCATGACTCTCCTTCACAACAACCCTTGCCAGGGTCACAGCTCAGGTTTCAGAGCTGAAGCAGTAAACATACTTGGTACTGTTTGCTGTGCCTTGTAAAGAGATCTTGGCACCCGTCTCACGTTGCATTCAGCCAGATCCTGTGGGCGGCCTTGCCAAGTGCCTGTTCTCCTCAGGCCAATCAGATAGCTCAATCAAACTCTCCCCAATCCAGTGTGTGTGTGTGTGTGTGTGTGTGTGTGTGTAGTTCTTGGCTCTTTTCCCGTTGCTGAGCTGGCTAAATAAAACTTGGTTGATACACAAAAATTGCTGGTGGCTTCTGAAACAGCAAGAGAAATATTCCTTTTGGAAAGAGTTGAAGTTGTTTTATTCTTGGGTCCAAGAATTTAATTGATCCATGCAGAAGCCTTCTAACAGGGGTCCCCAAACTTTTTAAGACTTGTGGACTTCAACTCCCAGGAGTTTGGAGACCTCTGCCTTATAAGGACCTTGGACTCCTGGTAGAAAATTAGGTTGCCTTAATGTTTCTCACTCCCCAAAATTTAAAAAAAAAAAAATTCTTGTGAGAATCAAGCTAGCAAAGAAAAGAGGTAAGATAACGTTCTTCAGATTAGATCCCACCTTCCTGTTTTAAGGAATAAGTATGAGCTAGAGGGTTTTTCCCTCCCAGTAATAATAGTTTTATTTATTTATTTGCCGTTTCAAAGGGACTTAATATCCTTTTATGAGCTTCAGTGATCTTGATCCCCATAATCTCAGTTACATCATCCCACAGCAAAGTAAAATATACTAATATTATAGATCAGAGGTGATATTCAGCAGGTTCTGACCAGTTCTGGAAAACCGGTAGCAGAAATTTTGAGTAGTTCGGAGAACTGGCAAATACCATCTCTGACTGGAGATTTTACAGTATCCTTCCCCTGCCATGCCCACCAAGCCATGCCCACAGAACCGGTAGTAAAAAAATTTGAATCCCACCACCGTTATAGACATATTATCACAAATACACTCTATGTAGAGCTGCATTCTGTCTTGCTTTCTCAAATGCTTCGTAAACATTTTATCCATCCATGGCTACTAATCAAGTTATTGATATGTTACTAATCAACCACTTTTAGAGTCAACCTAAGCATTCCATTATTTGGGGAAGATCAGCTGAAAGAAACTGTAAGATTTTAAGGTTTTCCTGATCTTGATAGGCTGGTTTTAATTTCACTTGAGGTTTGTGTTGTGTCGCGGGAAGGAACACTCGAGACCAGTTAGACTTCAGCTCTTTTTATTAGCTCTCAGTAACTTCAACAACCGCAGAGCCGCGGCAGCCTCTTTTATAGCGGCTGCTCGCGGCTCGCGGCCAATGACGGCTCCTTGAATTTCCCACCGTCAGACGGACCAATCCAAAGGCAGTATTACAAGTATTCAAATATATAAGATGGACCAATCAAAAGGCAGTATTGACGGACCAATCATAAGGCAGTATTGACGGACCAATCAAAAGGCAGTATTTCAAGTATGCAAATATATAACAGTTTGCAGACTTCAAAGGGTCTCCAACACTTCTAATATTTGTACATGTGAATCAAGTACTGTGCTTAGAATGTAGAATAACAGAGTTGGAAGGGACCTTGGAGGTCTTCTAATCCAACCCCCTCCTTGAGCAGGAGACCCTAAGCCATTACAGACAAGTCACTGTCCAGTCTCTTCTTAAAAGCCTCCAATGCAGTGGTGGGATTCAAATTTTTTTACTACCGGTTCTGTGGACATGGCTTGGTGGGTGTGGTGTGGCTTGGTGAGTGTGGCAGGGGAAGGATACTGTAAAATCTTCGTTCCCTCCCCACTCCTGGGGAAAGGTTACTGCAAAAACCTATTGCCTCCCCACCCCACTAACCTGCTTTCCAGCTCCGTTCTCCTGTGCAGGGCAACAAAAGAAGACCCAGCTGATCAGCTGGAGCTTGAGAGGCAAAGGAGCGGGGCCAGTCAGAGGTGGTATTTGCCGGTTCTCTGAACTACTCAAAATTTCTGCTACCAGTTCTCCAGAACTGGTCAGGATCTGCTGAATACCACCTCTGCTCCAGTGATAGGGCACCCACAACTTCTGAACGTATGTGCTCCCTTTGTCTCTCAACAGAACACAAGTGATTCTATCTGTCTGTCTGTCTGTCTGTCTGTCATCATCATCTATCTCATCTACCTACCATGCCCTTGTCTAGAGCAGAAAAAAAAAATCAACTCCATTTAAACCCCTACAGCGCTTTTCAAAATGAAACCTTCTCATAAAGCCATTTTAGCAGCAATCCACCAAAATCAAGCGGCCTTATCTCCCAGCCCAGCCCTTACAAGGCGGAGAATGCATTTGAACGTAGCCAGGTCCCTGTAATATTTGTGGCTGAAATGTTTGTCTGGCTGCCAACTCCTGGGCTCCGTTCTTTTTGGCAGCTACCCTGGCGGAGGGAAGCATGTTTTTGTGAGCTGTTTACTCTGTTGTGTGCTCTCTTGACTTCTGCTTCACATTGATGGGAGTTTTAAGCTGGCAAATGGAATCTGACCTCCTTGTGACTTTGCTAATATTAAAAAAAATTAAATCGGATTGCAAGTCAGATTTGAAAGCAGACTTGTTTCTTACTGAAATGCTTCTTTCCCAAAGACTCTATATCTCTGGGTCAAAAGCTATTGTTTTAAGAGATATCTTCTACTCGTTGTAGAATACCTTATGCCACCAGACTTGAAATTCTAGAACTAGAAAACCTTGAATTACGCCGTCTTCGGTCTGACTTAAGCATGGTATATAAAATCATACATTGCAATGTCCTACCTGTCAATGAATACTTCAGCTTCAACCATAACAACACAAGAGCACACAATAGATACAAACTCAAAGTAAACCGCACCAAACTTGATTGCAGGAAATACGACTTCAGCAATAGAGTGGTCAATGTCTGGAATATTCTACCCGACTCTGTAGTCTCTTCCCCAAACCCCAAAAACTTTAACCTTAGACTGTCTACTATTGACCTCACCCCTTTCCTAAGAGGTCTGTAGGGGGCGTGCATAAGCGCACCAACGTGCCTACCGTCCCTGTCCTATTGTTTCTCTTATTCTTTTATTTTTCTTATATGTACCCATTTCATGTATTCACAACTATGTATACACTTATACTTATTATCTTGTAAACAATTGGCAAATCAAATAAATAAATAAATAAAATAAATAAATATATGGACTTGGCTATCAGCTGCTGACAGTGAATTCAGATTTCTAGCCAAGTGCAAAAGTTTATTTATTTATTTATTTAATATCCCAAGAAAGAGATAAGGGCTGTGGTTAGAAAATAGGCCATGTCTATAGCGCCAGAAGAAGGACAGCACAGTTAGAAAACTAACTGTAAGCCAAACAATTCTTTTTTTTTACAACTAAATAGGTCCAAATTCTCTAATATCTTTCCTAGAATCAAGCACCAGGTTAGGAGTGGTTGGAAATGTCCATGACAGAAAGTTTTGTTAAAGCCTGAAGTTCTCAGAGTTTGATTAGCTGCTTCTGCTCCAAAATATTGTGCCTCACAGTCGTCTTCCCCCCACCCACCTCAACTACTTTCAATATTTGAATATTTTTTTGGGGGGGGGGGGTCCACACTGAGAGTGAGTGAGGAGATCCAATTAAGTGTTATTCTTCTTTTAATCGAATTCTGGAAAAACTGGCATTTGTTTTGCCTGGAAAATTGAGAACTTGTTTAAATGACCCATGTTGGAAAGAAAATCACATTATTAAAAGTTCGAATATATTACATTGTTCTTGGATGTCAATCTCCCTCCGCCCGTGTTTGAGTTATTTTTCCTACTGGACTTGAGAAATTGAACAACTTGGTGCTCTTAAGGGAAAGGTTTATAATTTATTAATTATTACGTTTAGTTGATATGCCTTTGACCAAAGAGGTCATATAAAACCAATGACCCCTTCCCTCATTTTTCATTTTCAGAGTAATCGGCAGGTCAAAGTGGAGTGAAAAAATTATCCCGTATAATTTAGGATCTGAAATGGCTCTGTGGAGTTTTTTAAACTGGATCTCCCCTGTCCTTGGATGCTTCCTGATGTGTCACATCTAAAATAAATTTAAGTTGTACTATCATGGCTGTCATTTTAACTTTTTGACCATTCTGAGTAGACATTTGTTCCAGAGGTGGTATTCAGCAGGTTCTGACCAGTTCTGGAGAACCGGTAGCGGAAATTTTGAGTAGTTCGGAGAACCGGCAAATCCCACCTCTGACTGGCCCCGCCCCCATCTATTCTCCGCCTCCTGAGGCCCAACTGATCGGCTGGGTCTTCTTTTGTTGCCCTGCACAGGAGAACAGAGCTGGAAAGCAGGTTAGCGGGGAGGGAATGGAGATTTTATACTATTCTTCCCCTGCCATGCCCACAAAGCCATACCCACCAAGCCGTGCCCACAGAAAAAATCAGTGAAAAAGGTGTTTTTCAAACACTGCGCACCTGCACGCAGTGCTTATTAGCTGTCCGGGAGTCACAGCTTTCAGTGTATTACATGCACGCGTGCACAAAACGTAAGTACCAAACCAGTAGTAACACCAGTTGAATCCCACCCCTGATGATAAGCCCAAGTAGCACTGGGCTGCATTTGACAATTCCTGTAAAAAAATTGGTGATTGAGATACAGGTGATCTTCAACCTGCAACCATTTGTCAAGTACTGTAACTGTTTGAACAGCGCTAAAAAAAAAAAAAAGTGACCTATGACCATTTTTCACATTTATGACCACTGCAGCAACCCTATAATCATGTGATCAAAATTTAGGTCCTTGGCAACTGGCATATATTTATGACAGTTGCATTCAGGGATGGCTGCTGTGGGTTCGCAGGGGTTCGGGAGAGCCCCTAGCTAAGATTCTGTGCAGTTTAGAGAACCTCCAAATCCCATTCATGGCTGGCCCCGCCCACCCTTCCCCTCCCAGGAATCCCCACACGGCCAGTTTTGGATGTAACTAAGTGCAGGGTGAACCTGGAGGCTTGGGAAGGGCGAAAAACAGGCCTCCTAGAAGTTTGGGAAGGCCGGAAATGGGCCCCACTGCCTTGCTTCTCAATGTAAATTTTGAGCTCAATGTGTTGGGGACTACTTGTATGAGTATTGTACAGTATTGTACAATAAAAGGTTTATCTGAAAGCACCTTGTCAGTTGCTTATTAATGTCTGCCTTCACGTATGCCATGGTTTGCAAGCTTAAGCCATGTTTCACAATAATGGGCTACAAGACAGAGCAGTGATTCCCCACCGGGTCAACATTGAGATGTGGGACTTCAATTCCCAGAATTCTTTGCAATGGCAATACTGGCTGAGGAATTCAGGGAATTGAAATCTATGCATCTCACCATTGCCAGAGTTGGGAAACCTTGTACCCCTAGATCAGGGGTATCAAACTTGATTTCATTGAGGGCCGCATCAGGGTTGTGTTCGACCTCGGGGGGCCAGGGTGGGCATGGCCAGCTTAACATCACTCATGTCGGAGGCATCGTGGCGGCGCAAGCACTCTGCCAGCGAAAACGGAGCTCAGGGGGCGTGATTATGTTCTCCCCCGGAGTTCTCTTTTCTCTGGCAGAGAGCTGCAGGAGGCCATTGTGGCCAAAAACGGGGCTCGGGAGGGCCACATGCTGCCCTCCCGAGCTCCATTTTTGCTGGCAGAGGCACCGTGGGCCAGTCTTTTGCTGTTTCCAGGGCAGCCTCGTGGACCAGATCTAAGCACCCCATGGGCAGGATCCAATTCCTGGGCCTTGAGTTTGACACCCCTGTACAGAGGTGGTATTCAGCATGTTCTTACCAGTTCTGGAGAACCAGTAGCGGAAATTTTGAGTAGTTCGGAGAACCGGCAAATACCACCTCTGGCTGGGGATTTTACAGTATCCTTCCCCTGCCACACCGACCAAGCCACACCCACAGAACCAGTAGTAAAAAAATTTGAATCCCACCACTGCCCTGTACTAGAAGGACCAGTAGCCTGACTGTATTTAACATGGCTCCTTACATCTTATGTTTTAAAGATAGATAACGGAGCAGCCAAAAGTGTGCAAAGTTGTTTACATATATTTATTCTACCTATAAAGTGCAGCTGAAATCTGATATAACAATGTTAGGATACAGGAATCTGTCTGGTAGGTCTGGTTTCACATTCTTATTTTACTTGGAAAGTGTCCAGTGAGTTATTCTTTGACAGAATTAGACAGAAAAAAGAATAATGACTCCCATAATGAATAGAAGCAGTAAATATTGGTTTTAAGGGGGTTCCCGTGTTGAGAAATGCATTTGAAATTAATTTCTCTTCTTAGACACCACATAATCATTCATACTGTACTTCCTCAAGCACTCTCTCAGTTTGCTTCCACAATCTCTGAATTTAAATTTCTTGGAGGCAACATAGTTTTAATTTTTTTTAAAATAGACTTATCTATCCTTTGTTCTGTTCACATTGACCACAAATCTTCAAAAATGCATTTAATATAGTGCTGTTTTCTGTAGGAGAGCTAGATAAATTTAAAGAACAAAAATGAACTGAGAAATATTGTTTAGGTGCTTTAAATTTTAAGATGACTTGCTTTAGAAATTACTTTAGACTTTAAGAAGTGAAGCCCTTTCTGGATCTAACACTGAAAAATCTCTCTTGAGCTTTTTTCAAAAAGATGACTTGGCGAACAGTGCTGTCACACATTCTTGGAATTTGCTGATGATTAAATTGGATAAATAAATGTATGGTGGGTGTCCACAGGGGAAACGTCAAGATTATTACAGTGGTATGATTAAAGTCTCGTACTCTTGTGTACGTATCAACCTTGCCCATACTTACAATGGGTAGTATTTCCATTACAATGCCACAACCACTATCTAGATTTTTTAAACCTTTCCTGTTGATGCCACTACTCATAGATCTAAATCAGAACTACACAACTCATGGCCCCAAACCCATCTGAGTCCTCAAAAGCTTTGGATATAATGCCTATAACTCAGTGGTGGGATTCACATTTTTTTTACTACCGGTTCTGTGGCCGTGGCTTGGTGGACGTGGCAGGGGAAGGTTACTGCAAAATCCCCATTCCCTCCCCACCTCACTAACCTGCTTTCCAGCTCCGTTCTCCTGTGCAGGGCAACAAAAGAAGACCCAGACGATCAGCTGGGACTTAGGAGCAGAGAATAGATGGAGGTGGGGCCAGTCAGAGGTGGTATTTGCCAGTTCTCCAAACTACTCAAAATTTCCACTACCGGTTCTCCAGAACTGGTCAGAACCTGCTGAATATCACCTCTGCACTGGACACTGTAACCATGATAGACACATGTCAGTGGCCAAGCATCTGAATTTGGATCATGTGACCATGGGGATGCTGCATCAGTTATAACTGTGAAAAACAGTCATAAATCACTTTTTTCAGTGCTGTTGTAACTTCAAATCAAGGGTCTTCAAACTTGGCAAGTTTAAGACTTCTGGACTTCAACTCCCAGAATTCCTGAGCTAACATGACTGGAGGAGGAATTTTGGGAGTTGAAGTCCACAAATCTTAAAGCTGTCAAGTTTGAAGACTGCTGCTTCAAATGGTCACTGAACAACTGGTTGTACAGGACGAACTGTATTTGCTTTAATCTATTTGAATTAATATATAATCATTGATAAAATAAAATCAATGTTTTATTTTGTCTCTATCCTACCCATTTCTTTATTCTGGTCCTGCCTGGACTTGTGTGCCAGTCCATGCCTGAGTATTATGCTGGATCTAAAAAACATGGCCTCTTCCTGATGACTGCACTGTTAATCATGCATTTAAACTTGCAGCAAACTAGGGGCAGTAAAATCCTAGCGATTGTTCTGCCCTGATAGTGTGCCTTGCAAATTATCTGACCCCTTTGTTTCCCATCTGGCTCGGAAGAGGCAGTTCTGCTTTCCCTTGATTTCAATCTGGAATTTCCCACCGGAGTTCAATCTGATGACTTTGCTTAAACCACTTTATCAGAGTCATCAGATTCAGTTTCTTTTCCTTGGGTCAATTCAGAGTTTTAACCATATGCAAATGGACATTGTTCCCAAGGATTTCAAAATAGTCTCCCGAGAGTTGCTTTCATTGTAAGCCATTACTGGTCCCTTTCTTTCACAAGGATATTATCTCTGCTTAGTCTAGTGAAGAGAAGGACCAGGGGAGACATGATAGCAGTGTTCCAATATTTGAGGGGCTGCCACAGAGAGGAAGGGGTCAAGCTATTTTCCAAGACACCCAAAGGCCAGACAAGGAATAATGGATGAAAACTGAATAAGGAGAGATTCAACCTAGAAATGAGGAGAAATTTTCTGACTGTGAGAGCAATCAACCAATGGAACAACTTGCCTTCAGAAGTTGTGGGAGCTTTATCACTGGAAGCTTTCAAGAAGAGACTGGACTGCCATCTGTCACAAATGATATAGGGTCTCCAGCTTGGGGGGAGGGGGGTTGGACTAGATGACCTACAAGGTTCTTTCCAACTCTGTTAATCTGTACCTACTAATTTGAAGTGTCTAGACAGCACAAGATTAGGAGAGAAAACCTAAGTATTATAATGTATAATTATAGCCAACAGACCCATTTTTCTCCTGCTACGATTCAATGACCTTGAAGACAGTCAACCATTTTGCAATCTTTCTTTTGATGCATTTGAGAGTTTGCCATTTTTCCTGACCATCTCCTACCTACATTGTATAATCTATATTGTATAACTGAGAAGGTGACGATGTGGTGGCTCAGCAGTTAAGATGTTGGTTTTGCGGCTGGAAAGCCAGCAGATCAGGTTCGAGACCCGAGCTCCACGAGATGGGGTGAGCTCCCATCCTTGCCCCAGCTCCTGCCAACCTAGCAATTTAAAAGCATACAATTGAAAGTAGATAAATAGGTACCAATTCGGTGGGAAGGTAACAGTGCTCTGTGACATCATTCTGGCCACATGACCAAGGAAATGTCTTTGGACAATGCTGGCTCAATGGTCTTGAAACAGAGATGAACTCCGGCCCCTATAGCTGGCAACAACTAGCAGAGTCAAGTTCCTTTTAAAAACTTTTTAAATCTCCTATATTGTAATGAATAAGGAAGATGACTTTGATGGATATATGTAAGGTTCGTGGTCAAGGCGATAAGGGTAAACATTTTTTAAAGTTCAGAACGTCCATTCAAAATTACCTCAGACAGATGCCTCCTTACTTCACTGAACTATAAGAATGAGAAGAAGGTTCAGCTGCAGAACCAAACATGCAGGTTTCTTTGTTCATTGTGCCTTTTCTCCTTTCTGTTCAATCATGTCCGATTGTCGAAGATTGCCTGGACAAGTTCCTGCAATTTTCTCGGCAAGGTTTTTCAGAAGTGGTTTGCCTCCTTCCTAGAGCTGAGAGAAAATAATGGACCAAGGTCACCCATTTGGCTTTATACCTCAAGGTGAGAGACTAGAACTCATGCTCTTCCATGTTCTAGCCTGATTCCTTAACCACTATCCCACTATCCCAATCACTATCATTAGAAGTGTACAACCCAAGCCTATACAGAACTAGTTTAAGCCCTCCTGTGCTTAGTTTATTTTCAGGTCTATTCAGGGGTAGGATTCTACAGGTTCGCACCTATTCGCTAGAAACAGTCGTTAACATTCCAAGCAGTTCGGAGAACTGGTTGTTAAAAAATTTGAATCCCACCTCTGGTCTATTCTACCTAGCCCAGGGATGGCTAAACTTTTTGTCATTGTGGGCCAAGAGTGAACTTGTGCCTGCACCCATAATGCAATGCACGAGTGACCTCCCCCTGTGCTCCCCCACCCCCCCGCTCATGCATGAGTGACCCCCCTGTACTCCCCCACCTCCTGCACATACATGTGCAACCCCCCACGCTCCCCCATCCCCTGGACATGCATGCGTGGCCGCCCATGCTCCCACGCCTCCCTGCGCATGCACGCATGCACGCATGACCCCCTCATGCTCCCCCGCACCCTGCGCATGCACATGCGTCTCCCACATGCACCTGCCCCCTACGAACGCATGGCAGATACCCGAAAATCAGCTAGTTGGCGAGAGGCACGTACGCATGCGCAGTGGAATTGAGCGGGACAGTGGTGGGATTCAAAAGTTTTTTACTACCGATTCTTTGGGTGTGGCTTTGTGGGTGTGGCATGGCTTTGTGGGTGTGGATTTGTGGCCAGGGTGGGGCTTGATAGGCATGGCAGGGGAAGGATACTATAAAATCTCCATTCCCTCCCCACCCCACTAACCTGCTTTCCAGCTCCGTTCTCCTGTGCAGGGCAACAAAAGGAGACCCAGCCGATCAGCTTTGGACTCAGGAAGCAGAGAATAGATGGGGGTGCGGTGGGGCAGGGGTGGGATTCATTTTTTTTAACAACTGGTTCTGTGGGGGTGGCTTAGTTGGTGGGCGTGGCTTGGTGGTCATGGGACTGGCTGGATGTGGCCAACTCAACATCACTCACATCGAGGCATGCTTCTCCTCGCCTGGCCTCTCATGACTGTGGGGATGTGCGACAGTCATAAGTGTGAAAAATGGTCATAAGTCACTTTTTTCAGTGCCATTGTAACATTGAATGGTCACTCCACACAAACAAAGTACCAGCAAAGGATGGAAAAAATACTCCAGAGAAATTCCTGAGACAGGAAGTCTAGTCCTGCCAAGAATGTAATAAGGGTTAACGGAGAGGCAGTTTCTGTAAGCAACACCAGAATGTTTCCTTCCTGCCTTCCTTACAGGATTAGGCCAGTAATTTCTTCTAACAACCAGTTCTCCAAACTGCTTAGAATGTTAACAAGCGGTTCTAGCAAATAGGTGCGAACTGGTAGAATCCCACCACTGGGGTTGTATTTGCCGGTTCTCCGAACTACTCAAAATTTCCACTACCGGTTCTCCAGAACTGGTCAGAACCTGCTGAATACCACCTCTGGAGCTGGGGCGACAGCTCGTATGCTGGCAGAAATGGCTCTGTGTGCCAACTTCCGGCATGCGTTCCATAGGTTCGCCATCACGGGCCTAGTCAGTCTAATAGCAATAGCATTTAGCTTCAATGTATATTGTTTTTAAAATTCTTTAGTTCTTCATTATTCGAAGAATTAAATCACATGCCACACTCCACAGTGGAAATATGCTATAAGGTGCATAGTTTGACATGGATTGATGGGCCAGCAAAAACTGTCTGGAGGCCTTTACTCACATCTTCCTAGTGCTTGAAGAAAAGAGAGAAGTGGTGATGGCTCATTGAAAACAGGTCTAGGGTAACTCCTGCCAGCCAAGGCTCACGTGTACATGTCAAAACAGAACAATAAAGCTGTTCTTCAAGTGATTAGGGGTTAACCCAGGACATTTTTCTGGATTGTGACACTTGGATAATTTCCTATCACAGGGGTCTCCAACCTTGGCCACTTTAACCCTGGCAGACTTCAACTCCCAGAATTCCCCAGCCAGCTGGGAGTTGAAGCCTGCCAGACTTAAAGTGGAGACCCCTGTCCTATCAAACAAAAGCTAGCTGGAAGGGCGTGGGAGATTAACCTTCCTTCCAAAGATGTCAGATGCGGTGAAATCAACCAGACCAAACAAAAATGAGGGCTAGATTATTACTTTGATAATTCATGATTAAATAAAGAAATTCAAAGGAATTAATACAGTTCATCTCAGCTTACAGCCATTCATTTAGTAACCTTCCGAAGTTACAACAGCACTGAAAAAGGAGACCTATGGCCATTTTTTCACACTTATGACTATTGCAGCATCCCAATGGCTACATGATCAAAATTCAGGTGCTTGGGCATCGGGCACATATTTATGACGGTTGCAGTGTTCACCTTTTGCGACCCTCTGACAAGCAAAGTCAGTGAGGGAAGCCAGATTCACTTAACAGCCTTATTACTAACTTAAGAACCGCCATGATTCATTTAACAACCGTGGAAAGGAAGGTCGCAGAATGGGGCGAAACTCACTTACCAACTCTCTCACTTAGCAACAGAAATGTTGGGTTGAATTGTGATCATATAAGTTGAGGATTTGCAGCCACAACTGAGCCCCAAATTTCTGCTGGTTAGCAAGATATAGTTGTTAAGTGAGTTTGGTCCCATTTTACAACATTTCTTGCCATCGCTGTTCAATTAATCACTGCAGTTAGTCTGACTTATTTGGTCATTAAGTGAATCTGGCTTCCCATTGCTTGTTGGAAACGAACTGGAGAGGTTGCAAAATGGGGATCACATGACCTGAGGCCAGCGCAACCATCATGAATACATGCCAGTTGCCAAGCAGCTGGATTTTGATCATGTGACCATGGGGAGCAGAGGTGGTATTTAGCAGGTTCTGAC
The DNA here is from genome assembly GCF_049901735.1 of Notechis scutatus. NCBI lineage: Eukaryota > Metazoa > Chordata > Lepidosauria > Squamata > Elapidae > Notechis > Notechis scutatus. The sequence continues at coordinate 92,097,246 of NC_142012.1, read as the reverse complement.
AGGTTCTGGAGAACCGGTGGCGGAAATGTTGAGTAGTTCAGAGAACCGGCAAATACCACCTCTGATTGGCCCCATCCCCATCTATTCCCTGCATCCCGAGTCCCAGCTGATCGGCTGGGTCTTCTTTTGTTGCCCTGCACAGGAGAACGGAGCTGGAAAGCAGGTTAGACGGGTGGGGAGGAACCTTCCCCTGCCACGCCCACCAAGCCACACCCACCAAGTCACACCATGCCTACCAAGCCACAGAACCGGTGGTAAATTTTTTGAATCCTACCACTGATGGGGAAACTACAACCGTCGTAAGTGAGAAAAACAGCCATAAGTCACTTTTTTGAATGGTCACTAAATGAATGGTTGTAAGTTGAGAATGTGAAAATATCGAAATGTCAGTTGGTGCTCTATTCAAAATCCAAGGAAAAAAAAGCTTAGACTCCATTATATAGAGAAAAAAATATGTTTTACTGGAAATCAAGTGGCAGCATCAAAAGAATTCTGAGTCTGAGGAATTGCATGTGAAAAACACATATACAAAGTGATGGCAATGTTCCCACCCACAATAATTCAAACCGTCCATCCAACTGAAGTTGTGTATAATGCCATGTGGGGCATCTTCAGGTGGTGATGCACACATCTTGCCCGTTGACCTTGGCCTATTTTGATAAAGAGTTGCGACTGCGCAGTTAGCAAGCAAGTAAGCATAAACAATAAAGTTTCCCCCCCCAAGTTATATCTCTAAACCTCCAGCACATTTCCCACACCCACAAAGCCCAATTATTTCACCACCACCCCTGTTACTATGGCAGCCGAAAGATGCGAAGGAAAGGGAAAGGAGTCTTGAAGGCCGACAAGAGGTGAATGAATTCCCAGTACCCCTCCTGGTGTATTTCAATTTCAATTTATTTTTGTCACAAGTTCTTGCATATACAATAATTTCTTCATTTTGGGTGTTCCTAGCAAAACACTCCCGTTTTATCGTTATCAGCAAACAATAAAAGTATAGGCCGTATAAGAATATTACAAGTAAGCAGAAGAACAAACATATCACAGCATTTATATTATCACTTAGAGATAATGGCATACCTGTTTTTCCTTACGTGCAAGGCATCTCTGAGTGTAAAACAGAATGTCAAGTCAGACCTGGGGACTTTTGCTTGTTTTTTTACTTTTGAACTAACGTTTGTTCTTTGCTCCTGAGTTTTATCTTCACACACATTGCGGCACAGAACATCAGAAAAGATGTCAGCAGAATTTAGATTGAGGCAGAGAGCTCCGTTTCAAAGTGTATTGAGGGAGGGAGGGAGGGAAGGAGGAGGGGAAGGGAGGGAGGGAGGGGGGAGGAAGGAAGGAAGGAAGGAAGGAAGGAAGGAAGGAAGGAAGGAAGGAAGGAAAGAAAGAAAGAAAGAAAGAAAGAAAGAAAGAAAGAAAGAAAGAAAGAAAGAAAGAAAGAAAGAAAGAAAGAAAGAAAGAAAGGATGGATGGAAGGAAGGAAGGAACTGGGGAAGGAAGGAGGGGAGGGAGGAGGAAGGGAGGAAAGAGAGAGGGGGGAAGGGAAGGAGGGAGGAAAGAAAGAAAGAAAGAAAGAAAGAAAGAAAGAAAGAAAGAAAGAAAGAAGGGAGGGAGGGAGGGAGGGAGGGAGGGAAGGAAGGAAGGAAGGAGGGAAGGAAGCAGGGGAGAGAGAGAGAGAGAGAGAAAGAGAGAGAGAGAGAGAGAGAAAGAAAGAAAGAAAGAAAGAAAGAAAGAAAGAAAGAAAGAAAGAAAGAAAGAAAGAAAGAAAGAAAGAAAGAAAGAAAGAAAGAAAGAAAGACCAAGATCTTTTATTTGCTTATGAAAAAGATAGTTGACAGAAGACAAGCTGGATAAACCGCACTATTGACTAAGTAGGGAGACCTGGAACAATCTTCTTTCAAACAGTTAAAAGGAATAAAATAGTCACTCTTTTAGGGCTCTAAACTTTTAGTGTGTTTGAAATGAGTATTAAAACAAAGAGGCTACTTAACTAGTGCCAACACAACAGTTCAAAAAATTAAAGGTAAAGAATTTTCAGATAACTGGATTCATGGGAAAGAATATTTTGATGGATGGATGGCTATGTTGAGGGAAGGGAACTCAATTCAATCTTGCATCATTATCCTGGGACACGCATATCATTTGGAAGCAAACTCTATTGATAGCCTAAATCAATTTTCTTCAGTAAGAGATCTTCCATAAATGTTGGAATTGCAGGTCCTAAAATTCCCATCCAGCAAAGTCATGTTAAGTATATATTACAATACTGAGATCTAACACAAATGGAAGGAATCAGCACCAAAATGAGAAAAATTGGACTAGACAGATTCTACAAGGATAATTCATATAAACAAACATATTCAATGTCAACATTACAAACTAACCCATTGTTGTCCAGTTTAATTGGTTTAATGCTTTAGTGAATTAGCAGAAAGTTTACAGTTAGAAATTCTTAATTGTAACCCACAAACAAATTATGCTGAATTTAATATATAAAATTGCAGTGTCATTAACTAACAAAGTATCTCCAGTTTTCTTGGAGAAAATTAGGTAAAAGGTTGGAATCATAACAGTATGTTTTCATGTATCAGTTTATGAAGAACTTTAGACTTATTGAGCTTGAAGTCTAGCCGAAAAGATAAAAATTTTTCGCTGGCGCAATTGTCATTCAAAAGTTCAAATCTTGGACTGAAGAAACAAATGAATCTTACTTTTATTACAATCAAAATCATGAACCGGGGGGCAATATGATTTTGTGTGAGTAAGGCAGAATTCATTGTTTGTAAACTGGGTTTCTTTAACATGGCCACTGTTATAAGTGTGTGTGTTTTGAACTCTTTTTTGCTTCTTTTTATTTTGTCTGCATGTGTCTGTGTGTCTATGTATACTTCGTTATACGTAGGCGGGTTTCTTTTTGCCTCTTTTAGGACATTATAGCAATAAAATATCTATAAAATGTGTATTTTTGAAGCAATGTACACAGATAAACTTTCTTTCCTGTTTCAATTTGTGGATTAGCGTACATAAATCTAGACTTAGGCCAAATGAACTTGATTAAAACTATCCTCTAGCTGGTGTGGAGAAAAAAAAACATTTGCTGACCTAATTACCCTCAAAATTGGCTAAAACTACCCCAAAACCAATCTGAAATGGAATCACAAAGGTATTTTTCCCTACACTATCTATTACTCTTTTTCTCCATTTCTCCATCTTTCTACAAATGAAACAGAAGATGAAGAGAAACAACTGTCAGTTTCCTATCAGATTAAAGAATACCAGGGGAAAACATCTGGCTTGAACCACTATTGGACTGGATTAAGGCTAACTAAGGCTACTTAAAAATGTAGCTAAAGAACACTTTATTTTATAGACTGTTGGAAGAAATATCCATCTGGTTCAGTTCCAAGTGGGGAGAAAGACACTGGAAATATGGAGGCTAATTGGAAAGATGGTTTATTGATGGACAAGATCACATGGGTTTGAGGTCCTGGGTAGCTGACCACAGTGAGGGTTATTTATACCCTCTTTTTGGCCTTGCCCTTGAGCTTCCTGTTCCTGTGCAAGAAATGTATTCTATTGGCTGCTGTCAGACTCCATGGGGCCATGTGGGGTCATGTTTGTCTGAATCAAGTTTGGTTGAAGCCTGGAGGGTGATGCAATGTCCCTAGGTGATTGTGCCATGTGGTGAGCTCTGCTGATAGATAATCCTATTATGTCCCGGAGAGGTATGTCTTAATCCCATCACCCTGGACCTGAAGGTCTTTTGTCTTGTAGATCAGTGATCCCCAACCTTTTTTACGCCGCGGCCCAGTACTGGCATCAGCTGGGTGCCGCGGCCCGGTACCGGCATCAGCTGGGCGGCGCCATCTTTTTGATGAAAAAGTGCTCACCGAAGCTCGTTTTCATCAAAAGATAAGCGGCATGCTTCGTGAGCTTTTCCGGTAGAAATGGCTTTCTACCCGAAAAAGCTCACCGAAGCGCTGGCGCCGCCATCTTTTTGATGAAAACGTGCTTCCAGTGAGCTTTCTACCCAGAAAAGCTCACGAGCGCTGGCGCCGCCACTTTTTGATGAAACGTGCTTCCGGTGAGCTTTCTACCCGGAAAAGCTCACCGGAAGCACGTTTTCATCAAAAAGATGGCGGCGCCCAGCAAGCCAGCGGCCCGGTAGGAGTTGTTCCGCGGCCCGGTACCGGTCCGCGGCCCGGTGGTTGGGGACCCCTGTTGTAGATAGACCGGCCTAGTCCTTCTCAATGGGCACCAAATATCTGCTGGGGGGCAGGGAGCTGCGGCTGAGTTTCTGTCTCCCTTAAGGTTTCCATTTCTCTTTTAAGGAAAATATAATATTCTGCCTTTTTAAAAAATATATATTTCTCACCCAACCTCTAGGAAGCGTGGGTGCTAACTTCCTACAAGACCATGCTCCTTTGTGCCTAAACACAGATTTGTGCAAGTACTGTCAGACAGTATCTCCGGAAGGCACACTTTGATCTTGATTTAGAATTATGCCAGATTTAAATAGAGATGTGAAATAAGCACAAACAGTTGCATTTAATATCCTGAATATTATTCTCCTGCGTTCACACACAATCCTTGCAGTACACCAGAAGGCGTCTGACAGCAGCACCTTTTCAGATCCACACCTTTTATTACTGACCCAGCACTCCCTTCACAATGTCTAATCTTGCACTGCAAAGTAATGAGCCCATGATGTATTTCAAGTGCAAATGAGATTGAGCAAAAGTCAGCTCTAGGAAGGAGGCAATGGCACACCACTTTTGGAAAGGGGAAAAAAAAAAAAAGCTGCAGCGACGTGTCCAGACAGCTGCCAAGAGTCAACACTGACTCAAGGACACACACACACACACACACATACACACAAAATAATAATATGAAATAAAAATTAATGTACGGTACATTTTAAAAGAATATATCCAATCTCGTTTCAGGTTAGAGATGCTTTCCTCCCCAATAAAATAGTCAGTATTCCTTGAGAAATAATCTTGATTTAAATAAACTTTAAAAACTTTAAAGTTGTCCCTGTGCCTTTAAAAGCTGTTTGAAGCACAGTGCTATTATAGAAGAAAATAATGTTTAACTACCTGCCATAAAACATGATTACCTGCAAACTGCTGTTTGATGTAAAAAGAGAAAACCCCGACTGGGAAGTCTTGTTTCCTAATGGCCACTGGTGATTATCCGCCATTCCTTTTATGCACTCTGGAAAAAAAAAATCGGGAGTCTGAGAACAATTATACAGGAGGTAGTCCTTGACTTAGAACAGTTCATTTAGTGACCGTTGGAAGTTACAAGAGCACCCCAAAAAAAGGGACTTGTGACCGTTTCCCCCACTTAATGACCATTGCAGCATCCGATCAAAATTCAGATGCTTGGCAATATACTCGTATTTACGAAGGTTGCCCTGGGATCCTGCGATCCCCTTTGGTGACCTTCTGACAAACAAAGTCAATAGGGAAGCTTAACATCCGGGTTATTGGACAAATTGTTTTAAAGTCTGAGTTTTATTTTCCCAGGGAACTATACTCAGAGAAAGCCAGCATGTCCCATAGCTTTAATAATTATGTGGGGAGAGAATTTTAACAAACGCTTTTTCCTTTTCTAAGTTACTCATTTACTATAAAAGAAATAGAGACGGTTGTCCTTCCCATCTACTGATTTCATTTCTTTCAACCTTGAGCACAGATAGGTTGTTGCAGACTTTAATTTTAGGAATTCATTTGGTGGAAGAGGTGCTGCTGGGACATGTGATGGCCTGCTGGAACCCTGCATTGCTTGTTGTGGGTCTCCAACTTTGCATCTCCAACATTTCATTGAAGAAGACAAATGACTGTCTGTCCTAACCATCTTTAGGAGCTCCAGTAACTTTGCAGGAATGCCTTAACTCTGCTTCAACAGCAAGCCTTACATAGCATGAATGAGAAGATGAAGGGTAATGAAAGCCTTCTAATTAATCAAAAGTCCCTGGTTAAGAAATTGTTGCTGGCTACAAGGAAACATTGCTACATACATTACAGGATAAGGAGCCCTTTCTCCAGGGGTGGGATTCAATTTTTTTAACAACCTGTTCTGTGGGCGTGGGTTAGGTGGTGGGTGTGGCTTGGCGGTCATGTTATTGGCTCAGTGTGGCCAACTCAATATCACTCACATCAAGGCACACATCTCATCTGACCTCTCATGACTGTGGGGATGTTGCAACAGTTGTAAGTGTGAAAAATGGTCATAAGTCACTTTTTTCAGTGCCATTGTAACTTTGAATGGTCACTCCACACAAGCAAAGTACCAGCAAAGGAGGGGGAAAAACCTCCAGAGATGTTCCTGAGACAGGAAGTCTAGTCCTGCCAAGAATGTAATAAGGGTTAATGGAAAGGTAGTTTCTGTAAGCAACACCAGAATGTTTCCTTCCTGCCTTCCTTACAGGATTAGGCCAGTAATTTCTTCTAACAACCGGTTCTCTGAATTGCTTAGAATGTTAACAACCGGTTCTGGTGAATAGGTGCAAACTGGTAGAATCCCACCCCTGCCCTTCTCTGCAGATGGTGGGATTTTCCTCCTCCGCTTTTTAATCTGTGTACTCCAAGTCAAACATGTTTGGAGTAAGAAAGTCTGGTTGGAGACAACATCCAATCTGGGTGTGTCACTGGGACTACAGGGTTTAATCTAATTAATTAGAAGTAAATAGAAGTAAATAAAAGAGTAAACCTCTGTGGCCCTGGGAATAGAGTCAGATTGGTTCTTGAAACATTATCTTGGGACACATATGCTTGCCTTCATTTGTGAAGATAACATCCTTTGCTGGTTGCATGGATTCTATGGGTTCAAAGCTTTGCCTGAAGTTACCAGATTTGAGCAATGCCACCATGGCTTTAATTTCAAGAACAGCTCTCCAAGTTTTCCCTTTAGAGGCAGCAGCTGATGTGTGATAGAAGGGCAAGAATTTTGGCTGGTACTACCTGTGCTTGCTTTCTTCTCTACTGCACTAACTGCTGGTTTCAAATTACATGGTCTCCATCAGCTGCTGTGATGGTCATGCAGTGCTTTTCCTGAACTTCAGTTGTCCTCGTTTGATTGCATGCTGCAACCAATCACATCTCTCATCCTAATCCCATTCCAAAGCTTGTGTTTCCTAGAATCCAACCAAATAGCTTTCTTTTTTTCCAAGAAGCATGCTTTCTGGTACTTGACATTTCAGAAACGTCAGAAGAATGAAGGAAGATACCAACAGAAATGGAGTTTAGCTACTCGCTATCTATGCAAGGATGAGCAATCCATTTATTCCAGAACTATATCTCCCAGCATGCTTAACCACTACCCTTGCAGGCTGTGGATGGTGGTCATTATAGTTCAGAGGAAGGCCAGCACTACTCTGCTTCATGAATTGACATGAAGTAGTTAAGTGATTTGGGATTTTCATTCCATTGACTACTGAGTTTAATTAGAAAAGGACTGCAACATTCCAAGTGGTCCACACAAATGCTAATTGACTGCAAATGATGAAATGTTATTGACTACAAGTGAAGTGTATAACACTCTCACTCACATACACACAAACTATTGACATTGAATACAGTCAGTATCTTGCATCTTTTCTTGGTAGGCTTTAGATCCTAGATTAGTCTGGAATCATTATCTAGTATCCTTGATTATTGATCGCCTATAAATTCTGAGGTGGCCACAAGATGAATATTTCTTCATCCATTTTCAATTCCTTCAATATGGAAATTGAGAATAACCACCCTGCAGGCAATGATTCAGCCATTACAATTTGCCTGACCCACTGATAAGTAACTTAAAATGCACACAATCAGTTGGGAAGACAATTGGCTATTCAGAGCTTTGTGTTACTTCTGTGGCTAGGATTAAGACTACAAACATTCAGATGACCATTGGTTGGTCAGGGAAGAACAACAGGAAACTAACTTTGCTGCCATCTGGTGATCATCCAGTTTTTTGCAATATTTTTGCAGATATACCTTAAGAATATAGAAACATGAGTTCCCCATTACAAAACACAATATTTGGCACATCCCATAATCCTGGTAAATACACAGAAAGGAATTCTATCCTAGTCCCCATATGTAAAAGGTTATGTTCTAAATGCTTAAAATATACAAAGGAGAAATGCCTTTGTTTAGCATATTGTGGCAAATCTGACTGAGTTTTAACTTGCAAATTATTTAATTTAGTTCAGTGAAGGCTTTTCTTAAAAGTTATGTTTAAATTATTTATTATTCTGCTTGCCCCTTCATAATCAAAATACAAATACAGGAAAACACCAACTGGTTTGACACAGGAATTTTGGTTGTCTGTCTCATTGGTGTTTTCTTTGATTAAAAACAGCCTATCCGGTCTATCTTGGTTGTTAACAGTCCAGTCTATCTTGGTTGTTAACGAATTCACAATCTGATCACAAGAAATTTCTTATTTCTAAAGCAGGTTTAAATCAGTTATATTTAAATAGATTTTTAACTGATAAGATGATTCAGATAGATAGATAGATAGATAGATAGATAGATAGATAGATAGATAGATAGATAGATAGATAGATAGATAGATAGATAGATAGATAGATAGATAGATAGATAGACAGACAGACAGACTGACATCAAGGCTAACTCTTACTGTACTTCCAATGCATACTGCAATTATAATATTGTATACATAATTGTAATTATATTACAATACACACACACAGTAAGAACTAATAGCCCTGATGTCATGCTTGCAACGCTGAGAAAAGTAAAGGCATTTAGAAACCAAATGAGAAGTAAGACAGAGTACTGATATCAGCATGTTCATGCTTGATCTGTGTTGTACAAAATGAAAGTAATCAGGGTCATTGCTTGTTATAAGGTAAAATGTTCCAATATAGGAAAACTTAACCATAAAACAGCAGGAGGATTTGTGGAGTGATTTTCTTCATTTCTTCAAAAGTGCTTGTCCCAAAGGAAGACTAATTGGGTCTTGCCTCCCCTGATGGCAATATGTACCAATTTGCTTGCTTTCTCCTGTCAAAGGTTCAGTTCAAATGCCTTTACAAATAAGAGAGTGTCTTTTTAGTTACACAAAGATGCTAACTCATCAATACATTTTAAAATATATTGCACTCAAATACACTTTGTCAGTGGGAATCTACTGAAGTCAAGCAAAATTATGCTTCTTCAGCAGTCTTATGAGCTATTCCTGCCCTGCTTACTAACAACGGGAATTAGTTGCCTATCCTGCAACATGCAGAAATTATGCCCATGTCAAAATTTTGTGGTAAGCAGCACTATAAAACTGAACATTGCACATATGATTCATGGGTAATTCCATGATCATGCAGATAAAGATTTAGTACAGAATTAACATGTGTAACTTTCTATGCTGTCTCAGTAGATGTACAATTTCAGGCAGGGCATTTTATAATCTTTCCCAGGTAGAAACTGGGAACTGGTAGAGATGCTTATTCTTGGGGTACACCTGCATTTCCCTGGGAACTAGTGATATAACTGTCCTTTTCCCAATAGCTTTGTATTTTTCAGCATTGTTCAATCAACTGTTTTTATTGCTTTGTATACACAGGTAATTGTCAACTTAATTGAGCCTGCAATTATGGTCATAAGTCTTGACAGTTGTAAAGTGAAACGCCCGGTGACCAGACCTGATTTTTACAACCTTTTGTGTGGCAGTCAAGGTATATATAAACCAAATACCGTGGTTGTTAAACAAACACAATAGCAATTGAGCAAACCCTTTGTTTGCTCTGGGGCAGTTTTTTCCAGAAACCAGAAGTAAACACTGGTTTCCAATGTGGTATCACAATCACATGATCCTATGGGATGCCACAAATAGTGGTAAATGCAGACTGGTTGCTCAGCAACCAGAATATGCTCAGGTGACTCTGGGGAAGGGAACCTGGAGGTAAAACTTCAAACCTGAATTGTAAGTAGCTCTTTTGGGGGGGTCCATCGTAACTTCAAACAGTCACTAAGCAACTGGTCAAAAGTTGACAACTACCTAGAGATCTATTGCAGAAGGCAAGTTTTCCCCCCCTAACTGTGCCTTTCCAAAAAAACAGGCTGCAAAACAGGATCTGAGGCAAGATGGCGGATGAGGCATATATGAACATAAAGGAGAATACTCATCCTAGTTCCTAATTTTGCTGCCCTGTTTCGGACCGATTGCAGTTTCCACATTTTTTAAAGGCAGGTCCACATCAGGGACATCCGTACAGGAGAGAGAGTATAAAATAAATCAATAGGGTAGGTGCTTATGTGATTGAAGCACCACCCTTTTAAAAAGGGAATGGTGTGAAAGATACATGTAAACAAGGAATGGGGTTCCCATTATGTGGATGTGGCGGCCATCTTAACCACAGATTTCCCTGGCCCCGTGTATTGCATTCACAGCATTGTAAAGTCATAACCCCATGCTTTAAACTTTGGCTTCAAGAAAAGTGCAGAAATGCTCAATTAAACAACATGATTAAAAAAAAAAAACAGGTGTAGATCTCTGAAGCAATGGGACATTTGGTATTATTTTTCTCAAACAGTATATTAGTGGACCTTACTTCTAACACCTTCACTTTTCTACCGTACACAAATGTGCATTCCTATTTGTGGATTTCAGAGAATGGGCTTTTAGCATGAAACAGTTTATATGGTATGACAAATGAAGCTTCTAACATGCCACAGGATTGTTTGTTTTACAATAGATTAGCACATAAGCCCTGCTGTGATTTGCATCTCAATCTTCCTTCCATATTATAATATTTAATGTGCTCGGTAGAAGAAGTTATGAAATAGACAAGATGATAATCACATTGACTGTTATCCCAATAGGTTGATTTGAAGTAGCTACCTTTTTGCCTTGATGCAGTTCAGTTTTTGAAGTGTGATCATTGCTTGTCATTGAAAGGTTGAGAGACACAGCGTCAACTCTCATGGAAGTCTGCACGCTTTGCCGTATGAAAGACTGCCGTCGAAAATGTAAGAAGAGTAAATGGTAGAGAACATGAGTTAGAAGTAATGTTTGCTTAACCAAGGTAATTGGGACTGGAATTCCCATTGCTAAGCAATGCAATCATTATGAGTAATGTCATGTGACTATGACAATTAGCATTAGCAGTTCTAGCAGTCCCCAAGTGCTACCACACTCCCCTCACACACTCATACACAGCAAGAGTTCTACAGGCGTTTCTTCAACCCACCCCCAAAACAAGTTATCAGAAAGCATTCCTGTTGCTCAGGTTCCAATTCCAAGCTCAGCACTGGAAGAGTCACTGGGCAACAGAGCCCAACAGGGACACCCAAGGTCCAGGAAAACAGTCCATGAGTCAGACAGATCATACATGGCACGAGCACACTAGGCACGGAACTGGGCATGTTGTTCCAGCAATGCTCAAGTCCTCAAGGGTGGGGTTAAGTAGCCAATGCTGGTGCAGCCCTTCATGAGAAGCTAGTTTGCCTCCTCACGAGTAATCTAGCTGACCAGCGTTGTGCCTGTCTCTTCTCTGCCCTACATGTCCTTGGATCAGGAGAAGGTACGGACTCCACCTCTTCATCATTAACAGGCAACAGCTGCTCCCGGTCCTCAACTGGACCCTCCTGGCCAACTTGCTGCAGCTATGGCTCACCTAGCTCAGCCGCAGCCTGTGGGTCCTCCGATTGACCCAGCTGAGGTTGCTCTGTCAGGCTAGCACTCTCTGAGCCCCAATCCAGACCATCACTTGCACCCGTGTTTTTCTTGGCCAACTCCTCCTCCTCTTCCGAACTTGCATTCCGAGAGGAATCCTGGAATGGATCCATGACAGTCTCTAGTTACCATTGTTAAATGAATCACTTGTAGCTGTAACTTTGAGAACTAGCCATACATATCATTCGTTTGGCCTTGTTGTGAGTTTGAATGGTTGCTAAATGAGTAGTTGTTAACCAAGGACCACCTATAAGCAGGAAACCCTTCCAGACAAATATCTGTCCAGTCGCTTCTTGAAAACCTGTTTGCAAGACTGCCTATCATACCATCTCTAGTTCTTTTTTTTTTTTTCATTAGGCTAGATATACCCAATTCCGGCAACCATTGTTCATATGTTTTAGCCTCCAGTCCCCCTTTTTGGCTCTTCTCTGCACTCTTTCTAGAGTTTCAACACCTTTTCTATAGCGTGGTGACCAAAATTGGATGCAATATTCCAAGTGTGGTCTCACCAAGGCATTATAACACTCTATGTGATCTTGATACTATCCCTCTGTCAGTGCAATAATTAATGCTGTTTAAGAGTCAGTTTGGGGGCAAAAATGGAAATGGAACAAAAGCAAGGAAGTGAGAATAAAATAAAAAAAAATGTATAGAAAAAGCACAGGGGAGAACCAACCTAGAAATTAGAAATTTCCCAACAGCGCAAACAATTGATCAAAGGGATGATTTGCTTTCAGAAATTCTGAGTGTTCCATCACTATAGTTTTTCAGGTGATATTGGACAGCCATTTGTCTGAAATGGTATAGGATCTCTTGCTTGAGAACCATTCCAACTGTTATTCTGTGTCTCTCTTATTCTGTTAAAACTAAAAGGGATGAAAGTATTTAAGGGTGAAAGTGAGAGAATGTTGGAAAGAGTATTTTAGAGAAGTTATTGAGAATGAAAATATATGTGGAAGAGTAGAAGTGAAAATTTAAAAGTGCTGAAAAGTGAGTCATATAAACGCTGAAAATGCTATGGGAGCAGGTGGAGCTGGTGTACTCAGGGGTGTCCAACCTTGATAATTTTAAGACCCATGGACTTCAACTCCCAGAGTTCCCCAGCCTGCCTGAGAATTGAAGTCCACAAGTCTTAAAGTTGTCACGATTGGACATCCCTGGTCAAACTGGATAAAATATGGGTGTGATTTGTTTATGAAATGGCTACTTCAAGGCGACCACTGTAATCTGATAATTCAAAGAATACTTTTATTGTTCCCTTATAAAAATGGAGAGGTAGCAAGAGTGAATATAAAAACTACAGGGGATTACTTTGCAAAGTGCATCTGAGAACATTTGGCAGAATCTTGATTGAAACAAACTTATAATATGAGCAACATTTGAGGAAGGCAAACCAATGAACCTCCAACAATTTTTTGCTCTTTTGTAGGCCATGGAGAAATGTATAAATGTGAGTAAGATAGTACATGGTGTTTTCTGATCCAGAGAAGGTATATGATGAAGTAAAGAGGCTTGAGTTATGGAATATTTTGTAGGAATATGAAAATTAGCTGCTGTGTGCAATAAAAATGGTATAGTGAATGATTCAGGACTGAACAGGGAGTAAATCAAGGGAAAGTGATCTCTTGGATGTTTAATACATTTATAGATAAACTATCAAGAGCATTGGTGGTGACAGAAGGAGTGTGTTTGGTTGGGAAGATAAATACATATCTTGTTTTGTTTGCAGAACATTTGTGTTGCTGTATAGAATCTGAATTACTTGCAGCAAACATTCAATTGTACAGTGCAACCAGGAATATGGTTCTGAACAATAATTAAAGAGTAGAATAACCATGTTTGACAGTGGAAAGAGAGTTAATCAGTGGTGGGATTCAAATTTTTTTACTACCGTTCTGTGGTCATGGCTTGGTGGGCGTGATGTAGCTTGGTGGGCATGGCAGGGGAAGGTTACTGCAAAATCTCCATTCCCTCCCCACCCCACCCCACTAGCCTGCTTTGCAGCTCTGTTCACCTGTGCAGGGCAACAAAAGAAGACCCAGTTGATCAGCTGGGACTTGGGAGGCAGAGAATAGATGGGGGTGGGGCCAATCAGAACTGGTATTTGCTGGTTCTCCGAACTACTCAAAATTTCCGCTACTGGTTCTCCAGAACTGGTCAGAACCTGCTGAATACCACCTCTGGTTTTCTTGCAGATGTTTCCTCCCTGATGGTGTTACCTAGTTGGGTTATGAAACATCCTCAAGAAAACAATCCAGCTCTCTTCAACTCAGAGCTACAAATATTCTCCTTTTCATAAGGATGGTTAGGGATGAAACAAGTTCCTTATAAAGTATTTTTCCATTTCTGTGATGGAAATGGAAAAAAAGTGTTGATTTGTGGATTTAAAGATTGAAAAGGGACTAAATAGGGGCCTGAAGGAATTTTTGTAGTTTTAAAGAGGAAGGTGGAACAATGAGTTTGTTTACAACTGTTGAAAAGAAGATCTGAAGTTGCTTTCTTTTGCTGATTTGTGTTTTGCATTTCCCCCCCTTTTTTCCTTTGTTCTTCAAACTATTTCCCACTTTTCCTTATTTCTTTTCTCTTTGCCTTATATTCTTTCTTTACATTTATTATGTATGTAAAAAGTTTTAATAAAAATTATAAAGATGGATTTCCGGTCTGCAGCGCTTCGGAGCAGGCAGGAATCCGCGACTGTGCGCGGTTTCTGCCTGTGTTCACTGCCCGAGTGCCCCGAGCCATTTGGCTTGGGGCTAAGCCACCTCCGTAGAAGGTGGCGAAGACAGGGGGTCTGGCGGGTCGAGAGACATCGCACCTCTCTTCCCTAGCTGGCTAAACCCCCTTTTCCAAAGGCAGCTGAGCGGCAGTCAGCAATGGCCGCCACATAGAAGAGCTCAGCCGGAAAAAGAAAGTGCAGGAGGAGCTGTCAAGAAATGAAAGTGATCTTTGCTGACCGGGACAAAGTAACAGTGAAAGTACCCTGGAATTTAAAGCTTATTAAAGATACATCGTTTCCAGAATGTGTCAAGCGGCGAATGGAAATTAAAGGAAAAACTTTTTTTCTTTTCACTCTCCTTCCGAACGTGACAGCGATAGAACTTTAAGAGAAATCGGAAAACTCACATTGGAGGTATGGATTTCTGAATACTTAAAGGAAAATCTTTTTGCTGTAAGTGGGAAGGGAGAGGGGAAAAAAATTGGAACAGAATTTAAACAAGGAGGAGATTGCCTAGAATTTTAAAGAGCTATTGAATATTAATAAGACTTCTAAAAATATATATTTTAATTGGAACTTTTTGATCAAACAGCAACCCTAGAAAGAGAAATGGAAGAAAGAAAAAAGTATTAAAAGAAATAGCTTATTTGGACTTTTTGGTGACTTTGGAACTCTTGGGAATTTTTTTTTATTAAAAGCACTCGGGTGGTTGTTTTGGAAAAAAAAAATTTCTCTTTACAATGGCATCGTTGGTGGATGAATTAAAAATTGAATATCAAAAATATAAAAAAGAAGAACGAGATGGGAAAGATACTTTGGGCACTCTTTCAATTTCTAGAAATGGCGGTATGTACTTATGAAAAATTGACTGCGCAGCAGGACGACTGGGACAAAGAAGAAGCCATCTTTGATGAACAAATGATTCTAGTTGGGGAGGAGGAGAAAGAGGAAAAGAAAAAGGGGATTGTAAGGCTTGAAAAAACAACCAAAAAAGAGAAAAATGAGGTGAAAGGTGGATACAAGGTTAGAAAACAACAGAAAGGGGGGAAGCAGAAGAAGAAAAGGGAGGAGGAGAGACAAAGGGGTAAAAAGGGTAAGGAGAAGAATAAGCAAGAGAGAAAGGAAGGGATGAGAAGCCTTAATGGTGGGAAGCAAGATTTAAAGAAACAAAATTTATTTAGAGACAATGGGTAGATTTAATTGAAAAAGGGATTCTGTAAGGTACATAAGATTGTGTTTTTATATGTGTATTTAGAATAAAATGCTTAAGATATAAATGAGTATTAATATGTATTAGTTTTTTAATGGCATTGATAGTGGTCTTATATAATTATAAATATGTTTTTTGTTGTTGTTTTTAATCTTATAAAATACATTGTGTAATTTTAGAATGTACTAAACAGAATCCCAATATGTTAAGTGTTATATTAAGGGTTATTAAGTTAGGGGAAAGAGTTAAAGGCGTCATACTCCAATCAGTGTACAGGAGAAGTTTGTTTAAAGAGAAAAGATGAATGGATAGCTGGAAATAGAACAGACAAAGAATGATAAGTATTATGATTTGAACTGAGATGAGATAAATAAAATAAAATTAAGAAAGATAAAAGAGGGAAGAAGCTATATAGAAAATTGAAAATGGTAATAAGATATGGAATGGTATATAAAATGAATATGATTTTTGAATTTGTGTCTGTACGAAGAGTTTTAACCCGGGATCAAGCAACTTTCAGAAAAGATGTTTTATGTTTTTATGTTCTACGTTTTGTTTGTCTGTGTATTGTTCTTGAAAAGCAATAAAATTTTAGTTAGCAAGAAATATAATTTGAATAATAGAATGAAAGGGAGAAATAAAGAGAAGTTGGGATAAGATACGAAGTTGAACAGATAACGTAAATATATATATTATAATTTGGAATTATTCTGTATGTACTATTGTTTTTTTTTAGAAAAGATCTTTTATGTTATCATGCTTTGTTTGTTTGTGTATTGTTTTGTAAAAACTAATAAAATTTGTTTAAAATTTTTTTTTATAAAGATGATATTTTGTGCCTCGGCAGAATGTTTTCTAAAAAGGAGAAAATGGATGACGAAACATTAAGGTGAGCAAATGCCGGTTACAAGTAAAGGAAGAGCAGATCCAGATAACAGGAAACACTTATGGTTAATAGAGTAGCAGAGTCAGAAGAGACCTTGGAGGTCTCATCTAGTCCAACCCTCTGCTTAAGAGGCCATACACCATTTCAAATGCCTGTCCAATCTCATCTTAAAAACTTCCAGTGATGGAGCGTCCATAACTTATGGAGGCAGACTTTTCCACTGATTTCCTGTCAAGAAATTTCTCCTTAGTTCTAGGTTGTTGAATGGAGCCGATGAATCAGGAAAGACTCAAAGAGAAGTGATGGAGGGAGAGGGTTGAGATCTTGCCTGCTCACACACACACACACACCTACAAACACAAAAGCAGAGACCTGCTGCCAACTATGATGCCAAACCAAACACACGTTCTGGTAATTTTGTCATTCCACCCATCCCACTAAGACACCTATGTTGAGAAGTTTAAAGAAACAGGATGCAAGGTATGAATTGGTATAGGAATGCATGGAAAAAAAAGATTGTTTGCAAGCATAGGCATGGATTGATTTAAGGTTAGTGTTTCAATTGTTTTATACTTATTTTATTTTTTTCTATTGCCAATTGCAATAACATTGCTTACTTCAATAGTGTGATTGGTTTATATACATATAAAGAAAATGTCACCCAATACTATTTTTGTATTGTGCTACTGGTTAACATGATCCTTGTTTTCAGATGTGGATAATTTTGAAGGTATGCATTATCCATGGAAATTGAGGAATTCCCATCAAACTCAGGGGAGTGACTAGGTGCTTTGAACCAATTTAGAATCCCAGCTCTATTCTCCATTGTGATTAATGTTTTCCCCAGGAAGACCACCTAAGGTTGAAGTCTGCGTTGCATGTAATAGGTCTCATTGCTCATTTCTGGAATATTTTGTAAGCCAAAAAAAAAAAAAAAAGTTTAAGTAAGTTTCCTGGAGTGATGCCAACATGGAAATGTGACAAACAGCCAAACATATTTCAGTCTAAGCTTCTAGACTTTAACTCCAGTCAAGTGGTTTTTGGCAACCTCCTCCAGAACAATCACGATTGGAAGGAAAAGGGGAAATACCTTATCTTACATGGTTTCCACAGGGAGTTTGGAAACTGAAATTTAGTCCCATTGAGCAGAAAAATTGTGTGTTTTCTTAGTGATCTGAAACTTAATCACATCAGCTTCTATTGCCTAGACCTCATGGGAGTGCATCATATAAGTTAGGAAGGAAAAAAAGAACAGCCAATAGCTTAATAGTGTTATATGGCCTCCATCTTTTAGTGCCAACTTCTATTATGGTGAACACGGAAAGAAACCAGCACATGGGGCTCCTTTAAGCTGGGCAAGATCCTCTCACTTGGCAGTTCTCTTCCCTCCCCAACTGCTTATAAATTAGCCAATAAAAACAAGAACAGACGCCAAGTTATTACAAAAACCATCTTTATCATCAGGAAAGTAAAAAACCAAGTTGCATAGAAAAACCTTGAACATCAAGTGTATTTCACGTGAAACAGTAACCAATGGAAGCACCAGAGACCGCCTGCGAGGGGTCCTGCCCCCATCGCAACTTCTTAGCATTAAGACGTACACACCCCTAGGATTTCTAAGCATGGACAGGGCCCACTCCACTGCTGCCCTATTCCTCCCACTGGTCTCATTCACACAAAAAAAAGAAAGGGAGTTGCACAGTGGTGCTCTCAGTGGATTAAACCCCCCTCCCCCCAATTCAGCCAGAACTGTATATTTAGCTGCCTCATTTTAGCTGCCCAAGTGTCAGTAGTGGAACGGCTTCACATTCATCTTGTATCAATGTTACACATGCTTGGTCCTTTTAGACCTGAACACTTATTAACACACCCCGCAACTTTTCACCAGACATCCATTGATTACTATCTACTTTTTTTTCTTCCCATTTGTTTTTGTTTTTTTTAAGCTTAACAGGGAAAAAAAGGCAACCTTCATCTATCTTTAGCGGCAGCAGCCCCGCTGCTGTAAAGTTATCAGCTGTCAGGAAAAAAAAAATACTGCTAAATCAGTAAGAGAAAGTCATCCCATTGGCAGACAAGGACTTTTTAAAGCTAGCATAGTGTAATCCAGGCCTACTACATAGGAGTGAGCTTTGTTGCTGGTCAGAATTAAGTAGCACAGTGCTGTTCTTACAGTCGAATGTTGCCTTCTGCCTTCTCTGCGGACTATCTCCCACTATCGCTGCAAATCAAACTTCCATCTAATCTAACCTACTGTGGCTTCAGAGGGATAACCACTTCTTGAAAAATCAGCTTATGTTCCATAGCCCTTTTAAGTAACATACCTCCCCCACTTTGGGCTGGGAATGGCCCCAACGTAATGAGTAAATGCTCAGTTGGTTCAACCAAAGAGGAAGAGGCTACTTTCAACATTCCTCTATGAGCAATTGTTCAGAACTATACAACTTCTTTTTGATGACTCTAAAGCCAGTGCTGAGCTTCAGGGACTGACTGAAGCCCGGCGAGAAAGCAGAACCGGAGCTAAAAAGTCCTTGGATTTTCGGCCACAGGCGGGAATCCAGTCTTAACACAAGCATCAGCTGGAAAGTAGGCACCAGGCTGGGGTCCACAGCAATCTGCTCCACGCTGTGGCACACCTTCCCTTGTTCCACGCACAGGTCGATGAGGGCTCCCCTCAAGCCACAGGGCTCTCTGTAAGCCAGGTGAAGCAGCTCCTTGCTCACTTGGGTGACCAGCTCGTTGGGCATGCAGAGGTGGGAGGGACGGTTGGAGTAGAGCTTGGCTTTGTTCAGGGTGACCTGGATGAGCTTCATGAGGTTGGCGCACAAGAGCTCATCCTCGGGATCGTTCAGCAAATCGAAGTCGGGCAAGGAGACCTCATCCAGGTATTCCTGGGCGTCTAGAAAACCCAATCAAAGCAGCCCATGATGTACAGGCAAAGAAAAAAATACACAAAAACAAAACACTCCCTTCTTCCCCCTCCAACAAAGAGAATTCAACTCCCAATAAGTGCAAGCCCAGAGCCAACCAACTCCAGGGATCCCCTGTTTCAGCTGAAGCTTAAAGAGATCTCTCCAAAAGCCAGACAGCAGAAAGCCTAAAAGGTGAAGGCGCCTCAGGATCTGCCTTCCTCATGAAGACTCTCCAAAACAGTAGCGCTACAGCCATGACTATCCAGGCTTACCAAGTGATCCTTTGTTTGTGCTAACTTTTTTTGGGGGGGCTAGAGAAACCCTAAATCGATTAAGGTTTGTTTCCAACTTACAGTGGACGCCCACAATTCACAGCCAAATGTCCCCACTCACTGCGTGTATTCGTGTTGTGTGTAGCAATTAAGACACTAGCTCATTCTTTCTCCCTCACCACCTCCTCCCATTTTTTTCCTCTGATCCTGGATTTCTCTATTATTTTATGCTTAAAATTCAAGGTTCTTCAAACTTGGCAAGTTTAAGACTAGTGGACTTCAACTCCCATAATTCCTCATGCTAACCCGATTGGAGGAGGAATTCTGGGAGTTGAAGTCCACAAGTCTTAACGTGGGCCAAGTTTGGACACTTCTCCTTAGTCCCTTCTAAAGGGCAGGTGGGACTACAACTCCCATCGTGCTGAGTGAACAAAAGTTGGGTTTCGGATCGGTGGGAATAAAACAAAAACAAAAACCAACTCAATATGTTTCCAAAGCGATCTCTCTCTTAACTTCAACCTATTCGTCCAGCACGATGGGCGTTGTAGTCCCAAGCTTCCCCTACCGGGAAAGGCGCTCTATATAGAAAAGGACGCGCCAGCCGCCTCTCACCTCCTCCTTCGGAGCTCAAACTGCTATCCAGGGACTCGCAATCGGAGTTCTCCAGCCTGGCGGTCCGGCCGCTTGCCGCTTCTTGGTAGGCTCTCTTCTCCCAGGCAAAGGCAGGCGGCGCCGGGTTCTCTCTCTGCTCCGGAATGGGAGGCAACGAAGGGAAGCCGTCCCAAGACACCGGCATCTTCTTCTTTTTCTTCCTCCTCGACGGAGCGCCGCCGGGCTTGCAGGTTGGAGGAGGCGGCGGCGGCTAGAATCGGCGGCCGGAGAAACGACTCTGGAGGAGGAGGAGGAGGAGGAGGAAGAGAAGAAAGGACCATTAACTTCCACCGAGTCACCTCTTGCAGCGGCGGGGCAGGAACACCAGAGACCACCGCTCGCCTCTCTCTCTCTCTCTTCCCGCCCCCTGCCCAAAAGAGGTGCTTACCAGCTTGCGGGACGCCCCAACCCCGCAAGCTTCTCGGAGCTAGCGGCAGAAAGCCTTGAACCGCCCCACGGCGTCTTCAACAACAAAAGGCTCGACGAGCCAAAGCTCCGCGTCTCTCCTGTCCGCCTACCGCTTCTCCTTTCCCTCCCCGCCACCTCTTTGCCCTTTTCTTGGCACTGCGCTCCCAGCCCCCCGGTTCCGCCTTTAAATAGTCAGGTCAAGGGGGAAGCCCCGCCCTTTGCCCACGCTCACCCCTTTCTGCTCGTCGCTGACTGGCCGGCCGGGAGGACGGGCTGCGCCAATGGCGAGCGACTGCACGTTCGCAACGTTCTCTCCTGCCCGGTGACAGCAGAGCGGGACACGCCTCTTTTTCGTGCCGGACGGGTGTCGGAGGGGGGGTGTATGTGAGGCAGAGCGTGGGGGGAGGCCCGGAGACTGTGAAACAATAGGAAGGGGGGAGGGAGGGTTGCTCTGTTTCCCTCCCCCCCCGCCCGTTGGTTTGAACCCTCTGCTCCGGGAGGCTAGAAAACCCGAGTTTTCCTGCTTTTCTGAACGCAACCTTTGCTTTCCATGCCAAGCAGCGTGGAACTTAGCTGGGACTTCGCAGTGGGACGCGGACAACCACACCCCCCCCCCTCAAGTCAGCCAGGGGAGGCCGGCTCGTTCCCCGCTTTCTGTGCTAATTGATGGAGCCAAGATTGTGGGGTTTGGCGAGCAGATCCCGGGGAAATCCAGCCCAGCCAAAACCGAGCTGTACATTTACTCTTTAGTTAGTTAGTTAGTTAGTTTTTGCAAAGTTATCAGGGCTGTAAAACTTAAATTTACGGGGTATGTATGGCTCCTCTGAAAAGCAAGCTTGGCAACTTTAAGACTTGTGGACTTCAACTCCCAGAATTCTCCAGCCAGCATAACATAGCTGGTGGTCATAAGTATGAAAAATGGTCTTAAAAGTCCCTTTTTTTCAGTGCCTTTGTAATTTCAAATGGACACTAAATGAAGTTTGCGGACCCCTGAGGGTCTTTCCCAGAAGTGGTATTCAGCAGGTTCTGACCAGTTCTGGAGAACCGGTAGCGGAAATTCTGAGTAGTTCGGAGAACCAGCAAATACCACCTCTGACTGGCCCCACCCCCATCTATTCTCTGCCTCCTGAGTCCCAGCTGATCAGCTGGGTCTTCTTTTGTTGCCCTGCACAGGAGAACAGAGCTGGAAAGCAGGTTAGTGGGGTGGGGGAGGGAATGGGGATTTTGCAGTATCCTTCCCCCAGGAGTGGGGTGGAAATGGAGATTTTACAGTATCCTTCCCCTGCCACACCCATCAAGTTCACACTCGCTAAGCCACGCCCATAGAACGGATAGTAAAAAATTTGGAATCCCACCACTGGTCCCTTTCCTTTCCTTTTAATGGATCTTAATACGGGCTAAGATCTTAATATGGGCTCAAGGGAGTTGATGCTCAAGCCAGCACCATTCTTAGATATGAAATCTAATAAACAGGCTTCTTATTATACAGGCTTCATGGGATTCCCAGGTCAGAGACAAGCCCAGGTCCTTTGGTTCAAAGAGTGAACCGATCTGGGATGCATTCAGAAGCCACGACTATCCAGGCTTACCAAGTGATCTTTTGTTTGTGCTAATCTTTTTTTTTTTTTGGGGGGGGGCTAGAGAAACCCTAAATCAATTAGGGTTTGTTTCCAACTTCCCGTGGACGCCCACGATTCACAGCCAAATGTCCCCACTCACTGCGTGTATTCGTGTTGTATGTAGTGATTAGACAGCACTCACCCTCTTTCTGCCCCTCCCCTCCTCCGATTTTTTTCCTCTGATCCTGGATTTCTCAAATATTATTTTATGCTTAAAATTCAAGGGTCTTCAAACTTGGCAAGTTGAAAACTTGTGGACTTCAACTCCCAGAATTCCTCAAGCTAACATGACTGGAGGAGGAATTCTGGGAGTTGAAATCCACAAGTCTTAAAAAGTTGCCAAGTTTGAAGACCCTTGCTTAAATCTTTGGACGCCTCGAACCTTTTTCCGCGCTTAAGTAAGGATCGGGAGGTCAAACCTTAATACAATTAATCCCTCTCTCTTTTTAAAGTGGAAACGCCAGGAGCAGCGTGGAGAAAGTCAGAATTGGGGGAGGGGGGAGGAGCTAAACCAGGGGTCTTCAAACTTGACAGTTTTAAGACTTGTGGATTTCAACTCCCAGAATTCCTCCTCCAGTCTTGTTAGCTCGGGAATTCTGGGAGTTGAAGTCCACAAGTCTTAAACTTGCCAAGTTTGAAGACCCTTGAGTTAAATTGTGTCAAAAGACTCGCTACTGATCTCAAGTGGAGCAACAGTTGCCCTTAAGCGGAGCCCGAGCATTGCATTTGTCCAAAATAAATAAATAAATAAAAAGACTTTAAAAATAAAAGGCATGCCTGGAAAGATCCAGCATCCCCATCTAGTTCAAATGGTTTGCTTTTGCCCATGATCTGCTCCCAATTCCCTTTCCTGGACAGGCCCCAATGTCATAGAAGCGTGTCCGTCACCCCAACCAGGATTCAGGCTGCGGGATGGATTTAACAGACAGATAATCAGAGTTGGAAGGGACCTTGTAGGTCATCTAGTCCAACCCCCACCCAAGCAGGAGACCCTACACTATTTCTGACAAATGGCAGTCCAATCTCTTCTTGAAAGTCTCAAGTGATGGCGCTCCCACAACTTCCGAGGGCAAGCTGTTCCATTGGTTGATTGCTCTCATTGTCAGAAAATTTCTCCTTATTTCCAGGTTAAATCTCTCCTTGTTCAGTTTCCATCCATTATTCCTTGTCTGGCCTTCAGGTGGTTTGGAAAATAGCTTGACCCCCTCTTCCCTGTGGCAGCCCCTCAAATATTGCAAGACTGCTATCATGTCTCCCCTGGTCCTTCTCTTCACTAGACTAGCCAAGCCCAGTTCCTGCAACTGTTCGTTGTATGTTTTAGTCTCCAATCCCCTCATCATCCTGGTTGCTCTTCTCTGTACTTTTTCTAGAGTCTCAACATCTTTTTTATAATGTGGTGACCAAAACTGGATGCAGTACTCTAGGTGTGGTCTTACTAAGGCTTTATAGAGTGGTATTAGTACCTCCCTTGATCTTGATTGTATCCCTCTGTTAATACAATTTAGGATTGCATTAGCTTTTTTGGCAGCTGCTGCACACTGCTGGCTCCTATTTAGCTGGTTGTCCACTAAGACTCCAAGATCCCCCTCACAGTTACTGCTATTGCGCCTGGTTTCACCCAGTCTGTAGGTGTACTTTTGGTTTTTCTTGCCTGAGTGTAGGAAAAGTGTACTTTTCTCCACATTGAATTTCATTTCACAATGAGAATGGGCCAGGCGCGTTCCCACGACCCTTGGTGGGGCTGGCTGTTCCCTGGGAGAAGGCGGGGATCGTGGCACGAATGCTCACGGGACTTTTATCTCTCCCGCTTTGCGGGTCGGGGGATTTTGCAGGACCAGGTTTTTCAGCAGAGGCGGGGATTCCCGCCGGGTCCTAGCGCCTCCTGGGCTCCCAAGCCTTACTGTTCGTGTACTGTAAGCGATCGCGAAGGTTGCATCAGGATCGGCGAGTGAGGAAACGGGCGGCCGGGCTGGGGGAGGGGGGAAACAAGGAAGCTTCCGCCGCACGTTGCAAGAAAAGAAGTCGTTTCATCAGAAAGAAAAAAAAGAAGAAAAAGAAAGAAGTTGTCTGTAAGCTAGATGACCTTCTGGAAGGTTTAAAGTTATAAAAGTCTGATTCATGGCTTGCTTTTCTGGAAATTAGCTTCCAGAAACCGTAACTCTGCGTCATTCTCCTCTCGATAAGGGTAGGTAGCTGAGTCGGAATAAGAGGGAAAAGACCACTTAAAACACCAGTTATAGCTCAGGGTTGCTTAGGGGTCTTCAAACTTGACAGCTTTAAAGACTTTTGGACCTCAGCTCCCCAGAATTCCTCCTCCAGTCATAGTTAGCTCAGGAATTCTGGGAGTTGAAGTCCACAAGTCTTAAACTTTTAAGTTTGAAGGCCCTTGGCTTAGGCAATTTCATACCTGGAGAGTAGGTAGGTAAGCAGGCAGTTAAGAAAGAGGGAGAGAGAGAGAGAAAGAGGAAGGAAAGAAGAAGGAAAAAAAGAAAAAGAAAGGAAGTTGGAAGTTAAAAGCCCTTTGATATGTTCCCCCTCCCCCTTTTCTCAGCCTCCAAGCTATTTATTTGGTCAATCTTGGCCAGATAAAATGATGGAACAGGGAAATACATTGCTTTTTTGGGGGGGGGGGGCTTTCCCCCTATAGATCAGCTATTAACTGTATAATTAGCCCATCTTGACACATCATTTTTTACCTCAAGAACACAAAAAAACTTTAATACCCTTACATGCCTGAAGAAAGAAAGGAAAATTAGAGCTCTTAAATTTTACACGCCGTAGCCAGGCATTTTCCTTGTAGATCTTTGGTTAAGTTAAAATATTTTTATCCCATCATACCTGCACAGTGACTGCAAAATACACAGAAGAAGAGAAATATCAGAGTTCCTTTTTTAAAAAAAATCTGTGTTTTTTTTTTTTATAATTCAATTGAAAGTGGCCAAATTTGTTTGGCCAAATTAGGTTACCAGCCTCTTTCCCAAGCTTAGCCCATTTCCTGTTCTCTGCACAGATTTCTTCATTTCCCACTGGGACAGGCATACTGTCTCAGGCGTTTAACAAACTTTTCCCTTGGGAATACCAGGGGAACTTCCAATTTCCCATTTTCCTACCTCTTGACATATGTGTCCCAGACTGTTTGGGGTGCAACCTGCTGCAACTGAGGAAAATAACAAAATAACAGAACAACAGAATTGGAAGGAAACTTGGAGGTCTTCTAATCCAATCACCTGCACAAGCAGGAAACTGTATACCATTTCAGACAAGTGGCTGTCCAGCCTCTGCTTGAAAACCTCCAGTGATGGAGCACCCACAATTTCTGAAGGCAAGCTGTTCCACTGGTTAATTATCCTAATTGTCACTGAAATTTCTCCTTAGGTCTAGTTTGCTTCTCTCCTTGATTAATTTGCATCCATTACTTCTTGTCCTGCCTTCTGGTGCTTCAGTAAATAGACTGATCCCCTCTTCTTTGTGTCATCCCTTCAAATATTGCAACACTGCTATCATGTCATCCATGGTCTTTCTTTTCACTAGACTAAACATACCCAATTCCTGCAACCATTCTTCATACGTTTTAGCCTCCAGCCCCCTACTCATCTTTGTTGCTCTTCTCTGCACTCTTTCTAAAATGTCAACATAAATTGGTACTAACACTTCACATGATTTTCTTGCCTAAGCACAAAACTTTAATTTTTCTCACCATTGAATTTCATTTTGTTAGATATGGCCTGGTGTTCAAGTCTCTTCTGGATCCGTCAGTCTGTCTTCTGGGGTTTTGGCTATTCCTTCCAGCTTAGTGTCATCTGTAAATTTGATGAGTTTCCCTTCTGTTCTCTCATCTAAATTATTTATGAAGATATTGAACAATACTGAGCCCAAGAAAGAACCTTGGGATATCCCACGGCTTACATCCTTCCATGTAGATGTACTACTTCCATTAAGGGCTACACATTGATGTGGTTTGTCAGCCAGTTATGAATCCATCTGGTGGTGATGCTGTCCCACATTTTTCTAACTTATTAAGAAGTAGTTGTGGTCTACTTTGACATGCCCAGAGTCCAAATCTGTTTTCTTGAAAGGACGTTGTTCTGTACAGTCATTTACATACTCGTAAACGCCGCGCGTGATTGGTCAAGGCGCGGCGAGCTGATTGGCCGAGCGAGCCGCGCTGATTGGCCCGCCCAATCTTCCGCGATTGGTGGAAACTAATCGCGGGAGATTCAAAGCGTGTCATTGGCAGCGCCGCCGCGGCAAAGAATAAAGCCGCCGCTTTTCCTTTTCGAGCTGAGCCGATCTCGGAGATCTAATAAATGAGCTGAACCAAGTCACTGGCTCCGAGTCTCCTTCCTTGCGATGGACACGACAGACGTGATACCATGAATTAAATCACCATTTATTTTGAGGCACGAAATACAGAAGTGGTATTCAGTAGGTTCTGACAGGTAGTTTGGCAGGTAGTGCAAATTTTGAGTAGTTTGGAAAACCAGCAAATATCACCTCTTACTGGACCCGCCCCCAATCTATTCTCTGCCTCCCGAGTCCCAGTTGATCGACTGGATCTTCTTTTGTTGCCTTGCACAGGAGAACAGAACTGGAAAGCAGGTTAGTGGGGTGGGGAGGGGATGAAGATTTTGCAGTATCCTTCCCCCAGGAGTGGGGACGGGGAGGGAATAGAGATTTTGCTGTATCCCTTCCCCTGCCACGCCCACCAAGCCATGCCACATCCAGCAAATCACGCCCACAGAACCAGTAGTAAAAAAATTTGAATCCCACCACTGACGAAATAGTAATTGGATTGAACCCTTGAAAGACGAATGAAAGCAAGGGCAACAAACCTCTCTTGAGTAAAGTCTTCCTAAAATATGAAATCATGCCTCTAAATTTAGTTGTGTAGAAAGAAAAAGGAATCCTGAATTAAACTGATTTGAAAACAACTGGAGAGAAGAGCAGACTTGAAGACATTAGAATCTAAAGAAAAGTTGAGATTGATTTGGTCCCCCTCTTTTAGCATATTGACTGCTACCTGGTGCAGATGTTATTTAGTTGTGCCTTGTCTTTTTTTAGGGGGGGTGGGAGTGGGATGGGGAATATTTTAATCATAAGCCCAAAATGACATTATCATTATAATAGTTAATTGAACTATTGGATTAATATAGTGGCTGGAACTCTGCCCAAAGTGGATTAGGCCATCTTTAGCATGTGGACTGAGTTAGGATTGTTCTTTTTTTTTTCCACATCCTTTTGCAAGAGGAATCAGGGGAAATTCCCCTTATTAAAATTATGAACCAACAAAAGCAGAACTATCCTCAGCTATTTTCTTATATGTTCTGTCTCAAAGCAAAAGCAAATTATACTACCAGTTTTCACTAACGTGGCCAGAAATCGGCTTGAATTTAAACCTGATGCACATGTCAAAAGTACAGTTTAATAATGTGTGAATGTGTCAGGACTGGCTTATGCTGGGGGAAATCTTCCCAATGCTTCTGTTCCCAGGTAGACAACTAGTTTGAAGTACAAGAGAAATCCAGATCACTATAATTAAAATGTCTGCACTTTACAATAATGTCACTAACTCAGCATTCATATTATGTTGTGTGAGAGTTCAGAACATTTGACCTGTAATCTTAACTTCACTAATCCCTACGAGAACCCTGCAAGGTATCTCGGTATTATGTTTCTCACACTGTAGACGGAAAGAGAAACACACTGAGGTGCAGGTTCAACTCATAAGTAACCCAGAGGCCTTTGTAGATCTGGGACTTTTCCAGGGTGATAATCCCAAGTAATTAATTCTATAGCTGCTCTTCCAGGCAAATCCCAAATGGCTGGCTTTCCCAGCAGTAGCAATTTTATATATAATTAGCTGAAGATTACTTATTCTCTGTCCTGATGTTCCAACTGTTCTAAAACAACAATGATCAGGCATCATTTCTAATAGTTTTTTGGCTGGTTCATTTAATTTTAGGTTTTGAAATACTTCCCCCCCCCCCCCGCCTTGTTTTAAAATTATGGCAATAATGAAAGTCTAGATTGATGCTCAATAATCAACCTGAGTCCCGGACTATTTATAACTATTTATAATTTTCTTCATGATCCAGAAACAAACCATCTTCCTAATTTCTATTATTGTCCTGAGTGTTTCTCACATACCACCACCACCGAAAAACAACAACAACCTGGGATTAGTCTATCAAAATAATAATCAGTATAACTGATTTATAGAGGGCATACATTCCATTCACAATCGAATTACATTTAAAATGTCCATATTAAAAAACAAAATTACAGGTAGTCCTCAACATACAACCACAATTGAGCCCAACATTTATGTTGTTAAGTGAGACATTTGTTAGATGAGCTTGCCCCATTTTACAATCAGTATAACTGCAATGGTCATAAACGTGAAAAGTGGTCATAAGTCATTTTTTTCAGTGATGTAACTTTGAACAGTCACTAAACACACTGTTAGAAGTTGAGGCCTACCTCTGCTATGACTCTGTCTGTCTGTCTTTTGGGGTTTCTCAACCACCATAATTTTACACTTCATATTTCAACTCCCAGAATTCCCCCAGCTTCAAGTTGCGGAAGTGGAGAAATGCTGAGTTAAGGTAAAGAGAATTACCAAACAATAAGGCCATGTTCCTGGGGTCATCTCAGTACTAAGGAAACTAAAATTGTAGTGGGAAAACTGTGAACCTAATGCAAAGTAGAGAATTGTGTGCTCTAATTCAAACTCAGGAAGGTGAGTGGATGAGAATTATTATAGATCACGGGTCTCCAATCTTGGCAACTTTAAGCCTGGCTGGGGAATTCTGGGAGGCTTAAAGTTGCCAAGGGTTATAGATAGTAAATAGCACAGAAGCTGTGATGACCTGGGGCGTGGCACAAAAGCAACAAAGGCACAAAAATAGGTAAAGTCCCTTTAATACCTCCAACTTGGCTCTCAATGTCCAGTTATCCTTGGCTGGAGATCAAACTCTTCCAAAAACAGTCTACAAAGGGAAGAAATGCAGTCCGATCCCAAAGTACAGATAAATTAGAAATAAAAAAGCCAACACAAACCTCGCTGAAGTAATTAACACGACAGGCCAGGATAATAAATTGCAGACTTCCAAAAGATAATGAAGCACACACAGTTGGGAGGACCCCAACCCCCAGATAAGCCTCGACCAAAATAATGCACGCTTTGCTTCCAGCAAGGTGCTGTGTGCAAACGCCCTTCTTATATCCTGTTCTCCCAGCTGCAACTAATGAAAGGGATCAGGGCCTTTTCCTCTCCAGTAAGCCACATTGCTCCCTTCTCCGTTCCTGCGTGCCCTAAGATGAAGAGAGGGTGGCCCTCTGAATGCCCAGCCAGACTCTGCCCTTCCCCCATTTCTTCCACAGCCACCGGAGCCCTCTCCCTGTCAATTCCTCAATCTCCCCCTCAGAATCAGACTCCAACTGGGGCACGACAGAAGCTCAGTCTAGGTACTGGATACTTAAAAGACGACTTAGCGTGTCCCTTTTCTCTGAGACAAAGTTTGTTTCTTTGACCAGAACTCTTCAAAAATGCTTCCATTTTAAATTCTGCCATTGAAATCCTACTGCCTGTTCTTTTATATTACTGCAAAAAGTCATTAGCATGCATTATTCATGAAGCAGCTTGACAAGAATGAAAAGTGGAAGAGCCAAGGGCTTTTCTTAACATAAAGGTGAAGATTTTACTCTGTTCTTTGCTGTCACCACTAGTGCCCGAGGTGGGCGAAAAGGCCTCCCAGGTACCCTTTGAGCTGTGGCACAGCCTTTCCGCTTTTATTTGGCCTTGTTGATTCCAAAAGGTGAGTCCTTTGCAACATTAAAAAATTCATGAAATTCTTCAGGAAATAAATGAAAATCACACAAAGCTGTTTCCCCAGTATTCTTTCAACACACACAGTTGTTAGCATCATTATTCCAGGCTGAAGGATTATGGTGGAGAACTGGAGTGGGAGGGACAATTAATCATTGGAATGGCTTGCCTTTAGAAATTGTGGGTGCTCCAAACACTGGAGGCTTTTAAGAAGAGATTGGAAGCCATTTCTATGAAATAGCAATAGCACTTAGACTTATATACCGCTTCAGAGTGCTTTACAGCCCTCTCTAAGCAGTTTACAAAGTCAGCGTATTGTCCCCAACAATTTGGATCCTCATTTTAACCAACCTCAGAAGAATGGAAGGCTGACTCAACCTTGAGCTTAGTGAGATTCGAACTACCAAATTGCAGGCAGCTGGCAGTCAGCAGAAGCAGCCTGCAGTACTGCACTCTAACCACTGTGCCACCATGGCGCATAATGGTATAAGCTCTCCTGCTTGAGCAGGGGTTGGACTAGAAGGCCTCTAAGTCCCTTCTGACTCTAATTATTCTATTCCAGTGAACTCCAAACTTGGTAACTTCGAGACTTATGGACTTCAACTCCCAGAATTCTTCAGTCAGCCATGAAGTACGCAAGACTTAAAAGTTGCCAAGTTTGGAGACTCCTATTAAGTATCAACAAATGGAAGGTGAGGTAGATTTAGCGAATCAATCTTATTTTATTGAAATCTGTGAAAGAAATCATTTTAAAAAATATCTCTATATATATAAAGTTTTCTTGCAGAACACTAAATTTTGGAGAAAATCTTAGAAAGTTTGGTTTAAGCATCTTCCTTAACAAACTTTAGGGTTTGGATTTTTTTATTTTTATTTTTGCTTTTTTTTTGCTGCATTCGCTTCCAAACAACCTCTGCTGTAATTTGAATTGGCTGGAAACTTTTATAGGGATTATGAGTGCAGTCAAGGCATATTCAGCAGTAAATCAAACAGAGGCTCAGATAGTTGAGAGCTGCATTAACAAAGAGAAGCTATCCTTTACCATAGCCTGTTATAAAAGGCTGGATTGCCACGCCTTGAAATAACCACACCTTTCTAAAGTAGGGATGTTCATAAAACAAAATTATGCTTGGGGTCTCTTATATAATTCTCTCTTGAATTAGGCACTGGCTAGATTATTGTATTTCTAGGTCATTCAGTATGGACTTTAGGTACAATAATACTGTAAACTTTTTGTTTAAATTGATTGCAGCCTGTTTTAATCTGGCAACCACCAGAAGCTCTGGTGGCACAGTGGTTAGAATGAAGTATTGCTGATTAACTCTGCCCACAGTCTGGAGTTTGATCCTGATGGGCTCGAGATTGACTTAGTTTTCCATCCTTCCAAGGTTGGTAAAATGAGGACCCATTTTTTGGGGGGGGGGGGACGGACATGCTGATAGTGTAAAACCTCCCATCTCTGGGGAGCGCATCTGGAAAATACTAGATTGAGGTGGCAGATTTACATAATATTTAAACATGTATCCTAAGAATTATGAAGTCTGACGTTCTCGAAATTATTTGGTAGTTCTTATTAATCAGTCAGTAATCAGAATTTTTTTAAAGATGAGAAGCCATTGCAACACTAGAAATGTGCCTTAACCTAAAACTCTATAGAAGATAGGGGGAAATAATACTATAAAATATTAATAAAGGAAAGAAGGCCTGACTAATTTGCCATTTTTATAGATGTGTAAACACAGTACATGCTGTCACTCGTGCAGCCATGTTTTTTTAACCATGGTTTACAGAGTAAAACACAATTGGCCGGCTTGTACAACATATTAGGCGCAACTACACTTCACAAATGATAATGGCTGAGTTAGCACGTCATGTTAAGCCAAAGCAAACAATTGCATAATTTAGTGCAATAAACGAAGTAGATCTCTTATCTTACTCCCTTGGCTAAGCATAATTTTATCATCATGAAAGTTGACATATTTTGGACTCCTTCCCTTGGCCTCTCTCTTTTTCCTAAGATGTCTGTCAACTTTCCTAAGAAAATAGGAGAGCTCGGTCTAAAATCCATGGAAAATTTGTTGCTTGCAACATGGGCAGAATAGACCATTATATCTTGCTATGATGTAGGGAGCTGGAAGACACTTGCCTGATGATTATTTTGCTATGCTTCTCATGCCTGCAGGTAATTTGTAGGGAATTCATGTATCATTTGGCCACACTTTTCACAGAACAAGTGATGCACTGCAGCTGACCTCAATTCCAAGCCTGATATTGAAGACAAGAGAAGCAAGCAGCAATACAGGGCAGTCTTGGCTGAAATCCATCTCGACTGATAATAGAGGTGACTTGGAAGCCAACAACAAGAGGCAGGGTGCTGAGATAGGCTGCAGATGATTACCAAATGCGGCGGTGAATGGTTTCTTGCCTTGCCTGGATTTTGAGCTTCACCGATGGTATCTAAATTGGTCTATAATTCAGAGAAATGGATGGACTAAACTTGGAGATGCAGGAAGGAAGGACTGATCAGAATCAAGATTGCAACAGGCTAGTGAAGGTTAACTTTTCTTAATCCACCATGTCCTTATTAAAATCAGCAGTATATCCCCTATCTTCTTTTTTTTAGAGGGCAAACCAACATATTTGGGGGACCAGTCTTCATGGCTCAGCGGTTAAAGATGATGAGCTTGTCAGCTTGAACCTAGATTCAAGACTTGAGCACCACGCAATAGCAATAGCACTTAGACATATATACCGCTTTACAGCCCTTTCGAAGTGGTTTACAGAGTCAGCATATTGCCCCCAACAAACTGGATCCTCATTTTACCCACCTCGGAAGGATGGAAGGCTGAGTCAACCTTGAGCCTGTCAGGATCGAACTGCCAAACTGGTGGCAGCTGGCAGTCAGCAGAAGTAGCCTGCAGTATTGCATTCTAACCACTGCACCACCATGGCTCTATGGAGTGAGCTCCCATTCTTGTCCCAGCTCCTAGCAGTTCAAAAGTGTGCAAATGTGAGTAGATAAATAGGTACCACTTCGGTGGGAAGTTAACAGTGTTCCCTGCACCTTTGGCGTATAGCCATGCTGGTCACATGACCATGGAAAATTTCTTCAGACAGTGCTGAAGAGCCAAGAAACAGAGATGAGCACCACCCCCTGTAGTCAAACACAACCCTTTCTTCATTGGGATCAATAATACAGAACAAAAAGTAAAAAAATAAGTAATCTGCATATCTTGAAATTGATTTTTTTCTCTCTCTTCCAGCTCATGCACCCAAACCAAAACTATTACTTAAAAATGAAAATGGCAGCAATCAGATTCACCCAGTGCTGACACAATGAACTATTGTCCATTTTGGTCTACAACTACTAAGAAGATGTTTTACCTTACGTTTGGGGTCCATGTCAAAGAGTTCAAAGTATTTGTAGATACACAAACACACTGTTGGTGTTTCAGATCTCTCATCCAAGTGGATACCAGGAAGATTATTTTATATTGACTTCATTGATGGCTCCTATTTACTGATGCTCCTGGGCAGGGGTGGGATTCAAATTTTTTAACAACCAGTTCTGTGATCATGGCTTAGTTGGTGGGCGTGGCTTGGTGGTCATGTGACTGGCTGGGTGTGGCCAACTCAACACTCATATCGAGGCACGCATCTCCTTGCCTGGCCTCTCATGACTGTGGGGATGCTGCAACAGTCGTAAGTGTGAAAAATGGTCATAAGTCACTTTTTTCAGTGCCATTGTAACTTTGAATGGTCACTCCACACAAGCAAAGTACCAGCAAAGGAGGGGAAAAAACCTCCAGAGAAGTTCCAGAGACAGGAAGTCTAGTCCTGCCAAGAATGTAATAAGAGTTAACGGAGAGGCAGTTTCTGTAAGCAACACCAGAATGTTTCCTTCCTGCCTTCCTTACAGGATTAGGCCAGTAATTTCTCCTAACAACCAGTTCTCCGAACTGCTTAGAATGTTAACACCCGTTCTAGCGAATAGGTGCGAACTGGTAGAATCCCACCCCTGCTCCTGGGTTTACATCAATGATTTTTCATTTGATCACCTACTTAGTTGTTCCTCAGATCATTGCCTGATGAAACTATGGCAGTGGTGGTCCTAAGTCTTTGTGTAATGAGTCTGAAAAAAAACCTAGGTTCGGTGGCACATTTATGCATATGTCTGTATCTTCGTGGATCATTATCTTGCAGCTATGGAGTGCCTTTGCATCCTAATGCCTTTACAAACTTTCCTATCCAAAGTGTACACTCTGATAAAAGAGGTGCTAAAAGAGGAGATTGACAAAATTAAATTTACTAGAGCAGGGGTGGCTGCAGAATTCTGGGAGTTGAAGTCCACAAGTCTTAAAGTTGCCAAATTTGGAGACCCCCCTGTACTAAAAAAAAATGAAACCCCACTCCAGCATTCCCCCCAAATTGATATTGGAAGTTGAGCCTGCCAGGGGAGAAGGTATCCAAGCAACTAGGATGGAAAAACAGGGAAAGTAGCTCTGATTTCTGATTTATTCCATGGATGATTAAAGCTGAAGTTTCTTGAAAAGTAAATTTAATATGTAAAGAACACGAATGCACACAAATCTTTGTCATGTGTAATGCCCTTAATGTATCCCATAGCAAACTCGATGTCAGAGCATAAATATAAAGGTTGAACACGTTCTGATGTTCAGCAAAGTAGAATAAACTGGAATAAGTTGCTTCAAATCAGAGGATTGCCAGATCAGCTGAGAATTAGAGAAATTACAGAGAAAAAAACCCACTAGCTATCATTAACAAGAGTGTTAAACCACCACCTGGATACAACCCTTAAAAATGTTAGAATAGTTTTAATTCAAGTCCAAAGCAAGCTATCAATATTATAGTGATCTCTGGTCCAGTTCAGATTACTTGTCCAGAGGAGGGCCGAATTTCTAGAGTGATTTCTAGAGTGATTTGCAACATCATGTCCAAAACATCAAAAAAAAGATTAGCACCTGAAATAACAGCTCTTCTAAAAGAACCCCCTCAATGTTAATAGCAAGCACCTTGTACTATTATTTAAAATATGACTTTATATATGGACATCTCTAGAAAGGACAATATAGTGCTGAAATACAGCGGACTATTTTGTATGCAAAGATGGAGAAATTGCATTCAGTCAGCAAAACCAAGGGCCAGTGTTGATTGCTGTTCCTTGCAAAAAATTTACAAATAAAATAAAACAGAAAACAGGTACAGACATGATATCAAGAAGATATTACATCACAAGTATTCAGTAGGCTAATAAGACAATGTTTGAAGAAATAAATAACTTTGATTTGATAGAGAGCCTGAATAACTATGAATTGATATTTATGACATTATTAAAAATAAAGCAAAGAGAAATATCTTGAAAAGGTGAAACGAAATGAATCTCTGCTGAAATTACTGAAAAGAGTTGCAAAACAAAACAAAACATAGCAAAAGGTAATAAGAGACCAGAGGAAAATCTGCTGAATCCACTGAAGGGTAATAAAAACTGAGGATTTATATCTAAATAAGCAGTGCAAAAAAAAAAAAGAGTGAAGATAACCATATTGTGGGGATGATGAAAGGTTTAAGAAAATTGCAGGCATCACGAGAAATTTTTATGTAGAGACAGGGCTGAAAGAAAACAAAGAAGGAAGCAATCTAGTGGAGAAAGGGACTATGAAGGAGCTATAAAAATGATATAGTACAGATGTATAACAAAGTTCTCAAATCATTACTAGAAAGTCAATTGAGCCCTAGAATATACTAGTGTACTAACAATAAAGCTGCAAGAGCTGATGAAATCCAGATGAAACAGATAATAGAAAGGAGAAGAGAAATGCAAAAAGATATCTCTTTTTGCTTTAGTGATGTTTTTGACTCTGTAAACCAGAACTAGCTATGGATAGTCTTTAAGAATATGGCTATAGCACAGTGATTCGCAACCTGTGGTCCATGATATCATCACAGGGAGTCCATGAAGGCTTGAAGAAATGTTAGGATTAAAATCTTGAGTTAAGTCTTGGAGGTCTGAGGCCATTGCCTGTGGCCACAAAAGGTATTTAAAGTGGGGTCCATGATGAAACAAAGCTTGAGAACCACTGGTATAGCAGACAATTTCATTTGCCCTTGAAAAAATGTGTATGACAATAAATGAAATATGGAACAGCTGATAGCAATAGCACTTAGACAAGTATACTGCTTCACAGTGCTTTTAAAGCCCTCTCTAAGCAGTTTACAGAGTCAGCATATTGCCCCTAACAATCTGGCTCCTCATTTTACTGACCTCAGAAGGATGAAAGGATGAGTCAACCTTGAGCCAGTGGGATTTGAACTGCCAAACTGCTGGCAATCGGCAGTCAGCAGAAGTAGCCTGCAGTTCTGCACTC
Source organism: Notechis scutatus (assembly GCF_049901735.1). Lineage (NCBI taxonomy): Eukaryota > Metazoa > Chordata > Lepidosauria > Squamata > Elapidae > Notechis > Notechis scutatus. The sequence continues at coordinate 92,060,661 of NC_142012.1, read as the reverse complement.
TAACCACTGTGTCACTTAGCTAAGTGGTGAAAATAGCAAAAGTGGTCTGCCAAGCTTGTATAATTTCATCTTAATTAATGTATGGGTAGAATACATAAGGAGAAATTTTGGATTAAAAGAAACATAAAAATTAGAATTTAGATTGCTGGGAGAACCATCAGCAACCGCAGATATGCGAATGATTCCACTTTGACAGCAGGAAACAAGGAAGGCTTAAAGAATCTTTTGTTGGGAGAGAAAGAGGACAGCAGGAAAGCCAGTCTCTTGCATAAGATTAAACAGTTTGTTGTTGTTTTTCACTTATTTAAACAGTTTATATAGCTGCCCATCTCACAGCAAGGATCACAAGCCAGACAAAAGGATTTAAAAGGAAAATAAAAATGTATAAAATAATATAGCATTAAGTCTGGGTCCAAAAACGTTTTACTTTTAGCCCATGTAATCCAAATAAATTAATTCACCTCTAGGGCTGATTCAACCTCTCAGTTCAAAAATTCAGCTCTCAATCAGAATAGAGCTGGGTCTTGAAATAATGCTTTACAAAAGACCAGAAGGAGCCATCTGGCATTGGAGGGATGCTGTTCCATAGGGCAGGCCCTATGACAGAGATACTTATGTCAATATGCAGCTCCAACCCAATGCAAATGGGAAGAGAAGTTGAAAGAATAACAGTCCTCAGTTCTCAGACACGAACAATTCACAAATATAGAAATAATAGTAGTAGTAGCCATCAAAATAATTGATTAAATTTATATACCGTTTGACTCACAGAGGCCCTAGACAGTTTACAAATGGTTAGAAACATTGAAAAACAAGGAACAACACAGAAGCAACGCAAAACAAAGGACTTGAAGATAGCCAAGGCACACTTTCAGTGATCCAATAGATGGCTTTGTACAGATATAAGAGGATATTTGTAGCTCAGGATTAAATTGTAGGATCTTTGTTGCTCTCTGAGCTTGATGGGGTTTTTTTTGTAGACATTTCATTACCAAACCAGGTAACATCATCAGGCCACTGGTGATGTTATCTCGTTTCATTGGTAATGAAATTTCTGCAAGAAAACCACCAAGCCCAGAGACTCCACAGATGGCATTGTTCAATCGATGGAGCATGGGGTGAGCCAACCTTGCCACAAATACACAGCCATGAAATATGTAAGAGGAAAGAGGATGATGGATCCAGACAAAAGATTAAAGTGAAGATATAACACATTGGCAATAACAGTACATACTGTCAAAGTTGTTGTACTTTTCTAGTACTTATATATGGCTGGGAAAGCTGGGCTAACTGAAAAACTGGACAAAGGAAAATGGATGCCTGCAAATGAAGACAATGGAGAAAAATATTGAGAATATTGTTCTCAAATGGTTGGACCACTAGAAGATCAGGTAATTCAATGTTAGTTGATATACAACCAGACAATTCAGCAGAAATGCTACTAATAAGGCTTAAAGTAAAATATGTGAAGTGTTGGAAAAGATACCGACACTTTTCCTAAAACTGAATCAAAGCAATCAAAAAAGACACTTACAGAAGACAGGTTGGTTAACTTAGATCCTATTAGTGATCACAAAAGTATGAGCTTTCAAAAAAATGAAAGTTATTGACAAGCAATAATTTCCTTCTGATCATAAGGAGCTGGACAACAATATATTTTTCTTTTACAGAATTCCTGGGTACCCAATTTTGCAATCATATAGTCCTCACAACTGCTAAGCTATAAAATTAAAACAATAGCAACCTAGAATCTAAAATAAGAGGAAATTTCTTCCTCGTATCCTTGTTATTCAGATGAAAACAATCAAGATAATACAGACAGTGTTACGAACTAAGCGGGTCGCCGCTGATTGGACGCTCCCAGCGCGGCAAACTCAAACCATTGGGTGTTTTGACAGCAGCCAGCTCTATAAAAGGAGTTGCTGCTGCCCAAGTATTTTGCTCTGTTCTGAAGTCACAAATAAAGAGTTGGAGTCACTATTCGATGCCTCGTCTCCGTTCCTTGCGCTCACTCTCCCAGATCTAACACTGGCGACGAGGATGGGATGCGGAGACGATAGAGCTGACTGAGCACTCGCTGAACACTAAGAGAGCACGTGGCTGATAGCGCACCAATAGCGGCAGAATGACCAGCGGCGCCATACCACCCGCTTCATTTGACCCAGCCAACTGGGACTCGTATATGGACAGATGTTCTTGGAAACCAATAACCTGAAGGATGCTACGCCTGGCAAGAAACGAGCTGTATTCCTGACCCATTGCGGATCCGCTGTTTTTAAAATGGCAAAGGCACTCGCTAAACCAGCAGAAGTCAAGACGATGGACTGGGACAACCTCGCCCCAATCCTCCGGGCCCATTATGCCTCAGCGGTGCCAATACTCATCAGGAGACACGAGTTTTACCAGAGGGACCAACAGGAAAGCGAAAGTGTTGGAGACTTCATCGCGGACCTCAGAAACCTGGGGGGACTCTGTGACTTCGCAAACCTAGAGGAAGCCATGAGAGATCGAATCGTTCTGGGTCTAAAAGACCCCACAACCCAGAGCAAGATTATGGCAAAGGGAGACATCGGCCTCGCAGATGTCATCGCCGATGCTACTGCAGCAGAAGCAACCAGGAAGTCGGCAGCTCGAATGCGCCGAATGAACGGACCGCACCGCCAACTCGCTAGTGACACTGCGTCCTTTTCTGAGAAGCACACAACGACCACCCACCATGAAGACCTCGAATCCTCATCGGAAAGCGAGGAAGAAGAGGTTAACAGACTCAGATCAGAACGCGATCAGCGAGACCAGCGAAACCGCAAACCTTATCAGTGTGCTGGATGCAGGGGAAACCACCCGTGGTCAGACTGCAAATTCCTAGACGCCCTCTGCCGTTTCTGTGGAAAGAGGGGCCATATTGCAAAAGTCTGTAGAAGCAAGCGAGGGTCCAGCCCAAACTGAAGAGAAAGTAATTTCCGGCAGACAACAGGCACCCCACCAGTAAACTGGGACCGCCCAAGCAACCAATGGAATCACTACTACAGAAATGGAGCACCAGCCACTTCTACCAGACGAGAAGAGGCACACCAAACCATCACCATCGGCCACGCGTCATCCCTTGATTCAAGAAAAATCCGAGTAAGGGTCACCATTGAGAATCGGCCATGCATTATGGAAGTCGACTCCGGGTCTTCCCTATCAATGGTCTCCTGGAAAACCCTCAAACAGCTGATCCCTGACATCCGTTGCCAGGACCTCAACACACAGAAAATTATATTAAAGGACTACCAAGGAAATAGGATCCCAGTCGCCGGTTCCAGCCACGTCCAAGTCTCCTTCAAAGACCACACCGCAACCCTACCTCTTACCGTCGTCGATAAAGATCGACCCAGCTTACTAGGCTTGCAGTGGTTCGCGCCATTAGGAATCAAACTGGCGGGCATCAACCAGACCGAAAGCGATGACTGGGAAGCGGCCCTCGTCCAGGACTTCTGGGAAGTTTTCACCGAGAAGCTAGGCAAGTACAAGGGATCCCCCATATCGTTTAATCTCTGCCCTGATATTCCGCCCATTCGCCTTAAGCCTCGTCGAGTGCCCTTTGCACTCAAACCAAAGATTGATGAACAATTGGACCAATTAATAGCCCAGGGTGTGTTGGAACCGATTGATCACGCCCGATGGGAGACCCCAATTGTAACCCCCATAAAACCTGACAGATCTCTGAGAATTTGTGGGGATTACAAGGCCACCCTAAACCATGCACTTCAGTAAAGCGCTTACCCCGTACTTGTGGTCCAACACCTTCTTCACTCCCTTGGGGGCGGGAAAATATTCGCAAAATTGGATCTAGCCCAGGCGTACCAGAAGCTGCCCGTAGATGCAGAGACCGCAGAAGCCCAAACTATAGTCACGCACAGAGGTGCATTCAAGTGTAATAGACTCCAGTTCGGAGTGAGCGTAGCACCTGGCATCTTCCAAAGTCTGATGGAAAGGCTGCTACAAGGAATAAAAGGGGTTGTGCCCTACTTCGATGATGTCTTGATAGCCGCCCCCACTAGAAGCCTACTAGAAAAGCGACTAAGAATGGTCCTCCAAAAATTCAAAGACGCTGGCCTGAAGGTCAAGAAGGAAAGTGCCAACTATGCACTGAGAGGGTTGAATTCCTTGGTTACCTTCTTGACAAACAGGGAATTCACCCTACTGAAAAAAAATTGGCTGCAATAAAAAACGCCCCGACTCCTAGAAACAAAACAGATCTCCAAGCCTTCCTGGGACTCATCAACTTTTATAACATCTTCCTACCCCAGAAGGCGACTGTTGCTGAACCCCTACACAGGCTCCTCGACAAGAAGGCTTCCTGGGTCTGGGGACGTCGAGAAGAGCGGGCTTTTCAGCAAGTAAAAGACCTTTTAACATCAGATGCTGTATTGATACAATATAACGAGACTTTACCATTGACTGTCACCTGTGACGCCTCACCGTTTGGAGTAGGAGCCATCCTGAGTCACGTCCTGCCAAACGGTACTGAGGCACCCATTGCATTTTTTTCAAGAACCTTATCTAAAACCGAGAGAAACTATAGCCAACTAGATAAAGAGGCTCTCGCTATTGTGTCAGCAATCAAACGATTCCACGAGTATGTATATGGAAGACCTTTTTCTATAATCACCGATCACAAACCATTACTTGGCATCTTGGCGGGGGATAAACCAACTCCCCACATATTATTGCCAAGAATGACACGCTGGTCAGAGTTTCTAGCCGCATACGATTACCAACTGCAACACCGACCCGGAAAAGCCATTCCCCACGCTGACGCTCTGAGCCGCTCTCCACTACCAGAAGTCTTAGACGACCCAGCTCCAACCCTAACTACACTGCAAATCGAGACACTTCCTTCACCACCACTAACTGCACAAGACATTGCATCTGAAACAAGGAAGGACCCTTGTTTGGCACGAGTCCTCAGCTGGGTAGAAAGAGGTTGGCCTGACAACGAACCCAACGACACCTTTAAGCCCTTCAAACACAGGCGGACAAACTTTTCTCCCAAAAAGGATGTGTTTTGTGGGGAGACAGAGTCATCATCCCAGGAAGACTACAGCATAAGGTCCTAAAACTACTGCATGATGGACATCCGGGCATCGTGCGAATGAAGGCACTAGCAAGGAGCTACGCTTGGTGGCCAGGCATGGACAGGCAAATAGAAACCTGGGTGGCCACCTGTAACAAGTGCCAGGAAACACACTCAGCTCCACCAAAAGCACCACCAACAGAATGGGAAATGCCCCGAGGTCCCTGGTCCCGTATCCACATCGATTTTGCGGGACCCACCAAGGGGCATACGTTTCTCATAACAGTGGATACATATTCCAACTGGCTTGAGGTCCACAAAATGAAGAACACCACCACAGAGGCCGTCGTTAAAAAACTAAACAGACTATTTGCCACACACGGGTTGCCGGATGTCTTGGTTTCAGACAATGGCCCACAATTCACTGCCTTGGCATTTGAGCAGTACCTAGCAGACCGGGGGATACGCCACGCCTTAACATCGCCGGTTCACCCTGCGGCCAACGGTAGGGCTGAACGAATGGTCCAATTCACAAAGAAAACCTTACACAAGATGGAGCAAGGGAACATCCATGACAAGGTGACCAGGATGCTTCTCCTCCAACACATTACTCCAAACAGCACCACAAATAAAACCCCAGCCGAACTCCTGATGGGCAGGAAACTTCGATCACATCTTGACCGCCTACACCCTGCCTACACGCCGGAAAAGCCCCTGGGGTCCAGCAGCAAGTATCGCATGTTCAAGGTAGGCGACCCAGTCTTTGCAAAAAACTTTACAGGTGACCCGTTGTGGGTCCCTGCTACCATAACTCAACTTACGGGTCCCCGTTCCTACCATTTACAAACTGCTGATGGGAGACTGTGGAAGCGCCACATCGACCAACTACGCTCCAGGTTGGCACCTACCCCCTTCACAAACCCTGAACTCCAAACCAGGGGGGAAGGGAAATCGAGGGAGCCGAAAATGAACTAGTATCCGACCCAGTACTCGAAACCCAGAAATCAGCGCAACCAAACCCAGAATATTCACCTTCCGAAGAAGAACCGGGGCAGATGGTCATCTCTCCACGAAGCAGCAATGCGGCATCAGCTAACTCTGAGAATCCAGATGACAGCCTTGACGGGAGTAGTAATGACAACCCCGAGTCACCCAACGGAGAAGTCAGATCATCATTATCGCCGAGCTCAAGGAACAGCCCACCGGAACCAGAGTCCGGGCAAAGACTGGTGGAGCAACGCAAATCAGGTAGACAGGTGAGACAACCTGCCTACCTGCGAGAATACATCACCCCACCCTTGAGACGGAACCTAGGGGGGAGGGGTGTTACGAACTAAGCAACTCGTTAGTTTGCAATTCTAATAGTTTTTCTTCCATGACAGGCTCGTAAACCTGCACTTCTGATTGGCCTGCTAATGGCGGATCGTGATTGGTCGTTTTTGGCTGATCTGATTGGCTGTTGGCGGGTCGCCGCTGATTGGACGCTCCCAGCACGGCAAACTCAAACCATTGGGTGTTTTGACAGCAGCCAGCTCTATAAAAGGAGCTGCTGCTGCCTGAGTATTTTGCTCTGTTCTGAAGTCACTAATAAAGAGTTGGAGTCACTATTCGATGCCTCGTCTCCGTTCCTTGCGCCCACTCTCCCAGATCTAACAGACAGCTTTGGAGATAAAATCTTAAATATGCTTATCTGTGAATAACCCCCTTGTAATTTGAGTTTACTTTTGAATTATATTATGTACCAGATTGTGTTATTAAATCTTTCAAACAATGGTCGGCTAGTAAACCTCCTAACTGGCCAGTTTATGGTTACCCTTAAGTAATTCTAATAACAATCATTCGCTTTGATGACTACATTCAAAATATATTTCTCTGAAAAAATGGGAAAACCAATATTTGATTGCATCTTCCTGGAACTTCTTCCAGATAAATAATCTTTTTTATCCTCTATGCTTGGATTACTCATTTTTGACTTTCTTAAAACATCTGCCATAACAATAAGCTATGTCATTTTTGTGTGTGTTAAAATGTATTTTGTTCTGGAAATGAGGAGAAGCTCAAATTCTCAGATCAATAAAACATGTGATTGCAGTCAAAGGGGATAGGTTGTGTAGGGCAAGGAGTGGCAGAACCTGGGGGCAGAGTTAAAAGAGGGATTAGCCTAGAATCTCTACGTAGCCACAAGGAAACGAAGTCCAATCTCCCTTGAATTCTACTGACCCTTCTATAATTCCTAGCAGACACTAACTATTAGTAGAGAATATTCCTGTGTGCATAGGCATGACTGACAATAAATCAGTTTAATCAGGGGTGGGATTCTACCAGTTCGCACCTATTCACTAGAACCGCTTGTTAACATTCTAAGCAGTTCAGAGAACCAGTTGTTAGAAGAAATTACTGGCTTAATCCTGTAAAGAAGGCAGGAAGGAAACATTCTGGTGTTGCTTATAGAAACTGCCTCTCTGTTAACCCGTATTACATTCTTGGCAGGACTAGACTTCCTGTCTCAGGAACTTCTCTGGAGGTTTTTTCCCCTCCTTTGCTGGTACTTTGCTTGTGTAGAGTGACCATTTAAAGTTACAATGGCACTGAAAAAAGTGACTTATGACCGTTTTTCACACTTACGACTGTTGCAGCATCCCTACAGTCATGACAGCCAGGCGAGGAGATGCGTGCCTCAATGTGATATTGAGTTGGCCACACCCACAAGCCACACCTACCACCTAAGCCACACCCACAGAACCGGTTGTTAAAATTTTTGAATCCCACCCCTGAGTTTAATTAAACCTTCATGTGTGGATCTGATCTTTCGAGTCTGACAGGCTGTCGGGAATATGCTCACATTAATTTGAATAGTTAAAAAAGGTGATGAAAACAGTATAGCAGGGGTGTCAAACTTGATTTCTTCACAGGCCGGATCAGGGTTATGAGTGTGGCCACTGACTCCTGCGTGCAAATCAGGATTCAGTGGGCCTGGCTAAAGCGATGAGGGCTGGCCCCTTACCGTTTTCAGGACGGCCGTGTGAGCCAGATCCAACCACATTGTGGGCAGGATCTGGCCTGCAGGCCTTGAGTTTGACACCCGTGCAGTATAGTAAAGAAATGCAACAGGGGAAGGGATGCTTTGTCAGTCCTGGTTCAAGATACAGATCATCGTTCAACTTACAATCAAAATTGGGACCAAAATTTCAGTCGATAAGCAAGGCAGTTATTGACTCATGCCTGCTGTTCTGACCTTTGTTTACCATGGTTGTTTCTTTTCTTTTTTCTTTTAATTGGCCAAGTGTGATTGGACACCCAAGGAATTTGTCTTGGTGCAGATGCTCTCAGTGTACATAAAAGAAAAGATACATTTGTCAAGAGTCAAGAATCATAAGGTGCAACACTTAACAGATAACAGATAATCAGAGTTGGAAGGGACCTTGTAGGTCATCTAGTCCAACCCCCCACCCAAGCGGAGACCCTACACCATTTCTGACAAATGGCAGTCCAATCTCTTCTTGAAAGCCTCAAGTGATGGTGCTTCCACAACTTCCAAGGGCAACTTCTGTTCCATTGGTTGATTGTTCTCACTGTCAGAAAGTTTCTCCTTGTTTCCAGGTTAAATCTCTCCTTGTTCAGTTTCCATCCATTATTCCTTGTCTGGCCTACAGGCGCTTTAGAAAATAGCCTGACCCCTTCCTCCCTGTGGCAGCCTCTCAAATATTGGAAGACTGCTATCATGTCTCCACTGGTCCTTCTCTTCATTAGACTAGCCATATAATAGTCATAGGGTAATAAAAGCTAATAGCTAATAATAGTCATAGGGTACGATAAGCAATCAAATCATACTAGGAAACAGTCAATATAAACCGTAAGGATACAAGCAACAAAGTTACTGTCATATAGTCATAAGTGGGAGGGGATGGGCGATAAGGAATGATGAGAAGATTAATAGTAATAGTAATGTAGCCTTTGTGAATAGTTGGACAGTGTTGAGGAAATTAGTTGTTTAGCAGCGTGATGGCGTTTGGGGAAAAACTGTCCTTGTGTCTAGTTGTTCTGGTGTGCTCTATAGTGTCATTTTGAAGGAAGGAGTTGAAACAGTTTATGTCCGGGATGTGAGGGGTCCGTAAATATTTTCACAGCCCCCTTTTTGACTTGTGCAATATACAGGTCCTTGATTGAAGACAGGTTGGTAGTAATTGTTTTTTTCTGCAGTCCTAATTGTCCTCTGAAGTCTGTGTAAAGTAAAAGATTTACTTGTTAAGTAAATCACTGCAGTTCTTAAGTGAATCCAGCTTCCATATCGCCTTTGCGTGTCGTCGGAAGCTGGCTGGGAAGATCACAAATGATGATCACAAGACCTTGGGACACTACAACGGCCATAAATATGTGCTAGGATGGCCAAGCTCCTGAATTCTGGACAGTGATTGTGGGGATGCGGTGACAGTCATAAATGCAAGGACTGGTTGTAAGCCACTTTTTTTCCCAGTGCTATTGTAGCTTTGAATGGTTGCCAAATGAATGGCTGGAAGTCAAGGACTATCTGTATGAAATCAACAGGTGGAACAACGGCGGGTGGAAAGATAAAACAGAAATTAGAATGGTAAACTTTACATATACAAATAGTTTCCTCAACTTACAGCCATGATGGAGTCCAAAATGTATGCTGCTGAGTGAGAAATTTGTTAAATGAGTTTTGTCCCGTTTTACGATTTTTCTCACCACGTTTGCTAAGGGAATCGCTGTAGTTCTTTAAATTAGCAACCCAGTCGTTAAGTGAATCTGGTTTCCCCATGGACTTTGCTTTGTCAAAGGTCGCAAAAGGGGATCACGTGACTCCGGGACACTGCAACCTTCATCGATTTCAGTCAGTTGTCACGCTTCTGAATGTAAGTCAGGAGACCACGGCGATGCTACAATGGTCGTAAGTATGAACAATGGTCATAAGTCACTTTTTCAGTGCTATTGTAACTTTGAACGGTCATTAAATGAACTGTTGTAAGTCGAGGATATTTGTATATTTGACAGTTAAGCTCATTGAACCCAATGGGACTTACGCTAGAAATAGGGGTCTCCAACCTTGACAACTTTAACACTTGTGGACTTTAACTCCCAGAATTCCTCAGCCAGCAAAGCTGGCTGAGGAATTCTGGGAGTTGAAGTCCACAGGTCTTAAAGTTGAAGCTGGCTGAGGAATTCTGGGAGTTGAAATCCACAGGTCTTAAAGTTGAAGCTGGCTGAGGAATTCTGGGAGTTGAAGTCCACAGGTCTTAAAGTTGAAGCTGGCTGAGGAATTCTGGGAGTTGAAGTCCACAGGTCTTAAAGTTGAAGCTGGCTGAGGAATTCTGGGAGTTGAAGTCTACAGGTCTTAAAGTTGAAGCTGGCTGAGGAATTCTGGGAGTTGAAGTCCACAGGTCTTAAAGTTGAAGCTGGCTGAGGAATTCTGGGAGTTGAAGTCTACAGGTCTTAAAGTTGAAGCTGGCTGAGGAATTCTGGGAGTTGAAGTCCACAGGTCTTAAAGTTGAAGCTGGCTGAAGAATTCTGGGAGTTGAAGTCCACAAGTCTTAAAGTTGTCAAAGTTGGAGACCCTTGCACTAGACTACCAGCATAAGAAAGAATGCATGTAAGTTTCTATTGCCCACTTAATCACTCTTTGTTGAAATGCCTGTTGGTTCAAACACAAAGATAAGGCATACCTTTTATAAAATAAGGCTTTAAAATTGCATATTCTGATTCGTATATCCATAAACAGAGTTAGAAATGACTTAGAAATGCAATTCAACTGGACAACCAGTTGCAATTCAACTGGACAACCAACTTCCAAGCAGAATAACTGTTTGTTCTGTTAATAATTGGCTTTAATACTTGATGGCTTGTTTTTAGTCTTTACTACAGTCATGTAATAAACTCCTTTTCAGGGCTAATTTGGTAATGTAAAAGGTTTAGTAATTTTAAAAGTAAGGTTCATATCCACACAAGGATGAATTTTGTTCCATGGCCCTTTATATATCATCACAGCTATAATCCTTCAACTCTTTACACTAAAAGCCTAATCAAAATGCAAAGATAAGGAAATACTTGTTATTCTGGGTTAGCATTTATTATTATGGAACTAGATTGTGGAGGGATGTATTTAGACAGAGGAGTCCAAACAGTTGCACCAGCTTTTCTCAGCAATTTTAAGGTGCGTGGACTTCAATTGCCAGAATTCCCCTCATCGTATTGATGAGGGGAATTCTGGGAATTGAAGTCCACACGTCTTAAAATTGCTGAGATTGACAATCACTGAGTTGTACAGAAACTAAGCTGTTAAGCAACTGAACTCTGATATGGATGATAGTTTCCCTACCCTGGTGCCTGTTTGTCAAGATTCTTTGGGCTGGATATCCTATATTTAAGCCAGCAAGCCATGAATTGCTTTTCCTGTGACTGCTGGGAATTTTAGTCAAATACAATAACTACCATGTCTACAACGTCACTCAATTTTTCTTCCACATTCTACTGAAACTTTTACAGCAATCTCGGTGTAGCACAGGGTCAAAAAAGAAAAGTTTGAGCCATTTCCAATGAAACTGTCACAATACACTGCTGCTAAAGCTGTAGTCTAGCATATTTACTAAGGAATAAGTGTCACAATGCACAGGGGATTTGGTTGATACTGAACACAGCTGACAATCTTATTTGGAGAGTTTGGGGGTGGAAAACCTTGCTAAGTATTTTAAAACATTTGTTAAAAGTCTTTCTGGTGGCATCAAGTTCTAGAATTTGGAGGACTCTTCTGGTATCAAGAAGACAATTCCTGCAAATACTCTGGAGAGATGTGAAAACAAACCAACTGATTATTAAACACACACAAAAAAACTAAAGTTCTCATAGGAGGCTACAAATAACCAGACTTAAATTATTCTACCTTGAGCACATTATGTGAAGACCGAGCTCTCTTGAAAAGGGTCCAATCTTGGGAAAAGTGAAGGAAAGAGTAAAACAATGACAAAGAGCAAGGTGGGTGAACTCAGTTACAGTGGA